>NC_090173.1:9940461-10540461 GCF_024679245.1 Pseudorasbora parva | reverse complement strand
ACGAGAGGACATTTTTCTTACACAAACACATCGATTTAATTCAGAAGGCCTTTATTATTCCCCCGGAGCTGTGTGGAGCACTTTTAAAATGGATGGATGCTCTTTTTTGGGCTACAAGTTTTGGGCTGCCATTCATTGACATTATAAAGCTTGGACGAGCCAGGACACGTATTAATATAACTCTGATTGTATTCGTCTGAAAGAAGAATGTCATTTACACCTAGGAGGACTTGAGGGGGGGAGTAAATCAGGGTGAATGATTCCTTTAAGCTCGAGCTGAGATTGGTTTATTATGTGTCAAACAAGCTTTTGCTGTTCTCAATGTATATGTGAATGAAAGCCTAAATTAAACGTTTTGAAGACTAGATTTTCAATGGACAGACAAAAATGTAAGAATTTCACAAATAAAAAATTATAATTCTGAAGATGAATAAAATTCATATGTGTTTGGAACAATATGAGGGTTAGTAATTTATGAATCATGACTGAATTTTTATTAGCAAGTGGACTACCCATTTAAGACAACTTGAATGATCAACTATCAGTCACTGTACCCACACCATGCATTTATGCTGATGGCAGCTGAAAGGTTAACATGTTGCTAAATAAATGTAATGTAGTTTTGACATGTGTTCTACCTTGTGTCTTGAAAACATCTGCTGACTCTTCCTTTTAAATAGACCTGCCAGAAGCGTAGTTCAAATGACATCAATGCCATTTTGGTCCTTGAAGACAAAATACAAAATTATTAGGGTAATTTAACTCACAATTAAGAAACATTTATGGACAGTGTTTTTTTATGATTCATGACTAGACTTCTTTCAACCACTGCAAATCTTGCATTGCCAATTACCTGACACCTTTACAAACCCAAGGCAGCTTCAGGATAACTGTCA
Organism: Pseudorasbora parva; assembly: GCF_024679245.1. Lineage (NCBI taxonomy): Eukaryota > Metazoa > Chordata > Actinopteri > Cypriniformes > Gobionidae > Pseudorasbora > Pseudorasbora parva. The sequence continues at coordinate 10,539,565 of NC_090173.1, read as the reverse complement.
GTAATAATATAACACATATATTAGGAAAGCCGACTATAACCACAACTTTCAAGACTTGACCAGTATTCTCCTGAAGCATTACAACATGACTTTGAATGATAGACAGACTGGACTTTGGACTTAAGCTTTTAAAAAAATTATATTGCTTCAGAAGACTTACAAGTTGTGCTAAAAGACATTTATGGTCATAATTACGTTTGCAAAAATAGCAAAACATTCAAAAATTAAAATTGAAGAACAAACTTATATTTGTATGAACGTTAAGTAACTGTTCATAACGTTATAATTAGCATTTTGCACAGTAACGTTACAAAATCCCATTGATTTGTTCAATGTTAATTATAATTTACTTACTCATAGTATTGTAGCAATGTTGCTGCCATTGCACTTTCGTCTTTGCTCTTAAAAGATTTAAAAGCATGGCAACATGTGTTAGTGTGAGTTTCAAATGAGAAAACGTCATGAGGAACAAATAACAGTTTAAAATGTTATCTAACATTAGCAAAACAGGATCTAAAATGCTCATCGAGTCACTTTGTTCACCCCGGAGCTTCAGCTGCTTTAGTCAAATTAACTATAGCATCACATATGATAGAGGAAACTCGAATTCGATTAACAATACATTTAAAACGGTTGTAATATATGGAATGAGTTTGCATTAACGTTAACGTTACCTTTTGCTTTAACGTAACGTTAGTTAACGTTAGTGGCGCGAGAGACGTGTAAAGATGGCCAGCTGTCTCAAAAGCCAGCGTTTATCTGTCAGACTGTGAGAAAGCACAAACATATATTTTTTAATTCCCCGCTGACAAACTGCGGTGTAAAACAGCATATTTAACTACAAACGTTTACATTACCGTTGATAACACTGGTACAATAGCACGTTTGCTCCTAATGTTAGATTGTTTGCTGGCTTACTTTACACACAACATTACTGAGCTGGTTAATCTTCGGATAATCATAAAAGAGGTACGAGAATAACACGGAACACATTCAAACATGAGGGAAATATGAATAAATAAGTTTGAAACGCTTAACTTACCTGTTGTTTTTCTTGACTGTAGCGCGAGCCGTCCTGCTGTGACTGGACTGAAGGAGGGAAAATGGCGCGTTTTTTGTTTCCTCGGAAACTCACTGGGGTGATACTTTGACATGAGTAAATGTAATGACTTTAAAAGAGCTTAATGTAAGACTGTAGGCTTAATATGAGGTAGATTAATGTATATACTATTGTTTATTTATTTATTTTATCAGCTTTTAGTTATTTAATTAGCCATAGATGTAAAATACTAGATTAAATAAATATCTGTAACTTAAACCATTAAAGTTAAAAAGTTTTAGTAACTTATTTAGATTGAGGTTTGCTTACAATAATACGTTTTTGAGTTAACATCACACATATTTGTTAAGTTGAATTAACTTTTTTGGTAAAATTAAGTAAAATGAACTTATTTCATTTAGTGAATTTCACTGTTAGGTTTTACAGTGTACTAACTGTTCAGCATTTTACATTGAAAGCATGTGCCGTAATTGAGATATATTTTTAAGATGATAGAATGCGGTTTTACAGATGCTAGAAACGTGGCTTTCAAATGAAAGATTGGTATCAAAGAGCACACCCAGGGTCCTCACTGACGACGAGGGCTTGACAGAGCAGTCATCAAGTGTTAGACAGTATTCTCGGTTACTACTTGTGGAGCTTTTCTGTCCAATAATTAAAAATTCAGTTTTATCTGAATTAAGTTGCAGGAAATTACTATTCATCCATTTTTTTTATATCAGCTATGCATTCCGTAAATCTTGTGAATTGGTAGGTTTCGTCAGGGCGTGATGAAATATAGAGCTGAGTATCGTCAGCATAATTAAAACTAACTCCATGCTTCCTAATGATATCTCCCAGTGGTAGCATATACAGGGTGAAGAGCAGCGGTCCTAACACTGAGCCTTGCGGTACCCCATACTGAACTTGTGATTGGTGTGACATCTCTTCATTTACTGCTACAAACTGATAACGGTCAGATAAGTACAATTTAAACCATGCCAAAGCAGTTCCACTAATGCCAACATAATTTTCGATTCTATTCAGAAGAATATTGTGATCGATAGTATTGAATGCAGCGCTAAGATTGAGTAACACTAATAGAGAGATACAACCACGATCAGATGATAAGAGTAAATCATTTGTAACTCTAATTAGAGCAGTCTCAGTTCTATGATATGGTCTAAATCCTGACTGGAAATCCTCACATATACCATTTCTTTCTAAAAAGGAACATAATTGTGAAGACACGTGCAAAAGGCTCAAGTGATGTGAATCGGTAAGGAGCATGTACAGCGAGTGTTCGCTCAGACCACGCCCCCTTTCAAACATGTTGCAACATGTCCTGGCTTGCAGAGAATGCGTCAGTTTAGTTTCACTTTATAAGTTAAGCTTCAGGTTGTGTTCGTGTGTGTCAGTGACCACAAGTAAGTTATAATTATATCACATATATAGATAAGTTAATATAAGTAATTTATGGTTGAGTTTTACAGTCAGTGACAGCCTTTATCTCTGTTGTACTGTATGTGTAGCTTGTATGCTATTTTGTATTATAGTTTACATTTCAGGATATGTTTAGCACTGTTGATTTAAGTAGCTAGGGAGAGTTATTAGCCTCAATTGTGCTTATGATAGTAAATATCTATGTTTATTCCTTTCCTTTAGAACCATACTTACACTGTAAAGCACCAAAGAGAATAGTGCCTGTGCATCTGTATGTTAAATTATATATATTAAACCCTTCAATGAATATCCCTGCCTTCCGTGTCCTGACTAGACACCCCATATTGGTGACAAATTTCAATAACCAGTAGAGCCCCATTACAATTTATGGTCCTTCGAGCCGGAGGAGAGTCAATGATATGGCAACCAGAAAAGAAGGAATCAGCCTACCTGTTTCACCTGTGCGCCCCAAACGCTCAGTGCAACGCCCAAGATATCTGGATGATTTTTTAGTTGAATATACAGATCAGAATAGCTTAGCACAGATGCACAGGCACGGAGAGGAGAGGGAGCTACTCAGTCCTGCTAAAAGTATATCTTCAATGCCACCAATGCAGAATGCAAATGAAGCCATTGTTCATCAGGTTTTGGAGACAGCGCGGCAACAGAGTGAAACGGCCAAGAAACAAACAGAGCTTTTGGAGCTTCTCCTGCAGCACCATTCCCCTCAGACCTAAGCTCAGTGGGCAAGGAGGTCATCACGGCATCAGACCCCAGTACGGCAACTCCATACAGAGAGAGGAGGTGAGCCACAGCCTTTCCCAGTCCTTACTCCTCCTCACCACCATAGAACTGAGGATCACCCAAGTGTATCTGCAGAGTTAACCCACCAGCTAGAACAAGTGACACTTCCTCCACCTCTCAGCCGAGTCATTCAGCCCCCTCCGCCCACGCTCGATCCACGCTATGACGTTCAAGCTATCAAGCAAGAAACTGAACATGAACCACCCAAAAGGCCATCCCAGGGCCTACAGCAGTCAGCAGGTGCCTCATCACATGGCTCACTCTTATCCTACCCCATATCAGGTAATTGTAAGCCCAATGCAGCCACACTCGGCAGCCAACATGAGAAAGTTAGGGAATCTCAGTTGGGAAATCCACATCTGGTGCAACCTGAGCCTCAAATCTATCTTCCACATGTTGCCCCTCCCAGATCGCTGCATGTGAATCCAGCTCTCGAACAGATTAGGCCTTCACCTGTGCACCAGTCAATATATCAGCCTCCTTATGTACCCCAATCCTTCTACCAAGGGAACCCAGCCATGTTGGCCCATTATCCCTCCTATGGGTATCAGTATGCACCCCCCAATATAGAAGGCCCAACATTTCCTGACTTCACCAAGGAGGATAGAGCTCAATATGTGGAGCTACGCCTTTCCCTTAGCACACTCCTTCATCCTTCTCAGTCAGAGCACTACAAGTATGCAATCTTGCTGAAGCATGTCAAGGTGCCACCTGCACATCGCCCTGTGTTAGCTCATGCAGAATCTAATATGCCCTACTCTGAAGCTCTGAAATCACTGGATGAACGCTATGGACGACCATATCAGTTTGTGCTGAAGGAGATAGAGGACATGGAATGCCTACCCCCCATCCGTGATGATAGAGCTCTTGATGAGTTCTCCATCAGAGTGCAGTCGCTTGTTGGGATGCTGAAAGCTCTCAGAGACGAAGGCCATGAGGAACTCCACTGCGGATCCAATGTGAAGCGCCTTCTAAGCAGGCTGCCCAAGCACCAGCAAGACAGATTTCGTCGTCAACAGTATAGGAAGGACCCGGATAAGCTGAAGCTAACGCTCACTGACTTTTCAGAGTGGCTGAAGGCAGAGGTCAGATGCCTGGACATTGAGCCTTCACTTCAAACTCACAGTGAGAAGGATAAGAGAGAATTCAAGCAGCAGAAATCCAAGGTTAAGATTACTAATGTTATGCATGGGACAGGTAATTCCAGTAACCATCCATTCGACACACCCTCCCAAGCAGCTCATTGTAACCGGATCCAAGGGAAGGGTAAGATATACTGCCCTTACTGCGAGGCAGAACACTACCTCAGCCAATGTGAGACTTTCGCTAAGCTTACTAAAGCAGAGATGGTGGACTGGATTAAAGTCAAGAGAAGGTGCTGGAGATGCGGACGATCTCACCTAGCTTCTGCCTGTGACCTCAAGAAGCCGTGTCGCTTTTGTAAGTCGAAACACCTTTCCATTCTTCACGAGGTCAACCAGAGGAGTGAGAATGAGCCTACCATCACATCGACAGCAGAGACTCACTACCTGGATCAGCCAAATAGATATAGCCATGTGCTATTAAAGATTGTCAGAGTCAATTTGCAATACCAGGATAAAGTGCTGGACACGTATGCAGTTCTGGATGATGGCTCTGAGAGAACCATCCTGCTTTCGTCTGCAGCACGCCGTCTGGGAGTACAGGGTCAAGCAGAAGACCTCACACTCCGTACTATCCGACAAGACATCAAGATACTGTCAGGCTCACGTGTGTCTTTTACGATCACTCCAGCTTCCCAACCAACAAAGAGGTTCCCCATTCAAGGCGCATTCACAGGTGAACACCTAGGCCTCTCACAGTACAGCTACCCAGTTACCCAGCTCCAGAGAAGATATCCACATCTACGAGGTCTGGCAATCCCAGCTATCGATGGAGCACAACCAACCCTCCTGATTGGATCGGATAATGCTTATCTGATCGTTCCGATTGAGCCAGTGCATCTCGGTCCCCCTGGTGGTCCTGCAGCAGTCAAGACTAAGCTCGGATGGACACTTCAGGGTCCAGCAAAATACCTACAGCAACAGCTTCCCTCCACACGGTGCTTGTTCACCACAGTTTCCTCCCCTTCTGTTGAGCTGTTCAGTCAAGTTGAACGGTTGTGGCAGTTAGATACACTGCCTTTCAAAAGTGAGAGATTGGTGACTAGATCGAGGCAGGACAAGTACTCAGTGGACCTGTTAGAGTCTGAGACCATCCGTGTAGAGGTAAATGGAGTGCATCGGTACGCTACACCCCTTCTACGAGTCCCAAACATGCCCAAGCTGCAAGTTTCAAAGGAAGTTGTGATGAAGAACCTGCGAAACACAGAGAAGAGGTTCGTACAAGACCCACTGCGTGCATCTACCTACCAGAAAGAGATCAAGAAACTGGAGATTGCTGGGTACGTCACCAAGATTGACTCCTGCGAGGCGGACTCATCAGAGGAGTCGTGGTTTCTGCCTCACCACATGGTCAGACATAATGGAAAGGAACGGATTGTCTTCAACTGCAGCTTTCAGCTGGGCAGACAAAGTCTGAATGATTACCTACTTCCTGGTCCAGCCTTAGGTCCCTCACTCCTTGGAGTCCTCCTGCGCTTCAGAGAGCATCGAGTCGCAGTAAGTGGAGACATTAAAGGGATGTTTCACCAGGTCCGCCTGCTGGATAGAGACAAGCCCTTGTTGAGGTTCCTTTGGAGAGATCTAAAGACTGACAAACAACCATCAGTTTACCAGTGGGAGGTCCTGCCATTCGGGACGACGTGCAGTCCCTGCTGCGCGATCTTCGCTCTTCAGAAACACGTCACTGAGACAAGTCAACCAGGGGAAAATGTCCACCACAGTGTAGAACAGTGTTTCTATGTCGATAATTGCCTGCAGAGTCTACCCACCGTAGTAGAAGCCAGGAACCTTGTGACGAGACTTAGGACCCTTCTAGCTGCAGGTGGCTTCGATATTCGTCAGTGGGCCAGTAACCAGCCAGAGGTGATTCGCAACCTTCCTAAGGAGTCCAAGTCTGACAGCAGCGAAAGATGGGTTTCTCAGACGCACGGTGAAGCTCAAGAGATGACTCTAGGACTCAGTTGGCACTTCATGCAGGACACACTACATTACAGGCATTGCCCTGTTGCCACAAGCAAGACGACCATGCGAAATATCTATAAGATATTAGCGAGCCAGTATGATCCCCTAGGTCATATCCTGCCCTTCACCACAAGGGCCAAAGTTTTGGTCCAGAGACTGTGGACCAAAGACCGCAACTGGGATGACCCAAACTTACCGGTCGACCTCCTGCAAGCTTGGACTACATGGGAAGAAGAGCTCCCTCAGCTCCCGATGGTCTCTCCCGGAGTTACTTCCCACTGGCTGTGCATGTAAGTGCCATCACCCTCGAACTTCACGTCTTTTGTGATGCGTCAGAGTCTGCTTATGGGTCAGTTGCTTACCTACGAGGTGAGGATCCTCATGGCCAAGTCCAAGTAGCTTTTGTGCTGGCACGCTCAAGAGTGGCACCGAAGAAACAACAGTCAATGCCACGCCTTGAGCTCTGTGCCGCCCTTACCGGAGCTCAGCTTGCCCAGATGATCCAGAGAGAGCTCACCCTTCAGTTGAGAGACACAGTGTTGTGGTCTGACTCCACCACAGTACTTACCTGGATACAGTCAGAGTCCTGCAGATACAAGGTGTTTGTAGGGACTCGTGTATCTGAGATTCAGGAGCTGACGGATCACCGGTCATGGAGGTATGTGGACACACAGAATAACCCTGCCGACGCTATCACCAGAGGGATGACACTCTCCAACCTAACCAAGCCAAATCAATTCAGCCAAGGTCCTGCCTTCCTTCAGCTACCACGTGAGAGTTGGCCTGACTCTTCACTTCCTCAAGTGGTGTACCCTGAGTCTGAGATTCTCAGTTGGAGAAGATGGCACAGTCAGGTGTTAGCTGACCAGTTTTGGACCCATTTCATATGGAACTACTTACCTTTCTTGCAGTCAAGGCAGAAATGGGTAAAGGATACAGAGAACCTCACTGTTGGTACAGTGGTGATGGTAATTGACCAAAGGTTACCTCGTGCGTTGTGGCCTGTGGGACGAGTCACCAAGACCATTAGGAGTGTTGATGGTAAAGTTAGGACTGCTGAGGTGCAGGTGGACAAGAGGACCTACACCAGACCAGTGGCCAAGCTCATTGAGCTGCCGGCCATCCCGGATGATGTCTCGACAACAGTTCCGGTGGAGAGTTGAGCCTTTCTAGAAGATAATTCACATCGTGAATTATGGGGCGGCTGTGCAAAGGGCTCAAGTGATGTGAATCGGTAAGGAGCATGTACAGCGAGTGTTCGCTCAGACCACGCCCCCTTTCAAACATGTTGCAACATGTCCTGGCTTGCAGAGAATGCGTCAGTTTAGTTTCACTTTATAAGTTAAGCTTCAGGTTGTGTTCGTGTGCGTCAGTGACCACAAGTAAGTTATAATTATATCACATATATAGATAAGTTAATATAAGTAATTTATGGTTGAGTTTTACAGTCAGTGACAGCCTTTATCTCTGTTGTACTGTATGTGTAGCTTGTATGCTATTTTGTATTATAGTTTACATTTCAGGATATGTTTAGCACTGTTGATTTAAGTAGCTAGGGAGAGTTATTAGCCTCAATTGTGCTTATGATAGTAAATATCTATGTTTATTCCTTTCCTTTAGAACCATACTTACACTGTAAAGCACCAAAGAGAATAGTGCCTGTGCATCTGTATGTTAAATTATATATATTAAACCCTTCAATGAATATCCCTGCCTTCCGCGTCCTGACTAGACACCCCATATTGGTGACAAATTTCCATAACCAGTAGAGGCCCATTACAACACAGCCTTTTCTAGTATTTTTAATAGAAACGGTAGATTCGAGATTGGCCTGTAATTGACTAATTCTTTAGGATCAAGTTGCGTTTTTTTAATAAGTGGCTTCATATCCTAATGTCAAAGATGAATTAATGATATTAAGCAGAGGATCTATGACCTCTGGAAGCATCTCTTTTAGTAGCCTAGTCGGTATAGGGTCAAGCATACATGTTGTTGATTTTGATGATTTTACAAGTTTAGCCAATTCTTCTCCTCCTATAGTAGTGAATGAGTGTAATTTGTCCTCAGTGACACTACAATGCTCTGTCTGAAGTGATAATGTAGTAGACAGCTGCATGGTTATAATTGTATTCCTAATATTATCAATCTTACTAGTAAAGAAGTTCATAAAGTCATTACTGCTGTGTTGTTTACAAACGTCAGAAGTTGAAGCTTTATTTTTTGATACTTTAGCCACTGTATCGAATAAATACTTAGGGTTGTGTTTGTTTTCTTCTAAAAGAGTTGAGAAATAAGCAGATCTAGCAGTTTTTATGGCCTTTCTATATGCCATCATGCTCTCTTTCCACAAATTGCGAAAAACCTCCAGATTTGTTTACTTCCAGCTGCGTTCAATTTTTCTGATGACTAGATGACTAGTAAGTGAGATTTCTTAAGGGTTAGTTCACCCAGAAATGAAAATTCTGTCATCATTTACTCGCCCTTATGTCGTTGGACACCGTAAGACCTCCATTCATCTTCAGACACAGATGAAGATATTAGTGTTGAAATCCGATGGCTCAGAAAGGCCTTCATTGACACCAATGTCATTTCCTCTCTCAAGACCCATAAAGGCACTAAAGACGTCGTTACAGAGTCCATCTCACTACAGTGGCTCTACAATAATTTTCTGAGGCGACGAGAATAGTTTTTGTGCGTAAAAAAACAACAACTAAATAACGGCATGGCAGATTTCAAAATACCGCTTCATGAAGCCTCAGCGCATTTTGAATTGTCCCTTCATAGACAGTCCATGCAACTACCACTTTCAAGCCACAGAAAGGTATAAAGGTACATCATTAAAGTACTCCATGCAACTCCAGTGGTTTAACATACATTTTCATTAAACTATGCAAATGCCGTGTTTGCAAAAAAATTAAATAAATAAATAAATAAATAAATAAATATATATATATATATATATATATATATATATATATATATATATATATATATATATATATATATATATATATATATATAGCAAAAAAAAAAAGAATAACAAGTAAAAATATAGAATACTACAAACTGTCCCAATTTACATGTCCCAAACAATCAACCAACACAGAAAACATAACAGAAACAGAGCTGATGGTGAACAGAAACAGAGCTGATGGTGAACAGAAACAGAGCTGATGGTGAACAGAAACAGAGCTGATGGTGGAAGTCTCTGTTAGCTCCGCAGCACACTGTGGTCTACTCCATGTTTTAAATTTCTCCCAGCGGCAGTGTCCTGATGATGTCGTCGAGGAATGACAGCTGAAGACCAGATGATGGGTCTTCATGACGATTCAAACGATAGGGATCGCCGCAGCACCATGCAGGAGGCAGAGCATTTTTCCGGGCACTTTTGTGGACACACCGGGGTCGGCGCAGAAGTCCAAGCCACTCCACGGCCGCAATGCAGGACGGAACAGCGGCGCAGCCGAGAAACGGAACATCCCAACATCATGCCGGACGCCGATTACGATGGCCCGAATGACGCTAGCCCGGTGCGAACTTCAGCCACCATGCAGCTTAAGCCCCAGGGAGACCACCAGTGAGCAGTCGCGGCGAGAAACATCAAATGTCCTTCAAACCAGAACCAACCGCAGCAATTCAAACATAAACATCAGAGAAGCGGTGGAAAACGGCGAAACGACGAACAACGTCCTCTCAGTGGCTGCCAGCAATCAGCAACAACCCCAATTGTAGCTCTGACTGTTAGACTAGTCACAAACATAAGGAAATAAAATAAAATCTAAATCTAATAGTACATTAACATGATTTGTGGGTGGAGAAGCGGCGAACAGACAACGCCAGCGTCCTCTCCCCCATGCTGCCTAGCAACCAAATTATAATATAAATAATAATTATATTATAATTAAAATAAATATTATAATATATATATATATATATATATATATATATATATATATATATATATATATATATATATATATATATATATATATATATATATATATAGTTGAGTAACTTGATTTCCATTTTTCTGAAGTGTTCAACACCAGAGCAGTGTAGAATTTTAACTCTGCCAGTGTTTTCTACAAAGCTGCACTTAACTCTGTAACAGTGTTGTTGTTATCTGCATTGGTGTTAATATTTTACTCTATTAGAGTTTATTGTAACACTGAGTTGGGTGTTGTGAGAGGCAACACTTTTAAAAGTGTTGAATTAACACTTTGCGGGTGGTTCCCATATATACACTTTTAAAGTGTTGAAATGAACTCTATTGGTGTTGATTTCCGGATTTAAAATTTACTGTGTGTCTATGCCTAAACGATCCATCATCTCCGCGTGTATGTCTACGCCTAAACGATCCATCATCTCCGCGTGTGTCTACGCCTAAACGATCCATCATCTCCGCGTGTATGTCTACGCCTAAATGAACCATCATCTGCGCATATGTCTACACCTAAATGAACCATCATCTCCGCGTGTATGTCTACACCTAAACGAACCATCATCTCCGCGTGTATGTCTACACCTAAACGAACCATCATCTCCGCGTGTATGTCTACGCCTAAGCGATCCATCAGCTCCGCGTGTATGTCTACGCCTAAACGAACCATCATCTCCGCGTGTATGTCTACGCCTAAACAAACCATCATCTCCGCGTGTATGTCTACGCCTAAACGATCCATCATCTCCGCGTGTATGTCTACGCCTAAGCGATCCATCATCTCCGCATGTATGTCTACACCTAAACGATCCATCATCTCCGCGTGTATGTCTACGCCTAAACGAACCATCATCTCCGCGTGTATGTCTACACCTAAACGAACCATCATCTCCGCGTGTATGTCTACGCCTAAGCGATCCATCAGCTCCGCGTGTATGTCTACGCCTAAACGAACCATCATCTCCGCGTGTATTTCTACGCCTAAACGATCCATCATCTCCGCGTGTATGTCTACGCCTAAACAAACCATCATCTCCGCGTGTATGTCTACGCCTAAACGATCCATCATCTCCGCGTGTATGTCTACGCCTAAGCGATCCATCATCTCCGCATGTATGTCTACGCCTAAACGATCCATAATCTCTGCGTGTATTTCTACACCTAAACGATCCATCATCTCCGCGTGTATGTCTACGCCTAAACAAACCATCATCTCCGCGTGTATGTCTACGCCTAAACGATCCATCATCTCCGCGTGTATGTCTACGCCTAAGCGATCCATCATCTCCGCATGTATGTCTACGCCTAAACGATCCATCATCTCCGCGTGTATGTCTACGCCTAAGCGATCCATCATCTCCGCATGTATGTCTACACCTAAACGATCCATCATCTCCGCGTGTATGTCTACGCCTAAACGATCCATCATCTCCGCGTGTATGTCTACGCCTAAACGATCCATCATCTCCGCATGTATGTCTACACCTAAACGATCCATCATCTCCGCGTGTATGTCTACGCCTAAACGATCCATCATCTCTGCGTGTATGTCTACGCCTAAACGATCCATCATCTCCGCGTGTATGTCTACGCCTAAACAAACCATCATCTCCGCGTGTATGTCTACGCCTAAACGATCCATCAGCTCCGCGTGTATGTCTACGCCTAAACGAACCATCATCTCCGCCGTGTGATTCCGCCACCCTGATCTCACAGAATTAATATTTATAGCCTAATTGTATATTTTGTAGCAACAAACTCTGCTCCTACCCTAACCTACCCATTCTCAACAATATAAAACACGTAACAGGCAAATAAATCTAAAGTCACATGTATTTATTGCAAAAACTGACCAAAAAACAGTATAAAAGTATTAATTCGGGTTGCATTTCAAGTCTTCTGAAGTCATACGATATCTTCATGTGAAGAACAGAGTTGATCTGAATGTTTTAGTCGTTGAAATGATCACGCCCCTTTGTGAACAGAACACACACATACTCGTTAATATTTCTGAGTCAAATGATACACACGGCAAGTGACGCGATCGGTCACGAGACACACGAGAGCCAATGCTGTCAAACCTGACCTGGCGTTTCTTCCGGCGGCAATATTTGAAATGTATTATTAATCTTTGACGGATGGACTCGACGTTCTGATCGCTTTCTGGGATTTCACACAAATCAATCGTTTGGCCTCGGAACACTTGGAATATTTGTACTTTCTGAATAATTTGTGCCTGCTGTCGTATCTGCCTGTTATCTTGGGTTTTTTTTTTTATAATACTCAAATGGATAGGTTTAGGGAAGAGTTTGTTACGCGTTCAAAATATGTCTGAGTGTGTGTGTGTGTTTGAATTACATATGAATTATTCAGAATTAATCTTTAACTCCTCATCAACTATTCGTCCACCGATATGTCGACATTATTTTACCAGTTCTGATCAGGATATTACTTTCTGGCCAACGGTAATAATATCATTAATTTTATGTTAATTGATATGAGCACGGTAACAAAATCGATCTGTTTAAGGCAATAACTTAAACACAAAGTACAAGACACTTGTATAGATGAAAAATTAATACAAGGCTTTATTGAACTATAATAATACACACAAACTAATCTAACGAAACACATACACACACACACACACAGGTACACATGATAAACACCGTGCTAAAAGAGTCTCCAGTCTCCGGATCTCTGGTTAATCGATGCCTGTTCATGTGTAATCCAACAACAGTTAAAGCTAAAATATTCATCATAAATCAACAAATTAATTAAAACGGCCACATGTTTCATTCATTTTACACTGCAATACATTTGTGAACATATTCAAAGGAGGAATTGTTCCTAGTTTCTAGTTGTAGCTTGAAATTCATTCCACAGCCATGGGGCATAATAAGAGAGAGATGATTTTCCATGCTCTGAGCATACCTTACGCTATGGTACCAATTAGACATGTGCCGATTTTCGATAATGCGATTTATCACGATAATGAATATGCACGATATTGTTATCGTGGGCACTTTAAAATATCGTAAATAATAATTTATTAACAATTTATAAAAAAAATTATAATGCATTCAAGAATACTTTGCCCATCAACTGTATAAATGCTCAACACCGCTGTATTCTGCGTCAAAGGGACACGAGCTCAGATATAAACAAGCCCAACGTGCGTTTGCACATGACTGAACCGGTGAATGAGACGCGCTGCTGAAGTGCCGCTCAGTGACAGCAGAGGGCGCTGATGAACTGCAGAATGCGGCTGTTCCCCCGGAAACCAGCAAACAAACAAAAACCGCGTGTAGTTTTTAAAACAGCCATTCGTTTTTGTAATCTCAATGTTGTTCATCAAAGCACCAAATACTTAATACTTAAAGACTTAATAGGCTATTTATTTTCAAACTTAAACATTTTTATGTTTTAATCTGGACTACAACATGCCCTAATGATTAGAACTGTTCTTATTATTTGTTATTGTTCAGTAAAACTTTGAGACATACGACTTCATTAGTTAACATGTTAATTCATTATTCACCAAACTGACAATGAAAAACACTTATAAAGAATGAATCATTCTATGTTAATTTCTTAGTTACTGTTTAATAACATTAAAATCAAAATCAAAATAACTTTGTTAATGGACCTCAGATAAAACTAACAATGATCAGTAATTCTTAACTAACATTAACAAAAACATTATTTTCTGTATCAAATGTAGCTTTTGCTCAATCTTAGTTAATCCATTAAATAATGAGACCTTATTGTAATTTGTAAGCCTACCTGTTGTTCTTTATAGCCTAATTTTTTTGCACTTTAATCTGTTTGAAAATTGTACTTTTACAGCTCTGAAAAATATCAAGAGACCACTTAACATTGATTTCTCAATGAGGGGTCTCTTAATTTTTTTCCAGAGCTGTATATATGTTTGGTGCATTATTGTATTTAAACATTCAGTTATGTTTGTTCTTACAAAAATAGTTCTTAAAGCTGTTATGCTATGGCAACACTTTTTTTGCAACTTATTTCAATATCGTGATAATATCGTACATCGTGATAAAACTTCCATCAATTAATCGCAACATGAAAAATTGATATCGGCACATGCCTAATCCCATTTGATGATCTGATGCTATAGTTCTTTTGACATAAGCATAAAAGAATATGGTAATGTAATTTGGAGTCATACCTTACCATGTCTTTACAATTCAAACTAACATATGTGATTTCATTCTTTGATATAAAGAGGACCAACATACATAGTTGTACAGCAAACAGTGATGAGTATGTGAACAAGCATGTGTTATAAAACACAGCGCAGCATGATAAACACCATACATCCTTTTTAATCAGTATGTAGAAGCATGCATTTAAATAACATCACCATAGTCTAAAATGGGTAAAAAAGTGTAGTGTCTGTATAATTCTCTTTCTAGCTGTTGCCGAAAAAGAAAACGTTATTCACCAATTACTCAATATGAGCATCAAAGACAAACTTCTCATCAAGCCATATTCATATATATTTGTAAATTGGTACTCTCTCTATATGCAGGTCACCATAATTGTGACCAAAAATTTTCTGTAAAACATCAACATATAAACTTGTTAATTCTCAAAACAAATGAAAGAAATAAAGTTTGGAATGAGAGATTTAATGTATCTTCAGGTGATTTAATCTAAGGCTGTGGCTGAAGTCAGCTGTAGTTCTTGTGTTTCTCTTTCCTTCAGTGATTCTGATCATTATCCTCAGGTATATCTTAAAAAAATCAAGCAATTATCACTCAAGTAATCAGTTAAGAATCTAATTTTTAAAAAGTTACTTTAACACCCTGCTGGTGGTTCCCATATTAACAATGAGCGGTGTTAATATAACACTGGGGGATTTATTGTGAATTGATTCAGTGTTAAGGTCTTCCAGTAAATGTATTTTAAATAAAAAAGTGCTGTTTTATTACAAATACAGCTTTCTTTGATATAATGTTTTGAGTAATGATACAATAAAAAAAAAAAAAAAAAAAAAAAAATGATAACTTAAAAATTATCTTTGTTTCTTGAAAGTGCATGTTTATATTTTATATTGTGTTCTGCCAGTAAGTGGCTTAGATTAAGTTTTATTGAGCTCTGTTAGTTTATATATGTTTAAATGTAATTATTCAAACTCTCAATAGCATCCTGATTTGTGAGCTTTCTCCATTCATCTGGAATTGCTCTACCATCAAATTGTTTTTTATGGAGCTTTTCCAGATCGTTCTTGAATCTGCACACAAACCACTTCCAGTACGGCAGCTCAGAGCAGTCAGGGGTGATGCTCCAGTCTGCATAAACTCCTCCTGCTTTTCTGTATTCTTTGTATGGAAACGATACATCCTTTGATAAAAAGGTTTTATCACTCACCACTAAATTTGTGCAGATATCTGAACAGAGCTTTTTTGTTTGATCATAATGCCATCCATTAATTCCATCCACTCTGTGGAAAGGAACGCTGTGATCTCCATAATGGTTTTTTATGGTGTTGGTACAGATGGCTGCACAGAACGGACACTGAACCCAACAGCACTGACACAAGTGATCAATCAGAAACTCATCTGGCCTGAACTTGAGGTCCAATTTTTTGTCAAATGTCTCTGTGTTAAATCTATCGCTGACATCAAAAATTACAGCAGGAAGTTCCTTTTTTATCACATCTTCTAGGAGGTGGAAATCATCAACATCATCATATTTCACTCCACTGAGGTCTTTTTCAGAGAAGATCAGCTCATCTGAGAGCTGCTGTGTGAAACTCTTCAACCACAGTCCAGCATCTCTGTTCTCTATAACATGTTCAGTAGATTCATGAGCTGCTTTCATGATCTTCTGCTGCAGGAGTTTAATGTTCTCCTTCATCTTTGGTAAAACACTGATGCTGAACTTATCATTGATGTACCGACTGACTTCATCTCTGATGAAACTCTTGAAGTATTTTTTGGGGGTGTTTATGTAGTTCATGTATTTGTCAAAATCCTCCAGTTCTGCCAGTGTCTTCAGGATGTGTTTCTCCAGTTTTGATCTGTTTCCATTCAGTGATTCACAGTTTGATCTCATTTCATCAGCCAGTTCTCTGGCAGTCTTCTTGTGGACACTCTGCTCAATGGGCTCTTTCAGTTTCTGACAGATGATCTCTCCAAAAATGGCAGCTGAAGCGGCTCCATTGAGATATCTTTTAAAAATACTATAGTACTCTTCTCTCTTCTTCTCAATATATATTACAGGATTGTTGGCTTCCCTGAACAGTCTGTGTTGCTCAGTGATCGTCGTCTTTGCTCTCTTACAGATGGAAAGAACCAAATCCACGAAGAATTCATTCTTGAACACATATTGCACTGACACTTCCTCATATTGTGTTACTCTTGCCTTGATGTAACCTGTGAGTTGTTGAATGCAGCTGATGTAGCCCGTTTTAGAAATGTTAGATGACATGATCATTGTGTCTGTATGCTGAGCAATATCTGTGACTAATGATCTTATTTGGGCTTCATCCTCTTTAGATAGAATGTTACCTAACTTCTGCTGAGTTGATCTGTAGGCATTTGTCACAGATCCTGTAATTCCACTGTCCCTCTTTATCTTTACATAGTCTGAATAACTCGGCACAGTAAAGATATCCCTGCTCTCCTTCTGGTGGTCTACAGAAACACTTCCATAGATGTCACTGAGGATCTCTCTCACATCTCTCATTATGTCAATGTCTCTGAATGGAGGAGTGTCTGAGATGATCTTCACGCTCTTTTCCCAAAACAAATCAAACTCTTTCTTCAGAGTTTCTTCATCTTTTGCTTTGTCTTTAAGTTCTAAGGCAAGTTCTTTGCTCTTCTTGAAGAGAGTGTTTTCATAATTTGTCCTCTGAGCATCAATCTCTTTCTTCATGTCTCGCTGCTGAAGAAAGTCATTTAATTTCCTCTTTGTTTCTCTCACAACGTTTTCCTTAACATAATTGATCTGGACTTTAAATGATGTTTTCCACTGAATCAGTATATCTTTATCTTTGTCTTTCTCAAAGAATTCAGACATTGATTTCTCCACTTCTTCACTTGTCTTCTTCAGTTCTCTTTGAAGATCAGTTTCCTCAACCTCATGAATTGCTTCATTTTCTATTTGGTTGTGTAGTTTGTTCTCAGTTTCCATCATGGCACTGCGAAGACTCCAGGACCACTTGCTGTATTTTGTCTCAAGTTTCCTGTGGAATGAAGTCTCCATAGAATTTCTGAAGCTGAAGACGAATCGCTCATTCAGTAAAGCCTCCCAGAGATCTTTAATACGAACTTTTAAGTCTTTCAGAATCATTCCATGTGATATTGAGGCATGAGACATAATCGATTTCTTTAGTTCTTGAATATTCTCGCAATAGTTTGGGTTTGGTGGAGCCATCGGTGGGCTGCCCTCCCAGAGATGAGCAAAATACTTCACATCATTCTGAACATCAAATCTAATAATATCACTGAAACATTCAGCTTCACTGTCTTCCTCTTTAGAAGCGAGTTTTGTCATCTCATCCAGTGTCTTCTGCAGTCGTCTCCTTCCCTCCATGTTTTTCTCTCCAGCTGTGATGTCTGAAACGTTCTGATGCACAAACACACAGCTGGGATTCAGTCTGACCTTCTTCATCCTCATAAAAGCCTGAACAACAATCTGAAGAATGTCCTGCATCTCAGATGGGTTTTCTCCAAAGATGTTAATTAATGTCAGATTTCCAAGACCAACAACAAATGTGGCTAATTCATTGTCATGATGTCTGGTTGATCTTTCAGCCCGTTCTAGAGCATGAAGCACCTCAGTATCCACAACCAGAATATAGTTAACGTTCTTCCATGTTTTCATCTCGTCTGACACTTTGACCAGCTGCATGAAAGCTCCTCTGGTGCACCTGCCAGCACTGACGGCAAACTGGAGTCCAAACATGGCATTGAGCATGGTGGATTTCCCAGAGCTCTGAAGCCCTAAAACTGACAGCACAA
Source organism: Pseudorasbora parva (assembly GCF_024679245.1). Taxonomy (NCBI): domain Eukaryota; kingdom Metazoa; phylum Chordata; class Actinopteri; order Cypriniformes; family Gobionidae; genus Pseudorasbora; species Pseudorasbora parva. The sequence continues at coordinate 10,521,241 of NC_090173.1, read as the reverse complement.
AGACTCTCTGGTCTCCCAGTTTCTGGATGAGTTGATCTAGAACAGCAGAGATCCAGAGCAGAGGAACATGAGCAGCATCTCCATCCATCAGCTCCAGTGGAAATCCAGAGATCATCATCTCTGCTGCAAGACTTGGGAGAGATGAGAAGTTAAAGTTCAGGTCTTTCTTGTTCTTCTTCTTCTTGTTCTTCTTGTTCTTCTTCACAGATGAACATGATTCATAGATCTGACCGATCTCCCTCATGATGTGCTCCAAACCAAAGGATGCAGCTTGAAGATCCTCAGATATTCTCTCAAGTTCAGCTTGTTCAGTCTTGAGCTGCTCAGATTTATCATGACTCTCTTTCAGTTTTACAACTGTTGACCACTTTTCATTATACTTTTGGTGTAAAGCAGAAAGATCAGCTGAGATATAATCATCAAGAAGTATTCCAAGATATTTCAGAAAAAACATCTTCTCATGTTTATCGTTTGAGTTCATTTCTTTAATAAAGAGCTGAATAAACTCACATATGTCAGATTCATGCTGCTGTTCACGAATTTTATTCATATCTGTTCGTTTTCTACTGATGTCTATTTCTGTGTCATCTCCTCGAGGTCGATGTAGTTCTTTGTTCTTCTCACACCACTGATGCCACAGTTTCCCCTGACGGGGCAGAAATGATTCTTTGATTTCTGTCAGACTTTTCTTCTCCAGTAAACTCATCATCTGCTGTGCTGCTGCTCTTCCTCTCCTGCAGTCATCATCATCTTCCTCATCTACTCTGATGCCTGTGTGTTTGGACACATCTTCAAGTCTGAAAGAAGATGATGATTCTTGGAGACAATCATTTATTGCTCTTCTGAGTTCGTCAGATACATCTGACTGATTTCTGTCCTTCAGACCAATCTTGAATTTCCCTTTCTTCATCTTCACTACAGTAGATTCATCTTCAGTAAAGAGACAAATAAGCGGTGTTGTGATTTTGAATAGGTTCTGGATCTTTTCGGCACTTCTGTCATTCCTGTCCAGTCGTGGTAGAAGAATAACATTGACTGAGGCCATTTTAGTGAGGATCTCCAGCTGTTTATCGTGGTCTCCAGCATCACTGTGTAGATTACAGAACGCAACACAGTCAGTGAATTTATCCGTGTTTTTCCCAGAGGGGCAGAACCAGGCGATCTCCACCACCCCATCCATCAGGACTCTGGTTCTGCTGCTGCCTGGGCAGTTCCTGTGGAAGAACGTGTTGTGTTTCTCATTGATCAGACTGTTCATCAGCTGAGACTTGGATGAAGACACAAAGCCAAACCGGAAGAAAGACACCATTGGAGTCTGTGCCTTATAGATCGGCTGGGTTTGACTGATGATTTTATCATTGTTGTCTTTCTTCCAACTCTTGTTGATTTCTCTGAATGTCCAGAGAGGAAACTCAATCTCTCTTGTGAATGGATCAGGAACGAGCAGAGGCAGAGCGTACTGACACTGGGACAGTTTAGTGACCATCAGCTGCTTCAGGAAACCATCAGCACAATGAAACATGGCCATCTGAACATCCATCGGGTGGATTCGATCAGATTGACTTGCTCCTTCTTTAGAGAAAGATATTGCTTCAAATATATCACTTCTGTCTTCAGATAGGTCAGAGTCTCCTTGTTTTGTATGATCCTGTTCCTTAATATTAACATGAATGTATCTTGCTCTGTAATTCATCATCAGTAGTTTTTGTATGAAAATCAAAACCAGTTCCTCTTCAGCACAGGATTCATGGGACTGTAATGACTGTTCGGTTATCTGAAGAATGTCTCCAGCTCTTAGTTTATCGTTCCTATGAAGATTAAGTCTGTGAAATAGATGCTCTATGTTTTCTCTTTCAGTCTTTTGCGTCTGTAGATGTTGTCCAATGTCCTTTTCTCTCTGTTTAACAGACACAATAATAATAGATGTATTTTATTCAGTCCCATTCTCATGGAATCTCATTCAGTATTGATTTGATTGTCACGTTTTATCTTAAACTTAGCCATATTAGCAGATGGTTTCATTTATGTATACTTTAGTTTTCTTTCTCTTTCAGGATTTAATTATAGTATTATTAAAATAATATAGAGTTAATTTTTTTTGTTTATCATTGAAATTAAAGGTACAGCGTTTACATTTTAGCGGAATCTTGTGGTGAGATGAATTGCAACCACCCACCGCTCACCCCTTATTTTTGAAGCACATCGAGAAGCTACAGTAGCTAATGTCGTACAGTACAGATGTCATTTTGACAGCAGAGAGTATTGATGTCCGGTTCACAAACAAATTGTTCTTTTTAACCGGTTCTTTTTAGTGAACTTGTCTAACCAGTTCACCAAATTGGACTGAATCGTTCTAAACGGTTCACGTCTCAAATCAGCGCTGATCCCACAAGTTACTATAGTTACTCACTTTCTGACAGAGGTGGGTAGAGTAGCCAAAATCTTTACTCAAGTAAAAGTACAAGTACTTACGGAAATATTTACTCAAGTAAAAGTAAAAGTAACAATCGTAATAGTTACTTGAGTAAGAGTAAAAAAGTATTAGATGAAAAAACTACTTAAGTACTTAGTTACTAATTACTTTCGATCTGATTGATAAGAAACAAAAACCCTGAATTTCAGACTACTTAGAGAGCTTTCACACACCTCCAAATATATATATATATATATATATATATATATATATATATATATATATATATATATATATATATATATATATATATAAACTCAGCAAAAAAAGAAACGTCCCTTTTTCAGGACTGTGTATTTCAACAATAATGTGGTAAAAATCCAAATAACTTTACAGATTTTCATTGTAAAGGGTTTAAACAATGTTTTCCATGCATGTTCAATTAACCATAATCAATTAATTAACATGCACCTGTGGAATGGTCGTTAAGACCTTAACAGCTTACAGAGAGTAGGCATTTAGGGTCACAGTTCTAAAAACGCAGGACACTAAAGAGACTTGTCTACTGACTGTGAAAAACACCCAAAGAAAGATGCCCAGGGTCCCTGCTCATCTGCGTGAACGTGCATTAGGCATGCTGCAGGGAGGCATGAGGACTGCTGATGTGGCTAGGGCAATAAATTGCCATGTCCGCACTGTGAGACGCCTAAGACAGCGCTACAGGGAGACCGGAAGGACAGCTGATCATCCTCGCAGTGGAAGACCACGTGTAACAACACCTGCACAGGATCGGTACATCCGAATATCACACCTGCGTGACAGGTACAGGATGGCCACAACAACTGCCCGAGTCACACCAGGAACACACAATCCCTCCATCAGTGCTCAGACTGTCCGTAATAGGCTGAGAGAGGCTGGACTGAGGGCTTGTAGGCCTGTTGTAAGGCAGGTCCTTACCAGACATCACCAGCAACAACGCCGCCTATGGGCACAAACCCACCTTCGCTGGACCAGACAGGAGTGGCAAAAAGTGCTCTTCACTGATGAGTCACGGTTTTGTCTCACCAGGGGTGGTGGACGGATTCGTGTTTATCGTCGAAGGAATGAGCGTTACACCGAGGCCTGTACCCTGGAGTGGGATCGATTCGGAGGTGAGGGGTCCGTCATGGTCTGGGGCGGTATATCACATCACCATCGGACTGAGCTTGTTGTCATTGCAGGCAATCACAATGCCTTGCAGTATAAGGAAAGACATCCTCCTCCCTCATGTGGTACCCTTTATGCGTGCTCATCCGGACATGATCCTCCAGCAGGACAATGCCACCAGCCATACTGCTCGTTCTGTGCGTAAGTTTCTGCATGACAGCAATGTCAGTGTTCTGCCATGGCCAGCAAAGATCCTGGATCTCAATCCCATTGAGCACGTCTGGGACCTGTTGGATCGCAGGGTGAGGACTAGGGCCATTCCCCCCATAAATGTCCAGGAACTTGCAAGTGCCTTGGTGGAAGAGTGGGGTAACATCTCACAGCAAGAATTGACAAATCTGGTCCAGTCAATGAGGAGGAGATGCACTGCAGTACTTCAAGCAGCTGGTGGCCACACCAGATACTGACTGGTACTTTTGATTTTGAGCCTCCCTGCATAGACCATTTCAGAATGTTTGTAAACAATCGCCTCAAGATACTTCCGGGTGGCAGAACGCGAGCGGCTTCTACTGACAAACTGAAGAGATCAGCCGGCTACTGTAAATAGTAACATAGTTAAGAACATTGCTGTTGTTTAAAGTTGAAACTATGACGAAAACGTGTTGTGTTTGGGGTTGCGCCATCAGATATACAGGAAAAGGTGTAGGATTTTATCGATTTCATTCAGAAAGAAGTAAATATATGCAGCAAAACTTGTTGGGTGAGGAGGCTAAAGCGAGTGGACGTCGTCAAAAGTGGCGCTACAGAGAAGTATTCTCAAAATGGTCCATCTACAAAATCATAGCAGAGCATAATTATCTTCAGCTGGGGAATTTCGAGACTAATATTAGTAAACTTTAGATCTCTTTTAACCCCTTACGATTCAAAGATCATACGGCCTCAGATTACTATTGTTCAACATTCACTGCTCATCACACATTATCTGGACAAACTCAGTACCATCAGAAAGATTAAAGACTCCAGCTTTGATATTTGAACACTGTTTATGATAAAACTGGGTTGCAGTGACATTCAATTCTTAATTTATGTCAGGAGTGCATTATTCCGTTATGAACGATATTTTGAATAGATTATCAGACGCACTTTATTCTCTCGTCTTCACTGGCTCATTTGTGTTCACAGAGATCGCAAAGAACAGCTTTCAGTTTAGCTCTTAGTTTAAAAGTCCTCATATTTGGAGAAATATTGACATATCACGTTTGCAAAATATTTCGTCATACAGAATACCATTTCTATTCATTTCTCACGGAATTATTCGATATAAAAGAGTTAAAACATGCGCAGACCTCTCTCCTTCTGTCTCGGACATTTCCTCATTCTGGCTCGAACGGGCCTATTCTAAATTTCTACGCGTGAACTAAGAAGCTAATAAACACACGATAACTATGGAATAAGGTTTTTGTGTGATTGTTCATGTGATTTCGGCTATTTTATATCAATAATGGATGTTTACATGACTGCTAACAGGTGTAGTGATTAGTTCCATATAAAATTATAAATATAACATATTTTAACATCGGGAGTTTGTGAGATATTGCAGATGCCACGAGTCATTAAAGTGGATCATTGCATCAAATCAGCTGGGAAACAGCATGACTGCACCGCGAGCCGGCCGCAATCACACAAGGTTTCGTGTTAAACACAGACACCGGAACTTTCAATGTTGCTGCTATAGCTTCAGATACAAAAAATAAAGAAAAAATGTGTGCAAAGGATTTGTTGAAAAGCAGAGAACAGGGAAATAGACTATCTACGATAGCCTAACATATTGTAATTCAAACAGCAACGGTCACTAAAATAACTACTCAATGGTAGGCTGAAGCTCATTTAAAAATTGTGGTATTAGACTAGCACTACATCTACTAGACCAAGGTTAGGCATTTCATGTATTGCTATCTCCTGAATTAATTAATCGGTCCCTCAATAATCATGTTAACTATGTCTGAATACTAGCGTTGCCATAGGAACGCTTCGGCTTTTGCCACCCGGAAGAACGTTTATTACTGTTGTGACGTCATGGTGAATTGTCGTATTCAGGGACACAATTTTTCTATTTCTGTTAGACACATGTCTGTAAAACATCTTTAGTTTATGTTTTATGGTGTTGACTCTTTCAGTGCTCATTCAAATATTTACACGCATTAATTTTACTGAAAGTAAAAACAGTTGAAAGTCAGAGGACGTTTCTTTTTTTGCTGAGTTTATATATATGTGTGTGTGTGTGTGTGTGTGTGTGTGTGTGTGTGTGTGTGTGTGTGTGTGTGTGTGTGTGTGTGTGTGTGTGTGTGTTAATGGTTAAACAGTGTAAATTAATGGTGTGCTGGGCTAACCACAGCTCTTTTTAAAACATAATTTGTTCAAGTATATACATTCTTAAAAATACAGTCACATTTTTAAATGTACAGTATGTATACACTGCAGACTGTTGTCTGTCCGGATATGTGTATAAATGCAAGATGTCACATTATGCTATTCAGTTTGTTTCGTTTTTAGCCTGATTTTCAGCCTGATCTCATTGGTACCTGTGGCAACGTTTTTGCAAACCACAAAATATGTACCACAAACCACAAAATATCTATTTCACTATCAAAGTGAAATGTCCACTGGGTGGCTCTAAAAGCTTAGTTTTTTTCCCAGAACAGATTTGCGTGAATCTGGCATGTTTTGTTACGTTGTGTTTTTAACATACACCCACACTAAACCCTAAACCTACCCGATAGTGTTAACAAAAGCAAATGTGACAAAAATAAAATTGTGTCCATGTATTTTTAGCTTGTGTTTACATTGTCACAGGTACATTTTGCCAATGAGGTTGCCCGTTTTGTGGAAAAAAAAAAGATATGTAAATGTGCAGATGTGAACGTTTGTTTGTGGACGTGTGTTCGGAGGATTCAAACGATTTGTCAATGCTTGCACAAGCGCATATGAGGAAAACACTCGGACAGTGTGTGAAATGGTATTACAATAAAGGAAAAGTGCCCATAGTTACCAATTTACCATTAATAGTGTTCAAATATAAGCATCATTGTTACACTTACCGCTGTTTTCTCAGGTTGGAGCTGGAATTATTGTATGCTGAGATGCCAGTTCATTTCGGAGCACACAGCATGCATTACATTATGAAACTGTTCTTTTTGACATCTTGGACTGAAAATATAGGCTGAACTTGAGGCCACGTACGGGTGATCTGCCGTAGCTCACACATCTCCCTCTGCTTCGGCCATCATCTTCTGACTAAACGCGCGCTAATTTTATGCGGGTGATGCGTATCCACATCTCACAAAGCAGCCTCTCCAACGTTTCGCGAGACTTGCGAACAATAACTTATTTTAAAATATATAATTCATTATTACCATTGATGGTAGCGGAGGAACGCAACCGAATGTAACAAAGTAAAAGTACAGTTTTTTTCACAAGAAATGTACTTGAGTAAAAGTAAAAGTACCCATTTTTAAATATACTCTAAAAGTACAAGTTACCCAAAAAATTTACTCAAGTAAATGTAACGAAGTAAATGTAATTCGTTACTACCCACCTCTGCTTTCTGACATGAGTAACAGTCCCTCCGACTAGAAATAAACTAATATCCTAACCATTCACTGAACTGAGACATGTTTTGCTGTGAGAACTGATGAACTCACGAGCAGCTGATACTGAGCATTTGCGTGTAACTGAACATAAGGAGGTTCTCGGATCAGCAGTACAGAATCAAAGACCATTTCTTTCGGATACGTTTGATACAGAGAACCGACGAGCCGATGAGCTGAGCATGCGTGTTATTTGTTCAGAGGAACGAAATGCAGGTTTCAAGTGTATAAAACGAATCAATCACGGTTGGAAACATCACATAAAGCTGTCTTATCACTGTACTATTTTAAAGTTTGGAAACAATAGATTATAAAACGCTCAAACTAAACATGCATTTGTTTCATCAATAATTCCTGATATTTTCAGGATCAGCTTTTTTCTTATTTAATTTCTAAGTCGATACACATTTTAAAATGTAATCAAAACAGTAGGTTTAATATCTACATGTTCAGCTTGCAGCAGTTTGCAGCTCAGCACACATGTACTGATACAGCGTTTCTCAAGTGAGGAACGGGTTGCAGCGGTTCTCAAGTCAGGAACGGGTTGCAGCGGTTCTCAAGTCAGGAACGGGTTGCAGCGGTTCTCAAGTCAGGAACGGGTTGCAGCGGTTCTCGAGTCAGAAACGGGTTGCAATGGTTCTCGAATCAGGAGTAGTTTGCAGCGGTTCTCAAGTCAGGAACGGGTTGCAGCGGTTCTCGAGTCAGAAACGGTTGCAATGGTTCTCGAATCAGGAGTAGTTTGCAGCGGTTCTCGAGTCAGGAACGGGTTGCAGCGGTTCTCGAGTCAGGAACGGGTTGCAGTGGTTCTCGAGTCAGGAAAGGGTTGCAGGGGTTCTCGAGTCAGGAACGGTTTGCAGCGGTTCTCGAGTCAGGAACGGGTTGCAGCGGTTCTCGAGTCAGGAACGGGTTGCAGCGGTTTCTCGAGTCAGGAATGGGTTGCAGCGGTTCTCGAGTCAGGAACGGGTTGCAGCGGTTCTCGAGTCAGGAACGGGTTGCAGCGGTTCTCGAGTCAGGAACAGGTTGCAGCGGTTCTCGAGTCAGGAACGGTTTGCAGCGGTTCTAGAGTCAGGAACGGTTTGCAGCGGTTCTAGAGTCAGGAACGGGTTGCAGCGGTTCTCGAGTCAGGAACGGTTTGCAGCGGTTCTCGAGTCAGGAACGGTTTGCAGCGGTTCTCGAGTCAGGAACGGGTTGCAGCGGTTCTCGAGTCAGGAACGGGTTGCAGTGGTTCTCGAGTCAGAAACGGGTTGCAGTGGTTCTCGAGTCAGGAACAGGTTGCAGCGGTTCTCGAGTCAGGAACGGTTTGCAGCGGTTCTAGAGTCAGGAACGGGTTGCAGCGGTTCTCGAGTCAGGAACAGGTTGCAGCGGTTCTCGAGTCAGGAACGGTTTGCAGCGGTTCTAGAGTCAGGAACGGGTTGCAGCGGTTCTCGAGTCAGGAACAGGTTGCAGCGGTTCTCGAGTCAGGAACGGGTTGCAGCGGTTCTCAAGTCAGGATCTAATATGCCACATTTACCAAAGCAGCTGGTGCCACTGTGACCACAAGCCACAGCCATTATGTAATTTATATTTATGTCACTATATTTTGGATATTAATGTCCTGAAGACATTGATTAGCATGCTCAGGTGTGTTTGATCAGTTTTAGAGCTAAACTCTGCAGGGCAGTGGCCCTCCAGGATCAAGTTTGAGGAACCCTGATATAATTGGTCAATTTCAATTTCAATTATGTGCAAATGTTTTATTTTGCAGCTCAATTTTGTAAGGCCAGTATTTAATTAAAGATGTGGTATATTTATTTTTCACACTGAAGTGATAGTTATTTATGATAGCCTATGATATAAAAATGGTTAAATTATAACAAGGTGACACACACACACAAACACACCTGAGAGTGAGAGGGAAGGGGGAGGGGAAGGACAGACCGACAGAGAGAAAGAGAGAGGCAGAATCTGATTCCGATTGAACAAAAAAAAGTAGTACATTTTCAAAAGAACTCATTCTATATGATTTATAAGCTTTTGTACCCATGGGGCCTCAATTTAGGTCCCCACAGTGACATGAGTCCCCATGAGTTTGTGTGAATTCAGGTTGAAGTCTCCACCAAGCTAGAAAAACATGAACATTGATTGACAAGATTTTAAACAAAAAAATAATAATAAAATCTAAATGGTGGGAGAAACTTTGATTGTTTGAAAAAGAAACTCAAATGTGTTTTTTTTCTAATGTTAGTATTTTAAGTGTCAAGAATTAATCTTCAAATACAGCAGTCTCCACCAGGCTAGAAATACATGTACACAGAGGGTGGCAGAGAGTATCCAAAATAGCTAAATAGTGCCATATATTGGTCACTGAAGGAGGGAGAGCAGAGTAGTGAGTAGAACTCAGATGAAATATATTAATAAAAAAAAATTGATCTGAAAAAAAGTACACTGATTTTAAACTCATCTAGGTTCAATTACCGAACATACAATCTTAATTTAATTTAAATCAAACAATGATTTTACCAGATTTGAGACAATTTCTGTATCTTTGTTTGAATTTTTTTAAACAATGCCGTGGCAACACCGTTTGAGATATCCAATATCCGTTCATGTTAGTATCTTTCATATCCTTGTTTCATGTTGCGCTTGGAGGAGATTAAATGAATTGCCTACGAGAAGAGACTAAAAAGAGGACAAAAGAGGGACAGAAACTCATATCTTTTAAAATTATTTTTTGATTTAAATTAAATTTTGTTGTACTAACAATAGAAAAAACACATTTGAGTTTCCTTTTCAAACAGCCAAGTGTGTTATTTAAAAATAAGCAGATAAGTGCCTTTTGTTTGGACAGAAAAAACTGCCAGTGTGATATATAGAAGAACCAGAAGTTGGGAGTATAGCCTCATTTATGAACCAGGCATGTTTCTGTGTCCCTCTTTGTCTATTTTTAGTCCCTCAGCATGGCAAGAGCGTTTGAGATATCCATTATCCGTTTGCATTTTAGCATCTTCCGTATGTTCAGTGGTGGGCTGTCAGGGCCAGCAGGGCCTTCTCTGCTGGCCCTGTCAAAATCATTATATATAATTGTCCTCGGGGCTGTGATGCGTTTAGATGATGACATATGGAAAATACACCAAAAATAAATACATTATTTCTGGAAATATAATCGTAACTATATATATATATATAGTTACGATTATATTTCCAGAAAGAATGTATTTATTTTTGGTGTATTTTCCATATGTCATCATCTAAACGCATCACAGCCCCGAGGACCAGCACTAGTAGAATAGCTGGGGGGTTGGTCCAAGATGGCGACCTGTGCAGACGTCTTATTCTGAGCTCCGAGACTCTGACTGAGTACTAATGATTTAAACTGACCATTAAAACTATTTCATCGACAAACGAAGGAGTGAAATGTTGCTCTTGCATCCGTAAGTTCATTCGCCTAAATAAAAGGACTTAAGTTGGTTAAAATTTGTGAAACAACAAGTAGCGTACGAACTGCTCGTTGATACCCAAAGTTGTGCTAATCAAGAACACGTGCGTTATAAACCAAAGCTTTGCAAACAGATAGGACACGTGAGATGTCAAAGAGAGATTCCAAGAAGGTGAGGAAAGAAGGCTTGACAATGGATTTAGTTGACGAAAATTCATTCTCTGGCTTATGTACACCTCTTCCTGATACTCCCACAAAGAGCCCAAATCCCAAGAAGGTCTGCTCCAAAGAAGAGGAAACCGTTTCAAATGCTGACATCCTAAAAGCCATTAATGGCTTAAACGACCGTTTTTTGAAATTTGAAGAAATGGTCATGAAAAATACTGCCGATATTGCTAGTGTGCAAGAAAGTGTGAAAGGACAGGAAATTCAGTGTAAAGGCACTGAGGACACAGTAAAGAAGATGAGTGACCAGATGACAATCCTGCGGGAGAAACAAGAAGAGTCTGAACGGTACAGTAGGAGATGGAGTCTTCGCCTTTTGAGTCTTCCAGAAAGCAGTAACGAGGATGTGAGGAAACAGGTTCTGGAGATTATTGCAGAAATCATTCCAGAGGAAAAAAGCAAGCTTGGATTCTTTTTTCGACACCGTGCACAGAGTCGGACGCCCGAGAGAGGATAAAAGCACACGACCCGTTATCATTCAGTTCACCATGCGCACCTTCAGATTCAATCTATGGAGAGCTTCCCTCAACGCTGATGTCATGAAGAAAAGGAACCTTCGGATGACTGAAGACTTAACTCAACAGGAGAGACAATGCAGAAACAAACTGTGGCCTCTTGTGAAGCGCGTGCTGACGGAAAGTAAACGTTAACCTTTAATAACTTTAAAGGAGATATAATTGAATCGATGACATCAAATGAGGGTAGATGGATAATCTTGGTTTTCAAATTAAACAATTCCTTCTTTATAGTTTGCAATTTATATAACTATAACAATACAGTTCAAGCAAAAATAATATTCTTACAACTTTGTATGAAACTTGAAGCCTTTAAAAACAAATATAAGAATGCACACTTGGTTATTGGAGGCGATTTTAATGATGCTCCAGACGATCTTGTAGATAGAATACCTATAAGAGTAATCCCACATTCAAGATTCAAAAGTACAGCATATATTTGTGAACAGCTGGGAATTATAGATGTTTGGCGTTTTTTAAATCCTAACATTAACGAATTTACCAGGACTAATGTCAATAGATCCTTACAGTCTAGAATTGATTTATGGCTTATATCTCCATACTGTCTGCAATTCGTTTCAGAATCATCACATAGCTATGCCCCATTTTCTGATCATAAATTAATCTCGAACCATTTAGCAGGAACAAAACAACAAAATGGTAATATACGTGGTTATTGGAAACTAAATAATAATTTATTAAAAGATAATGAGTTTTGTGATTTAGTCAAAAAAACAGCAAAAATCATATTTGATAATAATGAAGTGAATCATATACAAAAATGGGAACTTTTTCAAATTTAAAATTAGAGAAATAGCTATTAAACGAAGCAAAGTAATTAAAAAAAATAATATAGCCAAAGAAATAAGTATTATGGATCAATTAAACATTTTAATGAATAAGGATAATCTTTCAGAGGAAGAAGAAACAACAGTGAAAAAATTACAAGAGGAAATAGAAAATATGTATGTTGAAATGGTTAAAGGTGTATTTATAAGGTCTAGAGCTAAATGGCTGGAACAAGGGGAAAGAAATTCCAGTTATTTATTCGCTTTAGAGAAACGAAATCGCAAGATAAATAATTTAACTACTCTTAAAATTGATAATATAACTTCTAATTCTTTAGACATTTCAAAATACATTGGTAAATTTTATAGCAATATTTACAAGTCTAATATTCAATTTGATGATTGTGACAGTTTTATTGATTCAATCAAAGCATTTACACCAACTATATATCGAAACAATTTAAAGTGGAATGCGAACGTCCCATTACTAAAGAGGAAATCTCAGAGGCTGTTAGTTCAATGAAAAAAAGGAAATCTCCTGGTAATGATGGGCTTTCGGCTGAATTTTATCAGCACTTTTGGGATGTTATTGAAAATCCTCTATTTGAACTATTTAAAGAATGCATCTCAAAAAAGGAAATGTCCACGAGTATGAAGCAAGGTTTGATATGTCTTCTCCCTAAGCCTGACAAAGATCATTTAATGATAGAAAACTGGAGACCTATTACCCTCCTTAATATTGACTACAAAATTCTATCATTAATTTTGGCTAAAAGGTTAAAAAGAGGACTTCATGAGATAATAAGTGAATCACAAACAGGTTTTATGTCTAATCGTCACATCAGTTCTAATATAAGACTAGTTTTTGACCTGCTGGACTATTCTGATAACATCAGTACTGATGCACTAATAGTATTTCTTGATTTTTATAAAGCATTTGACACGGTAGAACATTATTTTTTATTTAAAGCACTTAAGATTTTTGATTTCGGACAAAATTTTATATCTGCAGTTAAAATGCTTTATAAAAATATTGATAGTTCTGTGATATTATATCCAAACACCACTAAAAGATTTCCTGTAATGAGATCAGTTCGCCAGGGATGCCCTATTTCACCGTTTTTGTTCCTGCTGGTGGTTGAATTATCATCATTACATATTAGAAATAGTCCTGTTATTAAAGGATTATCTATCTTTGGCAAGGGAATTAGAGTTACTCAATTAGCAGATGATACTGCTCTTTTTTTGAGCGACAAACATCAGATCGAGAATGCTATAATTCTAATTGATCAATTTTCAGCTGCTTCCGGTTTAACACTTAACAAATCTAAATGTGAAATATTATGTTTGTATCAGACTGAAGAGAATTTTTTTTTTAATATACCTGTTAAGAAATGTGTAAAATACTTAGGTATTCATATCTGCAAGGATCATAAGGAACGACAACAACTCAATTTTTTACCTAAATTGAAGAAAACTAAAACAATACTAAATCTATGGCTTCAAAGAGACATTTCCATTTTAGGAAGAGTTCTTTTAACTAAAGCTGAAGGGATTTCAAGATTTGTCTACCCTGCCCTCTCTCTTGATGTCCATGATTCAATATGCAAAGACATAAATACCATATTTACGAATTTTGTGTGGAAAAACAGACACCATCACGTTAAAAAAGCAGTGCTCTCCGGCTCAAAGGATGGAGGTGGATTTGAACTTTTGGACTTTTGGGACTTGAATTATACCTTTAAGGTGAAATGGTTAAAGGAATGTTTGAGAGCACCAGAGTCCTTATGGTACTTTATCCCCAACAACATTTTTAATAGAGTAGGAGGCCTAAATTTTTTACTGAAATGTAATTACAAGATTGCCACTGAAACTATCCCAATTTTATCAACAAGCTCTTTTGGCTTGGAAGCTTTGTCATTCTCACAACTTTTCTCCACACAAATCTATATTATGGAATAATGAATGCATCACTAAAAGGAACAAGTCATTATATTTGCAGAAATGGATCGATAGAGATATAATTCTTTTAAAAGATCTTTTTGATTGTAATAATCATTTACTTAGCTATGAATCTTTTCTCAGAGAGAAGGCATTCCCAATAACTTTCAAAGAATATAACTCAGTTTTCAAATCTATACCTAATGGCATATTAGAACTAATGAAAAGTTATAAAAAACAAAATGAAGCTCCTGAATTTAACTGTACTCTTTATATAAATGGAATGGATTTTATGAGTAGCAATTGCACTAATAAACATATTAGAAAATGTTTTCTAAATTTGAAGAAAATAACACCTCGTGGAAAATTTTTCTGGAATTCTCATTTTACTGAGATTAATTGGCATGCGGCATGGCTTGTTCCTTTTATATTTTGTATTACAAACAAAGTCAGAGAATTACATCTGAAAATACTGCATAATATATATCCCACAAATCTTTTTATCTCTAAATTCAAGCCTATTGATAATAATTGTAGCTTTTGTAAGACCGAACAAGAATCGTTAATTCACCTCTTTTATGGTTGTTCGTATTTTATAACATTCTGGAAAAGTGTTGAAAATTATCTAGCATCTAAAACAACACATACGATAACAATTGGAGGAAAACAGATTATTACATACTTTGATTATAAAGACAGAAATGTATGTAATGTTGTAAATCTCTTTATTTTATTAGGAAAGTTCCATATTCATAAAGCAAAATTCTCCAAATCAAGACCAATTTTCAAATTATTCCAAATTGAAACTGACATGTATTTTGAGTCTCTTAAATTGGTAAAAAACAAGAAAGCTATGGCAATAACTGATATATTTTCCAAATTTCAATAATTAATTTCCTTTATCTATATTAACATTTTGTAAGTCTGTTTTTTTTTTAATTATTATTTTTAATTTTTTAATTTAATTTTTTTTATTTTATTTATTATTATTTATTTATTTTTACTATTATTATTGTATTTACTCTAATTTATTATATGTAATTATTTGATGTATTAATAATGTTTGCTACTGTGATGGCTGAATGTTTGTAACTTGTTTTATATAAAAAATAAAAAATAAAAAAGTATTTGTGCCAGCTGATTTTTATTCTTTTCACCATTTGCCTACACGGTGACACTTGAGTGCAGTATCATCAATAAATAGTCATATTGCCTTTTTGTCTCTCGTGTACACTATGAAAGCAAAGTTCGTAGTAGTATTGCGTACAGTGCATTATTGTATTTTGCGTGTGTGTGTGTATTATGACACGCAGGAGAGGGTGAAATATGAGGACATCGGCCATGTCACTTTTCAAAATGCTTATAAATCATACAGGATGAGGTTTTTTTTAGAAAGTAAAAATGCAGAATGTTTCATGTGATGGGTAGGTTTAGGGGCAGTGGCAGTGTAAGGGGATAGAAAATACGGTTTGTACAGTATAAAAACCATTACGCCTATGGAATGTCCCCATATGTCACAAAAACAAACGTGTGTGTGTGAGTGTATTGTTATTGCGACGGCGTGGGGCTTGTTGATCGTGTGTGTGTGTGTGTGTTGTTATGGCGTGGGGCGTGTTGATCGTGTGTGTGTGTGTGTGTGTGTGTGCGTGTTGTTATGGCGTGGGGCGTGTTGATCGTTAGTGAAGGCCCTGACTGAAACCCCACGGTACTACTGCGTATGTTTGTGTCATGTTGACCGAGTTGAGGAGACTGAATGAATCGTGTACGAGGAGAACATAAAAACTCAGAGCCTGCTTTTCAGGTTTTTTATCTGAAGTTTTTTATCCAAATTATCTGACTTCCTCTTGGTCAGAACTAATGAATGTAAATTAGAAAGTTGTCCAGCTCGAAAAGTACAATATATATTCCGAGTGTGGTTACTGTAGATTAGGCATGTGCCGATATCAATTTTTCATGTTGCGATTAATTGCAGAAGCTTTTATCACGATATACGATATTATCACGATATTGAAATAAGTTGCAAAAAAAGTGTTGTCACAGCATAACAGCTGTAAGAACTATTTTTGTAATAACTAAAATAACTGAATGTTTAAATTCAATAATACAAATCTTAATTTAATTTAATCTGTTTGAAATTTGTACTTTAACAGTTCTGGAAAAAATTAAGAGACCACTTAACATTGAGAAATCATTTTTAAGTTATCTCTTAATTTTTTTCAGAACTGTTAAAGTACAAATTTCAAACAGATTAAAGTGCAAAAGAATTAGGTGATAAAGAACAACAGGTAACAAATAACAAGGCCTCATTATTTAATGCATTAACTAAGATTGAGCAAAAGCTACATTTGATACAGAAAGTATAATGTTTTTGTTAATGTTAGTTAAGAAATACTGATCATTGTTAGTTTTATCTTAGGTCCATTAAAAACGTTCTTCTGATTTTAATGTTATTAAACAGTAACTAATTACTAAGAATAATTCATTATTCTAGAAGTAGAATAATTTTAATACTTTAGAAGTATTTTTCATTGTCAGTTTGATAATAATGAATGAACATGTTAACTAATGAAGTTTTACTGAACAATAACAAATAATCAGAACAGTCCAGATTAAAACATACAAATGTTTAAGTGTGAAAATAAATAGCCTATTAAGTCTTTAAGTATTTGGGGCAGTGATGAACAACACTGAGATTACAAAAACGAATGGCTGTTTTAAAAACTTCACTAGTGCTGTTGCTTTTGTTTGTTTGTTTGTTTGAATTCTGCAGTCCAGTAGCGCCCTCTGCTGTCATTGAGAGGCACTTCATTAGCTCGTCTACTTCACTCGTTCATGTGCTTCTCATTTACATCTGAGCGTCTCCTTCACTCATTCATGAGCTTCTCATTTACATCTGAGCGTCTCCTTCACTCATTCATGTGCTTCTCATTTACATCTGAGCGTCTCCTTCACTCATTCATGAGCTTCTCATTTACATCTGAGCGTCTCCTTCACTCATTCATGTGCTTCTCATTTACATCTGAGCGCGTCTCCTTCACTCGTTCATGAGCTTCTCATTTACATCTGAGCGTCTCCTTCACTCATTCATGTGCTTCTCATTTACATCTGAGCGTGTCTACTTCACTCGTTCATGAGCTTCTCATTTACATCTGAGCGTCTCCTTCACTCATTCATGTGCTTCTCATTTACATCTGAGCGCGTCTCCATCACTCGTTCATGTGCTTCTCATTTACATCTGAGCGCGTCTCCTTCACTCGTTCATGCGCTTCTCATTTACATCTGAGCGCGTCTCCTTCACTCGTTCATGCGCTTCTCATTTACATCTGAGCGCGTCTCCTTCACTCGTTCATGCGCTTCTCATTTACATCTGAGCGCGTCTCCTTCACTCGTTCATGCGCTTCTCATTTACATCTGAGCGTCTCTTTCACCCGTTCATGTGCTTCTCATTTACATCTGAGCGCGTCTCCTTCACTCGTTCATGTGCTTCTCCTTTACATCTGAGCGCGTCTCCTTCACTCGTTCATGTGCTTCTCCTTTACATCTGAGCGTGTCTCCTTCACTCGTTCATGTGCTTCTCATTTACATCTGAGCGCGTCTCCTTCGCTCGTTCATGTGCTTCTCCTTTACATCTGAGCGTGTCTCCTTCACTCGTTCATGTGCTTCTCATTTACATCTGAGCGCGTCTCCTTCACTCGTTCATGTGCTTCTCCTTTACATCTGAGCGTGTCTCCTTCACTCGTTCATGTGCTTCTCATTTACATCTGAGGGTCTCCTTCACTCGTTCATGTGCTTCTCATTTACATCTGAGCGTCTCCTTCACTTGTTCATGTGCTTCTCATTTACACCTGAGCGTGTCCTTCACTCGTTCATGTGCTTCTCATTTACATCTGAGCGCGTCTCTTTCACTCGTTCATGTGCTTCTCATTAACGTCTGAGCGCGTCTCCTCCACTCGTTCATGTGCTTCTCATTTACATCTGAGCGTCTCCTTCACTCGTTCATGTGCTTCTCCTTTACATCTGAGCGTCTCCTTCCCCCGTTCATGTGCTTCTCATTAACATCTGAGCGCGTCTCCTCCACTCGTTCTTGTGCTTCTCATTTATATCTGAGCACGTCTCCTTCACTCGTTCATGTGCTTCTCATTTACATCTGAGCGTCTCCTCCACTCGTTCTTGTGCTTCTCATTTATATCTGAGCGCGTCTCCTTCACTCGTTCATGTGCTTCTCATTTACACTTGAGCGTCTCCTCCACTCGTTCATGAGCTTCTCGTTTACATCTGAGCACGTCTCCTTCACTCGTTCATGTGCTTCTCATTTACATCTGAGCGCGTCTCCTTCACTCGTTCATGTGCTTCTCATTTACATTAGAGCGCATCTCCTTCACTCGTTCATTTACATCTGAGCGTGTCTCCTTTACACGTTCATGTGCTTCTCATTTACATCTGAGCGTCTCCTTCACTCATTCATGTGCTTCTCATTTACATCTAAGCGTTTCCTTCACTCGTTCATGTGCTTCTCATTTACATCTGAGCGCGTCTCCTTCACTCGTTCATGTGCTTCTCATTTACATCTGAGCGCGTCTCCTTCACTCGTTCATGTGCTTCTCATTTACATCTGAGCGCGTCTCCTTCACTCGTTCGTGTGCTTCTCATTTTCATCTGAGCGCGTCTCCTTCACTCGTTCGTGTGCTTCTCATTTACATCTGAGCATGTCTCCTTCACTCGTTCATGTGCTTCTCATTTACATCTGAGCGCGTCTCCTTCACTCGTTCATGTGCTTCTCATTTACATTAGAGCGCATCTCCTTCACTCGTTCATTTACATCTGAGCGTGTCTCCTTTACACGTTCATGTGCTTCTCATTTACATCTGAGCGCGTCTCCTTCACTCGTTCATGAGCTTCTCATTTACATCTGAGCGTCTCCTTCACTCGTCCATGAGCTTCTCATTTACATCTGGGCGCGTCTCCTCCACTAGTTCATGAGCTTCTCATTTACATCTGAGCGCGTCTCCTTCACTCGTTCATGTGCTTCTCATTTACATCTGAGCGTGTCTACTTCACTCGTTCATGAGCTTCTCATTTACATCTGAGCGCGTCTCCTTCACTCGTTCATGTGCTTCTCATTTACATCTGAGCGCGTCTCCTTCACTCGTTCATGTGCTTCTCATTTACATCTGAGCGTCTCCTTCACTCGTTCATGTGCTTCTCATTTACATCAGAGCGTGTCTACTTCACTCGTTCATGTGCTTCTCATTTACATCTGAGCGCGTCTCCTTCACTCGTTCATGTGCTTCTCATTTACATCTGAGCGCGTCTCCTTCACTCGTTCATGTGCTTCTCATTTACATCTGAGCGCGTCTCCTTCACTCGTTCATGTGCTTCTCATTTACATCTGAGCGCGTCTCCTTCACTCGTTCGTGTGCTTCTCATTTTCATCTGAGCGCGTCTCCTTCACTCGTTTGTGTGCTTCTCATTTACATCTGAGCATGTCTCCTTCACTCGTTCATGTGCTTCTCATTTACATCTGAGCGCGTCTCCTTCACTCGTTCATGTGCTTCTCATTTACATTAGAGCGCATCTCCTTCACTCGTTCATTTACATCTGAGCGTGTCTCCTTTACACGTTCATGTGCTTCTCATTTACATCTGAGCGTCTCCTTCACTCATTCATGTGCTTCTCATTTACATCTGAGCGCGTCTCCTTCACTCGTTCATGTGCTTCTCAATTACATCTGAGCACGTCTCCTTCACTCGTTCATGTGCTTCTCAATTACATCTGAGCACGTCTCCTTCACTCGTTCATGTGCTTCTCATTTACATTAGAGCGCGTCTCCTTCACTCGTTCATGTGCTTCTCATTTACATTAGAGCGCGTCTCCTTCACTCGTTCATGTGCTTCTCATTTACATCTGAGCACGTCTCCTTCACTCGTTCATGCGCTTCTCATTTACATCTGAGCACGTCTCCTTCACTCGTTCATGTGCTTCTCATTTACATCTGATCACGTCTCCTTCACTCGTTCATTTACATCTGAGCGCGTCTCCTTCACTCGTTCATGTGCTTCTCATTTACATCTGAGTGCGTCTCCTTCACTCGCTCATGTGCTTCTCATTTACATCTGAGCACGTCTCCTTCACTCGTTCATGCGCTTCTCATTTACATCTGAGCACGTCTCCTTCACTCGTTCATGTGCTTCTCATTTACATCTGATCACGTCTCCTTCACTCGATCATTTACATCTGAGCCTGTCTCCTTCACTCGTTCATGTGCTTCTCATTTACATCTGAGCGCGTCTCCTTTACTCGTTCATTTACATCTGAGCGCGTCTCCTTCACTCGTTCATGTGCTTCTCATTTACATCTGAGCGCGTCTCCTTCACTCGTTCGTGTGCTTCTCATTTTCATCTGAGCGCGTCTCCTTCACTCGTTCGTGTGCTTCTCATTTACATCTGAGCATGTCTCCTTCACTCGTTCATGTGCTTCTCATTTACATCTGAGCGCGTCTCCTTCACTCGTTCATGTGCTTCTCATTTACATTAGAGCGCATCTCCTTCACTCGTTCATTTACATCTGAGCATGTCTCCTTCACTCGTTCATGTGCTTCTCATTTACATCTGTGCGCGTCTTCTTCACTCGTTCATGTGCTTCTCATTTACACCTGAGTGCGTCTCCTTCACTCATTCATGTGCTTCTCGTTTACATCTGAGCGTCTCCTTCACTCGTTCATGAGCTTCTCGTTTACATCTGAGCGAGTCTCCTTCACTCGTTCATGAGCTTCTCGTTTACATCTGAGCGTCTCCTTCACTTGTTCATGAGCTTCTCGTTTACATCTGAGCGAGTCTCCTTCACTCGTTCATGTGCTTCTCATTTACATCTGATCGCGTCTCCTTCACTCGTTCATGCGCTTCTCATTTACATCTGAGCGAGTCTCCTTTAATCGTTCATGAGCTTCTCATTTATATCTGAGCGCGTCTCCTTCACTCTTTCATGCGCTTCTCATTTACATCTGAGTGCGTCTCCTTCACTCGTTCATGTGCTTCTCGTTTACATCTGAGCGAGTCTCCTTCACTCGTTCATGAGCTTCTCGTTTACATCTGAGCGTCTCCTTCACTTGTTCATGAGCTTCTCGTTTACATCTGAGCGAGTCTCCTTCACTCGTTCATGTGCTTCTCATTTACATCTGATCGCGTCTCCTTCACTCGTTCATGCGCTTCTCATTTACATCTGAGCGAGTCTCCTTTAATCGTTCATGTGCTTCTCGTTTACATCTGAGCGTGTCTCCTTCACCCGTTCATGTGCTTCTCATTTACATCTGAGCGCGTCTCCTCCACTCGTTCATGAGCTTCTCCTTTACATCTGAGCGCGTCTCCTTCACTCGTTCATGAGCTTCTCATTTACATCTGAGTGCATCTCCTTCACTCGTTCATGTGCTTCTCATTTACATCTAAGGGCTTCTCCTTCACTCGTTCATGAGCTTCTCATTTACATCTGAGTGCGTCTCCTTCACTCGTTCATGAGCTTCTCATTTACATCTGAGCGCGTCTCCTTCACTCGTTCATGTGCTTCTCATTTACATCTGATCGCGTCTCCTTTACTCGTTCATTTACATCTGAGCGCGTCTCCTTCACTCATTCATGTGCTTCTCATTTACATCTGATCGCGTCTCCTTTACTCGTTCATTTACATCTGAGCGCGTCTCCTTCACTCGCTCATGTGCTTCTCCTTTACATCTGAGCGCGTCTCCTTCACTCGTTCATGAGCTTCTCATTTACATCTGGGCGCGTCTCCTTCACTCGTTCATGAGCTTCTCATTTACATCTGGGCGCGTCTCCTTCACTCGTTCATGAGCTTCTCATTTACATCTGAGTGCATCTCCTTCATTCGTTCATGTGCTTCTCATTTTCATCTGAGCGCGTCTCCTTCACTCGTTCGTGTGCTTCTCATTTACATCTGAGCATGTCTCCTTCACTCGTTCATGTGCTTCTCATTTACATCTGAGCGCGTCTCCTTCACTCGTTCATGTGCTTCTCATTTACATTAGAGCGCATCTCCTTCACTCGTTCATTTACATCTGAGCGTGTCTCCTTTACACGTTCATGTGCTTCTCATTTACATCTGAGCGCGTCTCCTTCACTCGTTCATGTGCTTCTCATTTACATCTGTGCGCGTCTTCTTCACTCGTTCATGTGCTTCTCATTTACACCTGAGTGCGTCTCCTTCACTCATTCATGTGCTTCTCGTTTACATCTGAGCGTCTCCTTCACTCGTTCATGAGCTTCTCGTTTACATCTGAGCGAGTCTCCTTCACTCGTTCATGAGCTTCTCGTTTACATCTGAGCGTCTCCTTCACTTGTTCATGAGCTTCTCATTTACATCTGAGCGAGTCTCCTTCACTCGTTCATGTGCTTCTCATTTACATCTGAGTGCGTCTCCTTCACTCGTTCATGTGCTTCTCGTTTACATCTGAGCGTGTCTCCTTCACCCGTTCATGTGCTTCTCATTTACATCTGAGCGCGTCTCCTCCACTCGTTCATGAGCTTCTCCTTTACATCTGAGCGCGTCTCCTTCACTCGTTCATGAGCTTCTCATTTACATCTGAGTGCATCTCCTTCACTCGTTCATGTGCTTCTCATTTACATCTAAGGGCTTCTCCTTCACCCGTTCATGAGCTTCTCCTTTACATCTGAGCGCGTCTCCTTCACTCGTTCATGAGCTTCTCATTTACATCTGGGCGCGTCTCCTTCACTCGTTCATGAGCTTCTCATTTACATCTGAGTGCATCTCCTTCACTCGTTCATGTGCTTCTCATTTACATCTAAGGGCTTCTCCTTCACTCGTTCATGAGCTTCTCATTTACATCTGAGTGCGTCTCCTTCACTCGTTCATGAGCTTCTCATTTACATCTGAGCGCGTCTCCTTCACTCGTTCATGTGCTTCTCATTTACATCTGATCGCGTCTCCTTTACTCGTTCATTTACATCTGAGCGCGTCTCCTTCACTCATTCATGTGCTTCTCATTTACATCTGATCGCGTCTCCTTTACTCGTTCATTTACATCTGAGCGCGTCTCCTTCACTCGCTCATGTGCTTCTCCTTTACATCTGAACGCGTCTCCTTCACTCGTTCATGAGCTTCTCATTTACATCTGGGCGCGTCTCCTTCACTCGTTCATGAGCTTCTCATTTACATCTGAGCGCGTCTCCTTCACTCGTTCATGTGCTTCTCATTTACATTAGAGCGCGTCTCCTTCACTCGTTCATGAGCTTCTCATTTACATCTGAGTGCGTCTCCTTCACTCGTTCATGAGCTTCTCATTTACATCTGAGCGCGTCTCCTTCACTCGTTCATGTGCTTCTCATTTACATCTGATCGCGTCTCCTTTACTCGTTCATTTACATCTGAGCGCGTCTCCTTCACTCGCTCATGTGCTTCTCATTTACACCTGAGCGCGTGTCCGTCCCTTTGACGCAGAATACATCGGTGTTGAGCATTTATACGGTTGATGGGCAAAGTATTCTTGAGTGCATTATAAAAAATGTAATAATTGTATATAAATTATTATTTATGATATTTTGAAATGCCCACGATAACAATATTGTACATATTCATTATCATGATATATCGAATTACTGAAAATCGGCACATGTCTACTGTAGATACAACTAACGCCCCCAACCCCTCCCAGACTGGGACTCCAAATTTTAGGTTTTTACTTTTGGATGGCTCAATTTAGGCCCCTGATTCACAAATAACACATTACAGATAAAGGAAAAATATTAGGCGAAATTAATGTAACAGTTCCTCTCAAAACCCCATAATAGCTTCACGCTTTATAGCCTAATACCTGATAGGTGTGCATCCAGAAAGCTTTGAAGATAGAGCTAAAATACAAATTCTACTCAATGCAGCTATCATCAAGTGCATCACTTGCAGATGGTTAAAACCTGATTCTCCATCATACAACACCTGGATTTAAAAAATATGAGATCTGTACGAAATGAAACAAATCACATATGCAATATGACCTCAGAAGCTACTTTCTTACAGAGATGGGCTGCTGTAATGACTTTAATACTCCAATGATCATGATTACTCTATCATATCCACCCAGTGTTCATCTCTGCCTTTCTCTAGTATGTTTATTTTGTTTATTTTTATTTTTGTCCTTTTACTCTCCCTGTACTAGGTACAATTGTTTTCATTATCTGTTAAACGTCTCATATAATTTAAGATTGAACAATTGTCAATGTTGTTGGAATATGATGGACTAACATGTTAAAACCTAGTGTTATACTGCATTGTATGTTATGTTGTGGCTCAAAAATAAATAAATAAAATTAAATAGCAGCAGTCTGATTATGATTTTATCGCAGTTAAAAACCAAAGACCACCTTCTTCCTCCTAAAGAGTTGTCTAATTGCTCTTCTTGTCTAAATTCTTCTCCCTAGATTCCCACTTCAACTGATAAATTGTACATAGAGCGAGAGCGAGTGAGAGATATGAAAACACCCTTAAAGGTGGAGTAAGTGATTTCTGAGAAACGCTGATCAGACTAAGCACCAAAACACACTTGTAACCAATCAGCAGTAAGGGGCGTATACACTCATGATGGGAAGGAGATTGTGCTCAGTATGCATATGGAGATTTGTACAGTATTGTTCAAAATAATAGCAGTACAATGTGACTAACCAGAATAATCAAGGTTTTTCGTATATTTTTTTATATCTACGTGGCAAACAAGTTACCAGTAGGTTCAGTAGATTCTCAGAAAACAAATGAGACCCAGCATTCATGATATGCATGCTCTTAAGGCTGTGCAATTGGGCAATTAGTTGAAAGGGGTGTGTTCAAAAAAATAGCAGTGTGGCATTCAATCACTGAGGTCATCAATTTTGTGAAGAAACAGGTGTGAATCAGGTGGCCCCTATTTAAGGATGAAGCCAACACTTGTTGAACATGCATTTGAAAGCTGAGGAAAATGGGTCGTTCAAGACATTGTTCAGAAGAATAGCGTACTTTGATTAAAAAGTTGATTAGAGAGGGGAAAACCTATAAAGAGGTGCAAAAAATGATAGGCTGTTCAGCTAAAATGATCTCCAATGCCTTAAAATGAAGAGCAAAACCAGAGAGACGTGGAAGAAAACGGAAGACAACCATCAAAATGGATAGAAGAATAACCAGAATGGCAAAGGCTCAGCCAATGATCACCTCCAGGATGATCAAAGACAGTCTGGAGTTACCTGTAAGTACTGTGACAGTTAGAAGACGTCTGTGTGAAGCTAATCTATTTTCAAGAATCCCCCGCAAAGTCCCTCTGTTAAAAAAAAGGCATGTGCAGAAGAGGTTACAATTTGCCAAAGAACACATCAACTGGCCTAAAGAGAAATGGAGGAACATTTTGTGGACTGATGAGAGTAAAATTGTTCTTTTTGGGTCCAAGGGCCACAGGCAGTTTGTGAGACGACCCCCAAACTCTGAATTCAAGCCACAGTACACAGTGAAGACAGTGAAGCATGGAGGTGCAAGCATCATGATATGGGCATGTTTCTCCTGCTATGGTGTTGGGCCTATTTATCGCATACCAGGGATCATGGATCAGTTTGCATATGTTAAAATACTTGAAGAGGTCATGTTGCCCTATGCTGAAGAGGACATGCCCTTGAAACGGTTGTTTCAACAAGACAATGACCAAAAACACACTAGTAAACGGGCAAAGTCTTGGTTCCAAACCAACAAAATTAATGTTATGGAGTGGCCAGCCCAATCTCCAGACCTTAATCCAATTGAGAACTTGTGGGGTGATATCAAAAATGCTGTTTCTGAAGCAAAACCAAGAAATGTGAATGAATTGTGGAATGTTGTTAAAGAATCATGGAGTGGAATAACAGCTGAGAGGTGCCACAAGTTGGTTGACTCCATGCCACACAGATGTCAAGCAGTTTTAAAAAACTGTGGTCATACAACTAAATATTAGTTTTGTGATTCACAGGATTGCTAAATCCCAGAAAAAAAAAATGTTTGCACAAAATAGTTTTGAGTTTGTACAGTCAAAGGTAGACACTGCTATTTTTTTGAACACACCCCTTTCAACTAATTGCCCAATTGCACAGCCTTAAGAGCGTGCATATCATGAATGCTGGGTCTCATTTGTTTTCTGACAATCTACTGAACCTACTGGTAACTTGTTTGCCACGTAGCAATAAAAAATATACTAAAAACCTTGATTATTCTGGTTAGTCACATTGTACTGCTATTATTTTGAACAAGACTACATACTGAGGTTATAATATTATATTAACATTACATAAGTCTTTATTCACAGATTAAAGAATTATGTAGAAGACTGGTGAAAATATTCAATCAAGCAACACAAACTGCTTTCCCTTATTGATTTGATCAAATCCTTCTAGAGCTGCAGACACAGTGGATTCCACCATAGTCGTAGCATATTCATGAATTTACGGGGTGGAGTTATTAAGGCTGTGATCCTTTTGGGTAGGGTGATGTGTTGTTTTGGTGATTTCAACATGATTTCTCAGAAATCGTTTACTGCACCTTTAATGGTATGAATCATCAGCATTCAATCTGAATTCTTACCATCACTGCTGCTGGTGTCTGTGATTGTCCATCCAGTTCTGATCGATTAATTCCTCTCCTGCCAAGTCCTTTTTGGTCTTCTAGTACTTCTGCTGCTTCAGTACCCCATTGTTCTGCTGCTGTATTTTTTTCTACTACAGATATCACCCACTTTACTGTCTCTTTTACCAACTTTTTTGTAATTATTACCCATTGTAATTGTGGTTTTAGTTTTGCTACTGTTGCAGCTCCTGCTATTACTCCAACTACTGCTGTTCCTATGTGTGAGTGTGCTCCTACTAATGATTGCAATATTACTGCTGCTGTTCCTGCTACACCTCCAGCTATTGCCGCTGTTCCCACCTCTGCTGCTACTTCGCTCACTTCTGCTTCCCATAATGATCTTAAAGTGCATATAGCTGCTCTTGCTGCGGCTCTTGCTGCTACTTCACTCACTCCTGCTTCCCGTAATGATCTTAAAGTGCATATAGCTGCTCTCGCTGCTCCTCCTACTGCTGCTGCTGCTCCTGCTTCCCGTAATGATCTTAAAGTGGATATAGCTTCTTTTGCTGCTGCTCCTCCTGCTGCTGCTGCTGCTGCTGCTGCTGCTAATGCTCCCACTACTGCTCCTGCTACTGCATCAACTCTTTTTGTTCCTGCCTTACTTACTACTTCTGCAACTACTGCAACTATCAGTGCTATTATTACTGTTGATTTTAATGCTACTTGTTTCAATGTTTTTGCAGGTAGTGGTGATTGTTGACATGCCATTCCTTCTTCTGCCGCTGCATTTGATGATGCTCCTGCACCTGCAACAGTTAAAGGAATACAAATTATATTATCATAGAATTTTTTATTTTTTTTTTAAAATATGCCCACATGTATAAGATGATGTTATCCAAATGTAAATTGCTGTTCATACACATTGATATTAAATTACCGTCACATGATGACTCTGGTCTTCTCATCTCCTCATCAGTACTCAGATCCTGGTCAGGTTCACAGCTCTTCCTGCCATCCATATTCCCCAAAGCAATTATTCTACATAAAAAAAGACAATGTTTCAATATATCACATCCAATTATTTATTAGTTTATCTATTTTACTACTTTTTTTTTTCTCAGCATAAACAGCTTGAATATTTTTAACATGGTTTATTTTGTAACATTTTCAGCATATACAGTAAGACAAGTCAAGTTGCCGTAATTTATATAGTGTTTTATGCAATAAAGATTGTTTTAAAATCAGCTTTACAGCGCACTCTGCACACTCAGAATGGGCTGTACACGGGCTGTGTGAGTGGTCGTCAGCGGACAATCCTGGTGATGCAAATGACATAACGTGGACCGTCAGAGAACCCAAGCACTAGGCTTCATTAAGCCTATTCTACTGTCTAACTCAGTACCTGTCAAAGTCGCTGCTGTCCTGTTATAAAAATGAATGGATTATTAACGGTAGACAATGCAGGAGTGAGCAGTGAACTTTCAGACTAGGGATGTCCTGGGATTTTACCAGCCACAGCTTGTCTGTATGGGAAGGTTGGGCAAAGACCTACTAAAATATTCAGCCATTTGAAAACATAGAACTTTATAAACTTAATCAATCTTAAATTAACTCATAATTGTCTTCATCATTATTTCAAAAAATATTTTCTGAGCGTCTAGGTCATTTTAAGTTGTAATGTGAGATAGATAGATGAGACATTTAGTGCATGGCTTCGGTTGATAGGTTGGCTATATTAATGATTGCACTTAGTAGCGCAGCTGGTCTCTGAGCCCTCCGTAGCTCAACAGCGCACCTCATTTTTCCAATGTAAATCTGTTTTTACGTTACGTGAGCATAGTTCCAGACAATACTGTATTTTTCCACGTCAGCAATGCGTGTATGATTCTGTGTCAGATCATCCAGCATGTAATACTGTCGAGTTTCTGTTACAGAACTTGTTTGAGAGATCAAAGAACTTGGCCCCCGACAAGCTTTATATAAAAATCAATCAAGGATACTCAACAGACAGTAAGATGAACTTAAGCATTTTATTGCTTACCTGTCTGGAGCAATCCCAAGATAAAGCCCCCCAAATTGTTAGATTATTGCCCCTGAGGCGTGCCTCATCCCAGTCCTCTTAATTGGAAATTGAATGAAGAGTTACTCAGCGTTAAGGGAGAGTATAAAGTCTCCCTTTTATTTAGCAGGAGAATAAATTATATTTAAAAAGTACAAGGGGTGTAGTATAGATTTAACCAATGAGAGAGATAATACATCATACAGCTCATGGTATAGGAATGTGATACAAATAGAAAACAAGTCTAAATATTGTCATCTCCCAGTCAGATACCCAGGCTTTCCTGGGGATCCCAAAGACCTTAACCTATACTTGCAATACAAAAGCAGGGACCATTCCCTGTCTCCCATTCAATCCTAGTAGAGCCTTGTTCCTTATATGGACCAACAGTACATAGTACAGTACATCAGTACATCATCACAAATTTTGCCAATGGAATCTACAAAGCTTTTTGTGATTCTGTGTGCCTCTATTGCATCAGTTCCTCACTTTTGAAGCTTTGCATAGCGGATGTCATCAGGTTGATGAAACTAGCTGAATGGAGAAATCGTGATTAAGCCCTGCATTACATCAAGCATGCAGTCCAGTAACTCGTTCTGAATGGATTTAGAGCCAGCCTTAAATATAGTGGTGAATACCGATGTTACTGTCTGTTTTTTAATATCCTCATACATTTCATTGTTATATCCTCAGTTCTTTTTGGCGGTTGAATGAATAATATTGAATTTAAAAATATATATATTGTCCAAAAATACCAAAAAGTTAATATAAAACCGCAGACTTTTATTTTATTTTATTTGTCCATTCTCTAAAATTGTAAGGCTTGCATTAAAGCAGAGGAGAGCTCTTTGTTGGCTGTTTCAAATGGGTGAAACGATTAGTCGATTAGAAGGGACGATTAGTTCCCTTATATTAGTTAATGGGGGAAACCCCCAAGGATTTCATGAAGAGCAAAAATAAAGTGTTTTTTACAGAGCCCTATCTCTTTAATCTCACGGGATGGTCAGAAGGGAAAATACAATTAGATCTATTTCCCCACAATGGTTCTTCTGAAGATAAAGATATGTGTGCTGCAAAATGTATGGTCATTGGTTCTTGGGGTGACCTAGACTGGCCAATTGCGTATAAAGCTTGGATGAAGATGAAAACTTATTGGATAAGGGTCCAGAGAAAAAAAACAAACAAGTTAACTCTCTCTTTCAGATTCAGCTAAAATCTGATGTGTCCCTCCCCTCGTATGAATGTGTTGTTTCAGCTTAAGTTCCAAAGCCCTTGACTAATCGATTATATCTGCAATTGCCAACCACAACTGAAGTTTTTCCGTTTGTACAGCTTCCAGATGGTTACAAAATGGCTCCTCTGAGTGTTACCGAGGCAGCGAATTCCCATCTGATCCACAGCGAGAGAGGCCGGGTGGCGTTTATCATCTCATTACTCTCAGGCCGAGCCCTTCAGTGGGCGGCACAGTTGCTATGGGAAGCAAATGCCCTCGTCATCAGCTCAACCACCGCCTTCTGCACTCATCTAAAAGAGGTATTTGGTCAACAAACTGCCGAATTATCTGTCCATGATCAACTGTTTTCTATTCGCCAAGGCAAACGAGAGACGAGTTCCTATGCACTGCGTTTATTGTTTTATTTATTTTATCCTTTATTTTACCAGGATAAGTCCCATTGAGATATAAATCTCTTCTTCCAGGGAGTCCTGGCCAAGATGGCAGCACAGAAAGTTTCACATAAACAACATAAAAACATTAAAAAAAAAAAAAAAAACTTTCATAAAATTTTGTCCAGCACTCAAAATATCAACAAAATCTACTTAACAAAACATACACACGTTTCCCTTAAATTGGTCAATAAGAGGTTTTTAAAAACTTCTAAAGAGGGGAGTGCTTCTATCCTTATTATACTCTGCAGCTCATTCCATAACCAGGGAGCATAGAAAGAGAAGGCAGTTTTACCAAACTCTGAACGTACTCTAGGAACCTTTAAAAGCAATTTATCTCTCGATCTAGTGCTATAAGTACAGGTGTAATACGATAAAAGACGACAAATATAAATTGGTAGTTTTCCCAACAATGCCTTAGCAATAAACATCAGCATGTGTATTTTTCTCCTTTGAAACAAAGAAGTCCAACCCACCAATTCGTACAAGTTACAATGATGAGTGCGTGAAGAGGCACTCGTCACAAAGCGCAAGGCAGCATGGTATACACAATCTAACTTTTTTAGAGAAGATGAACTTGCATGCATATAAATCACATCACCGTAATCTAAGACGGAGAGGAAACAACTTTGAATAATTCTCTTTCTTGCTTCTAAAGGAAAACATTTCTTTAAACGAAAGAGGAAACCCAGTTTTGGTCTAAGCTTTTTCAAGAGATTTTCAATATAATAATAATAATAATAATAATAAATTTTATTTATAATGCACTTTATATTAAACAAAATCTCAAAGTGCTAAATGTACATGTAATGTATATGTACATTAAAACCTAATTTTTCAGCCATATGCCTAAGTATTTATAACAGTTTACTCTTTCTATACAGTCTCCTTCTAAAGTTAAAATCGGTAAATCTGTTTTAATGGAACCCCGGGTGAAAAGCATATAATTTGTTTTTTGTGTGTTTAAAACCCGTTTCAAATTTGACAATGACAGCTGCAAAGACCGAAAAGAATCTTGCAGAAGCTCCAAGGCTTGATTCAAAGAATGTGCGACTGTGTAAATGATTGTGTCATCAGCAGATGGATTCTAGCTGGAGTTATCCCACAACCTATGTCATTGATATAAATAGAAAATAAAATTGGTGCTAAAACTGAACCTTGTGGGACACCTTTTTTAATTGTTTGTTCTGCAGATATAAAATTTTCAACTGAGACACATTGAGTTCGTTCAAATAAGTAATTATTAAACCAATTTAGAGCTGTTTCACTAAAACCCACACAACTAAGTCTCTGCAACAGTAGTTTATGATCTACAGAATCAAATGCTCTACAAATAAAGCTGCACAGTGCTGTTTACTATCCAAACATTTAATAATATCATTAGTGACCAGCATGGCTGCAGTTACAGTACTGTGACCTGATCTAAAGCCTGATTGAAATTCATTTAAAATATTATTTTTAGTAATAAACTGTTTTACTTGATCATTTATAAAAGATTCAAATACTTTTGCCATCACTGACAACCTTGAAATTGGACGGTAATTATTCATCTCAGATGGATCACCACCTTTTAACAAAGGTAGAATCATAGCTGATTTCCATGCACGAGGAATAACATTTGATTTTAAACTTAAATTAAAAATTGAAGTGATGGGCTCTGTTATAAGATCTGCAGCAATTTTTAAAAAGTAAGGCTCTATTTTATCAAATCCCGCTGATTTTTTTTACAATCCAAGTTAGACAAGGCTTTATAAACTTGTGTAGCCAAAATAGGAGTAAAGGTGAACAGCTGAGAACAACACGAAGCATTTGCCACATTGCCTTCTACATTATGTTCCTCTAAATTACTAAAGTCCGTAATTAAGTCAGCAGTGATAAAATGGTTGTTAAAAGCTGTTACAATATTTTCCTTGTCCCGTATTACACTCTCATTTATTTTTAAACAGTCCGGCAGACTGGTGGAGTTTTTTTTACCACCAATTGATTGAGTCAACTTCCAGAAATTTGTCGGATTGTTCAAATTTTCATTCATCATATTTAAATAATAATCACATTTAGATTTTTTTATCAATTTTGTACAGTTATTTCTTATTGTCCTATAATTTACCCAATCCATATTATTTGTTTTCTTTGCTTTAGCCCATGCATTATCTCTATTTTTTATAAGAGAAGATTAAACCAGGGATTATCTCTACTTCTTACTCTAAACCTTTTAAAAGGTGCATGTTTGTCACATATAGTCAAAAAAGTACATTTAAAATACTCCCATGCTATATCAACATCAGGTATCTGTGAAAAAACATATAAATCACTATTATAAATATCTTGCAGAAAGGCTTGATCATTAAAATGTTTAAATTGTCGTTTTAAAATAAAACGTGGTTTACTCTTTGGAATCCTACAATTCCATACACATTCTATTGCACAATGGTCACTTACATCATTACAAAAAACTCCAACTGCAGAGAATCTATGAGGAGCATTGGTTAAAATAACATCAAGTAGCGTGTATTTAACTAGATCTTTGATTTAACCGGGTGGGTAACTTTATCAATTGATCCAAACAAAGAGAGTCGCAAACACCCTTGAGTGGGTCAGACATTTGTGATAACCAATCCCAGTTTAAATCCCCGAGTAAAATAAGCTCTGATTTAGTCCAGTTATGGAGAAGGTCCGTAAGTGAAGTAATAGCTTCACTTGAAGCTGAAGGGGGAAGATAACATCCAACAACGATGATATCTGGACCATTACCAAAAACTAATTTAATTGCCAAAAGTTCAAAACAGTTTGGCTTGCTGATGGATAATATACAAGTGCAGTTTAGCTTAGACTTAATATAAACTGCAACTCCACCACCTTTTTTTGTTCGATCCGATCTAAAAACATTATACCCCTCAATATGCATCATGTTATTAGGAACTGATTTCTTTAACCATGTCTCTGATAGAACAATTATATCAGAGTTCGTTGAATCAGGCCATATTCTTAAGTCTATTTTGTTTACCAAACTGCGGACATTGAGGTGAAAAAGATGCAAACCATTACTAGACTTGAACTCAGCAGGAGTCTGAAGCTGCGCAAGTTCTGGGCCTGGATTAGGGTGGATATTGCCCGATATTAGGAGCAAAAGAAAGACCAACCAGCTCTTCCGTGCTGCGCCAGCTGTCAAACTGTCCCTATAGATGAACGTTGCATAGGGAGACAGTTTTCCGTTTCCACGTGCCCACAAACATCGCAGACCTCTCGATTCATCCCTCAGAATAAAAGACGCCCGACCAAAAAGGCACCTCTCAACCCAAGGCCTCATGACAGGATCCCCATCAACCGGCTCCAGGGAAGTCACAGTGTTCGGAATAATCCACGAATACGATGCAGGTGTATCTCTCCCCTCATTAGCATTAAGCATGCCGTCCATAGGGATCCACAGCGTCAGGCAGCCAAGCAAATAAACAAATATAAAATATGCCCTCATTTTGGCAATTAATTAGTTATAGTAATAATAATAATGCAGATAAAAATCCAACGTAAGCCTTAAAACAGTCTTTGATGTCCTTTTAAGTTGGAAAGAAGCAGAGATAAACAACACACATACTACATACAGGCAGCCATCTTGGATTAATGTTTCCGCACGCTGGCCTATATGAGCGGATGGAATGAATCAGCCTTCGTCACCGCCTTTCGCCACGGCCTCCTCACTGACGTCAAGCACCTTATTGTGGTCTACGAGGACACCATGGGCTTGGAGGCCCTCATCCAGAAAACCATCCGCGTGTCTCAACGGTTATCTGCCTGTGGCCTCTCATCACTCGCTGCCGATCCTCCACCCGCTCAAACACCTGTCACACCTCCAGCGCCTGAACCCATGCAGATCGACTCACCATCTCACCACCACCGAACCCCACACAGGATATAACAACATCTGTGCCTGTATTGCGGGGGAGATGGACATGGTATCACGACCTGCCCCGTGCAACCCACTCGGCCAGCGGTGAGTACCATCTAATTACCTCCTTTAACGGCAAACCATACCAATACGCCAGTATTCGTTTGTAATTCTCAATCATCTGTTGCAGCACAAGTCCTCATGGACTCCGGGTCGGCAGTAAATTTCATCAGTCAGCAAACCCTCAAAGTTAACCGCTCAACGTCAACGTTGTACCGTCGACCTCAGAATCACCACCATTCAGGGAAAACCGCTGGGCCGAGGTCGTGTTCGCCATTTCTCCCCCACACTTACACTACGCGTTGGTCATCTGCATGAGGAAACCATCACGTTCATGGTGCTGGAGGAGTCAACCGCTGACATCATCCTGGGACGCCCCTGGCTTTTATTACACCAGCCGCATATCCACTGGTCCACCGGAGAGATCCTGGAATGGGGTGAGAACTGCTTTGATCGTTGTATTCATCGTCCTCGCCAAAAAGGTCCATCATCAGTTCCTTCATCATTACCTGTCCAGTCCACCTCAGTAGAGAGTCCCGAAACTCAAGTCAACGTGGCCATTCCCCCAGCTTACCGGGTGTTCCAGGATGTCTTCAGTAAGCAGTTGGCGACCAAACTACCACCCCATCGGCCATGGGACTGCGCCATCGACCTCCTGCCTGGGGCTACTCTACCCAAGGGCCGTGTCTACCCTCTGTCCATCCCGGAACAGAAGGCCATGGAGGAGTACGTGCACGAAGCGCTACAACAAGGGTTCATCCGTCCATCGACCTCCCCTGCCGCTTCAAGCTTTTTCTTCGTGGCCAAGAAGGACGGAGGCTTGCGGTCATGTATCGACAACCATCACCTTAATTCTCAGACTGTCAAATTTAGTTATCCTCTTCCTCTGGTCCATCCACCCTAGAACAGCTCCGTGGGGCCACCATCGTCTCCAAACTCGATCTCAGAAGTGCCTATAACCTCATTTGCATTCACAAGGGAGACAAGTGGAAGACAGCCTTCATCGCTCCCTCAGGTCACTATGAATATCGGGTGATGCCCTATGGGCTGTCCAACTCACGCTCCGTCTTCCAAAATTACATGAATGAGGTATTTTGTCAATTCTTAAACAAGTTTGTCATCATCTATATCGACGATATCCTCATCTATTCTAATGACCTGAGGGAGCATGAAGAGCATGTCTGTCAAGTCCTGCAAAAGCTCAGAGACCATCACCTTTATCTCAAGCTCGAGAAGTGAGAGTTCCACATCTCCACTATCCAGTTTCTTGGATACATCATAGACAACCATGGAGTCAAGATGGACCAGAGGAAGGTGGACACCATCACCCATTGGCCTCAGCCCACCACCATCAAAGAGCTGCAGCGCTTCCTGGGATTCACCAACTTCTACCGCCGCTTCATAAAGAATTAAAGCCTGATCTGCACCTCACTCACCTCTCTGCTCCAGAACCGGTCCAAGTCTCTGTCCTGGACTCCATCGGCCACGAGACCTTTCACCAGTTGAAGAACACCTTCCAGTCCGCTCTGATCCTGGTCCACCCCAATCCTCATCTTCCGTTTATTGTCGAAGTGGATGCCTCATCGACCGGGGTCAGAGCGGTTTTGTCTCAGCGGCAGGGGACACCCTCACGACTCCATCCATGTGCCTTCTCCAAGAAGCTATCCCCGGTGGAGCAGAACTATGACATCGGCAACCGGGAGCTCCTGCCGATCAATCTCGCCCTGGAGGAATGGAGACACTGGCTGGAAGGAGCAGAAAATCCATTTGAAGTCATCACCGACCATTGTAACCTTGAATACCTTCGAGTCTCCAAACTGCTGATTCAGCGTCAGGCCCGCTGGGCCCTCTTATTCACCAGATTTAATTTCAAGGTGACTTACCATCCAGGGAACCAGAACAACCGGGCGGATGCCCTTTCTCGTCTCCACCAAGCCGACCCTGTGCGTGAGCACCTTGAAACCATCCTCCCTCCAGCCATGGTTGTCAGCCCGATCCAGTGGGCGGTCCACGAGCAGATCCAACAGGAGAACACCCAACAGCCTGCGCCGCCGGGAGGTCCAGAACGGCGCCTCTATGTCCCGCCTCGCCATTGCCTGCCCCTTCTGGACTTGGCTCATTCTTCACCGGGCTCTGGACACCCAGGCTGGAGAAGGACCCTCTCGCTCCTTCGCCACTGTTACTGGTGGCCCGCCATGCCTCAGGACGTCTCCCGATTTGTCAGGGGATGTTCAGTCTGCGCCATTGCCAACACCCCTAGGAGACACTCCCCGAGGGCAAGCTGGTCCCTCTTCCGATCCCCGAGCGTCCCTGGAGTCATCTGGGGATCGACTTCATGACTGACCTGCCATCATCCCAAGGATTCACCTGTATCCTAGTCGTTGTCGACCAATTTTTGAAATCCTTGAAACTCATCCCCTTCAAAGGTTTACCTACCGCAGAGGCACTCTTTACCTAAGTCTTTCGACATTTTGGGCTTCCGGAAGACATTGTTTCCGACCGAGGACCCCAATTCATCTCTAGAGTGTGGACCGCCTTCTTCCATCTCCTAGGGGTATCCCTCAACCTCTCATCAGGTTACCATCCTCAGACCAATGGCCAGACAGAACGGAAGATCCAAGAGATCGGGAGATTCCTTAGGGTATACTGCTACCAGAATCAGGAGAGCTGGAGCCAGTATCTGCCCTGGGCCGAATATGCCCAGAATTCACTCCAGCAGTCCACCACAGGGCTCACCCCGTTCCAATGTCAATCAATCAATCAACTTTTTTTATATAGCGCTTTTACAATCACAATTGTGTCAAAGCAGCTTCACAGTGTCAAACAGGATAATATTGCATCAAAATGATAGATTTGGCTGTACAGTCGTTCTGGAGAAAACAGTGATGTTATCAGCTTGTTTTAATTTATCATATAGCGACAATGTTGGCAGATCCGTTTTATAGTTTATAGAATTAATTGAAACTTAATTAATAAATTTGATCTGTATAACTAGTTGAATAACTTTGATCATAATTTTAGTGTCCCCAACTGAGCAAGCCAAGCCAAAGGCGACAGTGGCAAGGAACCAAAACTTGCCATGATGGAGAAAAATACACCTTGGGAGAAACCAGACTCAGTCGGGGTGCCAGTTCTCCTCTGGCCTATTAACACACCGTGTATGATTATTATTCTGGCAACCTTACAGGTCAGAAATCATATTAGATCGGATAATTCAAAATTTCAGGGTATCACGGAAGAGACGGGTTTATTTAGGATGGTGCGTCGGCTATCAACCACCGCTCTTCCCCTGGACGGCTGAGCCCTCGGAGGTCCCAGTGGTGGATTACTGGTTCTGCCAGAGCGAGAGTGTCTAGGACTCAGCGCACGTGCAACTCCAGCAGGCAGTCCGGAGACATAAGCACCACGCTGACGCCAAACACGGACCCATGCCGCAGTACCAGCCAGGCCAGAAGGTCTGGCTTTCCACGAGGGACATCCGTCTCTGGCTGCCTTGCCGTAAGCTGAGTCGGTACATCGGACCGTTCACGGTAGACAGGCAGCCGAATGAAGTCACATACCGCCTTCACCTTCCACCCACCTACAGAATATCACCTTCATTTCATGTGTCACTACTCAAGCCCTTCACTGAACCTGTCCCTCCGTCACCCACAGATCCTGGTGATGGTGCTGTACCTCCTCCTCCTACCATCGACGAGGACCCATCAGTCTACCAGGTGAGAGCCATCCTCAACTCGCGGCAACGGGGTTCCCAGATGAAATACCTGGTAGATTGGGAGGACTACGGTCCTGAGGAGCAGAGCTGGATCTCCTGGAGCAATGAGCTGGACCCTAATCTTCTCACTCAGTTTCACCAAGACCACCCTGACCGACCCGCTCCTCGGGGCCATGTTAGACCCCGTCGCTGCCCGTCCCAGCTGTCAGGAGCCGCCCATGGAGGAGGGGGTACTGTCATGCCCTCACAGCCATCAGACACTGCCACGCCCACTCGTTCACCATCACCGGCATTCTGATCACCTGTGCACCATCACCAGCAACACTACTTAAACACTCCTCACCTTCACACTCACCGTCTGGTTTTGCACTGATCCCACCATCGACTACCTGTCCTTCCTAGAAGCCCTCACCTGTACCATCTTCATCGTCATCTTCGTCTTCACCTTCATCGTCATCTTCACCATCATCATCCTTCGTTTGAGTGTCACCATCCATCTAAGTATCACCTGTGTCCGCAACCTCTGATAATAAACTTTGCACTTGCACCAATCCCTCTGTGTCCTTGTCTGTGTCTGACAGTCTGGAAATGTGAAACACTGTTTTTATTGTGGCAAGCCAGATCATCTGGAACGTCACTGTACAAACCGGATTCCAAAAAATTTGGGACACTGTACTAATTGTGAATAAAAAAGGAATGCAATAATTTACAAATCTCATAAACTTATATTTTATTCACAGTAGAATATAGATCGCATATAAAATTTTGAAAATGAGACATTTTGAAATGTCATGCCAAATAGTGGCTCATTTTGGATTTTATGAGAGCTACACATTCCAAAAAAGTTGGGACAGATAGCAATAAGAGGCCGGAAAAGTTAAATGTATGTAAGGAACAGCTGGAGGACCAATTTGCAACTTATCAGGTCAATTGGCAATTGGATTAAAAAAAGCCTCTCAGAGTGGCAGTGACTCTCAGAAGTCAAGATGGGCAGAGGCTCACCAATTACCCCAATATTATGGTGAAAAATAGTGGAGCAATATCAGAAAGGATTTTCTCAGAGAAAAATTGCAAAGAGTTTGAAGTTATCATCATCTACAGTGCATAATACCATCCAAAGATTCAGAGAATCGGGAACAATCTCTGTATGTAAGGGTCAAGGCCAGAAACCCATTCTGGATTACCGTTATCTTTGGGCCCTTAGATAGCACTGCATCATATACAGGATTGCGACTGTAAAGGAAATCACAAAATGGGCTCAGGAATACTTCCAGAAAACATTGTCGGTGAACACAATCCATTGTGACATTCACTGTTGCCGGCTAAAACTTTATGGGTCAAAAAAGAAGCCATATCTAAACATGATCCAGAAGCGCAGGTGTTTCTCTGGGCCAAGGGTCATTTAAAATGGACTGTGGCAAAGTGGAAAACTGGGACACCATGTCATCCGGACTAAAGAGGACAAGGACAAGATTAAGTACTGGTCTAGATCACATTTTTTCAGAATCTTTGTTGGGATTCAGAAATAACCTTAATGCTAAATTAATAATAGGTGGGGATTTTAATTTGGTCATAGAAAACAACCCGAGGGGGAAAACGCGGACTTGACAACACAGTGCAGTTGAGCTCTGTTGATGTCGCTTCGTTGCTCTGATTGGTTGTCGGTCTGTCCAATTGAGGTCTTTCCTGGTTCGGTGTAAACACGCCCCATAATCACAGCCCAATGGAGCATCAGACTCATATTCTGACTAGAACTGAGTATGACCACATCAGGCTAGAGGATCAGGCCACTTTGAATAAACTCCAAAATAAACATAACAAAATATATGAAGAAAAAGCCAAGGGGCCTTTATTAGATTGAGTGGTAAAAGATGGGAGAATTTTTTTTTTATATATATTTCTTTAGGCTTGAAAAAAGAATAAAAAAAATTGATGGTGCTGACTGTGAGGCCATCCTTAAAAATATTCTTGTTTGCCGTAACCCGACCGACCCTGTCAATTTAGGGCCGACTCAATTTTTTATTTTTTTTTCCCTTTTAGTCCGACCGACTTGCCGGTTGTAAATTGGCTTTAAGACCGACCAATTTCTTTATTTTTACTTTTCAAACAACTAATACAACAGTAATAAAATAATATGAATTATATTTTAGTAAGTATTATAAATGTATAAATTGCCTGGGCCATACAAACGAAGGCTACGTTCTTTCGTTTATAGAAAAACCCGTGACGTCATCTATGTTTACACTATGGTTAACGGATGTCACACTATGGCCTGCACGTGCGTTCGTTTCGGCTCGGCTCATACTCTCATTCACTGTAACGTTAGACTGTTAAAGTCCTGTCGGAGATTTCGCCGCATTGTGTGACAGGAGTCAAGACCATGGACACGTTACACACACCGGGCAAGTGCACTGCAGAGGGGAGGGCTTTGAGCCCCTTCCCTTTTTGAAAATGAATCAAAAGTGCCCCTCTCAACATTTATCATTACTATATTGTGGCGAATAAAACAGATTTTGAATTATAATTAATGTAACAACGTGTACAAAACAGTAACAAATGGCGGAAAAGTCGTTTATCTTGTCTCTGTCAGTCTGAAATGTCGTTGTCATAACGCGTTGCTATGGGTAGCGTGTGTTCTGCTCGACCCCAGCGCGTGGTGGGAGCGGCGGCACTGGTTGTAACTTGAAAAATAATGCTTTATGTATGGTTCTGTCCATGGATACACGTGCACTACAACAGCGATAATAAAAGAAAACGTGGGCAAAACGGTCTATCTTTGTAAACTGTGTTCAATGCATGCGAGTGCTGCGGTATGACCAGTCATTTTCGCCATCATCACTCAGTATATTCGCCAGAAGACGCGAATGAGAACCCTCTGCAGTAAGAGAAGATCTGTCTCTGTGCGCAGCGCGCGCACGTCTCAGCGCGCAAATATTGAGTTCTTTCAAGTCTTGCGTTGGAACGGATAAACTCACACAAAAAGTATGTCAACATGTCGATCTTGATGAGTATCCATCAGACAGTCTGTAAGTTATATGGCTTAAGAGAACTTTATACAGTTGAGAAAGACGAGCATATCTCTGTATTATGTCTTAAAGGGGCAGTAGCCTTTACTGCTGTCTGTCAAACAAAAGATAAGGACTCACTCACTGCTCTTGATTGAATAGCTGGTTATAGCTACTTAATTAATTGAATTCATAAAAACAACTTTTTGCTTTTTAATATTCAAATGCACTAGTCTATATCACCTGATGCGTTGGTCTGGCAAGAAGTGCAAGCCACTTCAGAGACACAGATAGTTGCGTGTTCAGATTTAACACAATCGAGCGTAAAAATAAGAAACATATTACGGGGAAAATACTAAAACGGGAAGACAGCGGGAAAAGAGCTAAAATACGTGAGAAACCTGGAAAAAAAGGGAGGGTTGACAGCTTTGAGTCAATGACAGCTAGCTGGTGGCCTTTTCTTAAAGAATGCACCTGAAATTTATGCAATAAAAATGTTTTTGACAAATATTTCAATTTGTTTGTGGTCTATAGGCTATAGCCTGCAATTAGCCTACACGCCCGAAGGCACGGCTTGAAGACCCAGTCAGTGATGTCACGATATGCCAATTTGTTTAAATTCATACCTACGTAATCACCATCACCAAAAATGTACTTTTTTTTTATATTAAAATTTGAAAAAAAAAAATATAGACCTACCTACCGACCCTTTTTTTAATTTTTTTACTGTTACTGCAAACCAAAATATTTTTAAGGATGGCCTGAGTATGAAACTCTTATCTCATCCCATATAACTTAATTTTTTGGTAAATTGAATGAAAAGGATTCTAATGCTATTGACCCTTTTCCTATTATAAACTCTATTATCAACTCTATGTTCAAAAAATATATAATTGGAAGAAGTTAAAGAAGGCATTAATAACTTGAAAAATAACATCTCTAGGGAGTGATGGGTTCACTTCAGAGCTATATAAAACTTTTTGTGACCCTCTATCTAAATTTTTATTAGCAGTGTCTTAGGAATAATGTATGTACACAATAAGTGCATTGTAGCAAATGATTAATTAAAATGTTAGTACATAGTAGTTAAGGCCACCTAATATAAAGTGGGTCCGGTTTTATTATTGTGGTTTACAAACATAATTTTTCACCTCACCGTTGTTTTATTTGGAATAATCAGAATATTATTTACAGAGATAAATCATTGTTTTTTGAGACATGGTATTTAAATAACATATATATTGTTAATCAGCTGATGAATAACAATGGTCAGTTTTATTCATTTCCAGAATTCTCAAGAATATTTGTTTGTGGGGCTTTGTTAAGGGAATGTATTATTGTATTCAATGCCATTCCTAGTGGTATAAAACTCTTGAAAGGAGAGTAAACCTATAGTAAAATATCTTTGTATATCCTTTCTATTTAAATTGAAGGGATTTTGTTTGGTGACAAATTCAATAACCATTTTGTTCATAATCTTATGAAAAGAAAATCTATTCCAGCTTCATCTTTCAAGTGGAAGGCATTACACAATATTAACTGGAGTGACTTACAACTGTAAATATTACATATAGGTAACATGATTGTAATATTTAAAATATTACATATATGCTACCCCTGTAATAGTCAATAAATATACCCAAAACACAGAAGATAAATGCACTTTCTGTGATGTTGAATTGGTCATCTTTTTTGTGAATGTGTTTGTGTTAAAGCTTTTTGGAATGAGTTGTACATATCTCTCAGAAAATAACAAATACCAAAATAGGTATTAACACCTTTAGTATTATTTTTCTTTATCATCATCCAAATTATCATATTCAGTACAATGTTAATCTGTTTATGATTCTTGTTAGATTTTTTATTTATTCACAAATGCAAATTTTTGGGTAAGATCCCGCTACATACTATTTTTCTAGTAGCCAAAATGTCACAAGGCCCCCCTTGAAATAAACATCAACACGGGTTCATTTAACGAAAATCCCCAAGATTTATTGGTGGCTTTACAGAGCAGGTATATAAATATACAGACGCAGGATGCTCTACAGACAAGTCGACCAAGCAACAGTTGGGCATCAAACCATCAAAAGAAATCACACAAGAAACCCATGAAATAAATTCATAATACAAAAAATAAACTCTGTGAAAAGAAACACACAATTCATCAAAAATGTGTTAATACAAAAAATAACCCAACTCTGCCTAAATACCAAGCATATAGCATCCTGGAACGTACATATATAAAGTGGGGAAAACAAACAAAACAACAAGAAAACAAAGGAAAAAGACTAGTTTGCCCAAAGAGCCATTTCCCTCTCACTCAGCTCAATTACCAGACTAGACCAAAAAAAAAGTAACCAAACCCAACATTTTAACGAATCTATGAATTTAAATGATTTTATTTCCTGGTGCGACACTTCAAACCTTAAGCTAAATATTGCAAAAACTAAGGAGATGAGTATTGATTTTAGGAAAGAGTCTTTGATGAGTGTGACTACTATTAAGGGAGAGCCTATTGAGAGTGTTGATGAGTATAAATACCTTGGGGTTGTTTTGGATCATAAGTTGAAGTGGGATAAATGGACTGAAGCTGTGTGTACAAAGGGACAGCAAAGAGTATACTTCCTAAGGAAGATGGTGTCATTTAATGTAAGTGTCCCAATATTAAGATTGTTTTATAACTCTTTTATTGAAAGTGTTTTGACTTTTTGTATTAGCTGCTGGTATGGAAATCTCTCAGTTGTGCTAAAGAGGACTTAACTTAGGAAAGTTGTAAGTACTGTAAGTAAGCTAACTGGCATTCCTCTGTCAGGCTTAGAACAAATATATCAAACAAGATGTCGGAATAAAGCAATGAAAATTATATTGGATGATAGGCATCCTCTGTTTAATGAGTTTGAGAGACTACCATCAGATCGCAGATTTAGAATACCAGTGTTTTTTAAAAATAGGGGGAAAGAATCTTTCATGCCACAAGCAGTTAAACTTTTAAATGAAAAATAGTATTTTTTGCAGTGTCTACTGAGCTGGTCGTCAGTCGTCGTTTTTTATTTATTTATTATTATTATTTTTAAGTTAGTCTTATTGTGGATTGTTTTTCTGTGTATTGTGTGTTTGTTTGTGTTGTGATTACGCATGTGGAAACAATTGCAAACAATTTTCCCCAAGGGGACAATAAAAGTCAACAACAACAACAAAGACTAGTTCGTATGCTGTCTTTGATGGGCATAAAAATATAAATGAAAAAAAGTCAAAGATTGCTTTCAATATTTAACCTTGTGTATATATATATATATATATATATATATATATATATATATATATATATATATATATATATATATATATATATATATATATATATATTCATTTCTGAGAAATTGTGAAGGTGAATGCATATACAAACAAGCTCTCTGTTTAGGA
The DNA here is from genome assembly GCF_024679245.1 of Pseudorasbora parva. Taxonomy (NCBI): domain Eukaryota; kingdom Metazoa; phylum Chordata; class Actinopteri; order Cypriniformes; family Gobionidae; genus Pseudorasbora; species Pseudorasbora parva. Next base: position 10,476,768 of record NC_090173.1, on the reverse strand, counting down.
TTTACATTACATTTACATTTAATCATTTAGCAGACGCTTTTATCCAAAGCGACTTACAAAAAAGGGGAGAGCAATAGAAGCAACGAAACAACCAAGGCCAACAACCTGTAAGAGCTGTAAGAAGTCTCAATTAATTAGCACAGTACACAATATATATATATATATATATATATATATATATTTTTTTTTTTTTTATAGCCATCTACAATAGCCACCTACAACAAAACTCACGTACGCAAAATACAGAACACTGGATTTTGATAGCCATGATAACAACCCATTAGGACTAAGGCTGTTGCCCCAGCTGTTGTCGTTAATGCAGATTCAGTGGCCCAATGGGTTTTTTTTCTATGGCATTCTAGCTAAACGCGCAGCAATAGCCATCGACAACAAAAACTCACGTACGCAAAATACAGAACACTGGATTATGATAGCTATGATAACTATGTAACACACCCGCCTGAAGGCACAAATCCGGATGAGAGACGTAGATATGATCCAGGAGTGTGCGCTTTTTGGTCGTTGCTGTGGTGATCAGTAAGTGCTATTCTGTATTGGTCAGGTGCAATTGCAAAAGATGTGTCTTAAGATGTTTTTTAAAAAATGGCTACAGACTCGGCAGCACAAATTGAGATCGGCAGGTCATTCCACCAGGTGGAAACGGTCCAGGAAAATGTCCGTGAACAAATATAACCCAAGCCCCTTTGGTGACTTGCATGATTATGTTACTGTTGATCATTTGTCCATCATCGTCTAAAGCCCGCCCTGATGATTTCATTGGTCTGAACAGTTTCTGTTCGGGGATAATTACTCCTCTATGGAGCGAGGCCAGACCGAACTGCCCGACCTAAAAATTCTGTGGGCGGGGCTAAATTCGGCTGGCATCCAAATCAGTCCATTTTAAACAATATAACGAAAAAAATAATTGAATTATAATTGAATGCCTGTTTTTTCACTAGTTTTTTGTCAAAATTGTATTGGGTCGCTAACGACCCGAGATGTGTAGGATTGTACGTAGATTTTTTTTTGCACACTGATAAATTAATCTATAATGACGAAATAGGGCGTAATTCACCTTTATTCCACAAGATGGCAATGTCTAATACACAATGATGAAGTGACGTTTCACTCATGGTTACCTCTGACAGAAAACAAAACAATAATTATATCTTCAAAACTTGAAATGGCTCAGTGATTTACTGCGGAGAGCAAGTACTAAACACAGTCAAATATTAGTGTCACTGTCTCTTGATGATGGATCTGCTCAAGAAGCTGTCAATAATCAAAATATTGATTTTGAAGACATTGAAAATGAGTTTGGAGAATATGCTCGAGATCGCGAATATGAGGCAGATGCTGAAAGTACTGGTAAGCGAACTCTGACGAGGACAGAGGATGATGGTATTAAACATCTGCTCAAACTGAACCCTTCCAAGCCCCAAAAGGTAATGAAATATGCTTTATTTTATTCTTCTGTAAGTGCTACTCTAACATCAGGAGTTTTATTTATTATCACGACAGGTAGAGGTCCATCCATGTTAAATAGTTAAATAGAATATGTAAGAATTTTTGGCGAAACAGTCATGCATTTAAGGGATTATATATATATATATATATATATATATATATATATATATATATATATATATATATATATATATATATATATATATATACACACACACACACACACACACACACACACACACACACACACACACACACACACACACACACACACACACACACACACACACACACACACAGTCAGGTGAGTCAGGTGAGGTCAGGTGAGGACATAAAATAGGATAAACTACAGTATGTCCGCCTATTGAAAAATAGATAATAATAAAAATGACCAACTGATTACCACCACACAACTATTGATCCGTGACGTTGTCAAGAAGGCACATTTACTAACTGGAAACGTTACAAAGTTACATTATGACAACCATCCAGGAATTTTACTTCTCCGTTTGCCACGACATAACTTTTTGTATTTTTATGTCAATACCACCCAAGCATAAAGCACAAACCACATTTTCCAGGAGAGAAGGCATTGTTGATGGAAGTTAGATAAGGCAATGGGAAACTTGCAGGCAGAAAATTACACTTTAATAGGAACGACAGACCACTGAGTTTGCTGAAGATATTATTTGGAATGAAAAACCATGGCACTTGTTCATAAGGCATCTTTTCAGCCAATTAACTTAAAGTGTTTATAGAAGGCTTATCTGCGTTTTATTGCTTCGGACACTGAAGAAAGCCACGGGTTTACGGTTTGCTCAGAGAGAACAATTTTATTTTACCGCGCAAATTCTCCCTTTAGCCTACTCTAGTAAGAAGAAATGGTTTAGCTATCCAAAAAGGTTCTTTTTTTTTTTTTTTTTTTTTTTGGCTACTTCGTCCCAATTAACATTCTCGTAATTTCCTAGGAACCGAAAATGTTTCGTTTTGATAAACGCCTCTGCATAATGAATAATTATAATTAAACATAAAAGCCAAACCTGAGGGAATCTGGATTCCAGAAAGGCCGCTGATGTTTTCTGCTAGAATGTCTTCTTTCCACGGTCTCTTTTGCTATATTCGTTTGTGCTGCCACATTGCGGCTTTAAAAATCTATTTAATATAATGCAAAATGCGAGTCAGCCAATAAGAATGGATTACGACAGCTGTTCTTTTTCCAGTACATCACGTCATGACCACAGGCGGAGTTTGGGGGTGGGGACTTGTTTTGTCTGAGCTATGAATTAAAAAAAAAAAATAATAATAATAATAATAAAAAAAAAAAAAAAAAAAAAAAAAAAAAAATATATATATATATATATATATATATATATATATATATATATATATATATATATATATATATATATATATATATATATATATATATCTGTCTGTGTTAATAAAATAATTGTATTATTTTATTTGTCTTAATTTATCATTCTAATGTATAATGAGTAAAACTGATTGTTTTTAAGATGACACAAAGTTTAAGTTAAATTTTTGATTAATTATCATATGATTATTTTTAATAATTATTTATTAGTTGATTATTTTGTAGGCTGCTCTACCTGAGTGGCCATCAAATCAAAGAAGGCCGGTCTTACCAATACTGTCACTGTCACAACTCAACAAGAGTTTGTGGAAAGATGTAAGTTGATGCAAGTCTTAGACAACTGCTTTATGATAGAAATGTTCAGCTACCGACAGTAACTGACTGCAAAATACTCTTTCACTTTTTGTGAAGTTTCGCCATTTTCAATTGAAAAAAATAAAATAAAAAATGCGATCATAATTCATAAATGAATGTGACGACGAGGCATAAAACGTTTGCATTTTCTAGCATAAATATTAGACATACGAATAAGAGTGAACTCTTTTAAAATAAAATATTTGCAAATAGTTTAAACTGATTACTTCATTAGTCTACTACAATTAGACATATAAATTTACCATTCTTTTTTTATTTATTCCCTTATCCCCTTTAATCCTTTAATGATTAAATTCCTTTATTATTATTATTATTATTATTATTATTATTATTATTATTATTATTACATTTTTACAATAAATATTCTGATTTAACTTTGAGCTTTGAAGTATTAAATAGATTATATAGCTTCGATATTTGACCACTATTTACATTGACAATAATTCTTAATTTCTGACAGGAATGCAAAATCAATCTTTAATTCATATTTTGATTTGAATAACCAAACACAAACCTGTACATATCTGCCTTTCAATCGCGTTTGCTCCTAATTATTTTTGACTACCGTGCTTCAACAGCCTACACAAGAACAAAATAGTCCACGTTTGGAGAAATATGTATTCACACGTTTACCTCATATTTCTTTAGATAGAATATTTATAGAAAATTTTAGATAATTTCTCAAAGCGATTCTCTGCCGATTAATTAGTCAATATTGCGTGATAATAATTCATGATGTCGCCGGTAAACTTCTGCGTTGTCTTATTAGCCTATACATGTATGCGTCTGTTTTATATATATAGCTAATATCTGCATAAGGTCACAATAGAGTGAGTTTTGAGCAGATTTTGTATTTATTATTAATGTCGCTGTAAAGTAGATTAAAGGTGCACGGCTGACTTTCTGAAAAGCTCTGCATGGATTGAGGCGCGTGAAAGGAGACGCGGTGTCTAATACAAAAAAAACAACAGAATTCCATTTCTGATTGGACTCTGATGAGCGGGTCATTATAATTATTATTTATAATAATAAAAAATTATACCCAAGGTACCAACATACATGTAAGTGGGGCAGATTCTGGGTCGTGGTGTAGAATAACATTTTAACAGATGTTTAGTGTCTTTGCGCGTAATTCAGCCTGATCCTCTAATGTTGATTAGCAAGCTCGACATCGAACGTTATCTTAGAATGCACACATTAATGCATTTATTGTGTTTGAATATTGATTTAGAATGTTATGAGGGGGAAATTCATGAGTAGAAAACATGATTTAAAGCCTTTTGTAAGGATGTGTAGCAGCCTGTAGGCTAATTTAATTTAATTCAGTGATAGGCTACTGCAACTAAAACTATTTATTTGTAACAAACCACACACATATAAATAAACTCTTCTCAAACAGCATCGTAAGATTGTATTTAGTCTTTATCCACTGGATTCATTTCTTCTTCTTCTTCTTCTTCTTCTTCTTCTTCTTCTTCTTCTTCTTCTTCTTTTTATTTTTTTATTTTTATTTTTTAGAAATCTGAAGTATTGCACCTCTTTTTAATGGAATCGCATGGCTAGATGTAACGCACGATACCAGTCACAGCCTATCCTACATGATAGTAGGATAATAACAAATGTTGTAGTGTAATTTAATCTCAAACGAATGAGGAAAATAAAGTGGGCATTTAAACAACTTTATCTCGAGATCAGGAAGAAACCCATAGCCGTTTAGGGCTTCCTTGATGTGTGGGAGTTCAGTGCTTCCGTGAACACATCGTTCAAATTCTTTCTAAATTAAAAAATGTGAAATGTGACAGCACCTCCGCATGCTCTGAATTCGGAAATGTCATAAATCAACGAGAGCTTCATGTGGAGATGTTTTTTTTATCATTTGGCGGGGTGGGGGTGGGGGGGTAAAACGCGTTAAAAAACTACAAACATGACGGATGTGCGAGTTCGACCGTTAAGTTTGTTAAGGTTTGTTAAATATTGACCAACTATCAATATTTAACCTGACAAAAGTATATTTTTTCGGTGTTGTCCACATTATATTTCACCTGCAGCAGCATTGGCAACTTTTTAATGACACGTTTGGCCATTAACTTTTAAATGCATCATTATATTTAAACTGCAAACACACGAGGAGAGTCTCTGCATTAAAGACCCACACATGGCAGATCAAGGAGCGGCTACATTTCTCTCCGATACGGTAGGAGATTAAACTCAATGTGGAGGATTTGAACTGTGACGAATCTGACGATGATTGACAGGGCAGATAAATGCTTGTAACTAAGCAACAGAGTCTGTTAAAGATGACGAAGTAGTATGTCCCGAAGCTTGCATACTTTACTGCTACACACTCAATTTTCTTCACAAAAAGAGTACATACTTTTAGGACGTAGTATAAGTAGGCGAATTGGGACGCAGCATAGGATTCCCATCCTAAACATAGACAAAAGTTTCAAAAACTAATGTTGGGCGTTTGATGGAGTATTTCTGTGTCAAAAATACTCCTTCCGGTTTCTCGCAAGTTTCGGAGAGTTTTTTTCGAGTATGGCTCGGGTTGACGTTAATAAGAGCGGAAGGTCCTTGTATGGGCCGTACGGGCTCTTCTCCCGGTAGGGTGCGCGCGCGTGTGTGACTAGAGCGAGAGAGGAAATGCACGCCCATAAACACTCTCTCAGGTGCAGATCCAGTCGTCTGTGAACACTTCAGACGCGCCGAGCTCCACTTTATTCCTATGGGTGACGTCGAGCGACTTCAACGCTTCAGCACAGCATTCTGGGAAGGCAGCGCTGCATTTGAACCGATTTGAATGCAGAAATGACGAGAAGCGTCACAACATCACGCTTCAGTCGCGTCGCAAAATTGGATCTCCACGGTCACTGCTGTCACAGGACTTCACGAAATCAACAGTTACCAAAGAAGTGTTTTTTTGACGGAGCGGTCCCAACGATAAAGGTTCACGGTCGTGCGTGGTGAGTAAAATTGCTTCAAATCTCTGTTGTTGGCTATCGTCGCGTAAGTAAACATCAGTAAACAACACGATCGTGTATAACGTTAGTTAATTTATCGATGGTATGTGTTTAAATACATTTGTTTAGCTGACCACTATAGGTGTCAGTTTGTTTTATTGTAAAACCACCCCAAAAAAAACTAGGGGAGGTTCTCACAAAGCGTGCTTCGTCATTCAAATGCGCTAACGGTTACTCCATTGCTGTTCTATGAATAACCTTACACTAGTCTGACGTGCAAAACCGTTTTGCTTGCTACTGCTAATGTTTAGTCGCATAGTCCATAAACCAAATCATGTCCTTATAAACTGCGAGTAAACACCAAGCGGCAACCTCCCGCGATCTCTCTTGAAGCCAATACGGAAGTAATGTAAACTGCAATTTCTTAACTGGCCACTAGGGCCAGGCTCCAGAAGGGAGCAGAATCTCATTGAGCCCCATGTTAAAATTCTCAACTTTAAAGCAGAAAAAAAACATGTTAACAGCCTGGTACAAACTGTGGTTTTGGCTTATAAGGCTAATTTTGATCTTCATGACAACTGTGAGTGGGGTGAATTTTTTTATAACTCATTCGTGTACGTTATATAAAGCCTTAAAGTTCTGCATAATTAAGGAGCGTGGATAGCCATTTATCTGCCATCTATAGTCATTGCATCACCTCAGCTCCGGGCACATCCCGCCTTTTTGCCCATTTTCTGTTATGCAGGGGTGACACGCGATGACTCGCTCACAAGATGGCAACGCCCAGATCGCCCCTACTTTAAGCTTCAGAACAGCTTATCGGAATCCTATGGGTGACGTCACGGACGCTACGTCCATATTTTTTTACAGTCTATGGTAAACACACACAAATGTTGACAGGCCACTAAATACAGTAACGTTACATACCACAGAGATGGATGTCCTGCTGTTGTTGCTGCTCCTGTTCAATTTATTTCAGCCTCCGAATCTAAATCTGGATCATATCTATAGTTGAATCTGGGTAGCGTTTTCTTCTCCACAATTGAGGATGTCATCTTTCAGATGCTCTCATGCAGTAGCTCCGCGATCGTCATACTTTAGCCCCGCCCACACGATACGCCTCCAGGCGCTCGTTTTTTTTTCTCTCAGAAAGACTCGGTACAGCCTATATTTCTTTTATAAATATAATAAAACTAAAGACTTTTCGGAGATATGAAGGATACAATACTACTCTATAGGTACTCAAGATTGACATGAGATTGACTGAAACTTAGTGTTTCACCCCCCTTTAACATAAGGTAGGCTATGCATCAAAGCACAACATTGGTGACACTCAAGTAATAAAAATATAAACCAACATTACAAAATAAACCAAAAACACAAAATGGGAAACAAACATAATTTAAACAGCATAATAACATCAAGAATCAAGAAACTCCACAGTATTATCTGCCAGTGCGTGCTTGGTACCTTCATAGCACACATAAACTTTAGAAACTCGCAGAGCTACTGTACAGCCATAGCAGTGTAGAGGACGCTCTCACGCTATTGGCTGGCTAGTGGGATTGACAGGCGCACAGATGGCACTAGGGACGGAGGAGACATGAGACCCCCATACCCCCCCCCACTATTAATTTGTACCCACGTTCTCACTACACGCTGTTCTGTTCTCTCTCTCTCTCTCTCTCTCTCTCTCTCTCTCTCTCTCTCTCTCTCTCTCTCTCTTTACGGAGCAACGGAGGATAGATTCTTAAATTATGGGCTAGGCCTACATTATTTGAGAGATATTTCTAATCTGTAAATTGCAAAAAACTTGTAATTAACACTTAGATGGAATTTACTTATTTTTATTTTTGTAAATATGTTGTTGTTATATTATTATTATTATTATTATTATTATTATTATTATTATTATTTTGCACACAGGCTCTTTGCTTTTTTGTTCATAATGATAGTGAAATATACCTGTATTATTTATATTTAACTTCATAATCAAAACATTAATCAATATTTATCCTATATTATTATAATGATTCTATCCCGTTAAGATTTTGCTTTATGTTTCTTGTTTTCTAAAGTGTGGATTTGGTCTCTGAGGAGTGACTGAGGGTCTGGCCTAGGGATGTGTTGTTGTGTCACTAAACACTTGTAGCAAGGTTGTGTTTTTGGATTTTTGAGGTATCATCACACCCTTAACATGTCAGGAGTGCAGTAACAGGGTTTGCCCACTTAGCCCGGCTTCCAGAGATGAATTATGGATTTGTCTTTCATTTAATTTACTATATTTTATTCCTTTTATATATATTTTTTTTACTGAAAAACTAAAGACTCAAGATGAATATTGTCTGTACTATTGTGTGTTCCTCTCACTGAAAGAAAGCACATGTTATCAGTATGTTTTGGTAAGAACTGCCTTAATCAGCTCCAACCTTGGAGAGACTGTGTATCTGTGTATTTGCGCAATATTCTATGTTACAGATCAGTGTTGAGAATGGTGTACAATGGGCACCCTAAGAGATGGGTGGACTTGTTGTTCTGGGCAAGCTGGTGCCTGCTCCAGATCTGGAAGGTCACTATGCGCCTAATTCCGGGGTGAAAGCGTCAACAAGTGACACGTCTATGGAAACGTCCATCAGATTAACTGACATGAGTGGAAATTTACCATGAGTGTGCATTGTCTCTGAGCCAATCAGACCCATCCACATTGCAGTAATGACGTGGATAAGACCTTGAAAACGGTATAACTGTTGGGACAATTGTATGTACGATAGGGCGGGGCAATGAGACTGTGAGAGAGGGACCGCGGCCTATGAACTCCTTGCGAGACTTGAAGCTGGCTTCTGCTTTTGAAACTGCAAACTATTCTTAAGTAAATTATTCTTTTAATTAATTGCAATCCTGACTCTTTGTCTTCATTCTTTCACTACTGGTCCTGTGTCATAAGCTGTTAACCCCTTAACAATAGACTTTGTAGGCTGATAAGCAAATGTTTAAATAAAACATACTTTGCTGAAGACAAATTAAGTTTTGGTGGGTGATTGGCATACTAGTCAAATCATTAGCCCAAATTACGCAAATTAACTACTTGAGCGCTAGCCTAGTTAAAGCCCAAATTACACCAAATAACGAATTAAGTTTAAATCATTTGCTGACAGCTTGGTCCCCCCAGTTAAAAATTCCTATCTGCGCCCCTGGGAAATGCACGAACCAATGGCAGTACGGAGTAACTGCGTGAACCAACCAATGTGAAGGCCACGAAGCTGAGCGCAGAGACTGGCAAGTGGGCGGGACATCTGCCTAAAAAGGATGCACACTCTGCCATAAAATTCAGGTTCAATTCAATCCGCGTCTGATATCAAAATACTGCATGAGCGATTCAAAAGCAAAAGGAGTCGTATGCTCTCCGAACCACTTTTCCTGGTTCGGAGCTGTTGCTTTGGGCTCACGGAGAGTGCTTGTATGTCACCAACATGCTTAACTGATGCCAGTGCTAGCAACAGGGCAGTTTTTAACATGAGTGGTTTTAATTCAGCTGTCTGTAACGGTTCAAAGGAGGCTCTTTCAGTGCCCGTAAGACCAGATAAAGGTCCCAGGAGGGCACCTTAGGGGGCCTAAGGGGGTTAAGCCTTCTGGCTCCCTTTAGGAAATGGACAATCATGTCGTTTCTGCCTACTGACTGACCAGTTATCTTCGTGTGGAAAGTGTCAAGTATCTGTAATTTATCGTATGGTAATGGGTCCTGGTTTCTGGTTGAACACCATCCAGAGAATGCTGACCATTTTAGGACAAAGAGACACAGAGTGGACAGAACTCCAGCCTCACTTATAGTGCTCAGGGCACACGCTGGAAGGTCACTGAGCCCACCTTTGAGGGGTCACACATGTAGCGCCCACAGTTTGTGACATTGCTGGGTTTAAACATGCCAGATTGTCCCGTTCGCCTGGGAAAGAAGGTCCTTCCTCAGGGGAATTAGCCATAAAGCAGTAGGCTGGGCCATTAGTGGGCCAGCGCATCCTTGCTCTTTGAAAAATATATTGGGCAATGAGAGTTGTCTTCGGAGACGAATAGGTTGACCTCTACTTTCCTTAAAAAACTTCCCATATCATCTGAACTGTCTGAAGATGGAGAGATTCCCCTGCGGCCACCAGACCCCAGGAGAGTATGTCTGCTCCCTGATTCGGCTTTCCTGGCACGTGCACTGCTTTTAGCGAGTGGAGGTTGCCCTCTACCCATATGTAGACCAAATTTTACTAGTCAATATTACTTTGTATTAGTATTCATAATCAGTTGTCATATATGTATCTGTATTATTTTTTATAATCATTTATAACCATTGTATGCTTGCATATATGTATGTTAGAGAAGGCATGAGAGAGCTAGAAACTGTATGCACATGTGTTCGGTTCCATGTATGAGAGTGGGGGCCGGGTGCATGTGCACAGGGGAGTTATGGACAGCATGGATGTGTGTGTGTAAGTTTCAGTGCATATGTTGACTTAACAATTCGCTATACATTCCATTTAATGGAAACCATACAGTATGTTCTTTGGGCTGCACAAAACCACAAGCCTTTTTTATGAAGAGCAGAGAATGGACGTTGGAGGACGACAGAGAAGCTGTGTGTAACATCAGTCCAGAAACGGTCTCTCCTATGTCTGACTAACATATTAAACAAAAGAGATCTCTTGACAAAACAACTGGTGTCTGGTCCCGTAAATTAAACAACGGGGGAAAGAGACAAAAGTCTAGGTCTACACATAGGAGGAGACTTCTGACCAGTCTCAACCTGAGTCCGCCCTGTCGTTTTACGTAGGAAACCATTGTTGTGTATCCATGCGGAATAGGACATGGTGGCCTGTAAGATGTGGTAGGAAGGTCATGAGGGCTAACACGACTGGCAGCATTTCTTGACAGTTTATGTGCATCCGTGACTCTGTGCTCACCCATGAGCCAAAGGCCGGGTTGCCCTCGTGCACAACTCCCCAACTCGTGTTGGAGGCGTCCGTAGTGACCACTATTCGTCTAGAAACTGTCATTAAGTTCACGCCTGACTCGTAGAGGTGGGGTTTCGACCAAGGGGCCAGGGCTTTGATACAACGGTGGTCCAAATTAATCCGTAGTTGGCCTGAACACCAAGCTTGGGGAGGAACCTGTGGTTTCAGCCAGTACTGCAGTGGGTGCATGTGCAGCATACCCAGCGGAAGTACTGGAGAAGCTGATGCCATTACGTGTGCGAGCTGCTGGATAATCAGAGCGAGCTCGTTCAACAGATACACCCTCATCTGGGTTGATTCTAAAATCACCCCCAAGAAAGAGATTATCTGCCTGGAAAGCAACAAGTTATTGGCTGTTTATATTCTGAGGCCCAGGCATTCTAGATGGCTGAGTAGCACAGATTTGTGAGATTCTAATTTCCCCTCTGACGTTGTCGAGGATGTTCAAAATTAGCATTCCCATTTGTCTGAAAGGGGAGAGGGCTGCATCCTTGCACTTCGTGAAAGTGCGAGGGGCCAGGGACAGACCGAATGGTATGACTGTGTACTTGTAGACCTTCCCGTCGAACCAGCAGTGGACTGGTAATTTGGCATATCGGGTATTTTCCCGATGGTTCCCGGTATTTTCAGGAACTTTGGGGCCGATACAAGGTTATTATTTATTTATTTTTTGTCACTGACTGGTCCATCATACAGAGACAGTGGCCCATTGGTTTGTCTTCTGAATTGACAGGCCAAAGTGAGAAAGACTTCCCCTCCATATGTGGCTGTTTTTTCTATTTAATTTTTTTTTTTTTTTTTTTTGAATGCATGGAACTGCAAAAGGCAAATATCCGCACAACACAGCTGCTGACTGGCTGACGAATGTACAAAAGTTATGGTTCCCGTTCAATCGGTCACTCTCGTCGCCACAAGACAAATAGGAATCTCGCTCGCAAGAGCCAATCTACTTCGAGTACAACTGAACGAGCCAATGCACATTGGCATGCAATGATTGCACCAGGTGCTCATGCCACTCCTTGCGGGTATAAATGAGACAGATGATTGCATCAGATTATCCTTTTGCTTTGGAGCCGAGTGGTATAGGGTTATGCCACATATCACTGCTCACTTTGCAGTTCGACTGAAAGAAGCCTGCCTTTTGGAAGCAATCTCTTCAGTCTGTGTTTTTGTGATGACAAAGCAGTGGGCCGTGTGTTCTACGGATAATCTCTCTTCGTTGTTCGTAAGAGAAAACACAAAGGCTGCTTTCACAGCTGGTTCGGTGTGCTACGTGGAGAGCGCTAAAAATCCTTTCTCACTGCTGTTGAGAGCATCCTGTGAGAGAGAGTGCACTTGACAGGCTGCACTATTTCCCTGTCTGTGTCGCCTTGGCCCCACCCCCTGCGTGTTTCAGCACCAAAGAGAGCGTCCTTTCTAAAAGAGCAACACAGATAGAGCTAGTATCTTTTTCAAGATGACATTCTATCTGTGTGTTTTTGGATGCGGTAGTTACCTTTCATCGCGGGATGGTCACCAGCTCATGTTTGGGCGTTCAGCATGCTGAGGCAGCGCTGGTGGAAGACTCATGTTCTTACTGTGGGAACATGACCATCTCAGAGTTGTGGTCTAGACTCCGTCTCACAAAGGGCACAAAGGGAGTCCCTGTGCCTCTGCCGCGATCTAATCCCCCACAAAGGGTTATCCTGCCTTCACATGCTCTCAGAATTATCATAAATACGAGTTTCCTAGGTAAAAATTGCACATGAACGCCCTCTCCTTTCAAAATTTGAATGCGATGAGCTTGTAATTACGACTTCAGAAGTGGGAATTATCAAATTTCCGATGAAGGCGGCATTCCTTCCGGCAGTATCGTGGGTGATCTGAGGGTGGCGGTGAGCGTGCTTCCCCCTGGGAACCAACCCCCGGGTAACCCTCACTCCTCCCGCTCTCCGCAGCCAGTAGAGCTGCAGTTCTCTGCAGCTGCAGGTGGTCCATCCTCGAGATGTGTACCACTCGTATCCTTCGGTGCTCCCCATGATGGAGATGTCCGTCGCTGCATCGGAAGGATGGTCAGAGTCTTCCGGAGATGACGTTTTGATGCAGGCGGTTCCCTCTGGAAGATCCGCTGTGCCCGATACTGATCCGAAAATGATGGCTATGCTTTCCCGGTCCACCAAGAAGGTCGGGATACCAATAAGATCAAGATCAAGCCTCTGCAAGCGGCAGACACAGGCAGCAATGTTGTGGAGCCGGGCGCAAGCTGGCAGCCCCGCCCGTCCAACCCGCTCCAAAAAAAAGGAAAGGGCAAGTGGCCCTGAGACGGGCAACCTGGAGATGGAGAGGACTGCTCTTCAGGATACTGTGACCGCAGTGCTACATCCCCAGGAGAAAGGCCGGTCGGAGAATCTTTTGTTCCATTTTATTCTGGTTCTGGTTCTTCAATAAAAGAGTTTCTTACATCTCTGGGTCCTCAAGGCCTCGGAGGGTTGTGGCCGGTCAAACACCGGACCACACTCATCCACCTCCGGTGTCACCAGCGGGCAGCAGCGGATGACCAGCGGATGCATCGCAGCCTCTTTGCGGACCCTCTGCCCACCCGTGGAATCAGGTATGTGTTACACAGCATACTCACACCTCACTGCAGGCCGCCTCCACGAGACAGCCGCCCCAGGCCGGTGCCTGCATTCCACCTCGCTGCCCCATGGTGGGTACACCAGTGGTTCCGATGACCCCGCTTGTAGAGTCTCTGCGAGCCTAGTTAGAGCTTCCCAGTCCGTCTTGCTGGTTCATTCGGACCATCAGACTCGGCTATATCGGGTCGCCCGGTGTCCACCTAGGTTCCTGGGCATCCGCTTCACTTCGGTGAAAGCTTCAGATGCCCATGTCCTGCATACAGAGATCACTGTCCTGGTGTCCTGGACCTGGTGGGGTCAATACGGAACTCATACTCCTCCTTGGCTGATTCCTCTGAGGAATGAACTCAGAAATGGGGTACCCTCTGGCACCCGCATCCAGACCTCTCGGGTCTGGATTGGTGTTCTTCCCACCAAAAAGACCCCCGAAGATGTTCAATCAAGTCAATGCTTTCCTTCCTGCAGCAGGGGTTGGAGCGTAGGCTGTCGCCCTCAACCGTTAAGTTTTATGTTGCTGCTATTTCTGCCTATCATGACCATGACCATGTAGATGGTAAGTTGGTTGGGAAGCACGACCTGGTGTCAGGTTCCTTAGGGGGCGAGATGGTTAAATCCTCCTTGACCCTCCTCCATACCCTCATGGGTCTTACTCTGGTGCTCATAGTACTTCAGAATGACCCATTTGAGCCTTTGCAGCCAGCAGAGCTTAAGATTCTGCCCATGAAGACTTTGCTGTTGGGTGCATTGGCCTCCATCAAGAGGGTAGAGGACCTGCAGCCATTTTTGGTCGACCAATCCTGCCTGGAGTTCGGGCCGGGCAACGCCCACGTGGTACTAAGACCTCAGCCTAGATACGTGCCCAAGCTTCCCACCACTCCCTTTAGGGACCAGATTAGCTCTTTGTCTGTCGTGGAGGCCAGCAGAAGGGAAAGGCTGTCTCCAAGCAGAGGATGGCCTGCTGGGTAGTGGATGCCATCACATTGGCTTAACAAACACAAGGTTTGCCCTGTCTGCTCAGGTTGCGAGCACATTGTACTAGTAGTGTTAAATCCTCCTGGGCGCTGGCACGTGGCGCCTCCCTGTCAGACATCTGTAGAGCTGCGTGTAACCCTGGTTAAATAATTATTTTATAAAAATTAATTATTTATATGATTGCTTGAACATACCATTGTTATTATTCATACTTGTGAAATTATAGAAGACTAATACATAAAAATATGTATATATAAATATACAGTCTTGTTCAAAATAATAGCAGTACAATGTGACTAACCAGAATAATCAAGGTTTTTAGTATATGTTTTATTGCTACGTGGCAAACAAGTTACCAGTAGGTTCAGTAGATTCTCAGAAAACAAACAAGACCCAGCATTCATGATATGCACGCTCTTAAGGCTGTGCAATTGGGCAATTAGTTGAAAGGGGTGTGTTCAAAAAAATAGCAGTGTCTACCTTTGACTGTACAAACTCAAAACTATTTTGTACAAACATTTTTTTTTTCACAGGATTTAGCAATCCTGTGAATCACTAAACTAATATTTAGTTGTATGACCACAGTTTTTTAAAACTGCTTGACATCTGTGTGGCATGGAGTCAACCAACTTGTGGCACCTCTCAGCTGTTATTCCACTCCATGATTCTTTAACAACATTCCACAATTCATTCACATTTCTTGGTTTTGCTTCAGAAACAGCATTTTTGATATCACCCCACAAGTTCTCAATTGGATTAAGGTCTGGAGATTGGGCTGGCCTCTCCATAACATTAATTTTGTTGGTTTGGAACCATGACTTTGCCCGTTTACTAGTGTGTTTTGGGTCATTGTCTTGTTGAAACAACCGTTTCAAGGGCATGTCCTCTTCAGCATAGGGCAACATGACCTCTTCAAGTATTTTAACATATGCAAACTGATCCATGATCCCTGGTATGCGATAAATAGGCCCAACACCATAGTAGGAGAAACATGCCCATATCATGATGCTTGCACCTCCATGCTTCACTGTCTTCACTGTGTACTGTGGCTTGAATTCAGAGTTTGGGGGTAGTCTCACAAACTGCCTGTGGCCCTTGGACCCAAAAAGAACAATTTTACTCTCATCAGTCCACAAAATGTTCCTCCATTTCTCTTTAGGCCAGTTGATGTGTTCTTTGGCAAATTGTAACCTCTTCTGCACATGCCTTTTTTTTAACAGAGGGACTTTGCGGGGGATTCTTGAAAATAGATTAGCTTCACACAGACGTCTTCTAACTGTCACAGTACTTACAGGTATCTCCAGACTGTCTTTGATCATCCTGGAGGTGATCATTGGCTGAGCCTTTGCCATTCTGGTTATTCTTCTATCCATTTTGATGGTTGTCTTCCGTTTTCTTCCACGTCTCTCTGGTTTTGCTCTCCATTTTAAGGCATTGGAGATCATTTTAGCTGAACAGCCTATCATTTTTTGCACCTCTTTATAGGTTTTCCCCTCTCTAATCAACTTTTTAATCAAAGTACGCTGTTCTTCTGAACAATGTCTTGAACGACCCATTTTCCTCAGCTTTCAAATGCATGTTCAACAAGTGTTGGCTTCATCCTTAAATAGGGGCCACCTGATTCACACCTGTTTCTTCACAAAATTGATGACCTCAGTGATTGAATGCCACACTATTTTTTTGAACACACCCCTTTCAACTAATTCAACTAATTGCCCAATTGCACAGCCTTAAGAGCGTGCATATCATGAATGCTGGGTCTCATTTGTTTTCTGAGAATCTACTGAACCTACTGGTAACTTGTTTGCCACGTAGCAATAAAAAATATACTAAAAACGTTGATTATTCTGGTTAGTCACATTGTACTGCTATTATTTTGAACAAGACTGTATATGCATTTGGAATTAGTCAAGAAATGAGAGAGCCAATCGAAGTGTTGATTTGTTGGCTCCGACCCCTTGCTCACAGATCGCGCGTTGCGCAGGCTGGAAGACAGATGCAGAGTGACAGGGAAATCCGATCTGACATGAGAGTTGAAATTGGAAAAATATATTCGAGATATTGGATGATCCAGTGTGATTGTGTCGATCAAGCACTTCAGAGCTTACATTTTGAATCGGTGAGTTTACTAATGTTATAATTAGCCTTAAAAAACGAATGACAACACATTTCATGTGATAGTGTTTTATTTGTTTCATACATTGGAGACAAAATGGTGTTATATTGACGTAGTATGGTTCGGATTGTTAATTTGCGGTGTCGTTATGTTCAGGCCGCATGGTGTATTGAGTGTTCACTGCGGTTCGCTGACGCCATTTTGGTTTGCGCGTGCCTGTGGAAAAGAAAAGAAAAGAGAAACACGTGAATTGACAGGTAAATGATTATAATGTCATTTGCTATGATAATGCTATGCATATATGTATTTTATTTTTTCCTGTGTAATATATTTAATTGTAGATCATTATTGATATACAATATTGAATGCATATTCTCGCCTGTGATCAGGCCAAGTTTTTTTTCTGTGTGAACATTTTTTTCAAGTTGGATTTCCATAATTGATGGCGAGCCTCCCACTTCGACCCTGAAAGGATCACGAATCTAAAGGAAAGGTCAATTTTCCATTTATTCTTTTCTACAGACAAGTAAGAGAACACTTCTCAGAGACTGGTTCTGTATAGTTTTGTTTATGGGACTGAAACATCTCAGGAGCACAATAGGAGAAAGTTAAGACTGATCATTCTTCCAATTGACACAAAGTTGAACTTGAAAGACTTCTTTGTGAGTTTCATGTGATATCACCGGTGATTGTGATTTAATTTGTGTTTAATTACATTGATTGTGATTACTGTTGACTGAATAGTAATTTAGAGGGTGCACAGAGGGTATACATTATAGCTATTGTATTTTCTCTGTTTTCTTTATTGTTATTCATTAAAGAAAACAATAAAGGGCAGACGTGGAAGAAAACGGAAGACAACTATCAAAATGGATAGAAGAATAACCAGAATGGCAAAGGCTCAGCCAATGATCACCTCCAGGATGATCAAAGACAGTCTGGAGTTACCTGTAAGTACTGTGACAGTTAGAAGACGTCTGTGTGAAGCTAATCTATTTTCAAGAATCCCCCGCAAAGTCCCTCTGTTAAAAAAAAGGCATGTGCAGAAGAGGTTACAATTTGCCAAAGAACACATCAACTGGCCTAAAGAGAAATGGAGGAACATTTTGTGGACTGATGAGAGTAAAATTGTTCTTTTTGGGTCCAAGGGCCACAGGCAGTTTGTGAGACGACCCCCAAACTCTGAATTCAAGCCACAGTACACAGTGAAGACAGTGAAGCATGGAGGTGCAAGCATCATGATATGGGCATGTTTCTCCTACTATGGTGTTGGGCCTATTTATCACATACCAGGGATCATGGATCAGTTATATGTTAAAATACTTGAAGAGGTCATGTTGCCCTATGCTGAAGAGGACATGCCCTTGAAACGGTTGTTTCAACAAGACAATGACCCAAAACACACTAGTAAACGGGCAAAGTCTTGGTTCCAAACCAACAAAATTAATGTTATGGAGTGGCCAGCCCAATCTCCAGACCTTAATCCAATTGAGAACTTGTGGGGTGATATCAAAAATGCTGTTTCTGAAGCAAAACCAAGAAATGTGAATGAATTGTGGAATGTTGTTAAAGAATCATGGAGTGGAATAACAGCTGAGAGGTGCCACAAGTTGGTTGACTCCATGCCACACAGATGTCAAGCAGTTTTAAAAAACTGTGGTCATACAACTAAATATTAGTTTAGTGATTCACATGATTGCTAAATCCCAGAAAGAAAAAAAAAGTTTGTACAAAATAGTTTTGATTTTGTATAGTCAAAGGTAGACACTGCTATTTTTTTGAACACACCCCTTTCAACTAATTGCCCAATTGCACAGCCTTAAGAGCGTGCATATCATGAATGCTTGGTCTTGTTTGTTTTCTGAGAATCTACTGAACCTACTGGTAACTTGTTTGCCACGTAGCAATAAAAAATATACTAAAAACCATTATTATTCTGGTTAGTCACATTGTACTGCTATTATTTTGAACAAGACTGTATGTGTATATATATATATATATATATATATATATATATATATATATATATATATATATATATATATATATATATATATATATATATATATATATATATATATATATATATATAATTTTTTTTTTTTTTTTTTGAAATCTGGAATATTGCACCTCTTTTTAGTGGAATAGCATGAAATGCACAATACCAGTCACAGCCTATCCTACATGATAGTAGGATACTATAATAACACATTATGTAATGTAATTTTATTTCAAAGGAATGTGGAAAATAAAGTGGGTATTTAAAAAACTTATCTCAAGATCAGGAAGTAACCCATAGCAGTTTAGGGCTTCCTTGATGTTTAGGAGTTCAGTGCTTCCGTGAACACATCGTTCAAATTCTTTCTGTATTGAAAATGTGAAACGGTGGAAATGTGACAGCACCTCCGCATGCTCTGAATTTGGAATTGTCATAAATCAATGACAGCTCTGTGTGGAGACGTTTATGATTTAACATAAGGTATGCATTGACATGCATCAAAACACAACAATGGTGACACTCAAGTAATAAAAACACTTACAACATAAAAACCAACATTACAAAATAAACCAAAAACACAAACTGCTTAAAGTGTAGCAAAAACAACAAGAATCAAGAAACTCACCATAATCTATTCATGCCACACTGCACTTTGGATAGCACACATACACTGTAGAAACACAGTATGATGTTGTTTATTTACAGTAATCTGTATTTTGAAATCTGGTTAATTCACAGTAAACCATGTTTTTGTTTTTTTGTTTTTTACAACTGCACTTTTTAGTGCATTTAGATACAGGATCACATCACTTCAGTCTAACCACTGAATTATGTTTTGTTATTAGTTTGTTTATATATTGTGCTAGTGATAATCTGGTTTTCTGAAAAATAATGAACCATTGTGAGCATTAAATTATAAACTACAGTGCAATATAGACACTCACAGGCATAGATAATAAAACACAACAATGGGTGACTTGCACGGCAAGGCACGTTTTTTTTTAAATAGCACATTTCATACCCAATGGCAATTCAAAGTGCTTTACATATAAATAAATTAAAATAAGATTAGCATGTGTAAGAATTAAAAATAAAAACAAGGATAATTAAAACAGTTACAAGGAAAACTTAAATAAAAAAATAAAAGGTCAAATACACTATAGTGGTCTGAAATAAAAATAAAACATCCTTTAGTTTACAGTCTACATGCATGTACCATCTTAATTAGAACACCTCTTTCATTTCTTTCTTAAACATGTTCATAACATCCATTTCAATCACCATTCCCTGATTTTTACTCAAGAACCTTCTTGTTAAACCCATTTTCACCCATCATACCTTTCCACAGATTTCCACATACTCAAATCTTTTTGTCAAACTAGCTTTTCCATCAAACCCAGTTTTCACTCATCATATTTAACTCAATTAGAACATATAAAATAACAATAAACAAAAATAAGAACAAACGTAAACTAAAACAGTTATAAAAATAATTAAAGCTGCAAGCAGCATTTAGCGGGGTTCAAGCTTTTAAGGCTTTTAAGCACAGAGGCATTAAAGACATTAAGTTTATTTATACTGAAACTTAAGATATATAGTTCCAACTTAAACTTGATTTTACAATGCAATAATTACATGAATTAATATAATAGATTTTACCATACCACAAAGTCATTTTTATCAGTGTATGGTAAATTGCCTATATTGGCTGTAAATGGAATTTTCCATCTACTGTAAAATGTACAGTCTATTCATGTAATAACTTAACTGAGAAAAAAGAGTACATTTTATCATATTTACAAATAATATTTAATGTTTTATAGTCACAGCACCTAAAATATTAAGTACATTTAAATCTGAAAAGCAAAGTGCATTTGAAAATGCGCACAGATTTTTCGAAAAGATGCTTTTTCTGTTGCTTTTTCTGTGGTTGACTTATTCTCAATAAGTTTTGACTTTTAACTGAACGTGAGTTTTAATCACAATAACGATAGCTAAAGCTACATAAGCTCTTATTGAGAATTAATAGAGTTTTTGTATGTCACGATTATGGCGATTAGTGTTTTCTTTAGTTGGGCAGTTTGATGACTTTTTAATGTTAATGTTTCTCTCATTGCTGTATCTGGGTTTGCTATGGCAAGAAAAGCAGAGAAAACACAATCAGATGCTTTTGGCCGCTTGATGATCAGAATATGATCATTGTGTAGTGGCTTAATTCACCAATCTTATACCTGAGTATGAGCAATATACTATTAACCTTGTTTTATTCTAGAAAAGATCCAGCACAGTTTTAACCAGAAAAGTTATATACGTTTTATAACAGACTGTACACTAAGCACTCTGAACTCCTGCAAGCTTTTCTCACACACAGATATCAAGATTCAGCCTAAGAATCTCAACAATGGTGACATGCTTCCTGCCACAATGCATTCTGGGGGCATTGCCGGGGGCAATTTTTGTTTTTTACAGCTGCACATGATACAGGATCACATCACTTCAGTCTAACCATTGAATTATGTTTTGTTATTAGTTTGTTTATATATTGTGCTAGTGATAATGTGGTTTTCTGAAAAATAATGAACCATTGTGAGCATTAAATTATAAACTACAGTGCAATATAGACACTCACAGGCATAAATAATAATCATGCAAAACTCAGAAATATCAGCAATGTTCACTTGGGTTTGTAATTGGATGCAATGGTAATCTGAGTGAAACTTACAATCTATAGATGAGTATTGCCAGTACAATTTACTTGTGTATTTTACATAAAATAAGTGGTTCTAGTAAGTAAATATTACTTAGAATAGCCCGAGTAAATATTACAAGCACTTTTTGTGTGGAAAAAGTTGCCTAGCTTTTTTAAGTAAATGTCACTCCAATTTTTTTCAGTGTAGGAAATGCATGTTTTTTAAAGCTTTTTCACAGTTATAGCGCTACCAATAGTCCGATCTCTTTAAAACATTGCATGCTTCATCAGCATGTTATGCCACATGTACCCAACAATTTTCGTGAAGTTTTGAGTTTCCCCTTAGGATTTATAGGCTTTTGAGTGTATTTTGCCATGCCTCTTTTTGAAATGGCCCTGTTATAGCCAATCAAATGCAAAAGTTGAACTTTTTTTGATAGATATTGATCTAAAGCGTCCAAAGAATTGTCCTAGACTGGTTTGGTTCTGATCAGGTAAAAAACCAGGGACAAGTTCACAAAAGTAGGTTTTTAACATAATTACGAATATTTAATTAACGATTTGATTGACAGCAATGGCCCCAGAGGCAAAGTTGTTCACCATGAGGAGATCTGTCATATGATATGCATATTTTGCGGATGTGTGCAACACCACGTGATTACAGAGCCATAAACACAATAGGTGCTCAAATTTCATTGGCCTATGGCATAGACCTAAATGGTACCTTGGGCCAAGACACCACATACCAATTTTCAAGTCAATCGGACTAGTGGTCGTGTGGTTATAGCTGTTTTGTGTTTTTTTAATGTTATAGCGCCACCAAGTGGACAATCATCGCTATTTTTTTCAAGTGACCGAAGTATGAGCTCATAGACATGTGACCCAAGTTTTGTGAAAATATCTCTTTCCATTCACAAGTTCTAGTCATTTTCGTAAAGTGGCCCCCGACCAGTTGAACATTTTGGTTCCGCTTAGCGACCATGAATTGGAAAATTGAATTTTTTTCATAATTATTAAGTCTCGCTCCAAAGAACATTTCTACAGTGGTTTGGTTCCAATCAGGAAAAAGATGTGGGAGAAGTTTACAAAACTAGGTTTTTCAAAAAAACCAAAATATCTCGAAATTGGCGCATGAAGGGCATGTGTTTTGTCCGCCCTGAGCCAAGGATTCCAACGATATAAGACACTTGAGCCCACGCCTAACGGTTAAGGAGTTATGAGCCGTTTCATACTTTTGCTCGCTGTAGCGCCCCTGTCAGGCCGATCGGGGCGGGCCTCGGTGACATAGGTAGTCGGTGTGAGTACCACCAGCCCTGAAAGTTTCAAGTTTCCACGACTTATGGTTTGGTCTGCCCAATCAGTTTTAGATGGAGAATGATGCATCATGGGAAAATTAACAATAACAATAGGGTTTCAGCCTTTCAGGCTTGAACCCCTAATAAAAAGATGATGCATAGATAAGATAATGTGCAATCAGTTGGACTTACAGGGGCACAGAGCTCATTCAGTAAATGCTCAGATAAACAGATGTGTTTTGAGTCTGGATTTAAATGTGGCTACTGTTGGAGCACATCTGATCTGTTCAGGAAGCTGGTTCCAGCTACGGCTGGTAAAATAGCTAAAGGCAGACTCTCCTTGCTTTGCGTGAACTCTTGGTATTTCTAACTGACTTGATCCTGATGATCCTGATGATCTGAGTGATCTGAGTGATCTGTTGGGTTTGTATGCATTGGCAGCAAATACAGGTTGAGCAGGAGTGGTGCAAGAATTGACCCTTGTGGGACTCCGCATGTCATGGACGTCCACTCAGACTTATGGTCACCTATACTCACATAATAACCTCTCCCTTCTAAGTATGACCTGAACCATCTGAGGACCATCCCAGAAAGCCTGACCCAGTTTTCCAGCCTGTCTAGAAGTATGTTGTGGTCAACAGTGTCGAATGCAGCACTGAGGTAGAGTAGAACCAGAATTGATGTTTTGCCTGTATCAGTATTTAAGTGAATATCATTTATAATCTTTATGAGCACTGTCTCTGTGCTGTGATGTGGACGGAAACCAGATAAATCATTGTCAGTATCCGTTCGAGCTTAAGAATTTGTTCAGCTGACTGAAAATATATTTTCCAATGATCTTGGCTACGAATGGGAGATTGCAGATTGGTCTGTAGTTGCTCAATATGGAGTTGTTTTATCAAGAGATCTCTTCTATTTAATATGTTAGTCAGACATAGGAGAGAATGTTTCTGGAGTGATGTTATACGCAGCTTCTCTGTCGTCCTCCAACGTCCATTCTCTGCTCTTCATACAAAGGGCTTGTGGTTTTGTGCACCCCAAACAACATATGGTTTCCATTAAATGGAATGTATAGCGAATTGTTAAGTCAACATATGCACTGAAACTTACACACACATCCATGCTGTCCATAACTCCCCTGTGTACATGCACCCGGCCCCCACTCTCACAAATAGAACCGAACACACATGTGCATACAGTGTCTAGCTCTCTCATGCCTTCTCTAACATACATATATTCAAGCTGTGGTGTGACAGGCAGCGGGGCGAGGGACCACGAGAGCGGGCCGGTGATTAATGTTGACAAGTGCCAGCTGCGTGGCACACCGGTCTCGTCTCGCGGCCATGTGACGGGAGCATAAAAGGAGGAACAAGAGCTGCGGAAGACGAGAGAGGACCAGGCCTGGATTTTATGTTATGGTTTATTTTGTGTGTTTGCGGGCAGTCGTCCGTGAGGGGCTGTCCACGGTTTTACTTTCGTTTTGTTTATTTATTTTGAATTAATAAATGTTGTTGAACGTTCGCCGGTTCCCGCCTCCTTCCTTCCATCCACGAACTTCATTACACAAGCATACAATGGTTATAAATGATTATAAAAAATAATAATAATACAGATACAAAATGATAACTAATTATGAATATTAATACAAAGTAATATTGACTAGTAAAATTTGGTCTACATCTCCCCCATTCTGGAACTACGGCCGTCCGTTCCACACATCACCCCAGGTTGCAACCTATTGAAGTGATAGTGAGGAAGAAGAATACAGACAAAGAAACAAACACAAAAGATAGAAAAATAGAAACAGAAACGAACAAAACAACAAAGAACCCCAACCCATGTTATGTCCCCGCATACTATGTGTCATTTACATCTATGTGTATGCATTTACTATGAAACCCCAATCTTCTAAGAAAGTAAAACCCTAATGAATCTTCTCATCAATAAAAGTTGATGTTAAAGATTTCCTATACCTCGGGGTTGTGAATCAGTAAGCAGGTGTAATTGTTCATGAGGTTGTGTTCTGTAAATAGTATAGTGTAAAATCTCCTATTTCACTCTGTACTTCCCATTCTCAGTGTAATCCATATGGTTAGAAATAACTAGTCTAGCAGATTTGTTACTTTTCCTCCTAGTAACACATTTTATTAGTTGTATTACTAACAGAAATAAAAAAATTCCAACCATAATCAGAACTATCCGTTCTGACCATGATAAATTCCCCGGAATTTGTGATAATTTCTTCTCAGACAACAATTGAGTAACTCTATTTGCTATGTTAACATTGTTGCATCGAGAATAACTTACAACCATCTCTAATCAATGTAAATGATCCCTGAAATGGAAGCAGAAAAATAAATTAAACATCAGTCCTTTGTTACCCAATCTTTAAAGGTAATGGATGAACATTTCTCAATTTCAGGCCATAAACCTTCACTATCATTTTGTTCATTCACTTAACAAGGTTTAACTTGTGACCAGTGATACCATTTATCTGTCCCTACACCCTTCTCTTTAAGGCAAACATGTGTATCTGTTGTTAAGAGTATCTCATATGGTCCCTCCCATCTAGGCTCTAAACCTTTCCTAGCAATGCGTTTGACCATAACAAAACTTCCTAATTCGGGAATGTTTGGAATTTCAGTAGTGGTGTGTTTTTCATCCCATTTCTTCTGAGCCTCTCGCACTTTCTTGTTATTGTCTTTGGTAGCTTTGTCCAGCATGGTGAGATAGCGTCGTAGCTTCTCCTGGAACAAAGTTGAATCTCCTCCTGTTCCCGCGGGAGGCAGCGCATCAGGTGGTAGAACCATTGCTCTTCCAGTCATCATTTCAAATGGGTCAGTCCTGTTACTCTGTTTGGAGTCGCTCTTAAGTTCCACAAGATCGCAGGCAATAACTTGTGCCAACCTTGGCCAGTCTGCAGAATGGCTTTGGTAAGAGCCGTTTTTAATGATCTGTTCATTCGTTCTACAAATCCCGAAGATTCTGGCCTGTACGGTATATGGAACTTGTGTTTGATCCTCATCAGTTTCATTGCTTCCTTCATCAGTTTTCCAGTGAAGTGAGTTCCATTGTCCGAATTAATTTCATATGGAAGACCCCATCGAGGAAATACTTCTTCCACCATTACTCGTGCTGTTGCTTCAGCAGTGCAAGTTTTCATAGGGAATGCTTCCACGCACCTAGTAAATCTGTCTATGATTACTAGAACGTATTGGTACCCTCCACTGGGTGACAAAGGTCCTGTGAAATCGATTTGGATATTTGTCCATGGACCTGTGGGTCTGGGTGCATGTGACATTCGCACCTTTACAGGTTTTCCCACGTTTGCTTTCATGCAGATCAAGCATCTCCTGCAATAATCATCAATGTCTCTCATCATTCGTGGCCAGCACCATGTCTCGCTGATTTGAGCTTTCATTGCTTTTGCTCCAGCATGCACTTTCCCATGATACTGCTGCATTAGTTCTCTTCTTGTTCCGACAGGCATCACTACTTGTCCTGTTGGAATCCTCCAGATACCCTGATCATCTTCTTTTGCTCCTGCCTTTATCCATTGTTCTTTCTCTTCATTACATTTACATTTACATTTATGCATTTAGCAGACGCTTTTATCCAAAGCGACTTACAACTCAGGAGAACAGGAAGCGATCCGTCAAGAAGAGGCAACGAAACACAAAAAGTGCCCTAAATACTAAGATTTGTACACTGCTCAGAGTAGCAAAGACCAGAAAAGGAAAGAAGAAAGGAGAAATAGAGGGGGATTTTTTTTTTTTTTTTTTAATGTAAGATTAAGTGCTCATGGAAGAGATGAGTTTTTACCTGTCTTTTGAACGAAGTGAGTGATTCTGTTGTGCGTATGGAGGACGGAAGATCGTTCCACCAACCCGGAACAATGAAAGAAAAAGTTCGAGAGAGGGATTTCATGCCTCTCTGTGATGGTACCACAAGCCTTCGCTCATTAGCTGAGCGAAGGCTTCTGGTGGGTGTGTAGACGCGTAGGAGTGAGTCGAAGTATGCGGGTGCTGCGCTTGTGGAAGATCCATAAGCAAGAGTCAGGGCTTTGAATTTGATCCGGGCAGCGAGTGGTAGCCAATGCAGAGAGATGAATAGAGGTGTGACATGAGCCCTTTTGGGCTCATTGAATACAAGACGTGCTGCAGCGTTCTGGATCATTTGCAACGGTTTGATTGCACAAGATGGAAGTCCAGCCAGAAGCGCGTTGCAATAGTCAAGTCTAGAAATGACCAGGGCTTGGACAAGAAGCTGTGTTGCATGCTCCGTAAGGAACGGTCTGATTTTCCTGATATTGTGCAATGCAAACCTGCATGACCGAGCCGTCTTCGAGATGTGGTCTTTGAAGGACAGCTGGTCATCAAAGATTACTCCAAGATTTCTGACCGACCCTGAAGGAGTAATCAGAGATGAACCTAGCTGGATGGTAAAATCGTGTTGTATGGTGGGGTTAGCAGGGAAAACAAGCAGCTCAGTCTTTGCTAGATTGAGCTGCAGGTGATGTTTTTTCATCCATGCCGAGATGTCCGCCCGACAGTTTGAGATTCGTGCAGCTACTGTGGGATCATCTGGTTGAAATGAGAGGTAGAGCTGTGTGTCATCAGCATAGAAATGATAAGAGAGACCATGTGCCTGAATGATGGGTCCCAGTGATGTAGTGTAAATGGAGAAGAGGAGAGGTCCAAGCACTGAGCCCTGAGGAACCCCCGTGGTCAGTTGATGTGTTTTGGATACCTCTCCTCTCCAGGCAACCTTAAAAGACCTACCTGTGAGATAGGACTCAAACCAGTTGAGTGGAGTCCCTGTGATGCCCAGTGATGAGAGGGTGGACAGAAGAATCTGATGATTCACAGTGTCAAAGGCAGAAGACAGATCAAGGAGGATGAGGACTGATGATTTGGATGCAGCTTTAGCCAGCCGCAGGGCTTCAGTAACTGACAGTAATGCCGTCTCGGTTGAGTGGCCCTTTTTGAAGCCTGACTGGTTTTTGTCAAGTTGATTAGTCTGTGAGAGGAAAGATGAGACCTGGTTGAAAACAACTCTTTCAAGTGTTTTCGCAATGAATGGTAGGAGAGAAACAGGTCTGTAGTTCTCTACAAGCGATGTGTCTAATGTGGGTTTTTTAAGCAGTGGGGTTACCCGAGACTGCTTGAATGTGGTGGGGAAGATGCCGGTGGAGAGAGATGTGTTGATGATGTGTGTGAGTGCTGGTAAGAGTGTAGGGGAGATGGCTTGTAGGAGATGTGAGGGGATGGGATCTAGAGGGCAGGTAGTGGGATGGCTGGAGAAGAGAAGCTTAGATACTTCGTCCTCAGTGAGTGTAGAGAAGGAGGAGAGAAGATGTTTGGCTGTGGATGTGGCTGATTCAAAAGTGTGTGTGTGTGGAGGTGTGAACTGACTGCTGATGAGTGTGGTTTTGTTTGTGAAAAAATTGGCAAGATCGTCTGCAGAAAGAGAGGTGGTGGGAGGTGGTGGAGGGGGACAGAGGAGAGAGGTGAAAGTTCTGAAAAGTGTGCGCGAGTCTGAGGTGCTGTTGATTTTGTTGTGGAAATATGCAGATTTAGCTGTATGGACGTCCTGTGAGAAGGAAATGAGCAGAGATTGGTACTTACTCAGGTCAGATGGGTCGTTTGATTTGCGCCATTTTCTCTCTGCTGCCCTAAGTTTGGTCCGGTGTTCACGAAGAACATCAGATAACCAAGGGTTAGAGGGAGTAGCGCGAGCTGGCCTAGAAGACAGAGGGCAGATAGTATCTAGACAAGTGGTTAAAGTGGAACATAAAGTGTCTGTTGCAGTGTTGACATCCATAGAGGAGAATTGTGTGGGTGAGGGAAGAGAGGATGATACAACGGAGGAGAGGTGAGAGGGAGAAAGAGAACGCAGGTTTCGTCTGAAACTAACTGGTAGAGGAGGTGGAAGCATAAGAGTAGTGAGATGTATATTAAATGTGATGAAGTAGTGATCCGAGAAGTGTAAGGGTTTGACCAAAGTGTTTTCTGTAGTGCAGTTGCGTATGTAGATGAGGTCAAGTTGGTTGCCAGATTTGTGTGTGTGTGAGGTAGTAAGAAGTTTGAGATCGAATGAGGATAGAAGGGAGTGAAAATCTGTAGCATACGGTTTGTCCAGGTGGATGTTGAAATCACCAAGGATTACAAGTGGGCTGCCATCCTCAGGGAATGAGGACAGCAG
The DNA here is from genome assembly GCF_024679245.1 of Pseudorasbora parva. Taxonomy (NCBI): domain Eukaryota; kingdom Metazoa; phylum Chordata; class Actinopteri; order Cypriniformes; family Gobionidae; genus Pseudorasbora; species Pseudorasbora parva. The sequence continues at coordinate 10,447,707 of NC_090173.1, read as the reverse complement.
CACATCTAGTTCCTCAACAAAGGTGCCCAATTGACCTGGAGGGCGGTAAATGACTACTAGATGGATTTTAGCAGGAGCTGTAACTGTAATAGCATGGTATTCAAATGAGATGTTATTACAGAGAGAGGTGTGGGTTGAGTATTTCCAATTGTTTGTGATAAGAAAACCTGTGCCTCCACCTCTGCCAGTGTGGCGAGGGGTGTGTGAGAAGGAGAAATTGTTAGAGAGAGCAGCAGGAGTTGCTGAGTCTTCTGGACGGATCCAGGTCTCAGTCAAGGCCAAGATATTCAGATTGGAATGAGTGGCGAAGGCTGGAATGAAGTCAGCTTTGTTTACAGCTGACTGACAATTCCATAGACCCAGAGAAAAGGAGGGAGGGATATTAGTAGAGGAAGGAATAAGACGCAGATTAGCAGTGTTGCGCTGCCATCTGCGTCTGATAGTGGAGCGAGGGGTAGAAATAGTGGGTATGTATTGAAAGCACATTGTGAGAAGAGAGAGAAGGAGAAAGAGGATAGAGAAATAAATAAATACTTAAGTGCGTTCTCGGTGTTCGTTCTACGGTGGAGTCGATCGTAGGTCGAGTCGAAAACGAATGTCTTTACACTTGTCGGTCTTCACACGAGGCGGCTGAACACGAAGGCTGAACGCTCCCGCTGACGCTACCGCGACAGCGCTGACACACTTATTAAATACACACTGATCACTGCTTGAGGGATAGCAGGTGTGGACGCTTTTATAATTATCCCAAAGATTAATCAACGCAACGGTCTGCCAACGACTCAAATCGAAACCAAACTATCACTCACTACCTGTGCTAAAAGCCAACTATTATTATTTAATAACGGCTGGTGATTGCGTACAGCGCGCTTCAAACTGCCCTGGTTAAAGTGCAATTTGTGAGTAGCTCACGGAACAAAGTTATGAATAAAAGGAATAAGTGCAGAAACGAAAATGTATCTTCCTTCTAGTAATTAAAACACCAAGCAATACAGCAAATACAGAGTATTTCGGATAGACTTACTTGCGATTCGAGCTCCTTCTATGACCGACGCGCTTCTCCTAATGGCCGGCTAACTTGCTCGGCTTTAAATATACAGTCCGCCCTTATAATTATCCCAAAGATTAATCAACGCAACGGTCTGCCAACGACTCAATTCGAAACCAAACTATCACTCACTACCTGTGCTAAAAGCCAACTATTATTATTTAATAACGGCTGGTGATTGCGTACAGCGCGCTTCAAACTGCCCTGGTTAAAGTGCAATTTGTGAGTAGCTCACGGAACAAAGTTATGAATAAAATAAAATATATCTTCATCTGTCTCTGTTTAATATGACAAAAGATGGAGCTCAGGATTGTCTTTCCTGTTTTCCTGAACCAAGGTAACAGGAGTAAGGGAAAGTAAAGCTGCTTCTCTGGCTGCTGCATCGGCTGCAGAATTTCCTTGGCTTTCCTTGGACTTGTCAGATTGATGTGATTTCACTTTGACCACGGCTGCTTCTCTTGGTAAGTGGCATGCTGCAATCAAGCGACAAATTATGGAAGCATGTTGTATTTCGCTCCCCCTGCTAGTGATGAGTCCACGTCTTTTCCATAGGGCAAGGTAGTAATGAACCACGCCAAAAGCATAACGACTATCTATATAGATGTTAACTCGATCTCCTTCCGATAGTTCAAGAGCTTCCGTAAGTGCTATGAGTTCAGCTGCTTGTGCTGAAAACTGTCCAGAAATAGCTCCTTTCTTCACAACAGTTCCATCAGCTTCCACAACTGCCCATCCAGTATGTCGCTTTCGATCGACATAGTAACTGGATCCATCGACCCATAACTCCTTGTCTGGATTTTCAAGACGAATTTAATTAACTGGACCATGGCTTTCTTCTTCCACTTGTTTTTCCACACTCGTGTGGTATTCCCTCATGTGGTTCCAGCATCATTGTTGCAGGGTTAAGGGATGTGTCTCTGATTATTTCCACTCTCAAATCCTTGTTCAACAAATCCTTGTTTAACTTGCTTCCCATTTTGCACTTCTTGCATCAGTGATAGTCTTGATGTTTGTGTTGTTCAACAGCGTCACTATATTGTGCGGAGTATGCAATATGATAGTTTGTGCTCCTATCAGATTTTCCACAGCATCCACTGCCCATGTGGCACCATTGAGGGCTTGTATACATCGTGGTTGACCTATCACCTGGTTTTTGACACAGTATTGCTGAGTAGGTCTCATCTCCTACCTTGGTCCACAAATGAAATGGAAACCTGCCATCAGGAAGTCCCAAAACTGGGGCTGAAATCAGTTTCTCTTTCATAGAAGTAAATGCTTCCTCAGCTTCTATTGTCCAGAGTTTCTGTTCCACTCCAGGCTTTCCTCCTTTGTACAGATCAAGGAGAGGGCTAGTGATGCTGGCAAAATCAGGTATATACTGCCGACAATAGTTAAAAAGTCCCATCACTTTCCGCTTTCCTCTAACTGTTTGAGGTTTTGGAAGTTGCTGTAATGCCTCTACTCGCTCTGTTGTCATCCTCCTTCTCTCGACAGATATTTATTGGCCTAAATAGATAACCTTGGATTTGGCCACCTCTGCTTTGTCAGGGCTGACTTTAAATTCTCCTTTCCTTAGAGCTTGTAGTACAATGTTCAGAGCTGATACATGACTGTTTTCATCTGGGCTTGCAATCAACAAGTCATCAACATATTGAAGGCAGACACTTCCTGAGCTCTCAATTTCAGCTTTTTGCTCCGTTAAGAACTGGTCCAGAGCTCTATGAAATACAACTGGAGATAGATTAAGACCTTGTGGGAGTCTTTTCCAAACATACTGTTTTGCACCCACAGTGAAGGCCAATTTCTTTTGAGATCTTTCATCAATAGGTATAGACCAGAAAGCTGACAGCACATCTAGTACTGTAAAAATCCTTGCATTTCCTGGAATATCATTCAGAATGGTAGCAGGATTAGCCACAATAGGGTGTGGTTTTGGTGTTACACTGTTAAGTCTTGTATAGTCAGTGGTTAATCTCCATGAATTATATGATTTCTTGACGGGCCAGACAGGGCTGTTGGTAGTAGATGAAGTTTGTCTGACGATCCCTTCAGCTTCCAAGTCTGCCACAATCTCTTCCATGGCTTGTCTTGCTTCAGGTCGAATAGGATATTGTTTATGAGGGGCATGTATTGGTCCCTAAATAACAATGGGATCAATGTTGGCTTTTCCACAATCCAATTTGTGTTTAGCCCAAACATCTGGATATAAGCTACACAGAAGACCCCACACACCTTCTTTTCCCCAGTCTCTGATGATTGGTTTTGCTGCACCAACAGAACTTAAACTACATGTGCGATCTTCATGTGGTATTATTCCAGCTGTTGTAGCAATTTGGCGCATGTCAGTGAATATGATCATGTTCAACAATGGTAAAATGTCCCTGACAATGAGGCTTCCTTGTGAATTAGGCCCCACCCATAAAGATGTCCATAAGACTTCATCTTCATGTATTTGCAAAGGAACTGGTATACTTTTGCGAAATGTTGTGATTTCTCCTCCAACTCATTCAACTTCCATTGTTTCATGTGTCGTTGGTAAGTTCAGATAGTTATAGAAACAGACGCTCCTGTGTCTAAGAGACAGTCACATGGGTGGCCCCCTGTTAGTGCAGGAATGAAAAGTCGATTGTCACTTTTCTTGTTCATACCGGAGGCCGCTGATTCCTATTGCGGACGCATAATTCCCTTAATAAGATGACAAACTTGCTCTTCAGTCCACATCTTTCCTTGAGCTGTTTCATCCTTGTTTTTCAGATTGTCTTGTCTAAATGACGGACCTTTTCCTTCTGCTCCTCCTCCTTTAGCCCAGCAGTCTCTTCTGAAGTGTCCAGGCTTTTGACAATTGCTACAAACTGTGAACTTTGAAGATAGAAGTGATGCCACTCCTCTTCGATTTGACTTGTTTCCTTCATCCTTGTTTGATCTCATAGCCATCTCTAGACGAGCAGCCCAATGCATAATTTGGTCAAATGTTTATCCTGGATTGACTCGAAGTGACAAAGCTTGTTTGTATTTTTTGCTAAAGCCCTCCACGAGCGTGTCAGTAAACTGTACATCATCTCTGTCTGGATCTTTCTTAGCACAGAGTGCCCATCTTTCATAAGCATTCCATTCGCGCAAGGCGTATTCATCTGGAGATTCATCATCTTTTTGTTTAATCAATGTCACCGATGTGAAAGGAATTTTACCACTGCCCAAGATCTCTTGGATTTCTTTTCGGAACACATCTAAGGCTTGCCAAAGACCAAGGGGTCGTTCTTGGCCATCCACCCACAAGTCTATCCATTGGGCTGTTGTTATCGACGCTGGCAAACGTTCCCATCTGTCCTGTCATCTCTTCAATGGAGGCAAGGCAGTGAGAGTGGCTTGACGTTCTCCCGGTGTGAATGGTCTCTCTTCTGTCATCATTTCTGATTGTAATTCTTCCTTTTTAACAGCAAGTGGAGAAAATTCAGGACCAACTTTATCAATTGTGATCATGTCGTCATCTCTTGTCTCGTCACCCCAATCCAATCCATAGGGCGTACATCGCAGCATGTCTCTGTTTGGCTGAGATGATTTGGATCTGGTAATTATTGGAGCTGCTTGTGCAGACGCTATATACATTTTGTCAACTGGGACTCTGTTTGAGCTTGAAGCTTGTGGCTGTATCAGAGGTTTATAATAACTTGTACAGTGTTCAGGCAAAGTCGGATAAATTGGCTTGTAAGGAGGCGGCACTACGGTTTTTGCCGATTTTGCTGATGTTTCTGAATATTTCCTTTCAGCTTCAGCTATTATCTCTGTCCAATCTGGATCAAATGAATCATCACTGGTGATGGTTTCTTTTTCTGAACATGTGATGGACATGATTTTGCTCAGCTTGTTATATGCTTCAACTTGAGGCTTCATTGCTTCAGCAAGTGGAACTGGACAACCATCAATGCTGCAACAAACTCCCCCTTGTTTCACAATCCAATTAGCTGCCATTATTGGAAAAACTTTTAACTTGATAGAATCTTTTTGTTTTTCGAACCAGCTTAACTGCTCATCCATATATGCGTTAATATCAAGTCCTTTCTTCAAAAACTTTGTTTGCTTCTTGTTTTTCTTTTCCAGATACCATGCAGAAATTATTCTGCTGTTACAGCCTTCTGCCATTTTTTTAAATTATTGGTCACTCTGTCTGTGCTTAAAACAGCAGGCTATGTCTGTGTGTGTGTATATGTGTGGATTTCCAAAGGAAGGCTCTCTCTCTCTCTCTCTCTCTCTCTCTCTCTCTCTCTCTCTCTCTCTCTCTCTCTCTCTCTCTCTCTCTCTCTCTCTCTCTCTCTCTCTCTCTAAGCTATGCGTACTTTGTGTGTGTGTGGGTGTGTGTGGGTGTGTCTATAGGATGAATTTTGAAGGGAGGGGCTGCCCTGCTCTCTCCCTATCCCTCCTAATGACTCAAGAACAAAAGAAAAGAGGGTAAAAATGTAAAAAAAAAAGTTTCTCTTATAATTTCAATTGTTTTTCGTTCTTTTTTAGTTTAACTCAGGTCAATTTCTTCCTTTTGGTTTAGCTTCCTTATTCAGTTGAACTCAAAACGTTTTAGGATTCTTATTTACAGGACTTACTTAAAGTCCAGGTCCGCCACTTTAAATCGCTTAAATCAAACCCAGCTTAACACCTTCCTCACCTGTCTGTAACAGCAAGGATCTTCAGTGTGTGAAATATTTTAGACTCTACAGCCAGCGCAAAATTGCCACATTCCACCACCTCAGTCATGTCAAGCTAATTGCTAAATCGCCTTATGGCTTATTCTCCTGAAAATTTGACTAAATGGTCTTCTTTGCCAAAGATCCACTTTTATCCCAGCTTCATTCAAATATTTTTTTGGAGGTCCACTGATCTGAGCAACTTAAATAATTCAAATCAAATTAAATATTATTTTGTTTAATTTTTTTACTGTTTGACACATATCCATTGACAACACAACTGGTATTTATAATAACACAGTTCTTTTAGCAGTCTCAGTCAATGTCTCTAATCATCAGGCAGACTCATCTTAGAAAGAAAAAAAAGTCTTACCTGATAGACTGAGACAAACAGCTGAAGATGGAATCCTGTTACCGTGATGCCAAAATGTAGACCTAGACTTTTGTCTCTTTCCCCCGTTGTTTAATTCACGGGACCAGACATCAGTTGTTTTGTCAAGAGATCTTTTTTATTTAATATGTTTGTCAGACATAGGAGAGAACGTTTCTGTAGTGATGTTATACGCAGCTTCTCTGTCGTCCTCCAACGTCCATTCTCTGCTCTTCATACAAAGGGCTTGTGGTTTTGTGCACCACAAAGAACATATGGTTTCCATTAAATGGAATGTATAGCGAATTGTTAAGTCAACATATGCAAAATTTGGTCTACATCTGGTATGGTGTAGTGTGCGATTTTTGAACACCAGCCATCTCAAGCAAGTTCTTTATGATTTTGCTTTTAAAATTTGCAACCTGGTCTGAATGTATTCTCTTTGGAAATCCGTAAATGCAAAAATAAGTAATTCCAAAGGTGACGGGCAACTTGTTTAGCTTACTGGTTTTGACAGGAATAGGCATGTGCCCTCTTAGAAAAATGATGTGTCACTACTAGAACATCAACAACCTTCCCTGAAGTCTGTTCAGCACTCCAAAAGTCTATGAATACCAATTCCATAGGCTCAGAGGTCCGAATGTGCTCAAGGGGCGCACAAGCATCTGGCTCTGGAGTTTTCCCGACAACAAATCTCTGGCAGTTCTTCACATAAAGCTTGATGTCCTTACTCGAAGATTACGAATCTTTAGCTTTTTCCAGTACTTCAAAAGGTTTTTCACAGAGCTAGGTTCCTTTGCTCGCTCACTCTTTGAAGGACGTTTATGTCTCAGAGCATAGTTGATGACTCTACCGACTATGTTGTCCTGCACTTGGAGATTAGAGGGTCTGAAAAACGGGATTGCAACAGAAGAGTCTTCAGCCGGGGGCTGGAGTGAAGTCAGACTGGCCACAGTTAATGGACTAACTCCACCATTGCAGTGAGCACCTAAGACAGCAGAAACTTCAGCAGCATCAAAGGATACAGGACATGAGTCATTCACAGCATCTTGCAGCTCGTTCTCAGAACTGCCATCACTGATATCCTGCACATTTTGACAGTTGTTAGTGACACAAAAGGCATCTTGCACAGTTATGGTAACAACACCATTGACCTCGTCCAATAAAGAGACATATGGTTCTTTCAACAGATGATGGCTGACACAAGACTTGACAAATGGCTCAGAAATTTGAGTCTATGTGCTGGGTAGTTAATCTAAAACTTGGAGAATGTTTTACTAGCAAAAGCAACTGGGCATGTGATTTTCTCACCAGGGGGAACCTGAGATAGCACAGCTCCTATGCCATCAAATGAAGCATCAACAGAGAGAACAAAGGCTTGACTGAAATCTGGGTGAGCTAGGGTCACACTGTGCAGAAGGTCTTGCTTTAAAGTTTCAAAAGCAGTTCGACACTGTTTAAACACAGCTGTTTAAACAAGAGTTTGAGAAGCTTCATCGGTTTCTCCGAGATGAAGAAGCAGCGATGATCACTGCACTGAGGGAGGAAGAGGAGCAGAAGCAGATGATGAAGGAGAAGCTGGAGGAGATGGACAGACACATCTCAGCTCTTTCACACACTATCAAAGACATGGAGGAGATGATGACGGCCAGCAACGTCTGCTTTCTGAAGGTCTAATTTCACATAATTGATTGAGTTTTTGATTGATTGATTGATTGAGTTCTTGATGATAAATGGTGTGTTTGTTCTGCAGGAGTTTCCAGTCTTAATGGAAAGGTGAGTGTTCTGCTGGTGTCTCTGGTCTCTCTGGTTCTGATACCCACTGCAGTTCTGACTCCTGAATGTTCTTCCAGAGTCCAGATCTCACAGCCGGATCCAGAGATGGCTTCTGGGGCTTTGATTCATGTGTCACGGTACTTGGACAACCTGCCGTTCAGAGTCTGGGAGAAGATGCAAAACATCGTCCAATACAGAAAAAAGTCGGGAGAATTTCTGCATGTCCTTAACCCTCTAAATGATGATCTTCCCAATGATGAGCAGAAGCACTTTCAGCAGAAGCACCGTCGCATCTCAAGGCCGGTACAACAGTCTGGTGGAGCTAGAGCTAACATCTGGACACAACCACCCCGACGTGGCCACCCTGCCGATCGTAGACAGGCCGTATTTAACACCCTGGATCGTATAACACACCTTGGCAGTCATATACAGGTGAGAAAAGCCCTGCTTCACTGTGTGAGGATGAGGAGCATGTTTTTGTCATGTAATGAAGAAATGCAACTTCACATTCTAGATTAACAATGTCTGATGAATTAACGATTTTACCACTGTAACATTTGGTTCAAGTAAATTTGAAAGTGGCTTTTCCACTCAGAATTAAGAAACATCAGAATCCATTTAAATTACTTCATACATCTAAATGATTGGATGAAGTCTCTCTCTTTGTGAGGGATCAGGAAAAATATAAAGAAGCTGCTCACTTGCTGAAATATTCCAGAAATATTCCTGAAATATTGCTTTCCATCAGAAAGAAGACACTTGGGAAAGACCATCCTGCCATAAGTGAAATTAATGTTGATTTGAGCAATTCATGGGAAATTATTTACAGTGCATCCGGAAAAATAATCACAGCTCTTCACTTTTCCCACATTTTGTTATGTTACAGCCTTATTACAAAATTGATTAAATATATTTTTTTCTCTCTCAATTCTACAAACAATACCCCATAATGACAACATGAAAGAAGTTTACTTATGTACATGTGATATTTTTATTTTTATACATTTGCAAAGATTTCAAACAAACGTCTTTCATGTTGTCATTATGGGGTACTGTTTCTAGAATTGAGGAAAAAAAATATGCATTTAATTCATTTTGGAATAAGGTTGAAGTTTAGGTCCTGTGCTCATGGACACACAAACAGCATGAGAGATTTTTGTGCTTGTTTCTGACGGCTGTTTTGTGAGGTTCATGTTTGTCTTTCAGCAGCAGAAATACAGATCTGTGTTGAATAAAGCAGACAGAACATACTGTGTGTGAGAATAAGATGAAGCTTATACTGTATTTGAATCAGTATAATTTTACAGTGACTACAGACTGACCCAATCCCAATCCCCCCCCCCCCCCCCACACACACACACATGTTGTCATGACACATACATCATGAACATGAACACACATTTGAGCTTTGAAGACAGAAGAACAGAATGGAGATTGTCCTTCAGACATATTTTTTTTATCTTTATCAGTTTTATTTCAGTAGTAATTTTTCTATCGTATGTTTTTTTTCTGTCTAGAGAATGAAAGCATGACACCTTACTAAACATGACGAGTGACAATTCCTGTCAGGTAACTGATACACAATCTCAGCTCATAATGTAAAAGATGTTAAATCACTGTCTTTTTCTCATAAGTAAAAATGAATCGGTGCTCTCATCCCATGTACATCCATAACGTGATGTATTTCCAAGGAAAACAAGGAAAAAAGAGCAAGTTATTACATTTTGATGAAAGGTTATGAATTTCTTTAGAATAACTTCCCTGATGAACCGATCACAATCAGACTAGGAAGATGAATTAACCTCTAACCCAATATGGATTTGGCCTACTCAAACTGAAAAGCCTCCCATACACACATACAGTGGTCTAGGTTCAAATGTTGGTGTCATTTTACAGGAAACCCTTTAAAGTTACATAAAACACTGCTAAAAGTTATAAACATGTAAGTATTTGTTGTCTAAGCTGTGATAACTCACCAACATTTTATTTATTACAGCTCAGAAAACATATACTTACATGTTTATAACTTTTAGCAGTGTTTTATGTAACTTTAAAGGGTTTCCTGTAAAATGACAGCAACATTTTGAACCCAGACCACTGTATGTGTGTATGGGAGGCTTTTCAGTTTGGGTAGGCCAATCCAGGCGGAAATGGCACCAGAGTAATTTAGTGTAAATACATTACTTTATCTAAAACCAATGCCAAAGTAATGCATATCTCCATGTCTCCAGTAATGCGAGACTCTAAGCTTTCAAATGGTACCACATAAAACATCATAGCTCCTCCACATACATTTAAAATGGAAAGTATATACATGACGATGTCATTCTGGACCCTGTACAGGGTCCACGACCCAAAGGTCTTACTGTTACATCTGCAAATGCTGGTCCATTGTTTCCTCACATTCATCTGTTTTGTGTGTCCCTCTGTTTATGTTTTGTTCTTATATTCAGAGTCTATGGTCCTGTAAGGACCATCCATTGGCCCAATGACTGAATTCAGTGACAGAAAACCATTATTTTAAATTGTAATATTTCACAATATTTTTGATTACATAAATGCAGGCTTGTATTCTTTTGTCCTTTTATTATTTTTTGTATCTTGTAGTTCTGTCTCACATACCTGACTCAAAGGCTCATTCATTATAAGTTTCGTTGTCTTGTTTTTTTTTTTTTAACCATGCATAAACTTTATTCTCTCAAATACAAGCATGTACATACATGTTGCTCACATATTATGGTAGCCCAGTTTGTGCTGAATACACTTTTGATATTAACGTGTTTATAAGCTACAGAAAAAAGTACAAATGTCAGAACATGTCAAAACTTCTAAAGGGGCCCAAAAAGCCTCAGACCCCAGAGGTGAACATAATGACTAATGATGACAAGAAGAGAAATTAGGTCACGCTAAAACACAATGAAACAGAACATACATGTTACAGTCATCCTCTATTTCTACAGTGCATATGTAATATGAAGATACCCAGCATGCAGTGCGGCATGAATAGATTGTGCTGTGGAGTTTTTTGTTGGTTTGGTTTTATCTGTGCTGTTGAACTTATTTTTTTAGTTTACTTTTAGCAGTTTGTGTTGCTAGTTTATTTTTAATCTTAAGAGTTTGTATTTTTCATTATTATTTGTTTTAGTGTCTCCATTGTTGTGTTTTGTAGTATTAATGTCTGTGCATCATTAGGAGATGCTTATAAGAAAAAAAGTATTGTATTGTAAGATCACGCCTTTCGAGGATAATTCTCAGCAGTTCAATCTACAAACAGTTATGAATTTGAAATAAGATAATGGTAAATCTTCATACTGAAATAACACTAATAATAGTATATTTTGACTACTTTAAAATCAGCCACTTAGCTTATTTTATATTATTGTCGTTGTTTTAAAAAGTATTTTAATTTGTCACTCTTCTGACTTGGCTAGATCAGATATTTAAATAGGAATATTCAAGGTCCAAGATCCCTAACAAATGCAACACTGATCACCATCATGGTGACTTCCAAACAATTACGGTACTGAACAATATAATTTATTTCAGTGTTGTGGTTAAAGACAACTTTATAATGGGGATTCACGGTAAAACAAGACCAGTAATTATCATCCTGCTGTTGATTAACAGTTATTTGTAAAAGAAAATCACCCAACATGCATTAATTTCACTGTAAATTTCTGACTACAGTAATTTATTGGAACATAATACTCTTTAATCCTGTAAATTCCTGGCAATTATTTACAAAGTGGGAAACTAGTACTTATCGTTTACAATATACTGCTATATGCATTGATCATGGCTGTATCCACAACTTTCCTGCAAGTCTTAGTGGGCGTCGCCATGACACTCAAAAAATTCCGGTTGACGGTATCTCAGTTCCGGTTTAGCACACATAACAGTTATGCTGCGTTCACACCAGACGCGAGGGACGCGAATAAATAGCGCTATTCGCACGAACTTGAACGCGTGAACATTTTGACTCCATTCGCTTTATTCACTACACAACAGACGCAAATTTGCATCACGGGAGGGGCTTCTGCCAGGCAGCGGCAGTCGTCAGAAGGACAAGCCGAGTTAAGGCTGCTCTCGCCGGGGTTAATGAGCGCTGAGCTGAGTTAATGGGTCTCACAGCTACGAAACCTTGCTTCCATAAACCATGCAACATAAACGGACCCGTTTGACATGTTGCCTAGCACACTTCGCACTCCATTCAATGTCCACTGTGAATTGTCATGCAGAAGTAATATTTATATTTTAATATTTGTAATTGTTGAAATCATGTCAGACATTGTCAGTAAACTTTTTTTTAATAAACATGAAAATAGATGCATGAACTTCAATGAATTTAAGTGCATTGTAATAAAAATTTACATTTCATTGCTGTAAATTTAATAACTGAGTTTATATATTAGTTTAACCTATTTAAAATACTGCAGTACAACTGTATAATTTTTTGCAAGGGTTATGTTTATTGTTTTCAATAATTTACAGATTTAATGTGTAGCAAGACCGCTCTAACAGCCTAACGTTACCTTCTAAATAGAGATCTGCACTCCCGCGGGACCCAACACAACCGAGTGCGGCACGGGATCATATTTGATGGGTGAATGCGGGCAGCAAGATATAGTGTGCGTTTCGCGGTAAAATAAAATTATTTTGCGGGACTCCCGCAAAGTGGAAATATATAACAAAATAAATAACTAGAAACAAATAAACCTTTATTTATAATCAAATAAAATCGATTTACAGGCGCATGGACGGAAGGTAACTCTCGTGTGGTTCATAGGAACAGCCAAGCCTAACACTGGCAAAATGTGTGCACCGCATAACTTGGGTGAATCGCTTAATGCTACAGATATTAGTAAGTTCTTGTAAGATAGTCAGATCCATGCGACCATCTGGGACATGTGATCATTTTGCCTGACGCGTTGTTGTAAGTCTACTCCTGAATCCTGATAATACAACCAAGCGTTTAGCTGATATAACAGTACAGACTAACATAAACCGGAAGTTCGTTACCGGCGTGTTCTACGTTGCCATAGCGATCATGGGAAAGGTCAGAGTTCGGAAAGTTGTGGATATTGACACTTTAGTATGGGGAACAATCCCACTTTTAACTAGTTGCTTATTATAAGCTTGCATATTGGCTGTTTATTAATGCTTATAAAGCACATTTTAATACTTTATTCTGCATGACCATATTCTACAGCCCCAAATCCTACCCCATACATGTGGTACAGGCGGTCGTGCCTTAACTATTAGATTAATCTGAGTGTCTGTTTACACTACAATTATTTTATCGCGCATTAACGTATCGCGTTCTCTGAATACACATACAGACAAACCATTGGTCACAGGAGAATACAGGACTGTCTGTAGCCTAAGCCAAGGGCTTGACATTCTTTCTCTGGAACAAATAAAATATAAAAAATATTAATTATTATATTATTTATGATATTGTTAATAACACAAGTCGACTTTGCAATCGTGAATTATGTAGCATGAATGGTAAAGGTCCCGTTCTTCGCGTGTTTTCGAAGCTTTGATTATGTTTACAGTGTGCAATATAACATTCATATAACAGTTCATGTTTTGCGTGTAAAAAAAACCAACAGTATTTTTCACACGATTGACTTATCTGTACAGCGCTGTTTCTTCTGTCCTAAAAACGGCCTGATGATTTCCTTGTTCTATGAATTCCCTTCTTCAGAAACACGTAATGAGTTCTGATTGGGCCAGCGCTTCCCGTGTTGTGATTGGACAGCAGCTTAGCGCACTTTGCCCGGAAAGGTCCCGCCTCTTACCATAACGGGGAGATGCAAGTGCTGAATGCGCGCTCTTCTCCACGCGGGAGAGCAACGAGACCACGCCCCCTATTTTGCGTGTTCTTGTGGGTGGAGGGTTAGTCAACAAACAGTTTTAGTTACGTCATTCCTGAAGGAAGTGCAGGGGTGTAGTCCAAACCGGCCGCTCGCTGTAGGCTTTGAAAGGGAACTTCTGTTGAATAAAATATCTCGCTTGGCATTGAACTTTGAGCTTTATAATTTTACAGGTATTATTTATGCTCTAACAGCAACATTTCACACTAACTAAAGTTTGAAAGATGGAATCGTGAAGAACGGGACCTTTAAAGGGTAACTTCAGCAATTAGCATATGGCTTTGTATCAGTAGAAACCCTGGAGTATATTCAAATGATTGTGCTTCCCCCCCTCATATCCCCCTGAGACAAGAGATTTATGCTGTTTATTTCTGGAAAAATTCCTCCTATGACGCAAATTGACGATTTTTGCATCATAGGAGGAATGTTTGGCCAAAGGCTAAAGACTACAGCCAGCAGAGGGAGCCATTTCCGCATGTTTTGAACCCGCGCATGAGGGATGGAGATCAGACTCAGAGCTCAGCTCGCAGCTACAGGCACTCATTTAAACGGAGCTATGGTGAGCAATGTAAGTCTTTTAACTTCTCAAATTAATTTCTATGAAAGTTAAGCTTGCAAAGGCATGAACTGAAACGCGCCAGACTGAACTCGCGTTGTGGATGTATGCCGCGAGTGTAGTCACGATTACCTCAGCTCTCATCACGAGAGCTCATTCAGCTCATTTATCTCACTCGTGCAGTTAGTGCTCAGTGCTGTGATACTCGCGCGGTCACTCACTCGTTATATTGAACAGACACGTTCAGTTTTTAATTGTAGTGTCTTCTCTAACTCAGTCACAGTAATGCAGTAGCGGTGGCTTTGGGAATGGCCTCACAGGGCAGCGAAGCATTCTGGGAATTGTAGTCTTTCATCCCCATGAGACAAAAATACATTTTCTGTCTTTTCTCAGTCTAGAAGGCACCAAATTTAAAAATTGATGAACTTCATTGATGACCCAGTTTAAATACAGATTACATCTTCCCAGCGCTGAAGTACCCCTTTAAATAACGCCCTGGGGTGAATATCACAAATATGCAGATGTAAGTAAGCCTATGTTAAAGCTGACAGAACACTGATGAGAATATCACTACAGAATCAATATATGTATACCACCAATTTAATTTAATTTGATTAAATTAATGTTTAAGTTGATATTTACAAGAAATATTGTAACTGTTACTAACTTTTACTGCTGTAAAAAGCACCTTATTTGTTTATAGTATTTGCAAACCATATGTTATTGCACTTTTGTTCATTTAGCAGCACTTTTGTATTGTAGCCACAATGCCCGTCTGTGCATCTGGCAAACAGCCCGATGCCTCTCGCTTCTCCTGAGGTGCTTACCAGATCATGTGAATACGATTAATGGCCGGACAAAGGCACCACGATGTCTGGAGACCACCCTTTGATCTCCCTTGGGAGACATCAAGCAGGCCCCGTAGTGACTTTTATTGCCTGCACGATACCTGACACCTCACACACACACACACACACATACACATAGAGGGTCCACCAAGTATCAAAGGAATGTATGATTAAAAGTCACCACAAAAACGTATTAAATGTATGCTTTTCTGCTTAAAGTGTTTTTATATGTGTCTGAAATCATTAGGAGAAATTATATGAATAACTCAAGCTGTGTAGACAGTGGAAAGCCTGTACTTGTGTATTCCCAGATCTCAGACGTATGATCCAGGGTATCCTTGTAATCAGAAAAATGCGATCGTACCGAATCTTGTAAAATAATTTACAGAACATGCATTATTACAAAATTACCAGCATTGTAAAGAAAAATGCATTAAGCATGTCTTCCCCGGATAAGGACCAAAAGGAGGGACCAAGCTGAACAAAGAACTTTGTTTCGCGCCGAAAACTCTGATCGATTGGACCATCCAGGAAATGGGCATCGCTCTACCTGATCTACAAATGCCAATGTGACCCTCACCCTTTCGCCTTTTGCATCGCATCAAACGCCAGGGCCATCGGCCACCAACTTTCCAGCCCCCCCAAGGGCATTCTTCAGAGAGAGAGAACTCAGCACACTTCAAAGAGACCCGCCGCTCCACACCGACCTCGGAAAGAACCGCCGGACATGCAGGACATTTGAACTCAGAATACACGCGCACACGCGAGAAGCCAAAACCAAAGCAAGTATTCTTATTTCTAAAATCCAAACTGCTGTTAAGAGGGTTGTGTTATTTCCTGTTTGGGACAAGTTAACTCCGTGAGGGCTCTGTGTAACGAACTGAAGTGGACGCTGTCTCTCTCTCTCTCTCTCTCTCTCTCTCTCTCTCTCTCTCTCTCTCTCTCTCTCTCTCTCTCTCTCTCTCTCTCTCTCTCTCTCTCTTCCGGTTGCGCGTGTGTGTGGAGGAGTGGCAGCGGGAGGTGTGTGAGTGTCTGAGTGAGTGCTGACGGGGTTTTTCCTCTTTGTAAGTTTCCCTTTACATTTCTTACTTGTGGAGCGATTAACAAAGGTGTATAATTTTTGTGTGTAGAGTGTCGGTGAAATGGGGATTGATTCTGATGGGTTTTCATCTTTAACTGCCCGGCATGGATGTAAATGCATGCCGGATGAATCAATCACAGTCGAAGATGTTTTAAATGCTATCGGTGGTGAAATAGGTGCTCGTAATATCTTGTCGGCATCTAGGATGAATAAGGCCTTAGTGGTTTTTCTTAAAGAGGAGCCGATGGTTGATATTTTGGTTGAGCGTGGCTTGTCTGTAAGGGATGTTTTTTTGCCAGTTTTACCGCTATCTAACTTGGCAAAAAAAGTTGGTAACGCTTTAGATTACGGCCCGGAAAGTACTGTATAATTAAAGTGAATTTACAGCATAACTTTCTGTAATTATAGTGTAACTATAAAGTAAGTATATGGGAACAATATGTAATATTGGGGGAATAAAGGGGTAACTATCAGGAAAATTTACAAATTATTTATACTGTAAGTATTTTTTAATTAAGGGGTAATTATACTGTAAGTATTTTTTAATTAAGGGGTAATTATACTGTAAGTTTTCTTTAATTAAGGGGTAATTATACTGTAAGTATTTTTTAATTAAGGGGTAATTATACTGTAAGTATTTTTTTAATTAAGGGGTAATTATACTGTAAGTATTTTTTAATTAAGGGGTAATTATACTGTAAGTATTTTTTTAATTAAGGGGTAATTATACTGTATTCTTTAATTAAGGGGTAATTATACTGTAAGTATTTTTTAATTAATGGGTAATTATACTGTAAGTATTTTTTAATTAAGGGGTAATTATACTGTAAGTATTTTTTTAATTAAGGGGTAATTATACTGTAAGTATTTTTTAATTAAGGGGTAATTATACTGTAAGTATTTTTTTTAATTAAGGGGTAATTATACTGTAAGTATTTTTTAATTAAGGGGTAATTATACTGTATTTTTAATTAATGGGTAATTATACTGTAAGTATTTTTTAATTAAGGGGTAATTATACTGTAAGTATTTTTTTAATTAAGGGGTAATTATACTGTAAGTATTTTTTAATTAATGGGTAATTATACTGTAAGTATTTTTTAATTAAGGGGTAATTATACTGTATTTTTTAATTAAGGGGTAATTATACTGTAAGTATTCTTTAATTAAGGGGTAATTATACTGTAAGTATTCTTTAATTAAGGGGTAATTATACTGTAAGTATTTTTTTAATTAAGGGGTAATTATACTGTAAGTATTCTTTAATTAAGGGGTAATTATACTGTAAGTATTTTTTAATTAAGGGGCAATTATACTGTATTCTTTAATTAAGGGGTAATTATACTGTAAGTATTTTTTAATTAATGGGTAATTATACTGTAAGTATTTTTTAATTAATGGGTAATTATACTGTAAGTATTTTTTTAATTAAGGGGTAATTATCCGTGTAGTTACGGGGTAAGTATGGATGTGCGGGCTGTAAATTAAAGTGGCTCTTGTTCTCCTCTTGTTTCATGTAATTACAGGGTAAGTACAATAAAAACACATACTAAATCTGAAATCCCTCAGAAACCTTTATTTAAAAAATGGAAAAAAAAATAACTAAAAAAAAACAAACAAAAAAAACAGATTTAGAGCACATTCATTTCTCTTGCTTGGCTTCATCCTCCTCTTGTTCCTCTTCTTTTTCTTCCTTGCCACAGATGAATCTTAAGAAGGATCCCACGTGGGATCATGTCTAGCTAGTATTCTGTAACTGTTACACTGAAAATACAGTGCGTGCAGAAATATCCTCACCGTTTACTCGTCTTTTACCCTCATGCAATCCGAGATGTATACGACTTTATTTCCTCAGATGGACACAGATAAATAAATAATCTCTGCTAATTAAAACTCATTTGGGTTTCTAAGAGTTAAGGCATCAAACAGCAAATACAGCAATAACTAGAGTAATCCATACGATCCCAATGGATGAATCAATGTCTTCTGAAGTTAAACGATGAGTGTTTGTAAGAAAAATAACAATAAATCGCATCCGACCAGCAGTTATCTGCGTGTGCATGCGAGGGTTGATTTTACGCTTGACGTAACTTGAAGGGTCAAGCGTGACGTGCGCGCGCCATAAAACTGGTCATGTGGATGTCTGATGATGTCGGTTTTTTTTTTAATGCTCACAAGTTCAACAGTATACAAACAATAACATAATATATGATGATAGCAATTAGAAACAAACAAGAATAAAATACAAGAAATGTCCGTTCTCACGTGTGTTTCAGATGAAACGTGCATGAGAACGTCATGAAAGTTTGCCTGTTACCAGCGCGTGCATGAGACGCTTCAAGCTTTCATGACGTTCTCGTGCACGTTTCATCTGAAACACATGCGAGAACGAACATATCTTGTATTTTATTCTTGTTTGTTTCTAATTGCTATTATTTTATTGTTATATATTATGTTATAGTTTGTATACTGTTGTGAGCATAAAAAAACGACAGCATCAGACATCCACATGACCAGAGTTTTTCGGCGCGCGCACGTCACGCTTGACCCTTCAAGTTACGTCAAGCGTGAAATCAACCCTCGCATGCACACGCAGATAACTGCTGGTCGGATGCGATATATTGTTATTTTTCTTACAAACACTTATCCATTGGGATCGTATGGATTACTGTAGTTATTGCTGTATTTGCTGTTTGATGCCTTAACTCTTAGAAACCCAAATGACTTTTAATTAGCAGAGATTATGTTCATCTGAGGAAATAAAGTCGTTGGCTGTTACATCTCGGATTGCATGAGGGTAAAAGACGAGTAAACGGTGAGGATATTTCTGCGAGCACTGTATTTTCAGTGTAACAGTTACAGAATACTAGCTAGACATGTGGGATCCTTCTTAAGATTCATCTGTGGCAAGGAAGAAAAAGAAGAGGAACAAGAGGAGGATGAAGCCAAGCAAGAGAAATTTATTTTTCATTTTTTAAATAAAGGTTTCTGAGTGATATCAGATTGTATTTGTGTTTTTATTGAACTTACCCCATAACTACACGAAACAATAGGAGAACAAGAGCCACTTTAATTTACAGCCCGCACATCCATACTTACCCCATAACTACATGGATAATTACCCCTTAATTAAAAAATGCTTACAGTATAATTACCCCTTAATTAAAAAAATACTTACAGTATAATTACCCCTTAATTAAAGAATACTTACAGTATAATTACCCCTTAATTAAAAAATACTTACAGTATAATTACCCCTTAATTAAAGAATACTTACAGTATAATTACCCCTTAATTAAAAAATACTTACAGTATAATTACCCCTTAATTAAAAATACTTACAGTATAATTACCCCTTAATTAAAAATACTTACAGTATAATTACCCCTTAATTAAAAAATACTTACAGTATAATTACCCCTTAATTAAAAAATACTTACTGTATAAATAATTTGTAAATTTTCCTGATAGTTACCCCTTTATTCCCCCAATATTACATATTGTTCCCATATACTTACTTTATAGTTACACTATAATTACAGAAAGTTATGCTGTAAATTCACTTTAATTATGCAGTACTTTCCGGGCCGTAATCTAAAGCGTTACCAAAAAGTTATGTTGTCTAACGTACCTCCGTTTATTCCTAACGATTCATTGGAGCGCTTGCTTGGTCGTTATGGTAAACTGGTGGGCCCGATAAAAATGATCCGTCTTGGCCTAAAAAACCCAGATTTGAAACATGTTATGTCGTTTAGGCGTCAAACACATATGGTGTTGAACGCAGATTGTCAATCCTTGAATGTTTCAGCGAAGATGACTTTGCAAGGCAAGGATTACACAATATTTATTAGTACAGAGTCGATGAAGTGTTTCAATTGTGGCAGATATGGACATATAAAGCAGGCTTGTCCATTGACTATTGAGTCTGAAAGTGTAGTTGAGAATGAAGGTGAACTTGTTAATGTACAGCAAGTAGTAAATCCAGCATTAGAAAACCATTGTCTGAGTGAAAGCAGCAATAGGGAAAATGATGAGCAAACTGAAATGGTGACTCTGTCTGATGATAGAGAACAACACATTGAACTTGAATCAGTCAGCACGAGCACTGTGAGTGCAAATGAAAAGCCTGTGGAGACAGATGCTCTTTTGATTGCTGAAGTAAAGGTTTGCAACAATGCAGCAGTAGTTATTGCTGGAGAAAATGAATCAAATGATTCTGGTGAACAGTTCAAGCCTGCAGGCGAGATACAAATGTTGGTTGACAATTTGTCACAAAATAGTATAGACCCACTGTTAGAACAATGTGAATCTCAGTTGATTGATTATGATTCAGATAGTGCTGCATCAGATGAAGTAGATGAGACTGAATTGAATTCTCAAGGAAATTCTGAAGGGAAGACATCCAGTTTTAAAGTGAAATCCTTTTATTCTGTTCAACAGATTCATACATTTCTTGATGCCACATTTAATCAGCGAAGACCCAAAGTAGAGGCCTATTTTCCTGATTTACAACTTTTTGTTGAGTCTGTTTCTATGGCTATTAGAAAAGCTACACTTGAAGAACTTGACCAGCCTAAGCGTTATAGACTTAAGAAATATATGAGTGCTGTTAAAAAAAGATTGAAAACTTGTCATAAGAAATAATAATAATTTATGATTCTACATGCATTTATTTTTTGGGGTTTTTTGTGCCCCATTTTTATTTATCAGATGACTTTTTTGAACATCGGAACCTTTAATATTAATGGTTGCCGGGGCACAGCAAAGAGAGCTGCCTTATTTGATTATTTAGTCTTAAAAAAGGCAGATATAATCTTGCTTCAAGAGACCCATTCGGATTTACAAAATCAGGCACACTGGTTTGGAGATTGGAAGGGCAATGCATTTTTGAGCCATGGAACGAGTTTAAGTGCAGGTGTTGCCATGTTATTTTCGTCACGTATTGGTAACCAACCAGTGATGCTAGAGATTTTGCCTGGTAGAATTTTGCGTGTAGATATTACTCTTGGTAAAATTGATTTTACTTTTTTTTAATGTTTATGCACCAAGTGTTGGTCAGGAGCGTGTACTTTTTTTTGGAAAACTTTCTGATGCTATATTACAGTGTCCTCAAGATAATGTTGTTGTTATGGGGGGTGATTTTAATTGTACAACAAATCCAGATTTGGATAGGAATCACGATGAACCCCACCCATTATCTGCTGGGATTTTTAAAAATTTGATTAATTGCCATGATTTTGTTGATTTATGGAGAGAGGCATTTCCTGGAATCAGACAATATACTTGGTTAAAAAAAAATTCAAATAACTTGTCTGGAGCAAGACTGGACCGTTTTTATGTTAGAAAAAGGCATAGAGATAGGTTCTTTAATAGTTGTATTTCTCCTTCTTTTTTGTCTGATCACCATTATTTTTCAATGTCTGTCTCTGTTGTCTCTTCTAAAATCTATAAAACACATTGGCATTTCAATAATAGACTTTTACAAGATCACAACTTTCTTCAATCTTTTAATCTTTTCTGGGCATCTTGGAGAGAAGAGAGAAATAGATTTCAATCTCTAAGTCAATGGTGGGATATTGGAAAAGTCCATGTAAAGCTCTTTTGCCAACAATATACTGCGCAAAGTATTGGAAGCCTGAAAGAAAAAATGAAGACTCTTGAAAGAAATATCCTTGAGAAAAGCATCAGTCTTCAGGATGACTCGACTTCTTTTGATCACATCACAGAGAATAAGCTTCTTCTGAAAAACCTGTTGGAGGAAAGAGGAAAATTTGCTTTTTTAAGAACTAGATTTTCCCAATTAAATGAAATGGATGCTTCAACTACATTTTTTTTTTTGGGCTGGAAAAAAAAAAGCCAAGGGAGCAGAAACAATTTCATCAATTGAAACTTCCAAATGGTCGAGTGACAACTGATCAACGGGAGATTCAGTCTTGTGCTATTTCTTTTTATGAGGACTTGTATTCTTCTGACCAGTGTGATGTTTCAACAACAGACCAATTTCTAAAGGATTTGCCGAACATCTCGGAGAATGAGCAGACAAAGCTTGACAATCCTTTAACGTTCTCTGAGGTTTCACAGGCTGTTCAGGAGTTGAGCCTCGGGAAGTCACCTGGGTTAGATGGACTCTCAGTGGAATTCTACAAAGTCTTTTGGGATCTAATCGGCCAAGACTTGTATGATGTCCTTTTAGGATGCATTACTGAAGGGACTCTGCCTTTGAGTTGTCGGAGGGCATTATTAACATTGATTCCTAAAAAAGGAGACCTTGGGTGCCTTAAAAATTGGAGACCAGTCTCACTTTTATGTGTTGATTTTAAAATCTTTTCGAAAACATTGACTAACAGACTCAAACAGCACATGGCAACCATAATCCATGTAGATCAAACGTTTTGCATACCAAAGCGGACAATATTTGATAATTTATTTTTGGTGAGAGACATCATTTCAATTGCAAAACGGCATAAGTTGGACATTGGGCTACTGTCTTTGGACCAAGAAAAGGCTTTTGACAGAGTGGACCATCACTACATGTTTAGGACTCTGGAAGCTTTTGGATTTGGTCCATACTTTGTATCATGTATTAAGCTGCTGTACAGTGATATTTATAGTATGCTTAAGATTAATGGGTCTTTGACTAGATCTTTTTCAGTTACTAGAGGCATAAGGCAAGGCTGTCCGCTATCAGGTCTCCTTTATGCGATGTCTATAGAACCTCTTTTAATTAAGTTGAGGAAACAGTTATGTGGTTTTTCTCTTCCTGTTTCTCCTGAAATAGTTCCCATAAAACTTATTGCATATGCAGATGATGTAACGATACTTATAAAAATTTCTGAGGATGTCAACGCACTAATTTCTTGTTTAAATAATTTTCAGAAAGCATCATCTGCTTGCATTAATTGGGAAAAATGTACGTCTTTATTGCTGGGTGACTGGCAAATTTTTGAACCTCCTAAATTGCCAAACCAGTGTAGGTGGGGCAAGGATGGATTCAAAATGCTTGGGGTTTATTTTGGGAATGATCAATATGAAAAGAAGAACTGGGAGGGATTAGTTGACTGTGTAAATGGTAGACTTCAGAGGTGGAGATGGTTAATTTCACAACTTTCTTTTAGAGGAAGATGTTTAGTTATAAATAACTTAACCGCCTCAATGCTGTGGCACAAGTTTACTGTCTTAGATCCTCCCAAAGATTTGCTTAAAGATGTTCAAAAAATATTGGTTAATTTTTTCTGGAATGGCTGTCATTGGCTTCCCCAGGGGGTCCTCTACCTTCCAGTGGCAGAGGGAGGTCAAAGGCTGATACATCTGGAGTCAAAGATCTTGTCAATGAGGATGCAAACATTGCAGAAATTATTGTACAGCTCAATGATATACCCTGGGTGGTGTATGGGAAGTCTATTCTTAAAGAAATTGGGGGAATAGGGATTGATAAACAATTATTTCTGATGCAGAGATCAATTGTTAAAAATCTTCTGACTTGTCTTTTAAGTTTTATACATCAGTACTTAAATCATGGGATTTGTTTGAAATATCAAGAACAGTTGATGAGCATTATGGTGTGGAAGAACCTCTTTTTTTAATCCTCTTATTGAGCTTGCATCAAATGTATCGCATTCCTTGATTAATAGATTTGTAAATGCTGGTGTTACTAAAATTATTGATTTGATCGACATAAATAGAGGCCAATGGAAAACTATACAGTCACTTGGTGATCAGGTTGGCTTGAATTCTGTTCGAATTCTAGAAGGTTTTGTTAGGGGTCTTAAATCCTCTTTTCCTTTATCTATTGAAAATTTTGTAAACGATGTTCTAAAAAATGGTGTTATACTACTGAATTTTCTCCACTAAAGGTGGTTCCTAAAGATTGTCAAATTGATGAAAGTGCTGGTTGTACTTCCTTATTGAAGGGTTATGAGAAACTGGTTTTTGATTGTATAGGGAAAAAAATATTATATCACATATGTGTCAAAACTTTACACTTGGATCAGTTGAAAGGAAGAATTGATACTAAATGGAGATCCCAACTTTCTGTATCTGAAGATATTTTTCCATCGTGGAGACTTTTGTATAAGCCTTCTATTTCTAAGAGGTGTGGGGATCTTCAGTGGAGATTGATCCATTGTATATTAGCCACAAATAAGTTTGTCGCAAGGGTGAATGAAAATGTTGCATCAAATTGTCCATTTTGTGATGCCTTGGATACGGTTTTTCATATGTTTTGTGATTGTCCTAGACTTTATCCTATTTTTGTACTGTTGAGAAAAATTATAACAAAATTAGGGTTTCTGTATACTGATAGTTTATTTATATTGGGCTGTTGTTATGAGAGATCCTTAAAAGAACAATGTGTACTTGCTAATTTTGTAATAGGACAAGCTAAATTAGCAATCCTGAAATCTCATCAGGAAAAAAATCTAGGAAGAGATATTTGTATGGTGGCTTTATTTAAATCTTTAGTGGAAGCACGAGTGGTCATAGAGTACACATATTACAAGCACATTGATAATGTTCTTTTTTTTCAATGGAGATGGGGTGTTAAGGAAGCACTGGTTACAGTGAGTGAGTTTGGAAGGTTGGTTTTTAATTGGTAATGTGATTTATTCATTGAGGTTTTTTTTTTTTTTTTTTGCCTTGGTATGTAAGAATACAATTTAATATATTTATTTGATGGTAATGTTAATGGGATTTTAATTAGGTGTTAAATTCTTTTTAAATAATGTAAAATAAAGGTTTTGTAAAAGTCAAAGTCTCTCTCTCTCTCTCTCTCTCTCTCTCTCTCTCTCTCTCTCTCCCCCTCTATTCTCTCTATTTTGGTCTATTCATTCTTTTGTTTATGTACCATATTCTTTTCGTTTACTATCTATATTTTCTACTCTCTTTATGCATATTTAGTATGTACTTTCTGTGTGAATAGTAGTGTTATTTTAGTCTGTTTATTAAACTTCCAAAAGACATTTAATGAATTGAATCTGTTACTCTTCCACATACACGAAGTCAATGAAACTTACGATCCTAACGTTACCTAACTGCTTATGCTACTATTCTAGTAAAGTAAACTGTACGAACATATGAAACATGATTTGTCCTGATCAGTAAAGTTAATGTTTCTTATGCGCTCGTAAAGCAGTAATCCCTTATTGAGAATTAGATTTGTAAAGTCTATAACTAATTTGCAGGACAAACTTAGTAAGATAATTTCAAGCAATTCCGTAAAGGTTACTTGTATTTAATTAATTTTTTTCCTTATCAGAAAATTTAATACGTAATGAACGACTAGCAAATTATATTCATAAATTCATGAATATTGAATCCCTTTTGAGTTAATTATTCCCGAGACATTAAACTCATAGTAATTTTTATTACAGTATTCATTATTGAATTTTGTGCATACTGCGATTAAACACGATTAATCACAGAAAAATCATGCGATTAATCACAATTAAACATTTAATCGTTGCCCAGCACTAATACATATATATAATATATATATATATATATATATATATATATATTGTAGTTAGTTAGTTTTCGTCCAATTGTCCGTATATATGGCTGATCTGTGTGAAATAAGACAGTCTCTCTGTATTGGAACCGTTTTACGGGGCACCCGAGACCCGTGGGCCCGTACGGGTTCGGGTTTATTTTTTAAATGGTCCGGGTTGGGTCCCAATCTATTACTTCGGGTCCCGGGTCGGTTTAACGTTGTAGCCTATGTAATACGTTAATCGGAATCTGAGAACACATGGCCGTGAGAGTCAGCAACTGCTTGTGTATTTTGTGTAACTTACAAATTGCTAAATTAAGGATAAGAAAAGATAAGAACAGAAACACAAGTTCTCTCTCTCTCTCTCTCTCTCTCTCTCTCTCTCTCTCTCTCTCTCTCTCTTTCTCGCTCTCTCTCTCTCTCGCTCTCTCTCTCGCTCTCTCTCTCACCTCTCTCTCTCTCTCTCTCTCTCTCTCTCTCTCTCTCTCTCTCTCTCTCTCTCTCTCTCTCTCTCTCTCTCTCTCTCTCGCTCTCTCAGCCGTTTAGAAAGCAGGCAGATTTAATGCATGCGGCGCGGTAATAATGTAATGAATATATTTCAAATCAGCAACAAATCAGTGCTCCAGCGAGCGCAGTCTCAAGCACGTTATCATGTTTCTATGGCAACCCGAGCTTCATAATATGAATGAACCTTCTTGTTTAATCTTAAAGTTCTGCTAGTCAGACTCGGCTCAGAGAGATTATGGCAAATAAATAATGCTAACGTAAGCGGCCACTGAACGAGCAATAGTTATTAGTTCAAAAGGCAAAGTTAGTATTGCGAGTTAACTCATAAATCCGTCACTGTGAAATAAAGTTTACTTTTACAGCTGATATGAGTGAATTAAGCATGCTTGGAACAATTACAGAGGAATATTGTAATACATCACATCAAGGTACAAGGAAGGGAGACAACGGCTATATATCGCTAGGTAGGCTGACTGAGGAAAATGTAATTATTTTTCGCAGCTTGTTTATTAACTTGTTAACAGCAGTTTATTGTGTAATATGATGAGATAATCCATGATGGACCCGTCTATTATTTGATAGCTGGAACCGAACCCGGCGGGAAGACACAGACCCAACTGGACCCGATTGTCCATGTCTGATCCAGGTACAATATTTTTGCATTTCTTGGATCTGCACGGGTTCGGGTCCAGTTTTGAAATAATAGATGGGGTCCGGGTCGGTTCTGTGTAGAACATCACGGTCTTTTCGGGTTGGGGTAAGAATTTTTGGACCCGTGAAGACCTCTAATTGAGACTGTATGCGTGGGTCGAAAAAGTGGGGTAACGGGTGCGGGGTGCAAAGTGCCTGAGGTGTCATCAACTTTAACGCTTACAATGCCTTCTCACAATCTCTTTGGGAGACATTGTGCGCTGTTTACATTATGATCTAATTAGGGTATTACAGGATGTGTGAGGGGTTTATGCTCTGGTCATCCGGCCAGATGGCTAAACTGCCTATTCAGCCATTGGCATATATATTCCCACTCCCATGATACCATGTTTAACAGCACAAGTTATTTGGAAAATATGAGATGCCTCTTGTGACTTTACATTGCTAAAAATCATTCAGTATCCGTACCTTATTTTAAATAAATTTTAAAAGGAAGTCTCAAAGATGAGCTTTTTCTTTTCCACTGGCCAAATATTTTTTGTGTATGACTGTTTTAAACAAATCAAATGTATGCAATTTTGCCTACAAGTTAAAATTATATTTTAGGATGTTTATATAAAGTCTATTTTCCATTTTAAATGGAAACCAATAGACTTTATTTTTTGCAGTGTAAATCATTGTCTGACTCATCATGTCAATGACAAAACAATAGGCAAAATGGAGAAGTCATGTATGAAAAATTAGGTACACCCTTACTGCTTCCATAGTAATTAAGAGGGTAAACAGTGGTTAATCAAATGTCTTTGATAAATTGATCATCGTCAGTTGTGATCAGCTCTATAAAAGCAGAAGTTTTGGCAGTTAGCTGGTCTGGAGCATCAGGTGTGTGTTAACACAATGCCAACGAGGAAAGACGTCAGATGTCAATGATCTTAGAGAAGCAATTGTTGCTGTCATCAATCAGAGAAGTGTTATATGGCCATTTTTAAACAGTCTGAAGTTCATAATTGTACAGTGAAGAAGATTATTCACAAGAGGAAAACTTTCAAGGCACTTTGTCTTCCCAGAGTGGACGTCCCAGCAAATTCACCCCAAGATCAAAGTGTGCAATGCTTAGAGTAATTGCAAAACACCCAAGAACTACACCTCAGAATCGACATGACTCAGATAAAATGTTACATGTTCATTACAGTACAATTAGAAAAGACGGGACAAGTATGGTATGTTTGGAAGGGTTGCCAGGAGAAATCTTCTTCTCTAAGAAGGCTTAGGCATGGCTTAGGTTTGAAAAAATTGCATCTGAATGAACCTATAGACTTCAGGATCAATGTCCTTTGGAGAGATGTTTGGCTGTAATGCATAGAGCCATGTTTGCGGAAAATAAAACGCAGCATATTAGCACAAACACCTCATACAAAAAGTCAAGCATGCTGGTGCAGGGGCGAAGATTTGGGCTTGTTTTGTAGCCACAGGACCTGGGCACCTCACAGTCATTGAGTCGACCATGAACTCCTCTGTGTACCAAAGTATTCTAGAGTCAAATGTGAGACTATCTGTCCAACAGCTAAAACTTGGCCAAAATTGGGTCATGCAACTGGACAATGATCTGAAAATCACCAGCAAATCTACAAAAGAATGGCTGAAAAAGAAAAGAATCATGGTGTTGCACTGGCCCAGTTGAAGTCCAGAGCTCAACCCGATGCAGTGGTGGGACCTTAAGAGAGCTGTGAATAAACAAATGCCTCCAAACTTCAATGAACTGAAGTAAAACTGTAAATAAGAGTTGGCCATAATTCCTCCAGAATGATGTGAGAGACTGATAAAGTCATAAAGAAAATGATTATTCAAGTTATTGTTGATAAAAGTGGCTTTATAAGCAGTTGAATCATAGGGTGTATTTAGTTTGTCTTCTCCATCTTGGCTTCATTTTTGTTAAATAAATAATGATGGTGTAATATGTTGTGACATTGTTCACCTGAGGTTATATTTACCTAATTTTAAGACCTGCTAACGACCTGGGGGATGTTTCCCAAAAGCATCCTTAGCCAAGTCATTGTCATTATTCTGTCATTATCAGTACAGTTCAACGAGTCAGTGTTTCCCGAAACTATATAGTTCCAATGAACATTAGCAAACAGCATTGCAAACTTGTGTGTTTGGAACGACAGCTCTCGAGCTGTGAAGCATAGTTTCTTAATAAATCCTTAGTAAATCATCATCTTTAGCAAAATAAGCAAGTTGACATTTGGTTTACTTGGGTTTTAAAAGATGTTTAATATTCGAGTATTGATTTGAATGCACTGACACTACTGGATGACGACAAAACTTAAATTTAAAGGGCATTGTTACGTTCCCCTCTGAGTCTAGGGGCCAGGAGGGAAGATAAGTGAAAAAGCAAAGATTTTACCTGAAAATTAACATAGAGATGTAAATAAACAAGAGAAACGTGGAGAATACACCTCAACCTCAGTGAAAACAAAACACCACTTTAAAGAGTAATTGTATTTATTTTCTACGTATAACCAAAGACTTAAGGGGGGGGGGGGGGGTGAAACAGTTTCAGTCAATCTCATGTCAGTCTTGAGTACCTATAGAGTAGTATTGCATCCTTCATATCTCCGAAAAGTCTTTAGTTTTATTTTATTTATAAAAGAAATATAGGCTGTACCGAGTCTTTCCGGAAAAAAAACGAGTGACTGGGGGCGTATCGCGTGGGCGGAGCTAAATAATGACGATCGCGAACAAAGCGGTGACGTCCTCAAGCGTGGAGAAACCCATGGCTATCTCAGCTAATACAGATATGATCCAGAATCAAATCTGAGACTGAAATAAATTGAACAGGAGAAACAGCAGCAGCAGGACGTCCGTCTCTGTGGTATGGACTGTATTTAGTGGGCCTGTCAACATTTGTGTGTGTTTACTCGCAGTTTATGAGGACATGATTCGGTTTATGGACTATTGTATGCGACTAAACCTTAGCAGTAGCAAGCAAAGCTGTTTTGCACATCAGACTAGTGTAACGTTATACATAGAACAGCAATGGAGTAACGTTAACGTTAGCGCATTTGAATGACGAAGCACGCGATCGTGTCGTTTACTGATGTTTACTCATGCGACGATAGCCAACAGCATCGACATTTGAAGCAGTTTTACTCACCGGCTGCTTCCATAGCAGGACCGAACCTTTATCGCTGGGACCGCTCCGTCAAAAACACACTTCTTTGGTATGGTTTGGTGAAGTCCTGTGACAGCAGTGCCTGTGGAGATCCACTTTGAGACGCGACTGAAGCGATGTTGTGAAGCTTCCCATCATTTCTGCGTTCAAATCGGTTCAAATGCAGAGCTGCCTTCCCGGAATGCTGTGCTGAAGCGTTGAGGTCGCTTGATGTCACCCAGAGGAATAAAGTGGAGCGCGACACGGACTATAACGACATAAGCGTTCACGGACGACTGGATCTGCACCTGAGAGAGTGTTAATGGGCGTGCATTTCCTCTCTCGCTCTAGTCATGCGCGCGTGCACCCTACCGGAGAGCCCGTACGGCCCATACAAGGACCTTCCGCTCTTATTAACGTCAAGTCGAGCCATACTAAAAAAAAACTCTCCGAAACTTGTGAGAAACCGGAAGGAGTATTTTTGACACAGAAATACTCCATCAAACGTCCAACATTAGTTTTTGAAACTTTGTCTATGTTTAGGATGGGAGTCCAAGTCTTTAACAGTGTAAAAAGCTCAGTATGCATGAAACAGCATTTCACCCCCCTT
Organism: Pseudorasbora parva; assembly: GCF_024679245.1. NCBI lineage: Eukaryota > Metazoa > Chordata > Actinopteri > Cypriniformes > Gobionidae > Pseudorasbora > Pseudorasbora parva. The sequence continues at coordinate 10,417,064 of NC_090173.1, read as the reverse complement.
TTAACAAAAACGTGGGAATAAATCTTCAGGAGAGAGTATAGCCTAAAACAATAAACTAAACAGAGGCTAACTAAGGATTAAAAAGAACTACATACCCTGCCCAAAAACAAAGATAAAAAAAAAAAATCAACAACATAAAATTCCCTGAGCTTCCTCTCTAACCAAAAAAAAAAAAAAAAAAAACAGGAGAAAATATTACACAAAATAAAAAGGCACTCTCTCCCTACCTTTCCCAAGTAACAAAATAATAGCTAGAGGTGACAGAAAATGACAATACCTTTTAGTTACCCACAAAAGTCAGCTAAAATGATACATCTTCACACACTAGAGGACAAACTAGAAAATGGTAGATGACACAATTATCGAGTATAGGTTCCACTTCTAACTCAAGGATAAACACGTGATCTCTGCTACACACACAGAAGGATCATTTGCAGTCTGAGGCTGGGGGAGAAGTGTTCCTCCACATTGCAGGTTCTGAATGATCCTTATATACACCTCTGCTCAATCTTAGGCATGCTCACAACGAGTTGCAGCTGATTGTAATGCGAGAGCAAGAGAGAGAGAGAGAGGAAAAAACAACAGGACAGGGCACACAAGCATTGTCCTTCTAAGGAAAACACACAGGTACGTAACAGGCATATTGCAGGTTAGAGACTCCAGTGAGTCAATGTATAGAAAAATAATGTAGAAAAAAATATATACAGTATTGTTCAAAATAATAGCAGTACAATGTGACTAACCAGAATAATCAAGGTTTTTAGTATATTTTTTATTGCTACGTGGCAAACAAGTTACCAGTAGGTTCAGTAGATTGTCAGAAAACAAACAAGACCCAGCATTCATGATATGCACGCTCTTAAGGCTGTGCAATTGGGCAATTAGTTGAAAGGGGTGTGTTCAAAAAAATAGCAGTGTCTACCTTTGACTGTACAAACTCAAAACTATTTTGTACAAACATTTTTTTTCCTGGGATTTAGCAATCCTGTGAATCACTAAACTAATATTTAGTTGTATGACCACAGTTTTTTAAAACTGCTTGACATCTGTGTGGCATGGAGTCAACCAACTTGTGGCACCTCTCAGCTGTTATTCCACTCCATGATTCTTTAACAACATTCCACAATTCATTCACATTTCTTGGTTTTGCTTCAGAAACAGCATTTTTGATATCACCCCACAAGTTCTCAATTGGATTAAGGTCTGGAGATTGGGCTGGCCACTCCATAACATTAATTTTGTTGGTTTGGAACCAAGACTTTGCCCGTTTACTAGTGTGTTTTGGGTCATTGTCTTGTTGAAACAACTGTTTCAAGGGCATGTCCTCTTCAGCATAGGGCAACATGACCTCTTTAAGTATTTTAACATATGCAAACTGATCCATGATCCCTGGTATGCGATAAATAGGCCCAACACCATAGTAGGAGAAACATGCCCATATCATGATGCTTGCACCTCCATGCTTCACTGTCTTCACTGTGTACTGTGGCTTGAATTCAGAGTTTGGGGGTCGTCTCACAAACTGCCTGTGGCCCTTGGACCCAAAAAGAACAATTTTACTCTCATCAGTCCACAAAATGTTCCTCCATTTCTCTTTAGGCCAGTTGATGTGTTCTTTGGCAAATTGTAACCTCTTCTGCACATGCCTTTTTTTTTAACAGAGGGACTTTGCGGGGGATTCTTGAAAATAGATTAGCTTCACACAGACGTCTTCTAACTGTCACAGTACTTACAGGTAACTCCAGACTGTCTTTGATCATCCTGGAGGTGATCATTGGCTGAGCCTTTGCCATTCTGGTTATTCTTCTATCCATTTTGATGGTTGTCTTCCGTTTTCTTCCACGTCTCTCTGGTTTTGCTCTCCATTTTAAGGCATTGGAGATCATTTTAGCTGAACAGCCTATCATTTTTTGCACCTCTTTATAGGTTTTCCCCTCTCTAATCAACTTTTTAATCAAAGTACGCTGTTCTTCTGAACAATGTCTTGAACGACCCATTTTCCTCAGCTTTCAAATGCATGTTCAACAAGTGTTGGCTTCATCCTTAAATAGGGGCCACCTGATTCACACCTGTTTCTTCACAAAATTGATGACCTCAGTGATTGAATGCCACACTGCTATTTTTTTGAACACACCCCTTTCAACTAATTCAACTAATTGCCCAATTGCACAGCCTTAAGAGCGTGCATATCATGAATGCTGGGTCTCATTTGTTTTCTGAGAATCTACTGAACCTACTGGTAACTTGTTTGCCACGTAGCAATAAAAAATATACTAAAAACCTTGATTATTCTGGTTAGTCACATTGTACTGCTATTATTTTGAACAAGACTGTACTTATAAATACGCAAATAAGGCTTTTGGAGTCTTTTTAGTGAGAATTTTACTTCTGCATCTAAAAATGGAATTCCATTCCAAAACCGGAAGTGACAACAGGAGGGAGTGCGGTGAATTTCAGCGATAAGAAAACAATGGATTGCAATGACAGTTTGGACGATGAGGAAATTATGAATGATTATTAATGCTCATATGCAGGGCTCGACATAAGCAATGGCCCGATGGCCCGGGGCCAGTAAACGATTGTGTCGGGCTAGATGAATGGCCAATTACTGGCCCGCAAAAGCAAAACAAGCGTCACCCAGTGGCGCGAAGAGTGTCAATGTTACTAAATAACACAAAATAAGTATTTGAACATGTACTGTATATTCATGTACTCCATTGCTGTATTGATTAATCCTAATGTATACAATACATACAGCCCCAGGGGCCACTGGGAATTTTTTTTAAATGTTGAGCCCTGCTCATATGGCAGACCACAGCCATACAATTATGACACACAATTAGGGACAAGTCAGGATTAGACAGTACAACAGTCAGAGGAGACAAATTGAGTTTTTGTGTCAGGAGAACCAGTGGAGAACAGGGCAGGTGTTTCGGTGAGAGACCAGTGTTAGCTAATGATATTACATTATTGTGGCGGAGGGGGCGTGGTTCTGCGAGGTCTGCAGCGGGAGAGAGAGCACAGAGCGGAGCGGCAGGTAAGTAGGTCAAGCACAGATGACGAACACCTGTTTCTGATTGCATTGATTGGCGTGGAGAGAGCGCATTTAAGCCGCGGCCGGGAGAGAGTTGAGAGAGAGAGTTGGACTGGGACTTCGCGAGTATCACCTGCCATTGAAGAGAGAAACTGAACCTGTTGAAAGAGAAACTTCGATGACGACCCTGAGGCATTTATCAAGTTGTTCGAACAAGCGTTTATGTGTGGATGCCTCTTGGGGAAAACGAGAGTGGGAAGGTGGCGGTCGCTCAGGCGGGGGAGGTTGAGCTGAGACCACTGGGCACTGATCCGGGGGAACAGAGCGCTCCGAAAACGCCAGTGTTTTCGGAACGTGATGACTTTCCCTTTGGAACAGTCCCAGGATGAAACGCTAAAAAAATGCATTTAATCAGGTCTGTGCCATCGACGGCCGTCTCCTTTGCCCTGATCACCCGCTTACTTTTCCCTATTTTACTCTATTAAAAGACAGGTTGTATCGGGTGACCCAAGACACCCAGACAAAGCGAACTACAACCCAGTTGTTAGTTCCGAAAAGCCGTCGGGAAATGCTTTTACAGGGGGCTCATTACAATCCGATGGCCGGGCATTTAGGGCAAGCAGCGACACTAAACCGTCTCATGGCCCGATTCTTTTGGCCCCGCAAGCCTCCACGGGGGTTTTCCCCCTCCGAGCTTCTCTATGGCCACCAGCCTCGGGGGGTGCTGGATGTCCTTAGAGAGGCTTAGGCGGACGGACCTTCCACGGGCAAGAATGAAATTCCGTATGTCCTGGACCTGAGAACAAAACTCCACACGTTGGGGCGGCTATCAATGGAGAATTTGTTACAGGCCCAGGACAGACAGAGACAGCTGTACAACAGAGAGGCTAGACAGCGTCAATTTGCACTGGGAGATAAAGTGCTGGTATTACTCCCCACTTCCAGCTCGAAATTACTCGCAAAGTGAACTCAACTATGAGGTGGTACGATCAGATAGGGACGGAGCCTGACAAATCTACCACCTAAACCTCTTAAAAAAAATGGTCAGAGGCGGAGTCGGTGATGCTGGCGATGGTGGAGAGGGGGATCTCAGGCCAGAAGCGGTTCAAAAGCCTCGATCTCTCGCTCTGGCCCCAGGGGTGGATCACCTCTCAACCTCGCAGCTCACCGACCTGAGAGTTTTACAAGCAGATTTTTCGTACGTCTTCTTGCCCCTACCGGGTCGTATCGACCTCATTCAGCACCACGTTAAAACCGAGCCGGGCGTGGTTATTTGCAGCTGGCCGTACCGTTTGCCGGAACACAAGAAAAAAGTAGTTCAGGCGGAATTAGAGGCAATGATGGATATGGGGGTAATAGAGGAGTTTAACAGTGATTGGGCTAGCCCCATAGTTTTGGTTCCAAAACCTGATGGCTCGGTCTGATTCTGTGTGGACTATCGAAAGGTGAACGCGGTGTCGAAATTTGATGCGTACCCAATGCCAAGGATTGACGAGCTGCTTGATCGTCTAGGGACCGCTCGCTTTTATTCGACACTGGACTTAACAAAGGGATATTGGCAGATCCCCTAGCCTGAGTCGGGCGGTGGGGGTATGTGGCGGAGGGGGCGTGGTTCCGCGAGGCCTGTACCAAGAGATGGAGAAAGTAGGTAAAGTGCAAATGACTAACACCTGTGTCTGATTGCAGTAATTGGTGTGGAGAGACAGCTTTTAAACGGCAACAGAGACAGAGGAGATTGATAGAGACCAGGACTGGGACTGCTGCTGCTAACGTTGACACGGGATACTGAGCATTTGAATGAGCTGAAGCTGACGAGCTGAGAAACGTTGCCTACCGAGTTTTGAGTATATGAAAGAGAAGCGCCCTTGTGCATTGTTTATGTTAAAGAGAAGTGTGATAAATAAAAGTGTGCAGTCCCAGTCTCGCCGACCCCATCTTCTTCCTTCCAACACACACACGAACCTTGTTACAACATCGTATCGCGGGGATTATAATCCTCCGGTCTAAATGAAACACCACACACACCACCGTGTGTTTCAAAACAGATGCAGAAGTGATGTCCTGTCTCTTCACCTGCACAAAACATGCACATGCAGGTTTTTCCAAAAAAATGTTAGGAAACCTGTGGACTCAATGTCCTGACAGGCTGGACACAATAATTTACAATGACAATGATAAATTTAAATTGAAACTACCGAAAATACACAGACTCCTACTGAATACCAACCAATTCTGCACTGAGCCAACGCAGAGCCCCGCACACGACTCCCTCTCGTGACGTAATGTGACGCGATGTTGAAAAAACGGCCACCTTATCTACTAAATTTGTGCTCTTATGTTTTTTTTAAACCAGTTTAAATCCTGCATTACCTTTTCATATGGTCATAGTTTCATACAAGGTTATATATTCATTTTGAAAAAAAATTAACCTGCAATATACCACTTAATTAAACTGGATGATGTCTTCTGTAGAGCTGCATTAACACTGATCTATAAGTAACTATTAATATACATACATACAGGGCTTGACATTAACTTTTTTGCTCACCAGCCACCGTGGCTAGTGGTTTTCCAAAGTTACTAGCCACTCAGCGTTTTCACTGGCCACAATTTTGCAGTTTGGAAATTACATCTTATATGATTAAAGTTGACTTTGGCATGCCCAAATTACTTGATTTTGAGTCATTTTACTTGATTTTGAAGATTTAAAACCCTTTCAAACGTTCACATGTAGAGTGAAATAACGTAGCCTACTCTACATTAAATTAAGCTTCACTGCACTGAAGCTATACTACCCCCCTATAGGAAATGTAGCAAGCTAAGCTACAGCAACTTGGCAAAAGAAGTTAACTACATCTAAGCTAGTTTTTTTTAATTTAATTTTACATTGAACCAACTTCATTCCAATCAACGCTATCTCTGTGATCAATGAAATTCGACAGACAAAAAAGCAGATAGACATGCATACTTTTTCCGTTAGGCTATTCAAAAATTGTCGAAATCGATTTGGCAACACAAACATGTGATCCATAATATTAACAAAACCAGGTGTCGAGTGTGTGTGTGTGCTCATCTGTATGTGTATATGTGTTTGCATTTATGCTCAATTTAGACTTGGGCACTTTTGCAGGAAACTAAGTTAATTACAACTCAACTCAGCTCAGCTCAAAGTAAGCTACAGTAGCAAAATAATTAAGACCTGCTCCAAATAGTACCAACATGGAAAAAAACAAAACGTGGCTATATTTGTGTTTGTGTGTGTGTGTGTGTGTGTGTGTGTGTGTGTTCTCCATGGAAAAGTTTAATTCATTTACAGTCTTGTTCAAAATAATAGCAGTACAATGTGACTAACCAGAATAATCAAGGTTTTTCGCATATTTTTTTATTGCTACGTGGCAAACAAGTTACCAGTAGGTTCAGTAGATTCTCAGAAAACAAATGAGACCCAGCATTCATGATATGCATGCTCTTAAGGCTGTGCAATTGGGCAATTAGTTGAATTAGTTGAAAGGGGTGTGTTCAAAAAAATAGCAGTGTGGCATTCAATCACTGAGGTCATCAATTTTGTGAAGAAACAGGTGTGAATCAGGTGGCCCCTATTTAAGGATGAAGCCAACACTTGTTGAACATGCATTTGAAAGCTGAGGAAAATGGGTCGTTCAAGACATTGTTTAGAAGAACAGCGTACTTTGATTAAAAAGTTGATTAGAGAGGGGAAAACCTATAAAGAGGTGCAAAAAATGATAGGCTGTTCAGCTAAAATGATCTCCAATGCCTTAAAATGGAGAGCAAAACCAGAGAGACGTGGAAGAAAACGGAAGACAACCATCAAAATGGATAGAAGAATAACCAGAATGGCAAAGGCTCAGCCAATGATCACCTCCAGGATGATCAAAGACAGTCTGGAGTTACCTGTAAGTACTGTGACAGTTAGAAGACGTCTGTGTGAAGCTAATCTATTTTCAAGAATCCCCCGCAAAGTCCCTCTGTTAAAAAAAAGGCATGTGCAGAAGAGGTTACAATTTGCCAAAGAACACATCAACTGGCCTAAAGAGAAATGGAGGAACATTTTGTGGACTGATGAGAGTAAAATTGTTCTTTTTGGGTCCAAGGGCCACAGGCAGTTTTTGAGACGACCCCCAAACTCTGAATTCAAGCCACAGTACACAGTGAAGACAGTGAAGCATGGAGGTGCAAGCATCATGATATGGGCATGTTTCTCCTACTATGGTGTTGGGCCTATTTATCGCATACCAGGGATCATGGATCAGTTTGCATATGTTAAAATACTTGAAGAGGTCATGTTGCCCTATGCTCAAGAGGATATGCCCTTGAAACGGTTGTTTCAACAAGACAATGACCCAAAACACACTAGTAAACGGGCAAAGTCATGGTTCCAAACCAACAAAATTAATGTTATGGAGTGGCCAGCCCAATCTCCAGACCTTAATCCAATTGAGAACTTGTGGGGTGATATCAAAAATGCTGTTTCTGAAGCAAAACCAAGAAATGTGAATGAATTGTGGAATGTTGTTAAAGAATCATGGAGTGGAATAACAGCTGAGAGGTGCCACAAGTTGGTTGACTCCATGCCACACAGATGTCAAGCAGTTTTAAAAAACTGTGGTCATACAACTAAATATTAGTTTAGTGATTCACAGGATTGCTAAATCCCAGAGAAAAAAAAAATGTTTGTACAAAATAGTTTTGAGTTTGTACAGTCAAAGGTAGACACTGCTATTTTTTTGAACACACCCCTTTCAACTAATTGCCCAATTGCACAGCCTTAAGAGCGTGCATATCATGAATGCTGGGTCTTGTTTGTTTTCTGACAATCTACTGAACCTACTGGTAACTTGTTTGCCACGTAGCAATAAAAAATATACTAAAAACCTTGATTATTCTGGTTAGTCACATTGTACTGCTATTATTTTGAACAAGACTGTACATCAAGAGGTGGCCAGGCTGGACCCCGATGCTTTTAATAAGAGGTGTTTATTCAAGAGACACAATAGATTATTTTAATACTTGAAGACGATTTCTCTTTTGTCACAGCGTGGATGACGCGCGTGCAACAGCGAACTGAGCGCTCGGAAACAAACGTCAACTATTAGATAGTGCGCGTATCCACTGCACGCGACGAACCCGTCTTTCCGCGCTCATTGCCAAAGGAGTCCTTTGAAAGGCTTGCGCGCATCTGTGCGCGTCTGTGCGAGGCAGAAAGGAACGTAGAAAGTGAAGTATATCCGCGACTTGGCAGTTGGTTTCCAATTTGAGCTTGATCTTCAGAAATTTAGCGATGCTACTGCCCAACACTGACAAGGAGAACTGATTGTGCGTGTGACAGAGCTTCTGCATGCTTTTGTTGTCATTCAGCGCGATTCCGCCTATCCCACCTTCACTTACTGCAAGTTGATCGATAAAGAATTGTAAGACAATTTTAATTTTGTGATACGACGGTCTTCGCATTTCATTTGGCTGTAGGCTGAAATTATATTCAACCCGCCAAAGTGGCCAGTGGGAGTGGCTGCCTTACCCGCCACAGCTGAAATCTACCCGCATTTGGCAGGTTGGCGGCTGTGTTAATGTCAAGCTCTGCATGCATATATCGTAAAACTAATCCTGTGAGATTGAGATGCTGCTAATTGGGTGATTTTTAGCTCAATGTTTTGGTTTTAAATCAATGATGCCCTCTGTCCGTAGGGAATAAAGATGGCCGCTCAAATTCTTCCGGTGGCTTCCCCAATTGATGGCAGTTTTGATCGTCATGAGAGATCCAGTGATGATATAAATCAGTGGCATTTTAGTTGAGTTTTAAAATGTTTAATATTCAGTTATTGATTTTAATGGACTGAGGCTACCGGATGACATCAAAACTTTAACTGGATGATGGTTTTATGTATTCTGTAGAGCTGCTTTATAGCTGAATTGATACTGCTGAATATCTTTTAATTGCGTACACAAATGAGCGTTATACGCTTTGGGGCTGTTATACAAATCACATTAAATCAGTATAACAAAATCCATCTTAACTTCATCAGAATTACACTTGGAGTACAATTGCCTAAATAATGTTATGAGAGTGACAAAAACATGTTTCAAATGTTCTACAGAAGAAAGTGAGTCAAACAGGTTTAGGTGAGGTACGAATTGTTTATTTATTAACATTGTTTCATGTCTATGCTTAAATATTACATGTTTCAGTTTCATGTTATTTATTGTTAATCATGTACAGTATAATATCAATTGTTATTCATTTTACTTGTCCACTATTGGCATTTGTGTTTTAATCATGTAAAAGTGAAATCTACTACAGCTCAGACTGCTCACACCATTACACCACAAACCATTAATGTTGTTTTTTTAAGTATACAAACAGATTTACATAAAGTAAATAAAAAAGCTAAGTAAAAAATTACAACATTTTCGAGTAATTTGTTCTATAGTAATACTAGATTATTCTTTGTTTTGTCATGCTCCATTTTTTAGAATGTCTATACTCTTTCTTTTAATAATTTGTATTGTGTGAAGTGAGCGACTGGAGAAACAGATCTTTTCTCCAAAACCAATAAAAATGTTTTCTTGTACATATATCTATTAAATTGAATCTAAAAACCAGTAAATGCTGTAAAATATAAACTGTTAGCCTAGAAATCTAGACGCACCCTAGCGGCAGCAAATCTAATCTGCCGCGAATGTCGTCTAGCAACTCTCAATACCTTCTAAGCTGTAAAAACCAATCTCTGGTCAGGCCAATCACATAAAAACTTCATAAAACTTAATTTTACATGTATTAAAAAATATCTAAACTCTCAAGAGCATCCTTTTTTAAGTATTTTTTCCATTCATCTGGAATCTCACCACTCCCCTTAAATGTTTTCTCGTAGTATTTTCCTAGATTTTTCTGGAATCTGCACACAAACCACTTCCAGTAGGGCAGCTCAGAGAGGTCAGAGGTGATGCTCCAGTCGGCATAAACTCCTCCTGCCTTTCTGTATTCTCGCCAGAGTACTGTATCATCTGAGGCATTAGGATAAAAAGAGCGACTGCTCGCCACCACTGATGTGCAGATGCTTGTAGACAGGTTAGTTGTATTCCTGTAATACATCCCACTTACTCCAGTAACACGATGGAAAGGAACGCTGTGATCTTCCTCATGGTTTTCTATGGTGTTGGTGCAGATGGCTCCACAGAACGGACACTGAACCCAACAGCACTGACAGAAGTGATCAATCAGAAGCTCATCTGGCCTGAACTTGAGGTCCAGTTTTTGGTCAAATGTCTCTGTGTTAAATCTACTGCTGATATCAGACATAATAGCAGGAAGTTCTTGTCTTATCACATCTTCTAGGAGGTTGAAATCATCAACATCATCACGCTTCACTCCACTGAGGTCTTTTTCAGAGAAGATCAGCTCATCTGAGAGCCGCTGTGTGAAACTCTTCAACCACAGTCCAGCATCTCCGCTGTTCTCTTTAACATGTTCAGTAGATTCATGAGCTGTTTTCATGATCTTCTGCTGCAGGAGTTTAATGTTCTCCTTCATCTTTGGTGAAACAGTGTCACTGAACTTATCATTGATGTACCGACTGACTTCATCTCTGATGAAACTCTTGAAGTAATCTCTGGGGTTATGAATGTAGTTCATGTATTTGTCAAAGTCCAGCTGTTCTGCCAGTGTCTTCAGGATGTGTTTCTCAATATTGGATCTGTTTCCTTTCAGTGATTCACAGTTTGATCTCATTTCATCAGCCAGTTCACTGGCAGTCTTCTTGTAGACGCTCTCCTCAATGGGCTCTTTCAGTTTCTGACAGATGATCTCTCCAAAAATGGCAGCTGATGTTGCTCCATTAAGATATTTTTTAAAAATACTATAGTACTCTTCCCTCTTCTTCTCAACATATATTACAGGATCGTTGGCTTCCCTGAACATGATCTGTTGGTCATTAATAGTCTTGTTTGCTCTCTTACAGATGAAAAGAACCAAATCCATGAAGAATTCAGTCTTGAACACATATTTCAGTGACACTTCCTCATGTTGCATTACTCTCTTCTTGATGTAATCTATGAGTTGCTGAATGCAGCTGATGTTGTAGCCCATCTTAGAAATGTTAAATGACATGATCAGTGTGTCTGTATGCTGAGCAATATCTGTGACTAATGCTCTTATTTGGGCTTCATCCTCTTTAGATAGAATGTTACCTAACTTCTTCTGAGTTTCTCTGTAGACATTTGTCAAAGCTCCTGTAAATCCACTGGACTTCTTTACCTTTATGTAATCTGAATAATTCTGCACAGTAAGGATATCCCTGCTCTCCTTCCAGGGGTCTACAGAAACACTTCCATAGATCTCACTGAGGATCTCTCTCACATCTCTCATTATGTCACTGTCTCTGATTGGAGAAGTGTCCGAGATGATCTTCTTCACACTCTGTTCCCAAAACAAATCAAACGCTTTCTTCAGAGTTTCTTCGTCATTTGCTTTGTCTTTCAGTTTTAAGGCAAGTTCTTTGCTCTTTTCAAAGAGAGTGTTTTCATGATTTGTCCTCTGAGCATCAATCTTTTTCTTCATGTCTCGCTGCTGAAGAAACACATTTAATTTCCTCTTTGTTTCTCTCACAATATTTTCCTGAACATAATTAATTTTGATTGTAAATGATGTTTTCCACTGAATCAGTATATCTTTATCTTTGTCTTTTTCAAATAATTCAGACATTGATTTCTCCACTTCTTCACTTGTCTTCTTCAGTTCTCTTTGAAGATTAGTTGTCTCAACCTCATGAATTTTTTCATTTTCTATTTGGTTGTGTAGTTTGTTCTCAGTTTCCCTCATGGCACTGCGAAGACTCCAGGTCCACTTGCTGTATTCTGTCTCCAGTTTCCTGTAGGCTGAAATCTCCAGAGAATTTCTGAAGCTGAAGATGAATCGCTCCTTCAGTAAAGCCTCCCAGAGATCTTTAATACGATCTTTTATGTCTTTCAGAATCATTATGTGTGATTTTGAGGCATGAGTCATAATCAATTTCTTTAGTTCTTGTACGTTCTCGCAGTAGTTTGGGTTTGGTGGTGCCATGGGTGGGCTGCCCTCCCAGAGCTGAGCGAAATACTTCACATCATTCTGAACATCAAATCTAATGATATCACTGAAACATTCAGCATCACTGTCTTCCTCTTTAGCAGCGAGTTTTGTCATCTCATCCAGTGTCTTCTGCAGTCGTCTCCTTCCCTCCATGTTTTTCTCTCCAGCTGTGATGTCTGAAACGTTCTGATGCACAAACACACAGCTGGGATTCAGTCTGGTCTTTTTCATCCTCATGAAGGCCTGAACAACAATCTGAAGAATGTCCTGCATCTCAGATGGGTTTTCTCCGAAGATGTTGATTAATGTCAGATTTCCAAGACCAACAACAAATGTGGCCAATTCATTGTCATGATGTCTGGTTGATCTTCCAGCCAGTTCTAGAGCACGAAGTCCCTCCGTATCAACAACCAGAATATAGTCAAAGTTCATCTGTGTTTTCATCTCGTCTGACACTTTGACCAGCTGCATGAAAGCTCCTCTGGTGCACCTGCCAGAACTGACGGCAAACTGGAGTCCAAACATGGCATTGAGCATGGTGGATTTCCCAGAGCTCTGAAGCCCTAAAACTGACAGCACAAAGACTCTCTTGTGTCCCAGTTTCTGGATGAGTTGATCTAGAACAGCAGAGATCCAGATCAGAGGAACATGAGCAGCATCTCCATCCATCAGCTCCAGTGGAAATCCAGAGATCATCATCTCTGCTGCAAGACTTGGGAGAGAGAAGTCAAACTGTAGGTCTTTCTTGTTCTTCTTCACAGATGAACATGATTCATAGATCTGACCGATCTCCCTCATGATGTGCTCCAAACCAAAGGATGCAGCTTGAAGATCCTCAGATATTCTCTCAAGTTCAGCTTGTTCAGTCTTGAACTCCTCTAATTTTGCAATAATATCTTTTAGTTTTACAACTGTTGACCACTTTTCATTATACTTTTGGAGTAGATCAGAAAGATCAGTTGAGATATATTCATCAAGAAGGATTCCAAGATATTTCAGAAAAAACTTCTTCTCATGTTCATCATTTGAGTTCATTTCTTTAATAAAGAGCTTAATAAACTCACATATGTCCGATTCATGCTGCTGTTCACGAATTTTATTCATATCTGTTCGTTTTCCACTGATGTTTTTTTCATCTGTGTCATCTCCTTGAGGTCGATGTAGTTCTTTGTTCTTCTCACACCACTGATGCCACAGTTTCCCCTGACGGGGCAGAAATGATTCTTTGATTTCTGTCAGATGTTTCTTCTCCAGTAAACTCATCATCTGCTGTGCTGCTTCTCTTCCTCTCCTGCAGTCATCATCATCTTCCTCATCTACTCTGATGCCTGTGTGTTTGGACACATCTTCAAGTCTGAAAGAAGAAGATGATTCTTGGAGACAATCATTTATTGCTCTTCTGAGTTCGTCAGATACATCTGACTGATTTCTGTCCTTCAGACCAATCTTGAATTTCGCTTTATTCATTTGCATTACAGTAGATTCATCTTCTGTAACAAGACAAATGAGTGGCTTTCCATTTGTGTACAGGTTTTGGATTATTGCTGAACTTCTGTCATTCCTGTCCAGTCGTGGTAGAAGAATAACATTGACTGAGGCCATTTCAGTGAGGATCTGCAGCTGTTTCTCATGGTCTCCAGCATCACCGTGTAGATTACAGAACGCAACACAGTCAGTGAATTTATCCGTGTTTTTCCCAGAGGGGCAGAACCAGGCGATCTCCACCACCCCATCCATCAGGACTCTGGTTCTGCTGCTGCCCGGGCAGTTCCTGTGGAAGAACGTGTTGTGTTTCTCATTGATCAGATTGTTCATCAGCTGAGACTTGGATGAAGACACAGAGCCAAACCGGAAGAAAGACACCATTGGAGTTTGTGCCTTATAGATCGACTGGGTTTGACTGATGATTTTTTCATTGCTGTTTTTCTTCCAGCTCTTGTTGATTTGTCTGAATGTCCAGAGATGAAACTCAATCTCTCTTGTGAATGGATCAGGAACAAGCAGAGGCAGAGCGTACTGACACTGGGACAGTTTAGTGACCATCAGCTGCTTCAGGAAACCATCAGCACAATGAAACACGGCCATCTGAACATCCATCGGGTGGATTCGATCAGATTGACTTGCTGCTTCATTAGAGAACGATTTTACTTCAAATATATCACTACTGTCTTCAGATAGGTCAGAGTCTCCTTGTTTTGTACGATCCAGTTCATTGATATTAACATGAATGTATCTTGCTCTGTAGTTCATCATCAGTAGTTTTTGTATGAAACTCAAACCAAGTTCCTCTTCAGCACAGGATTCATGGGACTGCAATGAATGTTCAGTTATCTGAAGAATTTCTCCAGCTCTTAGTTTATCTTTTCTGTGAATAAGTCTTTGAAATAGATGCTCTATGTTTTCTTTCTCAGTCTTTTGCTGCTGTAGATTTTGTCCAATGTCCTTTTCTCTCTGTTTAACAGACACAATAATAATAGATGTATTTTATTCAGTCCCATTCTCACAGAATCTCATTCAGTATTGATTTGATTGTGTTATTGCATTTTATCTTAAACTTAGCCATATTAGAAGATGGTTTAATTTCTGTATTCATTAGTTTTCTTTCTCTCTCAGGATTGTAATTATGATATTATTAAAATAATATAGATTTTATTTTTGTTTATCACTGAAATTAAACAATAATATGTGTTACACTGACTGAAGAGATTCTCAACATCCCTGGTCACAATTTCAGGAACTCACATCACGACAATAGTAAACACAATAGTATAAGCTTTAAGATTATAACTTTTGACCAGGACATCACATTAACAAAGTTGTGTCTATTGTTTTATTATTGAGTTCAACATTGACTGAATAGATTTTCCAACAATGACTGACTAGAATTTTGTCAGATAATCAAATAATATATTTATTCAAATAATCTGCATTTTGGCACCATTTCAGATTCACTGAGCAGTTTGGGAACAGGGACACCTACTGGTTAAAAAAAAATCACCTAAACTATTATACCTTTGCTTAACCTTTAAATCATTTTACCTTACAAAATTGATCCACACTGTGCTAAATTTGAATCAGATTATATATAATTTCATATTTTTCTATAACATGCCAATGAACTTGACTATTACAGTCCCAAAAATGACTTAAGACTTCACAGAGCTTCTTCAGTTTGTGTGATATCTACATGCAGTGACACATATCATGGGAGAAATGGCATCAGTTTTAAACACGTCTTATAAAGAATTTCTCTGAATGCTCACCTTTGTATAATCATTAGATTCAACATCTTTTGTCCATTGCTTTCCTGCCATCTCTGTGTTCTCAGGTGAATCTGAAAGAGAAAAGGGCACTACTTTGTAAAATAAAACCAATGAAGATTTTAGGGTTCAACTAAGAAAAAAAAAAAAAAATTCTGTCTTTTGTTGTTTACTCACTTATTGTTCCAGTTACTTTTATATCTGGAATGCAGAAAAATAAAAAATAAAAATAAAATGGAATGCAGAATGACAGCCACTTTATTCACAGTATTCATCTTTTTTCCAATCAGTGAAAATGAATGGTGACTGAGCCTTTCATTCTGCTTAATATCTACTGTAGTTTTTATCCATGTGAGAAAGAAAGACAAAGGTTTAAAAAACACAAGGATAAGTAAATGATAGAATTTGAAAATATTATTTTTTGGGAGTAGGGATCGAAAGTTTGGTTACCCCAGGTAAATATTTTTATTAATGTGCATTAAGACGCCAAGAAAACATGGAAAAATCTCCAGAAGGCATCAAATGACAGATTAGACTAATAAGTCAAAAAAAGTAAATTTTATTTCCATCATTTACACTTTCAAAAAAAAAAAAAAAAAATGCCGTCTGCAAAAGTTTGGGCACCCTGCAGAGTTAATACTTTGTACTGCCCCGTTTGGCAAGCAGAGACCTGACAGTGTCATGGATTGTTGTCAGTCATCGTCTTGATAGACCAGGTCATGCTAATCTCAAAGGTTTTAAATGCCCAGACTCATCTGACCTTGCTCCAACAATCAGCACCATGGGTTCTTCTAAGCAGTTGTCTAGAAAATCACTGTCACCAGATGATACTGTTTTAACATTATTTATATGGTCTCTTCATCCACATGCTGCCTCGGTAAATGCTAGATTCGATCCGTACACAATATATTTGGCTTGGAGTTCACAATATATTTGTCACGTGGAGGGAGAACATTGGAACTGTCTGATGCCTGGGAAAGTGCCAGTTGCCTTTGCGATCCCCACGATCTGAGCCACTGCACAGCTTCAGCAGATGCAGGATCCGCACCGCGAGGAATGTGAGCCTGGCCGGCCTCATCAAACACGGCCAGACAGGAACACAGCACTCTGATGTTTAGTGCTTCACAGTGCTCACAGCCAGCTCCCTCGAGAGCTGACCGAGCGTGCTGCGCTCCCAAACAGTTTACACATAAGATGCGTGTCCCGACAGGGGATGTAGCGAGGATAGGGGTACACATATCTTTAGTGAACATAACTGTTCACTCGTCATTTTATTTCACACAGTGACTTCACTAGTGGTGTAGTCTAGATTTTTGTAGTGAGTATACTGTGATTTTTTTTTTTTTTCCTATACCAGTCTCATACGCACCCATCCAGAGCGACACACAACAGGCACCACCACGCTCACTAATGCATAAAGTATGCATCTACATGTAATTGAGAGCATTATAAAGACTGCTTATGTAAAATTACTAAGTAAGAAAAGCATTTTTTGCAGTGTGTGTTTACTGCAGTTCCGTGTCGCGCATGCATTCATATGCATATTCAGTAGTGAAAGTTTGCCGCCACAATGTAACATTATTTCTAAACCATCTATTGTTAAGGTTAAATTCCAGTAACGTTACTCCCTGGGTTGCTGGAGGGATATCACTATCGTTTTTCTTTATTATTTGGTTGTGGTAGTCCCTTGATGAAACATCGTAAAACCAAGAACCAAACATTATGGTAACAAGCGATGATTGGTAGAGTAGCAGCGTGTAGTCTGACATGTTTCTTGCTCAGGACACGACAAGATTTTAAGAGTAAAAATCGCGTAATCGCAACAGACAATTTTTTTTTTTGTTTTTGGAAAAAAATACACAAAATTTAGCCAGTTTTTGCTTAAAATAAGCTAAATAATCTGCCATTGGAGTAAGAAAAATAATCTTGTTTTCTGTTTGAATTAAGAATATTTTTCTCCCCCTTGAATACTTGAATAAAGGCCTCATTGAATACTTTTGCAAACGTACATTTATTATTAGTAAAATCATACTTATTCAATAATACAGCATAAAGACTAGCAAGTGTCAAAGGTCACAGCTGTTTTTCAGAACTAGTTCATTTCTCTTAAGCCTAAATGTAAAAAAATCGGAATTAGCAGTTATTTCTCTCATTTTGGGAATATAAATAAAGGGAGTTTTTACACTGGCAGTTTAGCTCAGAACAGGGCACAGTTCGTATGAAAAGTTGGTAATGTGAAAGCTGTCATGCGGACCTGTGAGTGCACCAGAACCACACCATACCTGGAGGAGGAATATAGCGCGGCCCCTTTAAGAGATGCGCGTCCCCCATTGAACTGCCGGTATTTTGTGTGTGCGTGCAGAACTGTGCCGCGATTCACACGAACAGTGTGAGAAACACGGACTTGGAGCTTTTGTTTAGAAAAGTAAACTGCGTGTTCGTTTTAGCCGATTGCAATGTATTTAGTTCAATAAAACGTAATGTAAGCGGTGATGGTGTTAATGATTTAACTCAGATATGAGCAAGTGAGCTTCAGTGCATCTTGCTCACATTGCAGAGATGTGCTCGATGTAAAAATCAGGACGTTGCGAATAATTGGTCAAAGTTGCAGAAAAGTTGCGGTGATTGGTCAAAATTGCGAGTCGCAATGAATTCACAGGGATTTGTTGAAGATGCGTTAATAGTTGCGATCGCAACATCGCGAAATCATGGAGGGACTGTCACTGAACAATCCCCTGCCTGCTGTTACAGTTATGTTTAATGATAACATGTAATACATGCTAGATTTACTTAACGTTACCAGGTTACGTCACAATTGCATAAGCCTCTTTTTCTGGATTTTTTGTAACGTCCGTGTCATCTGCTGCAGCTGAAGTGTCAGGCGAAGCTGCTGTAGCTTTAGGGGCAGGCTTCCGAAAACACTCAAAGTTTGAGTCTGCTTTCGTTTAATTTCTTTTACATTAGTTAGTTAATTTCAAACTTGCACCAAAAAAGACCGCCAAGCAACTGATTTTCCTTGGTAGGTGACGTCCACGGAAGTCCCAATTGTCCAAAAACGTTAGTGATTCTCAATCGCAACCACATTCTGTGTTCGCAGCACAGATGTGGTGAATTTATGAATGAAAGTTCTGTCACAAAACAATATTGTTACGTATCCTCACGCTTTTTTAAGTGGGTATACGGAAATCCTTGTCCTTTCCTAGTGGGTATACGGCGTATACCTGCGTATCACGTAGACTACACCACTGGACTTCACTGAACTAGAAAATCAGTCTTTGGCCCCGTCCTAAATGGCACCCTAAACCATCACGGTCTTGCTTTGAATCCGCACTTTACAACGTAATGCCGCTTTGACTGCCGGGAAGTCCTCTGTGTAGCATGTGAACTTGCAGGCTCAGCTGAAGTGTGCATCAAGGGCATAGCAGCCGCACAGGGGGTGCTCACGAGCACCCTTCTTTAAGCTTAAATGGCGAATGGAACATCCTACGGTCTTGTGGACTTAATGGACACGCGCACTCAATGGCCATTGTAAGTCCACAAGACCGAAAGTGCACATGAACTGTGCCATTTGGGACAGGGCCTTTGAAACAAGCATTCCTTTATACTTCTGGTCATGGGCGTCGGAACCATTGTGTGTGGGTGGGACAAGACCCACCCACTTTTTAAGACCAATGATATTGGACCCACTCACTTTTATCGCCTCTAATTCAGCACATGTCTGCTTACATCGACTACCCCTTAACCGAGAAACTTATTAAGAAACTTATTATTAAACACATATTTTATTTCCCCTTTTCTAATATATATATTTTTTTTATTGAAAATAAATACCTTTCCGATCTGATAAGTGATGGGGAAATGGAGTAGAGTGAGTGTGGCAAAAGGCAGATTCGAACCTATGCTCGCGATATACGTCAACTTAGTGCCATGCGTCGTACCCCTACTCTATAGCCACATTTAATAATTCAGTGATTTCTGTAATTTTGTCTGGCCCAATCAATCGTTTAGTAAACGGCACTTTTTTTGTCTGGATACGGAGCAAAAAAAAAACATGCAACTTGTTCATTATCATTATCTGTGAAACTGTTGATTTCTATGGCAGTTAAATGAATATAGTCTTTTTATTAGACTATTGGTATTGACTGGTTTGAGGTCTTTTTTGGTATAGGAAAGAGATATGGCCTAAAACGCATGCACCATAATGCAGGAAATCACATCTATGAAATCAATTTTTTTATGGGGGAGAAACCCCCAGACCCCCCGCAAAACTATTTCCCCACCTATAATATTTTGTCTTAGCCGCTACTGACCCACCCACGTTTTATTTGTTTCCGACGCCGATGCTTCTTGTATTCCGTCACATACTATGTCATGACGTAGCGCCAATCAAGATCTAGTTTCATTCAGGCTTCAGACGAGTAACGCTAAGGGAGCGTCGCCAAAGGCCCTGTCCCAAATTGGACCCTAAACCCTCACGGTCTTCCTTTTAGTCCGCACTTTCACAACGTAATGCCGCATTGACTGCCGGGTAGAAGACCTCTGGGTAGCTCGCGGACTTGCGGGCTCAGCTGAAGTGCGCATAGAGCACGCATAGCAGCCATAAAGGGGGCGCTCACAAGCACACTTCTTTAAGCTTAAATGACGGATGGGGCACTCTACAGCCTTGTGGATTTAACGGACACGTGCAGGCAATGTCCATTGTAAGTCCAGAAGACCGAAAGTGCACATGAAGAGTGCCATTTGGGACGGGGCCAAAGTGTTGTTCCGACACAGATCTCCCTCGAAAGAGAACAAAGTAACTTCCGTTACTTACTTTAAGAAGTAACTATTTTGTTGTAATTTTTAAAAGCAGTGCATTACTTTACTAATTACTTGAAAAAAGTATTCTGATTACATAACCACACATTCAATTGAAGTCAATTCCTTCCATTCAAACATTATTTTGCAAAGCAATTTTTCCTTTTACAAAATTATTAAGAATAAGAGGATAGCATGGTAACCAGTGTTTATGAGATGAAGAACCAATGATTATTAAGATTCCCCAATAGCCAGAGAAGGTGAGTATCCACTTTCGGTGCCACTGGGCACCTGCCCAAGTAGAATGCATGATATTGTGAAAAGAATGAGATCAGACCGATTTAGTTTCAGAAACTTCATCACCCCAAAGGACTGAGTGAAGACAACTGAATCAGGAAAGGATCTTGAGTTGGGACTAAAACTCAGCAGTTTTTGCACTAACACCAACAATGATATGATTAATTCTGTCTTAGTGATTACATTTTCCTAGATAAATTGCTTAAAAATTAATTAATAAATAAATATTTTTACCTGATATTATAGGAGATGACTTATCATCATCAGACTCATCTGTCTTTGAAGGTTTATCTGTCTGCAGATGTTCCTCTGACTGTGGACGTTCTCCTGTCTGCAGAAATGATGACAATGGTGCAAGTTACAAATTACACATGAAAACAACATAAATATTAATAACAATTATGATTTCACATTTCTAAAAAATGAAGGATCAGTGTGGTCGTTCTCCCCAATGAAAAAAAAAACAGACTTTATTGAAACTTAACAAAAATAATTAGTTTTTAAATTTTCTGATAAAAGAGCAATACATCAAAGGGCTGAGTCTACCTCTATACTGATGCCTTTACCTCATCACCTCAAATAAACTGAATACAAATGTGATAAATTCAGCAGAAATGTTCAAGCGAGCTATAATGCTGTTTGGAAATATCCCTTGTCTCTATGATTGCTGAAATGAACAGTTTGAGTGTCACATTTTTGAGCTGACTGTTTCATGAATCTGTCAAAGCAATGAGACTTAATCTCAAAAATTCAGAACTATATGTGATTCAATATAGTATTTTATCTCATTTCACATGTGAAAAGGGTGTCACCGTATTTGGCATGCTATACGTATGTGTTTATGTTTGTATGTAAATAAAACCCTGAATTAAATCATATAAAGATACCCACGTCTCTTTAAAGGAGACATTTTTTGAAGATGGAAAATGTTGTCTGTTCAATATCTTTTTGTGTTACACAGAAGACGGAAAGTCACACAGGTTGGATCGACCCAACAGAGCAACCAACTAAGCTGTTTCATAATTCATAATGGGAAATATGTTAAAAAGCAGCAGTGTATATCTACTATTATTTACAATGCTGTTGTAATAATACTTTGCTTAATACCAAATTGGTGACACTTTACAATATGGTTGCCCTAATATGCATGAATTCATGCTTAACTGATGCACAGATAATCACGAATTAATGTATGACTCATGAAGAACTAACCCATTTATTAATGATTACTGCATCAGCAACTAATGAAGATTTTATATGGTTAATAGATTAAATAATGTATTAATTGCTATTAATTAAATATGACATCGTGTCTTAATTCCTTAATAACATATATTATATACAAGACATGCATTTTAGCTTCCAGTTGTCTGCTTTAATCATTAGCTTATGATTTACAAAGGTATCATTGTCATGACTTTACTTGTTGAGGCACAGGACTATTAACTAATTCAAAATGAATTCAAAACCAATAACCAAAATTACATATTACTTATAATTGCATATAAGAATAAGTTAATAGTTAACTAATAGTTATAGCTAAGACTTTTATAGTGAAATGAACACAGGAAATAGACGCAAATGACAAATGAGCACTGTCACTGTCAGGACTCAGGAAGACCCTTTTACTGTTAAAAGGACAAGATATCACAGTGGACTTTCAACTGATTTTTGTTATTATGAACATGGGACTGACCTTAAGGAATATGATGACTGCAGGTAATACACTGTTACTTAATCTCTCTCTCAATACAAGCTTCAATGAACAATATTAAAGAGTTCATGAATTGAGAAATCAAGTTCCCCTTGAGCTTTTGATATACAAAATGGTCATTGTAAAAAGGCCTTCAGCCATATCAGCAGGCCTGAGCCTGGTCAGTATCTGGATGGGAGACCTCCTGCGAAAACTAGGTTTCTGCTGGTAGAGGTGTTAGTGAGGCCAGCAGGGGGCGCTCACCCTGTGGTCTGTGTGGGTTCTAACATGTCAAAGAGCACCGTCCTTCAGATGAGACGTTAAACCGAGGTCCTGTGGTTATTAAAAATCCCAGGATGTCCTTAGATAAAGAGTAGGGGTGTAACCCCGGCATCCTGGCCAAATTTGCCCATTGGCCTCTGTCCATCATGGCCTCCTAATCATCCCCCTCTCCTGATTGGCTTAATCACTCTGTTTCCTCTCCACCAATCAGCTGGTGTGTGGTGGAGGTTCTGGCCCAATATGGCTGCCGTCTCATCATCCAGGTGGTGCTGCTAATTAATGGTGGTTAAGGAGATCGCCCCCCTTCTATATGTAAAGCGCTTTGAGGACCCAGAAAAGAGCGATATAAATGTAGCAAATGATTAATTATTATTATAAGAATATCCTGTAAGCTTCAGAGCTGAAAATGTCTTTGTTAGTCAAAGAAAAGCTTTTATTGACACCAGACCCAGTAAACGCTCAATCTAAGAATATGCCACACTTTTTGTAATCGTATGGTGAAACCGCCTCAACAGAAGATGAATAACACCTGATTCAGTAGCCCCGCCTAACAACTTGTGGCTGACATGACATAGGCCTACATATAGCTAAACCGTATCGAACTTCTAAGCAAATTAGTGTGTGTGTGTTTGTGTGTGTGATGCACGGTTCACACTTATATCCGCAGATCAGGCGGGCCAAGTAATACAAAAATAACATTCCAATCAATCGCAGATATATGAGAAATAAATCATTGTGTTTGTTTGATAAAGACGTTTACGAGCCCTGTGATCGAGAGAATCATTCCGGTTGCAGTTTCCCCCACGCTTCAAAACAATTCCCGAATGTACTGACAAGGGAGCTGAAGCTCATTAAATATGCAAATCTTCTCCAATCCTGTCCGTGGACGTTTACTTCCTAGTCTTCAGTGCGGCACGCCCATAAAATCTGAGCATTCAGGAGAGAGCCTCAAAACCAGGGCAGAAAATAGCCTATTACTAATTCATCATGATGTTTTTAAATGTAAAAACCATGGGAACGTCATAAGTTTATCCCAGCCAACAGTATAAAATCTTTAACAAGCCAGTTCATGACACCTTTAATGAGAAAAAATATATGTTACATTACTAAGAGTGGTTGCTAAGGGTGTTGTTCAGTGATACACAGAACCATTGGGTGAAGCGTTCATAGCCTTGTTTTATTGTGAATAAAACACAGCTATTGACCAATCAGAATCAAGGACTGGAACTAACTGGTTTATAATGTACAACACCTATGTACTTTATGGACACAGGTTTTTTTTTCTTTGACAATTACCCTTATTTTTTGTTTATGTATTTGAACATGCAAGTATTGGATAGCTCCGCTTACATGCTGCACCTCTGACATTTCTGGATACTGCGGTTTCCATTCTGTCAGCCATGTTTGCAGTTATGTTAGACTTACGGGTCTCATGGGGTCTCGCCTGGGAGCCCAATTACCTCCAAGTGGTAACAAAATGAGCCAAGGACATTGCCCATTGCATGCCTTGTCACTGCCACCCGGACATACGGGTATAAATAGTCGAGAGTTGTAAAGCAATCGCTCGTTTCCAGTCTCACCTCTAAAAACAGCAATTGTAAGATTGCAGCGGTGTGTGTGTCCAGCGGCATTAGGGTTGCTATACCGCCAGATTTTGACTGGACAGTCTGGATTTTAAGCCCTGTCCGGTACAACCTCAAGCCAGACACTTGTTTTTCCTCCTTTTTGGAGTCACGCTTAATAATAATAAAAAAGCCTAAGCCTAAAAAAAATCCACTCTAGAATCTTTATTGCGACACAGGCAGCAGCATATAGCGTCTAATGCCCAGAGATCTCTAGTCAAATAAATGATTGGCTGAAAGGGGTGTCAAATAAATATCTGATATATCATTGGTTAAAAACGTAAGCATGATGTGCTGGCTATGTCATATCATAAAGTTACATGCCGAAACGTCAGACCCAGAATGGACAAAAGGGAACGAATATATATCAAAATCACACATTGTGAAAAGTGTCATTGTGAAGTGGACGTTAGTAGTCAAGAGAAAGCCGCCACTGACTGACATGCCAGCACGGAAAAACATAAAAGTAACCGGCGAGTTACAGGTACGTCTTCCCTTTTTGTCAATGTAACAAAGTTCTTAGAATAAGGAGGAAGTAGACAGGCTTGGCGTGACTGGGACTCGTGTTTATTCAGAACTGTCGATGTAGAAACAAATGAAGGTCGTGCTCACAGCGCAGTCAACAACTCAGTTCAATATAACTTGTTCACAGCAATCTTTCTCCAACTCTCCATTTTCGTGCAGACCTCACTAAACCACGCCCCCTCCGCCACAGTCATGCTTCACTGCAGAGCTTTATAAATTCATGCAGTCACGCATCACCAGTCAAACTATATAACAAATACATAAACAAATAATGAAAGTGAGAAATAAATAAATACACATTTCAGTTCTTAACTAAGAGCTCCCTGAGCTTCTGCAGAGGTTGTACTTCTTTATTAAAGGGATAGCTCACCCAAAAATGAAACTTTTGTCATCATTTTCTCCTCCTCAAGTTGTTCCAAACCTGTATGAGTTTCTTTCTTCTGTTGAATTTTGAAGAATGTTTGTAACAAAGCAGACAGTTGTAACCATTGACTACCATAGTATTTCTTTCTCTAATATGGTAGTCAGTGGTTGCTCTATCTGCTTGCTGAAATGTGTATTTATTTATTTATTTGCATTTATTATTTGTTTATTTTTTGTATTTCTGTTATTTCCAGAAGTCCAGAAATGTTAGGCCTATGTTTTCAGGCACGGTGCACTTTGCAAGACAGGTTCATCTCAGTGCTCAGTTTTTGAAACAGATATCACAATGTCTTAAATAAATATGCATTGTCTTACGCATTGGACGATACTAAGGTATCGCAGATCAAATTGTGGCAATGAATAGAGTAGGCTATTTCAGAATCACTGTATCATGATACCATCGATATGATGGACAAAATTGTATTGTAGTTATGAGTAGCCTACACCATGTCCTATGCAAATATTCTTGCCTTACTAAAGGCCGCAAAGTGTCCTCCTTTTTGGTGTTATGGAAATGGCCACCCTCAGCGGCATTCAGCTAAAAGAGCAGTTCCCTAAAAAAGCATGGATGATCAGCATCTTTTTTAAAGACTCTTTTCAAGAGTCTTTTCGTCCATGTTTCTGGATGAGGTCGTTTCTGATCTCATCTGACAGCCATGATCGCTGTATCACATGCCTGGACAAACAGCATGCTGAGAGAGCATTTGTGGATGGTGCAGGCTCTCAATGCAAATCAATGTCCATGTTGGTGCTGCGGTCACTTTTTTTTTACTGCTCAAAGCTACCCATTACTGCGAGATTCTATAATCTCCAAGTGAATACCATGAAGCCGGTTTAGCGCATTATTAATGTGACCCTATAGGAGGGTGAACGATGCTCAGAGAGCATACAGCTTAATCATTGATAAGTTTGAAGGCAATCTAAGATTTATTAACCAAAGATATTATGAACACATGAATAGGGCTAGATTTTGTTAACAATTACATTAAGAATGCAAAGTTCTTTAAATATGATACAAACAATTAAATCTTGTAGCTCTATCAATCCCTGTACTAAACCTGATGAAATTGCAGAATCCTTTGAAGATTTCTACAAATCCCTCAACAAAAAATCAGATATCTGCTCTGATGAGTCAATGGCAAATTATTTGAATCGACGTATTGAGGAAAGATAAATAATTAAGACAATCTTTACTTTGAAGAATAAGAAATGCTTAGGACCTGACAGATATATAAATGAATGAATTATATGATTTTTTTTTTATTATGCGCTACAATCTGGTACAGTGGCGTCCTCTTGGAGGGATGCAACCATCGTTTTAATTCACAAAGAGGGCAAAGATCCTGCTGAGTGGCGTATTTCATTGTTAAATAGTTATTTATGTATATTATTAACTGCTGTTCTTACAAAAAAGGGTAAATAAGTGTTTTTTTTAAATACAAAAACATTTACAACCTTTACTGCAGACTTTAATCAACCATTAATAAGGGCTCTGAAAAGGGAAGCTTGTTATTAGGAGTGTGTTCATATATCACTTGCTTAGTTACTATTTTAAATGTTCTACAAACTACAACTTAAAGAATTTTATAGTGCAGTTCATGTGATCGCAGTTATTCTGTAAAAATCTGAATTCTTACCATCACTGCTGCTGGTGTCTGTGATTGTCCATCCAGTTGTGATCCATTAATTTCTCTCCTGCCAGGTGATTTTGCTGCTTCAGTACCCCATTGTACTGCTGCTGTATTTTTTTCTACTACAGATATCACCCACTTTACTGTCTCTTTTGCCCACTTTTTTGTAATTATTACCCATTGTAATTGTGGTTTTGCTATTGCTACTGTTGCAGCTCCTGCTATTGCTCCAACTACTGCTGTTCCTATTTGTGAGTGTGCTCCTACTAATGATTGCAATATTGCTGCTGCTGTTCCTGCTACACCTCCAGCTATTGCCGCTGTTCCCACCTCTGCTGCTACTTCGCTCACTCCTGCTTCCTGTAATGATTTTAAAGTCCATATAGCTGCTCTCGTTGCTCCTCCTACTGCTGCTGCTGCTGCTCCTGCTGCTACTTCACTCACTCCTGCTTCCCGTAATGATCTTAAAATGCATATAGCTGCTCCTCCTACTGCTGCTGCTGCTCTTGCTGTTACTTCACTCACGCCCTCTTCCCGTAATGATCTTAAAGTGGATATAGCTTCTTTTGCTGCTGCTCCTCCTGCTGCTGCTGCTCTTGCTGCTACTTCACTCACTCCTGCTTCCCGTAATGATCTTAAAGTGGATATAGCTGCTCTCACTGCTCCTCCTACTGCTGCTGCTGCTCTTGCTGTTACTTCACTCACTCCTGCTTCCTGTAATGATCTTAAAGTGGATATAGCTTCTTTTGCTGCTGCTCCTCCTCCTGCTGCTGCTGCTCCTGCTGCTCCTGCTGCTACTTCACTCACTCCTGCTTCCCGTAATGATCTTAAAGTGCATATAGCTGCTCTTGCTGCAGCTCTTGCTGTTACTTCACTCACTCCTGCTTCTCGTAATGATCTTAAAGTGCATATAGCTGCTCTCGCTGCTCCTCCTACTGTTCCTGCTGCTCTTGCTGCTACTCTTGCTGCTACTTCACTCACTCCTGCTTCCCGTAATGATCTTAAAGTGGATATAGCTGCTCTCGCTGCTCCTCCTACTGCTGCTGCTGCTCTTGCTGCTACTTCACTCACTCCTGCTTCCCGTAATGATCTTAAAGTGGATATAGCTTCTTTTGCTGCTGCTCCTCCTGCTGCTGCTGCTGCTGCTGCTGCTAATGCTCCCACTACTGCTCCTGCTGCCGCATCAACTCCTGTTGTTCCTGCCTTATTTACTACTTCTGCAACTACTGCAGCTATCAGTGCTATTATTACTGTTGATTTTAATGATACTTGTTTCCATGTTTTTGCAGGTAGTGGCGATTGTTGACTTGCCATTCCTGCTCCTGCACCTGCAACAGTTAAAGGAATACAAATTATTTATCATAGAAAAAAAAACTTTAAATATGCCCAACATTTTAATGTATAAGATGATGTTATCCAAATGTAAGTTGCTGTTCATACACATTGATATTAAATTACCGTCACATGATGACTCTGGTCTTGTCATCTCCTCATCAGTACTCAGATCCTGGTCAGGTTCACAGCTCTTCCTGCCATCCATATTCCCCAAAGCAATTATTCTACATAAAAAAAGACAATGTTTCAATATATCACATCCAATTATTTATTAGTTTATCTCATTTACTACTATTTTTTTTCTTTTTTTTCTCAGCATAAACAGCTTGAATATTTTTAACATGGTTTATTTTGTAACATTTTCAGCATATACAGTAAGACAAGTCAAGTTAGCTTAATTTATATAGTGTTTTATGCAATACAGATTGTTTTAAAATCAGCTTTACAGCGCACTCTGCACACTCAGAATGGGCTGTACACGGGCTGTATGAGTGGTCGTCAGCGGACAATCCTGGTGATGCAAATGACATAACGTGGACCGTCATAGAACCCAAGCACTAGGCTTCATTAAGCCTATTCTACTGTCTAACTCAGTAACTGTCAAAGTCGCTGCTGTCCTGTTATAAAAATGAATGGATTATTAACGGTAGACAATGCAGGAGTGAGCAGTGAACTTTCAGACTAGGGATGTCCTGGGATTTTACCAGCCACAGCTTGTCTGTATGGGAAGGTTGGGCAAAGACCTACTAAAATATTCAGCCATTTGAAAACATAGAACTTTATAAACTTAATCAATCTTAAATTAACTCATAATTGTCTTCATCATTATTTCAAAAAAATATTTTCTGAGCGTCTAGGTCATTTTAAGTTGTAAAGTGAGATAGATAGATGAGACATTTAGTGCATGGCTTCGGTTGATAGGTTGGCTATATTAATGATTGCACTTAGTAGGGCAGCTGGTCTCGGAGCCCTCCGTAGCTCAACAGCGCACCTCATTTTTCCAATGTAAATCTGTTTTACGTTACGTGAGCATAGTTCCAGACAGTGCTGTATTTTTCCACGTCAGCAAAGCGTATATGATTCTGTGTCAGATCATCCAGCATGTAATACTGTCGAGTTTCTGTTACAGAACTTGTTTGAGAGATAGTCAGTTAGCAAGAAAATGCTATCAAAGAACTTGGCCCCCGACAAGCTTCATATAAAATTCCATCAAGGATCAATTACTCAACAGACAGTAAGATGAACTTAAGCATTTTATTGCTTACCTGTCTGGAGAAATCCCAAGATAAAGCCCCCCAAATTGTTAGATTATTGCCCCTGAGGTGTGCCTCATCCCAGTCCTCTTAATTGGAAATTGAATGAAGAGTTACTCAGCGTTAAGGGAGAGTATAAAGTATCCCTTTTATTTAGCAGGAGAAGAAATTATATTTAAAAAGTACATGGGGTGTAGTATAGATTTAACCAATGAGAGAGATTATACATCATACAGCTCATGGTATAGGAATGTGATACATAAAATTATGATCATCTCCCAGTCAGATACCTTGGCTTTCCTGGGGATCCCAAAGACCTTAACCTATACTTGCAATACAAAAGCAGGGACCATTCCCTGTCTCCCATTCAATCCTAGTAGAGCCTTGTTCCTTATTTGGATCAACAGTACATAGTACAGTACATCAGTACATCATCACAAATTTTGCCAATGGAATCTACAAAGCTTTTTGTGATTCTGTTTGCCTCTATTGCATCAGTTCCTCACTTTTGAAGCTTTGCATAGCGGATGTCATCAGGTTGATGAAACTAGCTGAATGGAGAAATCGTGATTAAGCCCTGCATTACATCAAGCATGCAGTCCAGTAACTCGTTCTGAATGGTTTTAGAGCTACCCTTAAATATAGTGGTGAATACCGATGTTACTGTCTGTTTTGTAAAATCCTAATACATTTCATTGTTATATACTCAGTTCTTTTTGGCAGTTGAATGAATAATATTGAATTTAAAAAATATATATATTTTGTCCAAAAATACCAAAAAGTTAATATAAAACCGCAGACTTTTATTTTATTTTATTTGTCCATTCTCTAAAATTGTAAGGCTTGCATTAAAGCAGAGGAGAGCTCTTTGTTGGCTGTTTCAAATGGGTGAAACGATTAGTCGATTAGAAGGGACGATTAGTTCCCTTATATTAGTTAATGGGGGAAACCCCCAAGGATTTCATGAAGAGCAAAAATAAAGTGTTTTTTTACAGAGCCCTATCTCTTTAATCTCACGGGATGGTCAGAAGGGAAAATACAATTAGATCTATTTCCCCACAATGGTTCTTCTGAAGATAAAGATATGTGTGCTGCAAAATGTATGGTCATTGGTTCTTGGGGTGACCCAGACTGGCCAATTGATTATATGAAAGATGCGTATAAAGCTTGGATAAAGATGAAAACTTATTGGATAAGGGTCCAGAGTAAAAAACAAACAAACAAACAAGTTAACTCTCTCTCTCAGATTCAGCTAAAATCTGATGTGTCCCTCCCCTCGTATGAATGTGTTGTTTCAGCTGAAGTTCCAAAGCCCTTGACTAATCGATTATATCTGCAATTGCCAACCACAACTGAAGTTTTTCCGTTTGTACAGCTTCCAGATGGTTACAAAATGGCTCCTCTGAGTGTTACCGAGGCAGTAGCTATTTGTAAAGATATGCCTGTCCTGGCTAAGTCAACACATCAATTTGTGGCAGTACTGCAACGGTTAACAGCCTACAGTCAACTGAAGGGTTGAGATTATTGTTTTACTTTGACTAAAACACTGTCTGCGGAAATCACGCAGGAATCACAAGGAGGAAATGATTGAAGAAGTCGATAACTTAAATCCCATATATGATAACATTTGTTGTGTTGTGTTTCAGAAACCTGGAGATTCTAAGCCCCTTGATGTGTCTAAATAATCACGCTTCTAATTGCTGATTCCGATGACGATAATGAAGAGGACGCTGATTGGGTATGGGCCAACTCAGGTAAACTCAAGTTTTTTTTCCAAGCAATTGACTGCTTTTTTGATAAAAGTGTCTTCTGCTAAACAAGTGATCTCAACATGCAGCCAATACCAAACAGAGAACTGGTAAAAGCCCTGTTGCATACTTTAACAGAATTAGGCATGCATGGGTTGAGGAGTCTACGATTCCTATTGATCAAAATTGGCCGTTGTTCTTAAATAATCCTAAATAATATGAACAAAGAGACTGCACAATTAATTCGCATAACTACTCCAAATATTACTACAATTTCTGTTGATGAATTGGGATGACGCTTGCGTGAGGTTCCCTCCGCTGGAGCCTGTGATGTCTCCAGGGGCAAAACTCCTGCAATGCTTCAAGTTAATGCTGCAGTGAATCCTCGCCCGCGACAGTCTGGAAATGTGAGAAGTATTTGAAGTTGTTGACTTTAGCCTATTTAATGTGTTTAACTCTATATGGAACGTATTTCCTCATTCTGTTTTTAAGAAAATTGGAGGTATTGCATTATTGTTACAGTGCCCCTTCTCACTTGGTAAACTACCCATTAAATTAGCAAAATTTCATGTTTCGTTTTCATAGTTTACAAACATAATTTTTCACCTCACCGTTGTTTTATTTGGAATAAACAGAATATTATTTACAGAGATAAATGAGAGATGGTATTCAAATAACATATATATTGTTAATCAGCTGATGGATGACAATGGCCAGAAAATTGTTTTTTGGGGCTTTGTTAAGGGAATGTATTATTGTATTCAATGCCCTTCCTAGTGGTATAAAACTCTTGAAAGGAGAGTAAACCTATAGTAAAATATCTTTGTATATCATTTCTATTTAAATTGAAGGGATTTTGGTTGATGAAAAATTCAATAACCATTTTGTTCATAATCTTATGAACAGAAAATCTATTCCAGCTTCTTTCAAGTGGAAGGCATTACACAATATTAACTGGAGTGTGCTCTGGTCTCTTCCACACAAATATTTGTACACAAACTAGATAGAAGAAAATACATTTACATTTATGCACTTAGCAGACGTTTTTATCCAAAGCGACTTACAACTGTAAATATTACATATAGGTAACATCATTGTAATATTTAAAATATGATATATATATATATATATATATATATATATATATATATATATATATATATATATATATATATATATATATATATATATATATATATATATATATATATATATATATATATATGTATGTATATGCTACCCCTGTAATAGTCAATAAATATACCCAAAACACAGAAGATAAATGCACTTTCTGTGATGTTGAATTGGTCATCTTTTTTGTGAATGTGTTTGTGTTAAAGCTTTTTGGAATGAGTTGTACATATCTCTCAGAAAATAACAAATACCAAAATAGGCATTAACACCTTTATTATTATTTTTCTTTATCATCATCCAAATTATCATATTCAATACATTGTTAATCTGTTTATGATTCTTGTTAGGCTTTTTTTTTAAATTATTATTCACAAATGCAATTTAATTTTTTTTCCCTCTGGTAATCTATTTCTTTGTATATTTTTCGTGATCTATGTCTTGTTTTGTTATTGTTCCTGTTGTTATGTACTTGTTTCATTTTAATTTTTGATATTAAAAAAGTAGTTGGGATTCATAACTATCATATGTCAACTATCATAGGCCATCATATGTCGAATAACATTAGATTGGTATTATATGTGCTAGATTATCCTGGGCTGGATTTTCCGAAACCTTCTACGATGTCAATATTAAGTTAACATTAATACTTGTTTCCCGAAACAATCAGTATGTCTTCTGTAAGTCATTCGTTCATAAGGTTGGTCTGGACCACTCTTAGCTGTACCTTATCACTACTGACAGTTCATTCCGGTAGTGGCCACCACTGTTTCTTTACATCTCAGTCTATACGAATATAATTCTGCTAATTGAAGTGTTTTCATGCAAATAATACAATTGTCATTACACTGATGGCTGTTAGCTTTTTAATTATATTATCCAAAGGTACATCAGCTGGCAAACCATTATTGAGTCTAGTTAAAGGGGATGACTGTGGAGGGGAAGTTTGATCAAAAGTGATTCAGCGAATAGTTGTGCTAAATCAAAGACGCCATTTCTATGTTTCATCTGTGAAAACTTTATTCCCCTGGCTACCATTTCAGAAGCTGCAATTAAAAAATGTTTGCCTGCCACGGCAGCAAATTCAGCAGCTTTTAAATCTTGTTGGTCAAGTAAAACCTGACAGAGCTCAGCCCCGAAATTCAGCTACCGGCTGTTCTTCCCTTTCTTTCTTTTTTCTCCGCTATAGTAGGCCTGTTGATTATGTTTTGCGTGTTGCGCTTTTATTAGGTCATTCAATAAAATAAATTAGTTATTTACACCAATAATGGGATGTGGGCAATTAACGCTGCTGGTGCAGTAAATGAAGTCTATGGCTAAATATATTATGATAACATACACACATGCTGACAGCTATTTTAAGGGTTAGTTCACCCAAAAATGAAAGTGTGATGTTTATCTGCTTAACCCCAGGGCATCCAAGATGAAGGTGTGTTTGTTTCTTCAGTAGAACACAAATGAAAATTTTTAACTTTAACTTTTAATTTTTAACAGTTTGCCAGTCATAATGCATGTGAATGGGTAACAACTCTATGAGAGTAAACATGCACAAAAACCCTGCTGCTCGTGATGACACATTGATGTCTTAAGACATGAACCAATTAGTTTCTGTGAGAAACCCAACAGTATTTATGGTATTTTTTTTTCCTCATATCCACGACGAATCTCATCTAGTGTTCACATCCGTCATTACTTCTGTCCGGTAAGGTCAATTAGGTGCGATCATAGATATACATGTAGATGCCTCATTCGACTGATCCACGCAGGCACTAATGAGGAATCTCTCTCTCTCTCTCTCTCTCTCTCTCTCTCTCTCTCTCTCTCTCTCTCTCTCTCTCTCTCTCTCTCTCTCTCTCTCTCTCTCTCTCTCTCTCTCTCTCTCTCTCTCTATATATATATATATATATATATATATATATATATATATATATATATATATATATATATAATTAAATATATTAAATGCGATTTATATATATATATATAATCGCGCATGATATTTAATCAGTTTGATCTTACCAGATGGAAGTAATAGTGGATGGAAACACTAGATGAGATTCGTTGTGGATATGAGGTACAAAAAATTACAAATACTGTTGTGTTTCTCACAGAAACCGATTGGTTCATGTATTAAGACAACAATGTGTCGCAGGGTTCTTGTTTATATTGTCTAAGCATGTTTTTTCAGAGTTGTTACACATTGACATGCATTATGACTGGCAGACTGGAAAGTTAAAAATCTTCCTTTTTGTTCTACTGAAGAAACAAACACACCTAAAATGAGTCCTGATAAAAGCAAATTCAACTATTTCTGAAGTTCTTCTATTATAAAGTACACCGCTTTCGCACACAACGCAGTTAAATAGCCCTTGCATAGAGTTAATAATCGTTTTTTGACCCATTGATAAACTAATTCAGCTCCACTGCCACGGACAGCACCTGGTAATGTTACTTAAGCCTAGAAATTGAATACCTTTAGTTAAGTTATACCTTTAGAGTCTCCGTAGTGTGCTAAGAGACAACATTATCGGGAAATCCAGCCCTGATTCAAAGATGGTCTCATACTTGTTCTTGTCTCTAAAATAAATCTCTCACAGATTTATTTTCCGCACTCTATAGTTATTTGGATATGGCAAATGATTTATAGATACTGTAACCATGTTTTATGTAGTGACTGCTCAGTGGTCATTAATATTGACACGTCCAAACGGTTTGACATCTATCATGGAGTCAGACAGGGATCTCCTCTTTTTAAAATTTATTTTAGCCACATAATTGCTTTGTCTAAGGATTGGGTCA
The DNA here is from genome assembly GCF_024679245.1 of Pseudorasbora parva. Classification (NCBI taxonomy): domain Eukaryota; kingdom Metazoa; phylum Chordata; class Actinopteri; order Cypriniformes; family Gobionidae; genus Pseudorasbora; species Pseudorasbora parva. The sequence goes on along the minus strand of NC_090173.1, from coordinate 10,382,155 downwards.
CGTAAGGACATAAATTAGGATAAACTACAGTATGTCCGCCTATTGAAAAATAGATAATAATAAAAATGAAATAAAAAATTAATTAAAAACAGACTGTGGACAAAACACATTTTCCAGGAGAAAACGCATTGTTGATGAAAGTTAGATAAGGCAATGGGAAACTTGCAGGCAGAAAGTTACACATTAATAGGAAAGACAGACCGCCGAGTTTGTTAACGATATTATTTGGAATGAAAAATCATGACACTTGTTCGGACACTGAAGAAAGCTACGGGTTTACGGTTTGCTCAGAGAGATCCATTTTATTTTACCGAGCAAATTCTCCCTTAGCCTACTCTAGTAAGAAGAAATGGTTCAGCTATCCTAAAAGGTGTTTTTTTTTTTTTTTTTTTTTTTTTTTTTTTGGCTACTTCGTCCCAATTAACATTCTCGTAATTTCCTAGGAACCAAAAATGTTTCGTTTTGATAAACGCCTCTGCATAATGAATAATTCTAATTATACATAAAAGCCAAACCTGAGGGAATCTGGATTCCAGAAAGGCCGCTGATGTTTTCTGCTAGAATGTCTTCTTTCCACGGTCTCTTTTGCTATATTCGTTTGTGCTGCCACATTGCGGCTTTAAATAACTGTTTAATATTATGCAAAATGCGGGTCAGCCAATAAGAATCTGCTCTTTTTCCAGTACTTCACGTCATGACCATGGGCGGAGTTTGGGGGTGGGGACTTATTTTGTCTGAGCTATGAATAAAAAAAAAAATATATATATATATTATATAGCAATAAAAAAAAAAAAATGGGAGCAATTTTATATATATATATATATATATATACTTTTTTTTTCTCCTCATTTTATTTGTCTTAATTTATCCTTTTAATGTATAATGGACGTTTAATGGATTGGCACAGTAAAACTGATTATTTTTAAGATGACAAAGTTTTAAGTTAAATTTCTGATTAATTATCATATGATTATTTTTAATAATTATTTATTAGTTGATTATTTTGTAGGCTGCTCTACCTGAGTGGCCATCAAATCAAAGAAGGCCGGTCTTACCAATACTGTCACTGTCACAACTCAACAAGAGTTTGTGGAAAGATGTAAGTTGATGCAAGTCTTAGACAACTGCTTTATGATAGAAATGTTCAGCTACCGACAGTAACTGACTGCGAAATACTCTTTCACTTTTTGTGAAATTTCGCCATTTTCAATTGAACAAAATAAAATAAAAAATGCGATCATAATTCATAAATTAATGTGACGACGAGGCATAAAACGTTTGCATTTTCTAGCATAAATATTAGACATACGAATAAGAGTGAACTCTTTTAAAATAAAATATTTGCAAATAGTTTAAACTGATTACTTCATTAGTCTACTACAATTAGACATAGAAATTTACCATTCTTTTTTATTTATTCCCTTATCCCCTTTAATCCTTTAATGATTAAATTCCTTTATTATTATTATTATTATTATTATTATTATTATTATTATTATTATTATTATTATTACATTTTTACAATAAATATTCTGATTTAACTTTGAGCTTTGAAGTATTAAATAGATTATATAGCTTCGATATTTGACCACTATTTACATTGACAATAATTCTTAATTTCTGACAGGAATGTAAAATCAATCTTTAATTAATATTTTGATTTGAATAACCAGACACAAACCTGTACATATTTGCCTTTCAATCGCGTTTGCTAAACGTGTGTATTCACACATTTACCTCATATTTCTTTCGATAGAATATTTTAGATAATTTCTTAAAACGGTTCTCTGCCGATTAATTAGTCAATATTGCGTGATAATAATTCATGATGTCGCCGGTAAACTTTTGCGTTGTCTTATTAGCCTATACATGTATGCGTCTGTTTTTATATAGAGCTAATATCTGCATAAGGTCACAATAGAGTGAGTTTTGAGCAGATTTTGTATTTATTATTAATGTCGCTGTAAAGTAGATTAAAGGTGCACGGCTGACTTTCTGAAAAGCTCTGCATGGATTGAGGCGCGTGAAAGGAGACGCGGTGTCTAATACAAAAAAAAAAACAAAAAAAAAAAAAAGAATTCCATTTCTGATTGGACTCTGATGAGCGGGTCATTATAATTATTATTTATAATAATAAAAAATTATACCCAAGGTACCCCCATACATGTAAGTGGGTCAGATTCTGGGTCGTGGTGTAGAATAACATTTTAACAGATGTTTAGTGTCTTTGCGCGTATTCAGCCTGATCCTCTAATGTTGATTAGCAAGCTCGACATCGAATGTTATCTTAGAATGCACACATTAATGCATTTATTGTGTTTGAATATTGATTTAGAATGTTATGAGGAGGAAATTCAGGAGTAGAAAACATGATTTAGAGCCTTTTGTTAGGATGTGTAGCAGCCTGTAGGCTAATTTAATTCAGTGATAGGCTACTGCAACTAAAACTATTTATTTGTAGCAAACCACACACATATAAATAAACTCTTCTCAAACAGCCTATTCTACACGATAGTAGGATAACAAATGATGTAGTGTAATTTTATTTCAAACGAATGAGGAAAATAAAGTGGGTATTTAAACAATTTGTTATCTCAAGATCAGGAAGTAACCCATAGCCGTTTAGGGCTTCCTTGATGTTTAGGAGTTCAGTGCTTCCGTGAACACATCGTTCAGATTCTTTCTAAATTAAAAAATGTGAAACGGGGGAAATGTGACAGCACCTCCGCATGCTTTGAATTTGGAATTGTCATAAATCAAGCACAGCTCCGTGCTGAGACGTTTATGATTTAACATTAGGTATGCATCAAAACACAACATTGGTGACACTCAAGTAATAAAAACACTTACAACATAAACCAACACAACACAGTCTCACCCCTACTCGTCAAATGTTGCCGAACGGTCAAGGGACCCTGACGTCAGCTGTTGACGCACAGGGTACCCCTAAATCGCCATTTTTCGACGTACTGGGTACGACGCACTGATTTCAATGAGAAACCTAGGACGTCATAAACAGACGTGTTGGGCATGTGAATGTTATCGTTATGATGGAATATATTGGGTTATAATTTTTACATTATGACATGTTGGAGTGTGATTCTCAATTTAATCAGCCAGCACAATTGTATTTACATTTATTTACGCTATGATACACGTTTGAAACAGCAGTCAAACCCCACCCCGCCCTAAACCTACCCATTTGCGTATTATATGATATAAAACACAGACTGTAACAGACAACAGGCACACTTTATTGAAAAAGTCCAACTATTCCGAGGCCAAACGATTGAATTGTGTGAAGAAAAGACCCAAAAGCAATCACCGTCTCTATCCGCGCCGCGCGCCGCGCGCGCCCCGGCGTCACACTGAAGACGCCACAGGTAGACCCCTCGGCGTCACGCGATGGACGAACTGGGAACCCAATTGCTTTCAGTGGGAAACCTTTGGCGTCAACATTAGACGGCAATTCTATCGGTATGAAATCGCGCTGAAGAAGTCTCATTCAGAACACATCGCGATGTTTGGCATCAGATCACGTGTGCCACATGTTGGTGAGTAGTCATACATATTATGTCCTAATATTTGATATAAAGTATTTTCTGCTTGTCGTTATCGATCATGTTCAGTCACTGCATTGTACCTGTCATCATCTCCACTGAGGCTTTGCATTTCTTTGCTTTCTAAATAAACACACCTTGCTAATAGGGTGATTAAACACTGTCACGTGACGTGCTATAGACCTTTAAACATTTGTTAATATTTAATAATAATTACTAGTGTAGTTCCAACGTGGCATTTGTAGTAGAAGCACAATAAAAAATAAAAATAAAAAAACACTTGCCATGCGTTTACCACAGTATTGGTAGTTTTAATGTGATATTTGTTGCAAATAAACAGTAACCACAACAATTACCATGCTTTAAATGCATTTTAATGTAAAAACCAAATATTGTTATTTAAATAGTATAGTATATCCAGAGCTGTATTTGTATATGAAGAGTTCAGATGCAAAAGCCTCAAAAAGCCACTTCGGTCACATGACATCAGATATTCAATTATTTTTTATTATTATTAACGTCCCGTTTGCATGTAAATAATGTATGTGATCACAAAATCAAGTGCGTTATCTACATTTTCAAACAAATTCATATGATATAGCTTGCTATTATATACTTTTAATAATGGGAATGCACACGTATCTGTGAACTTATTACATAAATGTATTTAACATTTAATTATGCATCGTTTTTTACAGAAATAAATCCTACAGTTATGTATAAACTGACAACATCATCATCATGTCCTGTCCTGGGCACATTGGGCAACATGTGTCCTCCAACATATTCGATCTGTGGCCACGTTTTCACATCTTCTCATGGAACACCGGCATTGAGGTCTTCGTGAAACATCTGTCTCATATCTTCCTTGGTTTTCCCTGTCTCGTGCGTCCTCCTGGTGGTGTCCACTTCATAAGTGTTTTTGGGTGTTGTTGTTTGGGCATGCATAGGACATGTCCAGTGAAGTGCACCCTTTGCTCTGTCACAGTGTCTCAAAGTCTTCACATGGAGTCTGTGGAGTCTTATGATCTCTTTGATATATGCAGAACCAATATTCATAAACTGTTCTTGATGTCTGCCTATGCCTTTATCATCAGGAGATTTAGTGAAGGACATATCTATTGCCATCCACTAGTTCTAGTCATGCATTGACTTCATGATGCTATAGTCCAATGTATATTTCTGCATTTGTTGTTTGTTTGAACAAATGAAGATAGTGAGAGTTAATACCTTTTGAAATCAATAATTATTCATTAAAACTTTTATTACAATGGTCACTAAAGTACATGTCCACCATAACTACCTCTATCATTATTTCACTACCTATCATTATATCACTACCTTGTTAATGTAACTGTAACATGAATGTACTTTATAGAAGTATTTTCTTACTGAAAATGGTTAACATTTACAATAATCATCAACTATTTTAATTGGCATTTAATTTAGTTACAATAAAAGTGAACAATAATCGCAAATATATAGTATTAAAGTTTAGAATGTAAAATGTTATTTTTTGCATATATATATATATATATATATATATATATATATATATATGGGCACTACATTTGTATTTAAACTGTTTGACATTAAATATTGGAATATGCTTACAAAATTGTGTGCATTCATTGTGCTTTTGTTATATTTGTTTTAATTCCAAGAGGTCAGATTGTAAAGGATGGCTTAAAGAAGTTTATGCTTGTAGACCCACAAACATAGAAAAAGGATTCTCTTTCAAATATATTTATTATGCATCAGTTTAACCACACAAAGAAGACTTTCATTTTAAAATGTGAGTTTTATTATTTAATTATAATAAATAAATATTTAGCCTATATTTAGAATAAATAATATTTAATATTTATTATAATAAATATAATATTTAGCCTAAATATTAATTCTTTAAGGAATCTACCCCTTCAGTTGAACCGGATGAGATGTGATATAATTTACCATAAATGGACAAGTAAGTGTGACGGCTCTGTTCAGCTGGGTTGTCATTGGCTGTGACTTTATCGCAGAACGCGCTGTGATTGGACTATTTGTTTTAACTTATATAAAACGGCGTTTCATGTTACAAAGTATGTTTTGGTGTTATTACGTCAGTAATACGTTAAGCTAACTATAAAGTGTCGCTATGTTCTGAGAAATGACTCCTTTACTGAGAACCCAACCCTAACCCTAAGCATTTCTGCACACTTCTATGAACTACAGCGCCATGTTTCCCATTGCATTGATACAATGACAGATATATGGGTAATGTAGTTTAAAAGGTTTCATAATGAAACAATAAATGTTAAGTAAATAACATATTTAATGGACAACTGGATATTAAAATATGTTCATTGTGTAAACCTTTATGACATATATGAGGGCCCAGCTGAAATTGTATATTTTACTGTGAGCACTTTTAAAAAAACCTTTATGGCAGCTTTCCATATATGTCTGAAAACTGTGGCCAACATTATTTAGTAAACATTGCATATGCAGTTGTCCTGCCAATTTTCTCTGTGATACGCTAACCCAGTGTTTCTCAAACTTTTTCTGCCATTCCCCACTTTGGAGGTAGGGAAGGGCTCCGAGCCCCACCTGTCCCCAATCACCCCAACAAAATGGTAATTATCTAGGCTTTTAAGTTTGCCTGTTAACATTTATTTTATTAACATCACATTTAAACCTTTCATGCGTACAGTCAAAATATTTTAGCTGACTAAAAGTGTCAGCTGACTAGAGTGTGAGTTTTATTTTAAGGCAACGTTATTTAAGAACGTTTCACCTTAATGTTTCTATGGCAATGCGTCATGTTTATCACGTGACTCACCACAACCAAAAAAACGCTGTATGACAGATGTATCGCTTTTATTACGTTATTGAACCGTTTGAACAAATGCACTGCAGTTCAGAGTCCTGTCAATTGGATTTACAGCACATATATTCATCAGCATCTCCTGAAATAAGTGACCGGTGAACTGGGAGAAGAATCGAGCAAACTTTATAGTTACTTACACTATGTGTATCTGATATGAATAAAACATGTCAGCCAATTATATTTGAATTGATTGTTATTGCTGCTTCCATAGCCACTAGTGTGTATTACAAACTCTAATATTAAATGTATTGTTTTACTTGTACTTGTGTATTTAAATGTTACCTATTAAATTAAACCTAAAATAAACAGTAAGTGGTTGAAAACTGCATGATGTATGTCAAGAGCTGAGCGCGTCCGCATTTGGCTCAGTGCCAGCGGAAGCGCGTCCCACCGTTTAATTCTGGCAGTGATGTCACGTCATTGAACATTCTAAATCCCTTATGTGGGTCCGTACTCTCAGGGGCATAGACATAAAAATCCCATGTGGGACCGCTCAAAAGGTTAATAGAGATGGGCACAAAAAATTAACACATTTCCTCCTGTTTGTCGCGCCCCACTTGTCATGTCTCTATTCCCCACCAGTGGGGCGCGCCCCACACTTTGAGAAACGCTGCGGCTAACCAGACTTTGAGTTAAAGCCATTTGAAATATGCTTTTTTTTTGCTCTTCAAGGGGCCACTACTGGGTCCCTGGAGGTGTAAGGGCAGTACAACATACACAGATCTATTCTCCTCATCACGGACAACAAACTTTGAGTCACATTTAAATATCAGAGTATTTTGTCTTTTCTATTCTAACGTCATGCTTGTGTATAGGTTTTGATATTGTAAGACCATCTGATGAAATACAGAAATATTTGAAAGAAATGTTGTAAAATAATAATTATTAAGTTTTCTTTTCTTTTATGGATAAACACTAATAAATATAATGGATGAACCTGCAACAACTTGCCATTATCCACTTTCCAGAGTAAACAAAAACTATTTATATTATTTACACTTCATTATTACTATTAAATATAGGACCATGCACCATTAAGTAAAATAACAAGAGACATTGTCACAATTTCATCTACACCCTCTTCACGTACCTGGCATCGAAAATGTGCATGCTTTAATTTTTATTGCAGTAGTAGATGTACCAGAATGATCAACATGGATCATCTTCAGTTAAGCTTGAAGTGTTTGTAATCCTTCCCTTTATTTCACTGAAAACTGACATACTTGTCACAGCATGCAAGTATATACAACTTTTTGGAGCATTGTACCAAATATAATATAACCAGATAAAAAATGTTTACTTCTCAAGTAAAAATATTCTTGGTAATTAATTAGATAACCTAAATAAACTTGTTGAATGTGTATTTACTGTACCAAACACCATACACAATACTCACCATACTTTATCACTCAACACTTTATTGGAGGATACAGTATACAGTTGATAAAGTAGAATAAAGTCAAATTAGATTCAAGATAAATAAAAATGGGTTTTAAAAAACACATTAACATCATATTAATCCATTCACAGCTGCTGAAGCCACACAAATGAGTGCCACATAATCCCATCCAGTCAACTATGATACAGAAAACAGATTTGATATAGTGTTGGAAAATAATGATTCATTATTACAACTAGACTGGTTTCTGTCTCTTCCCTCTATCATGTTCATGTTCTTCTTCTTCTAAACAGTTCGCCCACTTGTACCCTACAGTATAATCAATGTACAGATGATGTGATCACTGATGTTGTGTAGCCTTTTCTCAACCAGAGGAAGAAGTCGTATAATCCGGCGTTCTCCAGTCCTGGTCTAAAAGTAAAACAACAAACACAATTCAGATTAAGTTTAATGTACAGTCAGGTCAACCTATGTTCTTCAGTAAACTCTCCACCTCAAAATGGGCAGAAATGCCAATTCCTGATTTAAATTTACAAAGCAGCAGTCAGTACATAAAATAATATACACATTGAAGCATTATGTATAATATTTCAGCCCATAATATTAGCCAAGTACTGAACAAAAACTAATTTACCCATATCAACAGCAACCTTTTAAACAGTAGATCTTTTAGAAAGAACTAACCAGATATTTCAAAGAACATTTACTATTTGATTCCTAATATGTCCCAACTCATTATCTTCTAAAGCTACCCAGAACCATCCATGGTCTACAAAACAATGGAGAAATACATGGAGTTTATAACAACTAAATGCTTTTTCCCACACTTGTCTACTTTTATCTAAGACAAAAAGACGGTGCAGTTTTTAAGAACTGAAGGCCAAAAGTGTAATAATAATTGTATCAAAAAGGGAAAACAAATATTTACCATTTTAAATAAATCCAAGATACAGAACCTCATTTGCTTATTTTAGGAGTTATTAAAATATTTAGACATGAATAATGGTACGTATTTTATCAGAGTAGAAAAAATGATCACTGTTGAAATGAATAGTCCTTTGAGAGATCAACATCAAATTTTGTACTACATATTACAGCATTGCTTCAATACAAGACATACCAATGGACTTGCGCACTTTTCTGTCTTCTTCGGGCACAAGATGTCCATCTTCCTTCCTCACCCTAAACAAAGGACTTATTTTCTTAGCTTGCTTCGATATAAGGTCTGGTCTTTCTTCTCTTCTGTAAAACAAGAAAGTATCATTTACTCTGTGCAAATACTATTGTTTTTAAAACATATAAATTAAGACAGTTAAAAGTATGTAATAGCAAGCTATATCATAAGAATTTGTTTGAAAATGTAGATAACTCATTTGATTTTGTGATCACATAAATTATTTACATGCAAACGGGACGTTATAAACAGTGCAACTGATCTGATTAAGAAAAAATAATTGAATATCTGATGTCATGTGACCGAAGTGGTTTTTTGAGGCTTTTGCATCTGAACTCTTCATATACAAATACAGCTCTGGAAAAAAAATTAAGAGACCACTTAACATTTAGAAATCCATGTTAAGTGGTCTCTTCATTTTTTTCAGAGCTATATGTACGAGAATCATACGAATTTGACAACTTGTTAAATCTTGTGAATTATTAAGACTTCGGGAATATGTTCTTAATGATTGAGATATGGGATTTGTAAGAATAAGTAACAACAAATGCTAAATAAAATGTTTGATAAAGGGTTCAAACCAACACATACATACCATTACAAATATTTGCTGTTGCAGCTTTTGGTTTTCTCCGTTACTTCTCCACAAACAAGAATGGGTTGACTGAGTCCGAGAGGCCCTTTTGGTCTTTTCAGGTAAAAAAAAAAAAAAAGAAAGAGAGAAAAAAGTCATAATATATAATATATAGCATTATAAAGTATACTATTTAAATAACAATATTTGGATTTTACATTAAAATGCATTTAAAGCATGGTAATTGTTGTGGCTACTGTTTATTTACAACAAATATCACATTAAAAATAGCAATTGTTGTGGTTACTGTTTATTTACAACAAATATCACATTAAAACTACCAATACTGTGGTAAACGCATGACAAGTGTTTTTTTTTTTATTTTATTTTTTTTATTGTGCTTCTACTACAAATGCCACGTTGGAACTACACTAGTAATTATTATTAAATATTAACAAATGTTTAAAGGTCTATAGCACGTCACGTGACAGTGTTTAATCACCCTATTAGCAAGGTGTGTTTATTTAGAAAGCAAAGAAATGCAAAGCCTCAGTGGAGATGATGACAGATACAATGCAGTGACTGAACATGATCGATAACGACAAGCAGAAAATACTTTATATCAAATATTAGGACATAATATGTATGACTACTCACCAACATGTGGCACACGTGATCTGATGCCAAACATCGCGATGTGTTCTGAATGAGACTTCTTCAGCGCGATTTCATACCGATAGAATTGCCGTCTAATGTTGACGCCAAAGGTTTCCCACTGAAAGCAATTGGGTTCCCAGTTCGTCCATCGCGTGACGCCGAGGGGTCTACCTGTGGCGTCTTCAGTGTGACGCCGGGGCGCGCGCGGCGCGCGGCGCGGATAGAGACGGTGATTGCTTTTGGGTCTTTTCTTCACACAATTCAATCGTTTGGCCTCGGAATAGTTGGACTTTTTCAATAAAGTGTGCCTGTTGTCTGTTACAGTCTGTGTTTTATATCATATAATACGCAAATGGGTAGGTTTAGGGCGGGGTGGGGTTTGACTGCTGTTTCAAACGTGTATCATAGCGTAAATAAATGTAAATACAATTGTGCTGGCTGATTAAATTGAGAATCACACTCCAACATGTCATAATGTAAAAATTATAACCCAATATATTCCATCATAACGATAACATTCACATGCCCAACACGTCTGTTTATGACGTCCTAGGTTTCTCATTGAAATCAGTGGATTACCCAGTACGTCGAAAAATGGCGATTTAGGGGTACCCTGTGCGTCAACAGCTGACGTCAGGGTCCCTTGACCGTTCGGCAACATTTGACGAGTAGGGGTGAGACTGTGTTGACCAACATTACAAAATAAACCAAAAGCACAAAATGCAAAACAAACACAATTTAAACAGCATAATAACATCAAGAATCAAGAAACTCCACAGCATAATCTCTTCGTGCCACACTGCATGCTGGGTACCTGCATAGCACACATACACTTTAGAAACACAGTATGAATGAAATTGATGTCATTAATGACTCACCCTAATGTCGTTCCACACCCTTAAGTAGGGCTGTAACGATACACCAAACCCACGATTCGGTTCGTATCACGATTTTTGACCCACGGTACGATACAAACCTCGATATGGGAGGGACAAAACAGTTTTATTCTGTACAGTATTCTGTAGCCTATTTTGCCGTCAATACCATATATCTGTATGGTCAATAGGCTACTGCCGACGTTTTCTTTGCGGTACCAATAGGCAATATATATTTAACATGAAGTATAGGGCCTCCTGTACATCAATACCAACAGAAGCGCAGCGTCAGACACGCTTCTGGTGTGCAAAGAAAGAGAAAACGCCACGCAGATGACACGCAACAGAAACGCCACGCTCACACCACTTTGCCAGCCGGTTGGGGAAGCTTCTTGAAACATTTACGGCAAATTGTGTGGGTCTTGTCAACTACACGATTGCCATCCTTGTTCTCCACCGGGTAGCTGAAATGTTGCCATACTGCTGACTTAAAAGTTGGACCTGGACAGGAAGGATAATTCTGGGAGTTGGAAGGGGTGTGTCGCGATTCTGCCTTCTCAGATCGCGATACAGGTTCGTGGACCTGCGTATTGCGATTTCGATTTCATATCGCATATCGTTACAGCCCTACCCTTAAGACATCCATTCATCTTCGGAACACAGTTTAAGATATTTTATATTTTAGTTTTATATATATGAATTGATTCTGGTCGAAATCGATACATTTGACAAAGTTACATTTTGCATTCAACAAAAGTCATTCATCAAGTGTGTTTTGTCTGATAATTATGATATTTAAGATGTGTGAAACACTATTTGACTGAAATGGTATTAGAAATAATCTCAGAAATAATTAATGTAAAAAAAGATTAAAATGTTTTAACTAAAACTTGACTAAGATATATTAAGTTTTCTTTTGACTAAAACTAGACTAAAATGACGAGACTTTTAGTCAACTAAAACTTGACTAAGATACCTTGAGTTGTCTTTTGACTAAAACTAAACTACAAAGACAAGACTTTTAGTTGACTAAAACTTGACTAATTAAAAAATATATGTCAATAATAATAATAATAATAATAATAATAATAATAATAATAAATATAGCTGCAAGCAGCAATTCCGGGGCCAAGCGCAAAGAAGAAAATAAGACATGCCAACATGGCTGGGAGTGACCAGCTGCAAAAATGCACAGTTTGGTGTCAATATGTCAAAACATTGCAGAGATACAACCTTAAGATTCATTTTGGCATCATGCCTCAGCGCAAAGAAGAAAATGGGACATGCCAGCATGGCTGGGAGTGACCAGCTGCAAAAATGAACCATTAAAGACCTATTAAAATAAGCTGAGGCAAAAAAGATATACAATTATACATAAAGTTAAAAATTAATAATGTATCACTTTTTACCTATAGGTGGCGCTGTGACCAAATGAATGTGGTGTGGTCAGGGTGAGATAATGACACATGCACAGTTTGCTGTCAATATGTCAAAACATTGCAGAGATACACCCTTAAGAGTCATTTTGGCATCATGCCTCAGCTTCGTCGCTGTGTTAAACAAAAACTATTTAATCTATTAATGTGAAATCAATAACTTTGTGTCGGGATGGGCTGAAGATGATACGAGTCAATTTTGGTGAAAATCGGACAAACGGCCTAGGAGGAGTTTGAAAAAGTAGGTTTTTAACTAATAACAAGATGGAGGAAAGGACGTTTTACCAAATATGGCAAAATTGATATCTATGTTCTCAGCAGTAGCCAAGGAATGTATTATGACCAGTTTCATCATAATAGGTTAATTTAATCAAAAGTTATTAGCCTTTGTGTAAATTTTGTTATACATTTTGACCACAAGGTGGCACTGCCCCGAAACTTTTTGAGCACCTTCAGGGCATGGTGCAGAAGACACATAACAAGTTGCGTAACGATATGCTAATGAATTCGTAAAATACAGCATTTTTAGACAAAATTCAAAATGGCCGACGCCCAAAATGGGTAATACGGGATAATTGGATATTTATCAACTCGGCATGATGTCCCGAATCTAACAAGACCGCTTTTATGATTTTTGGAAAAACCCATCAGAAGTTATAAGCCAAAATAGCCATTTTTTGTATCTCCGGACCAGTAGGTGGCACTGCACCGAAATGCTGCAGATCACTTCAAGTCATGCTCGTGATGACATGTACCAAGTTTGGGTTGAATACGATAAAGCATTGCAGAGATACAGCCTTAAGAGTATTTTTGCAACTGCTACATAAAATTTGTTTGCGCATTTATCAAAAACGGTTCGACTAATCAACTTGACTTTAATAACTTTTTGTTGGCATGGTCTGAAGATGATCTGGTTCAATTTTCGTGAAAATCAGAACAACGGCCTAGGAGGAGTTCGAAAAAGTAGCTTTTTTGGAAAATTCAAAATGGCGGGAAAATTATCATGACGGAAAATGACGTCATATGGTGCAATCGAATCGGCTTGAGCCAAGGATTCAAGGGAAAAAGGAATTTTGTTTCTAGCCCTTATGGTTCAAAAGTTATTAGCATAAACATAAGTGCAACTTTGGACAGGCGGTGGCGCTAGAGGGATTGAATTGGAGACTCAAAATTTGCTATAGTGACAGATGGGACTGTCCTCTATCTGTGTGCCAAATTTCACAACTTTTTACCATACGGTTCTATGGGCTGCCATAGACTCAAGAGCGGAAGAAGAATAATAATAATAACAAGCAGCCATTATCGGGGCCAAGCGCAAAGAAGAAGACAAGACATGCCAGCATGGCTGGAAGTCTCAAGCCAACTGCAACAATGAGCCATTAAGGACCTATTAAGTTGATTTTAGGCAAAATAGCAGTCAAATTTTAAATACAGTCAATAATAATGGTTTAATGGTTTATCACTTTCGACCAATAGGTGTCACTGTTACGAAACTGATGTGGTTTAGTCAGATTGAGATGACAATGACACATGCAAAGTTTGGTGTCAATATGTCAAAGCATTGCAGAGATACAGCCTCAAGAGTAATTTTTGCATCATGGCTCAACTCTGTTGCAGTGGTATATGAAAACTGTTTTGTCTATCAATCCGAAATCCATAACTATTTGTCAGCATGGTCTGAAGACGATACGGATCAATTTTGGTGAAAATCGGACAAACGGTCTAGGATGAGTTTGAAAAAGTAGATTTTTAACAAATAACAAGATGGAGCACAGATATGTTTGCAAAATATGGCAAAATTGGTATCTATCTTCTCGGCATGAGCCAATGAATGTATTATGACCAGTCTCATTACAATAGGCTAATTTAATCAAAAGTTATTAGCATTTTTGTACATTTTATTACAACTTTTGACCACAAGGTGGCGCTGCCCCGAAACTTTTTGAATATCTTCGGGACATAGAGCGGAAGACACATACCGAGTTTTGTAATGATACACTAGTGCATTCTTAAATTATAGCATTAGCATTTTAAACCGTAATACTGCATTGAAGTCAATGGGAATTTCATGTTTTGTTTTATTATAGCGCCACCAAGAGGCACAATCCCACCAATTTTTTTATGTGTCCTCGTAGTGAGCCCATACATATGTGTGTCAAGTTTGGTGAAAATATTTCATTTTGTTTTGGAGTTATAGACATTTATATGAAAAAACACGTAAAAAATGACTGACACCTGACTTTGATTGGATTTTACTACCCCTTACTATCAATATTTTGAGATTTGGGCATTAGCGTATAGCTATCGACCTATGTTTCCGAACTTCTGAGGCTGGTTTCGTCTCGATCGGACTAGCGGTTTCGAAGATATCAGCAAATGTTTTTTAAGCACTAAATTACAACTCTGCGCAAACCATATGCCGAAACCTGGCAAGTCTGGTATCGTTGGAGTCGGCAAGGATTCAGGAGACCAAAAAACACACTCCCATCAAAATATGTCAACCACACCCAAAGTTATAAGCGTTTGAAAAAAAAAATTCTCCACTAGGTGGCGCTGTTTCGAAACTTCTCAGGCTACTTCAGGGCATCGTGGTGATGACCCATACCAAGTTTCATAACAATCTGTTCATGCGTTCATAAAATACAGCATTTTTGCACATAATTCAAAATGGCCGACATCCAAAATGGCCGACATGGTAAAATTGGATATCAGTCGACTCGGCATGACGCCCTGAATCTAATGAGACCAATTTTATGATTTTTGGATAAACGGTTCAGAAGTTATAAGCCAAAATAGGCATTTTTCGTATCTCCGGACAGGTAGGTGGCGCTGCGCCGAAACGCTGCATGTTGCTTCAAGTCATGCATGTGATGACATGTACCAAGGTTGGTTTGAATACGATAAAGCGTTGCGGAGATATAGCCTTTAGTGTGTTTTTGCAACCTCCACGTAAAATTTGTTTGTGCGTT
The DNA here is from genome assembly GCF_024679245.1 of Pseudorasbora parva. Taxonomy (NCBI): domain Eukaryota; kingdom Metazoa; phylum Chordata; class Actinopteri; order Cypriniformes; family Gobionidae; genus Pseudorasbora; species Pseudorasbora parva. The sequence goes on along the minus strand of NC_090173.1, from coordinate 10,366,639 downwards.
TATTGAAAACGATTGGACGAATCAACTTGAATTCCATAACTTTTTGTCAACATGCTCTGAAGATGATCTGTTTCAATTTTCGTGAAAATCGGAGCAACGGCCTAGGAGGAGTTCGAAAAAGTAGGTTTTTCAGAAAATTCAAAATGGCGGGAAAATTTGCATACCGGAAAATGACATCATAGGGTGAAATCGAATCGGCTTGAGCCAAGGAATCCGATGAAAAAAGAATTTTGTTTCTAGCCCTTAGGGGTCAAAAGTTATAAGCATAAATATGAGTGAAACTTTGGACAGGTGGTGGCGCTAGAGGGATTGAGTTAGAGGCACCAAATTTGCTATAGTGACAGCTCAGACTGGCCTCTATGAGTGTGCCAAATTTCACAACTTTTTACCATACGGTTCTATGGGCTGCCAGAGACTCCTATGGCGGAAAAAGAAGAAGAAGAAGAAGAAGCAGAACAAGCAGCCATTATCGGGGCCAAGCGCAAAGAAGAAGACAAGACATGCCAGCATGGCTGGAAGTCTCAAGCCAACTGCAGCAATGAGCCATTAAGGACCTATTAAGTTGATTTTAGGCAAAATAGCAGTCAAATTTTAAATACAGTCAATAATAATGGTTTAATGGTTTATCACTTTCGACCAATAGGTGTCACTGTTACGAAACTGATGTGGTTTAGTCAGATTGAGATGACAATGACACATGTAAAGTTTGGTGTCAATATGTCAAAGCATTGCAGAGATACAGCCTCAAGAGTAATTTTTGCATCATGGCTCAACTCTGTTGCAGTGGTATATGAAAACTGTTTTGTCTATCAATCCGAAATCCATAACTATTTGTCAGCATGGTCTGAAGACGATACGGATCAATTTTGGTGAAAATCGGACAAACGGTCTAGGATGAGTTTGAAAAAGTAGATTTTTAACAAATAACAAGATGGAGCACAGATATGTTTGCAAAATATGGCAAAATTGGTATCTATCTTCTCGGCATGAGCCAATGAATGTATTATGACCAGTCTCATTACAATAGGCTAATTTAATCAAAAGTTATTAGCATTTTTGTACATTTTATTACAACTTTTGACCACAAGGTGGCGCTACCCCGAAACTTTTTGAGTATCTTCAGGACATGGAGCGGAAGACACATACCGAGTTTTGTAACGATACGCTAATGCATTCGTAAATTATAGCATTAGCATTTTAAACCATAATACTGCATTGAAGTCAATGGGAATTTCATGTTTTGTTTTATTATAGCGCCACCAAGAGGCACAATCCCACCAATTTTTTTATGTGTCCTCATAGTGAGCCCATACATATGTGTGTCAAGTTTGGTGAAAATATCTCATTTTGTTTTGGAGTTATAGACATTTATATGAAAAAACACGTAAAAAAGGACTGACACCTGACTTTGATTGGATTTTACTACCCCTTACTATCAATATTTTGAGATTTGGGCATTAGCGTATAGCTATCGACCTATGTTTCCGAACTTCTGAGGCTGGTTTCGTCTCGATCGGACTAGCGGTTTCGAAGATATCAGCAAATGTTTTTTAAGCACTAAATTACAACTCTGCGCAAACCATATGCCGAAACCTGGCAAGTCTGGTATCGTTGGAGTCGGCAAGGATTCAGGAGACCAAAAAACACACTCCCATCAAAATATGTCAACCACACCCAAAGTTATAAGCGTTTGAAAAAAAAAATTCTCCACTAGGTGGCGCTGTTTCGAAACTTCTCAGGCTACTTCAGGGCATCGTGGTGATGACCCATACCAAGTTTCATAACAATCTGTTCATGCGTTCATAAAATACAGCATTTTTGCACATAATTCAAAATGGCCGACATCCAAAATGGCCGACATGGTAAAATTGGATATCAGTCGACTCGGCATGACGCCCTGAATCTAATGAGACCAATTTTATGATTTTTGGATAAACGGTTCAGAAGTTATAAGCCAAAATAGGCATTTTTCGTATCTCCGGACAGGTAGGTGGCGCTGCGCCGAAACGCTGCATGTTGCTTCAAGTCATGCTTGTGATGACATGTACCAAGGTTGGTTTGAATACGATAAAGCGTTGCGGAGATATAGCCTTTAGTGTGTTTTTGCAACCTCCACGTAAAATTTGTTTGTGCGTTTATTGAAAACGATTGGACGAATCAACTTGAATTCCATAACTTTTTGTCAACATGCTCTGAAGATGATCTGTTTCAATTTTCGTGAAAATCGGAGCAACGGCCTAGGAGGAGTTCGAAAAAGTAGGTTTTTCAGAAAATTCAAAATGGCGGGAAAATTTGCATACCGGAAAATGACATCATAGGGTGAAATCGAATCGGCTTGAGCCAAGGAATCCGATGAAAAAAGAATTTTGTTTCTAGCCCTTAGGGGTCAAAAGTTATAAGCATAAATATGAGTGAAACTTTGGACAGGTGGTGGCGCTAGAGGGATTGAGTTAGAGGCACCAAATTTGCTATAGTGACAGCTCAGACTGGCCTCTATGAGTGTGCCAAATTTCACAACTTTTTACCATACGGTTCTATGGGCTGCCAGAGACTCCTATGGCGGAAGAAGAAGAAGAAGAAGAAGAAGAAGAAGAAGAAGCAGAATAATAACAAGCAGCCATTATCGGGGCCAAGCGCAAAGAAGAAGACAAGACATGCCAGCATGGCTGGAAGTCTCAAGCCAACTGCAACAATGAGCCATTAAGGACCTATTAAGTTGATTTTAGGCAAAATAGCAGTCAAATTTTAAATACAGTCAATAATAATGGTTTAATGGTTTATCACTTTCGACCAATAGGTGTCACTGTTACGAAACTGATGTGGTTTAGTCAGATTGAGATGACAATGACACATGCAAAGTTTGGTGTCAATATGTCAAAGCATTGCAGAGATACAGCCTCAAGAGTAATTTTTGCATCATGGCTCAACTCTGTTGCAGTGGTATATGAAAACTGTTTTGTCTATCAATCCGAAATCCATAACTATTTGTCAGCATGGTCTGAAGACGATACGGATCAATTTTGGTGAAAATCGGACAAACGGTGTAGGATGAGTTTGAAAAAGTAGATTTTTAACAAATAACAAGATGGAGCACAGATATGTTTGCAAAATATGGCAAAATTGGTATCTATCTTCTCGGCATGAGCCAATGAATGTATTATGACCAGTCTCATTACAATAGGCTAATTTAATCAAAAGTTATTAGCATTTTTGTACATTTTATTACAACTTTTGACCACAAGGTGGCGCTGCCCCGAAACTTTTTGAATATGTTCGGGACATAGAGCGGAAGACACATACCGAGTTTTGTAATGATACACTAGTGCATTCTTAAATTATAGCATTAGCATTTTAAACCGTAATACTGCATTGAAGTCAATGGGAATTTCATGTTTTGTTTTATTATAGCGCCACCAAGAGGCACAATCCCACCAATTTTTTTATGTGTCCTCGTAGTGAGCCCATACATATGTGTGTCAAGTTTGGTGAAAATATTTCATTTTGTTTTGGAGTTATAGACATTTATATGAAAAAACACGTAAAAAATGACTGACACCTGACTTTGATTGGATTTTACTACCCCTTACTATCAATATTTTGAGATTTGGGCATTAGCGTATAGCTATCGACCTATGTTTCCGAACTTCTGAGGCTGGTTTCGTCTCGATCGGACTAGCGGTTTCGAAGATATCAGCAAATGTTTTTTAAGCACTAAATTACAACTCTGCGCAAACCATATGCCGAAACCTGGCAAGTCTGGTATCGTTGGAGTCGGCAAGGATTCAGGAGACCAAAAAACACACTCCCATCAAAATATGTCAACCACACCCAAAGTTATAAGCGTTTGAAAAAAAAAATTCTCCACTAGGTGGCGCTGTTTCGAAACTTCTCAGGCTACTTCAGGGCATCGTGGTGATGACCCATACCAAGTTTCATAACAATCTGTTCATGCGTTCATAAAATACAGCATTTTTGCACATAATTCAAAATGGCCGACATCCAAAATGGCCGACATGGTAAAATTGGATATCAGTCGACTCGGCATGACGCCCTGAATCTAATGAGACCAATTTTATGATTTTTGGATAAACGGTTCAGAAGTTATAAGCCAAAATAGGCATTTTTCGTATCTCCGGACAGGTAGGTGGCGCTGCGCCGAAACGCTGCATGTTGCTTCAAGTCATGCTTGTGATGACATGTACCAAGGTTGGTTTGAATACGATAAAGCGTTGCGGAGATATAGCCTTTAGTGTGTTTTTGCAACCTCCACGTAAAATTTGTTTGTGCGTTTATTGAAAACGATTGGACGAATCAACTTGAATTCCATAACTTTTTGTCAACATGCTCTGAAGATGATCTGTTTCAATTTTCGTGAAAATCGGAGCAACGGCCTAGGAGGAGTTCGAAAAAGTAGGTTTTTCAGAAAATTCAAAATGGCGGGAAAATTTGCATACCGGAAAATGACATCATAGGGTGAAATCGAATCGGCTTGAGCCAAGGAATCCGATGAAAAAAGAATTTTGTTTCTAGCCCTTAGGGGTCAAAAGTTATAAGCATAAATATGAGTGAAACTTTGGACAGGTGGTGGCGCTAGAGGGATTGAGTTAGAGGCACCAAATTTGCTATAGTGACAGCTCAGACTGGCCTCTATGAGTGTGCCAAATTTCACAACTTTTTACCATACGGTTCTATGGGCTGCCAGAGACTCCTATGGCGGAAGAAGAAGAAGAAGAAGCAGAATAATAATAGGAACACTAACGATTTCAATAGGTGCCTCCGCACCTTCGGTGCTTGGCCCCTAATAATAGGAACGGCTACGATTACAATAGGTGCCTCCGCACCTTCGGTGCTTGGCCCCTAATAATAGGAACGGCTACGATTACAATAGGTGCCTCCGCACCTTCGGTGCTTGGCCCCTAATAATAACTGTAATTTATATAGCACCTTTCACAAAACCCAAGGACACGTAACAAACAGCAAGGGAAGGGAAGAGGGGCAGGGAGAGAAACCCGAGCAGCTATGGTCCATAGGCCTCAGTAAAGAGATGTGTTTTAAGCTGGTTTTTAAAGGTAGATAGAGATGATGCAGAGTGGATGGAATGAGGAAGCTTGTTCCAGAGTAAAGGTTTACCAACATAGAAAGCTCTATCACCAAATGTCCGTAGCCTGGACTTTGGGACAGCAAGCAGGTCCTTGTCTGAGGACCGCAGGGACCGGGCTTGGTTGTAAGGATGGAGTAGATCGGTCAGATACTGTGGTGCAAGTCCATTTAGAGATTTGTACGTCAGGAGAAGAAATGTATATTTGATCCTTGATTTAACTGGCAGCCAATTAAGTTTATTGAGGATTGGAGTTATATAAGATCCAAGTTTTGTGTGAGTAAGCATCCTAGCCGCAGAGTTCTGTACATACTGTAGTATGTCAGTAGCTTTGCCAGGCAGACCAAACAGGATACCATTACATTTACATTTTACATTTAATCATTTACCAGATGCTTTTATCCAAAGCGACTTACAAAAAAGGGGAGAGCAATAGAAGCAACGAAACAGACAAGGCCAACAACCTGTAAGAGCTGTAAGAAGTCACAATTAATTAGCACAGTTTACATTTTTATTTTTTATTTTTTATAGACATCTACAACAAAAACTCACGTACGCAAAATACAAAACACTGGATTTTGATAGCCATGATAACAACCCATTAGGACTAAGGCTGTTGCCCCAGCTGTTGTCGTTAATGCAGATTCAGTGGCCCAATGGGTTGGTTTTGTATGGCATTCTAGCTAAACGCACAGCAATAGCCATCTACAACAAAAACTCACGTACGCAAAATACAGAACACTGGATTCTGATAGTTATGATAACTATGTAACACACCCGCCTGAAGGCACAAATCCGGATGAGAGACGTAGATATGATCCAGGAGTGTGCGCTTTTTGGTCATTGCTGTGGTGATCAGTAAGTGCTATTCTGTATTGGTCAGGTGCAATTGGAAAAGATGTGTCTTAAGATGTTTTTTAAAAATGGCTACAGACTCGGCAGCATGAATTGAGATCGGCAGGTCATTCCACCAGGTGGGAACGGTCCAGGAAAATGTCCGTGAGAGCGATTTCATGCCTCTTTGGGATGGAACCACGAGGCGCCGCTCACTCGCAGAACGCAAGCTTCTGGAGGGTGTGTAAGTCTGAACAAGTGAATTTAGGTATATTGGTGCAGAGCCAGTGGTTGTTTTGTAGGCGATAACTAGTGCCTTGAATTTGATGTGAGCAGCTATTGGCAACCAGCAGTTTGATGAAGAGAGGCGTAACATGCGCTCTCTTCGGCTCATTAAAGACCACTCTCGCCGCTGCATTCTGGATCAGCTGCAAGGGTTTGATAGTGCATGCTGGAAGCCCAGCCAGAAGAGCATTACAATAATCCAGTCTGGAGAGAACAAGAGCTTGAACCAGGAGTTGTGCAGCCTGTTCTGATAGGAAGGGTCTAATCTTTCTAATGTTGTATAAAGCAAATCTGCAGGACCGGGCTGTTGAAGTAATGTGGTCAGTGAAGTTTAACTGGTCATCAATCACAACTCCAAGGTTCCTGACTGTCCTTGATGGAGTTATGGTCGATGAACCAATCTGAATGGAGAAATTTTGATGAAGTGCTGGGTTGGTTGAGAAAACAAGTAATTCTGTCTTTGCAAGATTGAGTTTAAGATGATGCTCTTTCATCCAGTCAGAAATGTCTGTCAGACAGGCAGCGATACGAACACTGACTGTAGGATCATCTGGTTGAAATGAGAAGTAGAGTTGAGTGTCATCAGCATAGCAGTGATAGAAGAAGCCGTGTTTCTGAATGACAGAACCTAATGATGACATGTAGATGGAGAAGAGAAGTGGTCCAAGGACTGAGCCCTGTGGAACCCCAGTAGCTAGATAATGTGACTTAGACACTTCACCTCTCCATGACACCCTGTAGGACCTACCAGAGAGGTAAGACCTGAACCACTGGAGAGCAGTTCCTGAGATCCCCGTCTTCTTAAGTGTCGACAGGAGGATCTGGTATTTAACTGTGTCAAAAGCAGCAGACAGATCCAGCAGAATGAGCACTGAGGATTTGGAAGCTGCCCTTGCCAGTCTCAGTGCCTTAGTTACCGAGAGCAAGGCAGTCTCAGTCGAATGGCCGCTTTTGAAGACGGATTGGTTGTTGTCTAGGAGGTTGTTCCGTTCAAGAAACACTGCATGAAAAAAGGTGTATCCGGACCCGTATACTCCTGTATACACTGCTGAAATTCGGAAGAATCCAGGAGTATACTGGCCGGATAGGTCAAATTCCATGGATCAGTATATATCCGTATACATCCGGAATGATACCAAATCGGATGAATGTTGTGGCCGTATACTTCCATGCTACAGCCATTTGTTGCCATGGCAAGTAATCCTATCAGGTTTTTCAGGAGACATTTTCACACCTCTGAGCAGCTTTGCCTCCCATCCCCTATTGGCCTTTCAACTCAAACTGGATTGGTTGTTCTTTTAAAACCACTCACAAAACCCAAACTGCTATTGGAGGACAGGGCACATTGAAAACCCAGTAAAGTGATTTTATTGGTTACTTTTAAAACTTAGCCCGCCCTAGGCCTTATAGCATAGTGATTTGATTGGTTACTTTTAAAACTTAGCCCAACCTAGGCCTTATAGCATAGTGATTTGATTGGTTATTATAGGTCAGCTATGCAGATATTGCTCAAATATACATACACCATAAACCCCACCCCCCTCTCCCCCCAATGGAAAAATACACACAAAAAACAATTTAGGAAAATCTGGAATATTTATTAAGGTACATAAAACATTACCAACAGCATTATAAACAAGCAAAAGAATAGAATGGGGAAACAAAAACAAGTGAACAAATGTATTTAAAATGGATGAAAATGTAAAGAACAAAAAAAATAAAAATAAAAAAAATAACAAGGGCATTTAAAAGGAACAAATATACAATATAAATATAACTATATAAAATAAACATAAGTTAAAATGAAAGGGTAAAAAAGGCATGGGAAAAAAATAACACAACATGTGTTAATTAGTTAGCGATATAAAGGAATAAATACACAGTGTATCTAAAAAGTAACATTATAAAATGAGACAATTCAAAAATGTAAGCATTATAAAATGAGAACCAGAATGTAGAATGTTAAAAAAAAGGTTATATAATATACATAAATGTTCTAAGTAAACAATAAAAATAAGTGAAGAAAAAAAACAAACAAGTGAGCAAATTCTATTTAAAGGACGGCGATGTAAAGGAATAATACACATTGTTTATCTAAAAAGGAATAAATATACAACATAGACATCATGAAATGAGAACTAGAATGTAAAGAAAAGTATATTATATACATAAATATTCCAAATGAAAAAAACAAAAACAATTCCAAAAAGCATTGTAAACATACATTAAAATGAATGTATGGCAAAATGTATTTAAAAGGACAGCGATGTAAAGGAATAAAAAAAAATGCGAATAATATATGTAAATGTTCCAAGTAAACAATATATATAGGTGGAAATATTTCCAAAGAGCCTTGTAAAGATACATTAAAATGATGCACTGATGATGTGACGTGTAGCATGGGTCAGCTTCTAGTCTGGTTCGTGGTACTTGGCAGAGCGCAGACAACCGTAGTTCTGTTTGGTGGAGACCTCACCATACACACTGGCCTTCCATCAACAACAGCATCATCTTTATCAGACATCTGCTCTATTGTTGCGTTCTCTCACAGGTCTCTTTCTGCGTTAGCTTGTACAACCCTGGACATGGTCTCCAGCAACTGCAAAACATGACAGTAATTTAACCACTAAAACACAGACTGTGTTTACATGTGCAACAATAATAATGCAACTATGTATTCTAAGAGTAAGGTCTTAATCGCAGGAAGGTGCTCACATGACAAGCAGAACTCTTCACTCCAGTTTACATGCAATTTGCATTATTCACTAATGAGTATGGTTATGTCACACTCAGATTTGATCAAAGTATTGGGTTTACATGAGCTAAAGTTTTATCACAATATTGACAAAATCATATCTCCTAAAGAGAAAATAAATGCTTAGCCAGTTTCTTAACTTACCTTACCTCTTTCTTTGACGGTTCTTTGCCATGTTCTTCATAGTGTGTCTTTTTTTGGGCCTTTTCAGGCTGAGCCAAAGAAAACTTCCTCCGCGGAGTCTCAATATGTCTTGCAACCGGCTAAATAAATCAAGAATAATTGTAATACCAGTAAAAGTAAGCAAAACAAAGCACACATGGTAAATATTTATATAAAATTTGTTTAAAAAAAATAAAATCTTTAGGATTACCTTTTACACATTCAGGGTCAACATATTTAAAAGTTGTCCTTAATTCTTCAAAGGAAAATGGTCAAAGCGAGGTTGTGTGATGACTATTCTGGGGGGAAAAGTTGCAGTTATAATTAATGAAATTCGGTTTTGGCATTTCAAATCCATATGACGTTAGTAGTAGGTTAACCTAACATTTACAGTATACAATAAGCAGTCTTACCCAGTTTGTGGATCGTATTTGTGCGGGCTGTTCTCTGAATTGTGGAGGCGCCTTACAGATTCCTGTAAAGTTTGAAATTAAAAACGGATTCACAATCTGCAAGAACCACAATATTTTCAAGTTTGAATAAGATGGCCATCAAAGTAACCGCTGGAGACAAAACACATAACGCTATAAGGCTAACGTTAATCGTAAGCCAACTTTGGTTTACAGACACATTATATAACAATAACTGAACTTACCTCACGTTACTTGCCCTTTTAAATCTTTTCACAGTGTTGTTAGGCTCTTCCTGTAGTCCGTGCTGCTCATACTTTTGCTCGAGAGAATAAAGATGCTGGAGAGCCTCTTGGAGAAGATCAGCCTGTTCAGGCTGTGCAGATATTAAAGTAGTAAGCTGACGAGGTATAGCACTCTGGCCGGAGATCAGCTGCTTCCTCAAGGCATTCACAGTAACTGGGCTTAAGCCTGCTTGTCCTCCTCTGTTCAGTGGAGTAGAAAAACTAAGGTTCCTTTTACTCTCCATATTAAATCTGTCGAAAACGACCGATTCCAAATCTCAACCAAACACCACAAAAAAAAAAAAACAATCCGTTCTCTGTACTTCCGGAAACAATGCGGAGGTTTCAACTTTCGCGCGCTTGAAACAATACACTTCTATTGGGTGCGCCTCCGTCCCCACCTTTATTGTGAGTGGTTGATTTCAAACCTCAAAACGCCCTCTCTTTGGCGCGTGTTGTTTGCTTGCTAATCACCACTCAAACCACGCCCTCGGTATGACGCGTCACAGGTGTATCTATTTAATTTGGTGAAAAAAATATAATGCTGGACATAATTATCTATCAACATGGAAGGACAACCACCTGTTGATAATAATACGAGAAAGAGAGCTTGGCGGTTTTGCGACCACTGCAACGAGAATGTTTCACATGCATATTTTTATCGTCACAAAAAAAAAAAAAAATCACAATGGAGCGATTACAGCGGAGACAAATCACAACACAGAGTTAGAAGTGAGTGCATGTGATGAACTTCATGACTTCATCCAGACGAAATGAGACCTGTGGACTGGGATGATGCTGGTATTCATTTGGGTAAGTTATTGAACTTACCCAATTATTTTTAATGTAAAACCAAATGACAAGTAAAATAAGATAGTGATCATCAGCAGTTGGTTTATATATTTACTGATATCGTGCAACATTACACTGATGTTCATGATCTGCTTTGGTTACACTGTAAAAAATTTGTGATGTTTTTTGTTGGTTTAAGTAAGTAAAAAAGTAAGTAACCTGGTTGCCTTAAAATTTTGAGTTTATTGAAATTAAAAATTTGAGTTGATACAATGAAGGAAATTTTTTCAATAAATAGAAACTCAAAATATTTTTGTATCTGAACCACATAAAAAATGTGATAAATCATGAAAATAGCACAATTTGGCATGTTTCACTGTGTCCCCAGAAATAACACACATCATTTCCCAATATGCTTACAAAATCTTTTAATAATCTTTTAATAAAGGTTGTCGAATCTCAAAAAATGTTCATTGTATTAACTCAAAAATTTAATTTCAATGAACTCAAAATTTTAAGGCAACCAGGTAACTTTTTTTCTAAATAATTTTTTACAGTGTAGAGTTGACACAATGATTTGCTTGTTTTCAGAATGTAGTAAGTTGTGTTTTTTTCCAGTATACGTCTTGTTAATACATTGTAACTTTTATTTATTACAAATTTGGTCATAGCTGTATTTTCTGAACATTTAATGCATAGCCTAATGGGCCATTCATAACAATAACTAAAGTTATTTGGATAAACCGTTACGAATGGGCCATTGATTCTATGATCATATTCATAGTACATGTTCACCTGTATAATCTGTTTATAGTAATAGTTATCTGTATATTATATTTATATAGTACATATTAACCTGTATATTCTGTTTATAGCAATAATCATCTCTATTTATATCAGTACATAACCATGTCCTGCACTTATTCAACCACTGTAAATACTGCACTTTCTACTATTGCACTTTTGGTTAGACCCAAACTGCATTTCGTTGCCTTGTACCTGTACTTGTGTAATGACAATAAAGTTGAATCTAATCTAATCTAATTAACATTTCTATGGCCCAGCATGACCTGTACACATGATGTATTGTAAAGTGCATGATACTTAGCAGGTGATTTTAGTAAAAAGCTGATAACTTTAAGATTATACTAGACAAATGCATAGCTCCAGCCATTAATCAAATTGGTGTTGAGGTTTCACTGTTTAAACTAAATCTTTGTATTTAGCTTGTGTATGTAAATTTGTGTGTAGCTAAAATCGTTGTATTGTTCTTTAATTGTTACAGAGGACACTGGAGACCAAGAGCAATTTGATTTCTGCATATTTGAAGAAACCATGCATTTTATATGAGAACCAAGATTCAGCAGATCTTCTTGATTTATCCATTACTGAAGGCAAGGCTCCTTACATTTAAATTAATGCACACAGACAGACACAACTCGCTCAAGGGTCTTTGCAATGAAAGGCAGAAGGGATACCGGTCGGTAGTTTTCTAAAAGTGCTGGATTCAGAGAGGGTTTCTTAAGCAGTGGGGTTACCCGAGCCTGCTTAAATGCTGTGGGAAAGGTGCCCGTGTGAAGAGAAGTGTTGACAATGTGAGTGAGTGCAGGAGTGATTGAAGAAGAAATAGCCTGAAGGAGGTGAGTGGGTATAGGATCAAGTGGACAGGTAGTAGGGTGATTGGAAAGGATGAGTTTAGAAATATCTGCCTCGGAGAGCGGAGAGAAGGATGGAGGCGTGTTCGTGTTAGTTGTTGAGATGTGTGTGTCAGTTTGTGATGAGGAGAACTGTTTGCTGATGAGAGATGTTTTGTTTGTGAAAAATGATGCAAAGTCATCAGCTGTAAGAGTTGATGAAGGAGGGGGATGAGAAGGACAAAGGAGAGAGGAGAATATTACAGTACAGTAATCAAGTCGGGACGTGATGAAGGAGTGGATTTGGGATCTTGGCTACAGAGTCAGAGAGGCAGTGCCGGAGTCTAGAGATGTTCTTGAGATGGTAAAATGCTGTTTTAGTAGTGTGTTTAATGTGTTGCTGGAAGGATTGAGTGGAATCCATGATGACGCCTAGGTTGCGTACTTGAGGAGATGCTGATATTGAACAGCCATCCACATCAAGTCTGAAGTCATCAATTTTCTTAAAAAGTGACTGTGGAGCAAACACTAAGAGTTCTGTTTTGTCTTTATTGAGTTTAAGAAGGTTACTATCCAGCCAGATCTTTATGTCCCTCAGGCAGTTGATGAGTGGCAGCGGTGGAAGAGGAGTGGAAGGCTTAGTACTAATGTAGAGCTGGGTATCGTCAGCATAGCAATGAAAATGTAAACCATGTTTACGGATGATCATCCCAAGAGGCAACAAATAGATATTAAACAATAGAGGGCCAAGTACCGATCCTTGTGGCACACCATGTCGGACCGGTGCCAATCCAGAGCAAATATCCTTAAGGGTGATGTATTGTTGCCTGTTGGTAAGATAGGATTTGAACCAGGAGTGCACAATGCCAGTGAGGCCAACGAGATTTGAGAGGCGAGTGAGAAGAATGGATTGTGAAACCGTATCAAAGGCAGCAGAGAGGTCAAGAAGTATTCAGTATGAAGTTGTCCTGGCCCTGCCAGTTGTATTAAGTCAAGTGACCTCTAAAGGCTATTTGGAATATAGCAGGAAGTTTGAGGAGTGTGACCTCATTAATGAGGGACGATGATGTCATTATATTCAGACTCAATCTGACTGTGAGTCAGAGACACCATGACGTTGCACATGTTGTGGGCTTCTTAGTCCAAGGACATTTTCTGTTTGGAGTTTGATGGGGCATTCTTTGTGAGTTTTGCTGATTTTGTTACCTTTAATTTAAATGCATTTTGTATAGTGAAATTTGATGTATTATATTGTTTGAAATAGCCTGCATGTTTTTCATGGTTTCATGTGACATTGCTTAACGTCTTTAATGATTTGTTTGTCAAAGCAGTTTTTGTTCACATGTATCAGTGCATATAATTTCTTTCTTTTGTATTTGTATTTTCAGTTTTACACCATTCATTCAGTAAACATTCTCAAACATCACTTCGTGGTTCCGGGAATTATTGTATGAAGGAGTTTAACTTGCTGGATAATTGAAAGTGGACTCAATGAGGCCAGTACAGAAGTAATCAGCTGCCATGAGAAGATCATTCGTGATTTTGATTAGGGCAGTTTCAGTACTGTGCTGTTTCCTGAAACCAGATTAGAATGGCTCATAGAGGTTGTGCTATAGCATATGATGTCTGAGTTGGGAAGCCACAGCCCTTTCCAATAGCTTGGCGATGAATGGTAAGTTGGAGATTGGGCGGTAGGGACTTGGATCTTCGTGGTTCAAACCAGGCTTTTTAAGTGTAGGGATTACTGCAGCAGTTTTAAAGCTGAGGGGGCCACCCCAGAAGACAATGAGGTGTTGATGATGTTGACAAGGGTGGGAGCCAGAGTTGGAAGGCAAGCCTTAACCAGTACACTTGGCATTGGATCCTGTTTACAGGTCGTAGCCTTTGCCTTTGACACTAGCTCCAGAACTTGTGCTGTGTTGAGCATGGAGAATCAGGAAAAGGAGTCCTCCGGTGTGAAGACAGTTTTGAAATTTGTGTCAAGCAGCGGGAGGGATGTTGAATGTGAGGAGCTGGACTGCTGTAGCTGCTGGTGGATAGAATCCACCTTTTCCTGGAAGTAATCCTGAAAACTGGAACATAATCCAGGAACGTCAGATGGCAAAGGGTTGTCAAGTGGGCGGAGTAGACGATTGATAGTGGAAAAGAGCTGTTTAGGTTGATGCTGTAGGTTGCCAATGAATGTAGAGTAGTAGTTATTTTTGGCCTTGGACAGCATCTTTGTAGCTCCTAACATGGTCATTATAGGCTTCCCGGTGGACAATAAGACCAGTTTTTTTGTAATACCTCTCCAACCTCCGTCCTGTGGCCTTCATGAGGCAGAGTTCAGCAGTAAACCAGGGAGCAGGACAGGTGAAGGAGACAGATCGAGTAATGAGGGGGGCAACAGAGTCCAGACTATGTGACAAGGCCAGGCATAGTCATTAACCATGTCATCGACAGTACATTTTGGAGAATAGCTGATCAAATGGCCTTCAAGAGTGTTTGACAAGCTTTCTATGGATACTTGTTTAATTTTTTGATATACAATGGATCTTTTCTTACACTTCCTGTGTGTGCTGTGCACAGTGAGAGAGAACATGACTGTAAGGTGATCATAAACGGCCAGGTCAATAGTTTGTAGATGGGTTGGTGTAATACCTAAGGAGCATACCAGCTCCACTGTATGACCTTTAGCATGTGTAACTGACGCTGACATTTTGTGTAAACGCTGACATTTTGTGTAAAATTAAAGCAGTCCAATAATGACAAGAAATCTGTAGCGTAAAAATTACTGGAGTCAACATGAATGTTAAAGTCACTAAGTAGGATGGTAGCTGGAGATGTTGGGCAGATCAAAGCAAGAAGGTCAGAAAGCTCAGGCAGGAAGCTAGCAGATACCTTAGGCGGGCAATAAATAAAATACCACTTGTAACTGCAGAGGCCCAGACAGAGCAAGGCGAATGCATTCAAATGAAGTGGTATGTACTGGAAATTCTTTTATTTTGAAATCTGCATTATGGATGACAGCCAGCCCTCCGCCACGTCCAGAACTACGAGTTCTGCCTGAAGTTTAGGAATCAACAGTGAAAAGTCCAAATTGATAAAGTAGCCTTTCTAATGTAGAAGCAGCTTGAAGCAGCAGAAGTATGATCACAGGATAACTGGAGTTTGTTTGTGAGCATGAGAAGCGGCAACATACATGCCAGCGTCCTGTCAGCTCAGAGGAATCAATGACTAAATATGACTAAAACTAACAAGGACATGTAGCATAAGACTAAATTAAAAGTAAGTGACAAAATGAACACTAGATATACGCAACATCTACTCCCTCATGCTGAAGCACTAATTAAAAGGGCCCAAATCAGAGTTTTTGAAAGTTTATAAGTATACTATAGTAAAATACTATTATAGTAAAATTACAGTAAAATTATTCTAGTAAATACTAGTGTTTTTGAACCATACTACAGTAAAGATACTACAGTAAATAGAAATATATTAGAGTATTTACTACACTTTGTTAATTTACTGTTGTATATTTAGTATAGTATGTTTCAAAAACACTATAGTATTTACTAGAGTCATTTTACTATAATATACTATATAATTTTTTCATGTGGGTACTCTCATGCAAACTGGGCTTACAGAGGCCAGTTATACACTAGAAGGAATTGTGTTAACACTGAAGCATTATACCCCTTTTAAGCAAATACCCCTTTTACACCAGCATGAACCGGGTGCTAGTTCAGAGCCAGTGCTAGCGCCAGTTTTAAGTTGTAGTGATGTCCGGTTCGCGAACGAATCGTTCTTTTTAACCGGATCTTTATAGTGAACCGGTCGAACCAGTTCACCAAATCGAACTGAATCATTCTAAACGGTTCGCGTCTCAAATCAGGGCTGATCCCACAAGTTACTGTAGTTATTAACTTTCTGCCATCAGTGACAGTCTCTCAAACTAGAAATAAAACTAATATCTTGAAGTAGATGTTGTAACAATCGATTCAGTTCGATTTGGTGAACTGTATTTAGTGCTGTTGCAAAACATAAATGAAAAAATGTTTCCAAGATGATGATGATGTCAATTATATGTAGTAATTTTTACTTGTGTCCACCCAAGGACACTAAGTAAGAGAGTGATTGGTACTCACGTCACCGCTGACGTTGTGAATTTGGATCACACGTCACTTAAGGTGTGGTTATGAGTACATCAGATGACCACCTTCCCCCCTGTTAGTTTGGGACACTAGTCAAGGCCTTTTACCTTGGCTGTATGAGAACACTCCAAACAGGAGGCTGCCCAGTCATTTGTAATGAATGTAAAGGGGGGAGAGTTGGTCAGCTGATTTATCTGAAAGATTGGTGAGATTTCTAACTTGTAGAGCCTTTTCTGTTTTATCAGCACAAGGAAGACACAATTGTAATAAAATAGATTTTATTAACAAAAGATAAACAGAACAATTAACACAACTACTAAATGAATACAATGAATGATAAAGGAATAAAGTGCATACCATGCATAAAATACATGTGAGTAAGTTGAGTGAGGCTATAGAAGAGTTACGTTATCTTATGGAAAGATAAACTGTTGTTTCTCTGAAACTAAGGTGAAGAACCTTATTATGTATCAAACAAATAAACGAAAGATTATTTGTTATTAACTAGCATCAGTTATATTACCTCTAATGTAAATTAGAAAATCATAT
The DNA here is from genome assembly GCF_024679245.1 of Pseudorasbora parva. NCBI lineage: Eukaryota > Metazoa > Chordata > Actinopteri > Cypriniformes > Gobionidae > Pseudorasbora > Pseudorasbora parva. The sequence continues at coordinate 10,349,703 of NC_090173.1, read as the reverse complement.
ACTGATAATAATCAACAATGCCAAGGTCTCTAGAAAGAGGTTTGGTTAAGTGATATTTACGTTCCACGTGGTTGAGTAAGCAGTCCGATGGTGATGACTTCTTCCAATGGTTTTGCTGGGAGACGATGCAGTGAAGAAAGGAGCTGGAATCTGTTTCAACAGCCTTGAACACGAAGGTCTGTGGGATGCTGATCTCCTGGGGCACCAAAGGGTCCTAAAATCTGGAACACGCAGATGAGGCCCTGAAGTAGGTGCAGAAGGTCCTTAATCTGGAACACGCAGACGAAGGAACCTTGAAGTGAAGGTTTGCTCTCCTGAGCTTAACCTTGTTGCAAATGTCTCTGTGTGTCTTCTGTGTCTTTGGACCAGACACCCAGAAGTTGGTCAATCTGCTCTGGTCTCTTTAGCATGGAGACTCTGGACGTGCTGTAGTCGTCTCGCTGGACTAAAACTCTGAACGTAGTGTTGGTTAATGTCTCTTTCCTCACCGGCTGGAGGCTCAGAACGTTGTCGTATCTGTCACTTCCTCACAAACTGTAGATTCAGATCCTCGGATCTTGTGTTGTCTCTCTGGTTAAACCAGAGGCTCAGAACTTGGTTGCTCTGTCACAGTCTTATCCTCGGCGGACAGACTCAGAACCTGGTGAACTGTTTGTCTCTTGCATGGAGACTCAGAACCTGGTTGCTCTGTCACAGTCTAATCCTCAGCGGACAGACTCAGAACAAGGAGTGTCTATTGAAAGGGTACCTTTATCCTTTTCCGAATAGGAGGAGATTGCATTTTGGCGCTTCTCCATTCCAGTGTTGCTATTGGCTGCTGGCATCAGAGAGGGCACACAGTGTGGCCCACCCTTCTTTCCCCTGTGGAACTCATTTGCATACTGTACACAGTTAGAAGTCTTTAAAGGGTCTTTAAAGTTCATCAATGCATTTCTCACTTTCCAAACCACCATCAGAATACCCATGGCAATATACTAAACAAATAGACACCAAACATGATGGAAAAAGATTGAACTGTCATGTGTTCATTTATTTGTTCATTAACAGCTGAATTTGTGGAAGATGTTGCATTACAAATAGCTGTCACTGAGAATACTTATTTCTCTGAATAAGTATGAGATGGATATGTGTAGTTTACATCAGACTTAAGGTTTCCAAACATAGTTGTGAATGGATTTGGATGGATCAGTTTTGGTCTTTCTTTGTTTCACCCACTACTGCTGAGGTCCTGGGGAATGTTTATGGCCGTCACAAATCAGGTCATTAGGGATCCATCTCTAGATGGGTGAAGGGCAGAAACTGCATGTGGACCAATGAGAAGTCCTGTCCTTCCTGGGCTTGGTACTAGAGGTCTTCTTCTTGCCCTCAAAGCGGTGTCTGGCTGTTGTCCAAGCATCTTTATCTGATGGCGTTGGACATCTTGTTTGTGCTAGTCCAACAAGATCCAATCAAAATGTAGCAAACCTTTGTCCATTGTTACGGGCAAAGAGGGGCCTGGCCATAAACTGGGCCCTGGAATGTGCTGTCCACTACATATAATTATTACTATACTAAGTTTTGATTACAAATACTTTATATGGATTTGTTTGAATGTATTTTCATCCGCCAGGATGATAGAAATGACGTCATTACGTAAAGACGTAAAAGAACCGGTTGTTGCGAAGGTAGTGCTGAGGCGCCATGCAGTGCAGTGCAGTGTTTGCGCTGATTATTAATGACTGTGTGCGTCCATTTGAAGAAAGTGAGTTTCATTATATTCCTTACTTGTTTAAGATTGATTATATATGTGAGTTTCTAGGAATAATCGAGAATATGGATCATAAATCCACTCGGGACAAAATGAGTCATGCCGTGTTGTTGACAAAGGATGAACGTCATCGTATAATTCATATTCACGTCGTTTAGATGTTAAGGAACAGGGATTCAAAAGTTATTTTGCCTGGATAAATAGTTGGACATGATGTTAAACTGAAAGATTGCATCAATAATAGTGTTGGATGTAACATTTATTTTGTCTATTTGCAGCCATACACATATACAGTCAAGAATAATGCAAACCAACTGCATCCTCTGCATCCAAATCTGCACCTGTAATCTAAAGTGTGACAACATTGTGGTCTAATGTATGTCTATGCTGCTGAAGAAACTTCAGTAAAGTGTTCAAACTCATTCCTGACTCCTGTCTTGCGTTCTGACCGACGCTCCAAGGCGAGAACTATAACCTACTAAGCACCTGTGGTCCTTTCTCCTAAACAAATTTGGTCCTTCGAGCCGGAGCTCAGTGCTTACCTTGGTTAATGATGGCTGCTTCTAGAGACAAGAGTGAAGCCCTTCAAGAATCTGTATGGCCAAAACGGCAAGTCCGACTGCCAACCTATTTGTCAGACTACCAAGTGAATGTAACAGGCCACGGAGAATTGACTTCCTCTTATATAGAAGGTATTGCAGCACAGAGTACATTTAGACCCGAAGAGGAGTGCAGTGCAGAGAGTGATGGAACTGGCAGAATGATGTTAACAGCGGGTTCAGTGCTGGCCAGACCTGGAAGTCGGTATTCTGTCAGAGATGAGTGGGGTGCCTTCTATACTGAATTAGAGGACATTCAAACTCAGAATGGCCAGGACATTCAGCTTGTACAGAGTTTGCGTGATAGAGTGCGCCAGCATGCATTATCCAGAGGCCATGGGACTTTGGGGGGAATCTCAGGTGCAGATACTCGCCTATCACTGGAAAATGACCGAGCCGCCTCTTTCCTGGCATCAAGTCAGCCAATTTCACACTCTGCATCATCCCAAGTATCACCACTCCGGGCCCAAGTATCAGCGGTGGCCTCAATCAAGTCCCATTCAGTTAACCGCCTGACACCACAGAGACGCAGAACGACAGTGGAGGTTAATCCACCTCCTCTGGAGGTTGAGTCATGGCCTTAACCATCACCTCCTGTATGTGTTGGGTCCCCTTACAGAGCTAGAAAGGAGCATGGATTTCTAGTCACTTCTGTTAGTTATTCAAACCCCGTGGGACTAGAAGTGGAGAGAGCAGTAGCACAGCCCTACTATGGACAGTATACTCCAGTCTGTGTAAACTCATTCCAGAATCCTTCATTCAGGCCTCACCGAGGGGAGATCAGGACTAACCCCATGCCACAAGATACACAAGGTCAGGTCAGTTCACCATATCCTTCCCTTACCTGCCCTCGAATCCAAGCTCCATATCCAATGCCTAATTCTGCACCATGGCAGGTAGTTCCTTTGCAACCATTTGTGTATACACCACAATCAGTGCAACAGACTGAACCATGGCCTACACACCCAGCAATGCCATTCAGTCAGCCACAACCATTGCCTCATGAAACCTTTCCCACATTTGTGCCAGCAACCGAGAAAGTCTATTTAGGCCCTAAGCCACGAATTCCCATGTTAATTCATCGAGATCCTGCAGAATTCGCCAGGCTGAAGATGTCATTGGAGAATCTACTCCCAGTCAACACTACTGAGCTCTTTAAATACCAGATACTGGTTGACCATCTTAAATTAGAGGAAGCCACCTTGATTGCTGATTCTTACCTGAACTCTGCCACCCCATACTCTGATACAATGGTGGCCTTAAATGAGAGGTTTGGTCAGCCTCATCAATTAGCCCTCAAAAGAATCGCACAAGTCATGGATGCTCCAGACATCAAGCGAGGAGATCATGAGGCATTTCAAAGGTTTGTCTGCAGTATTGTGAACGTGCTCTGGAAACTTATGCTGTACTCGACGACGGTTCAGAGAGGACCATTCTTCTGTGTGAAGCAGCAGATAAGCTTGGCCTGTGTGGAATTCCTGAGGACCTAGCATTGAGAACAATGAGGCAAGAAACCCAAGTACTCAGAGGAGCATTTGTCTCTTTTAGTGTTTCCCCTGCTTCACAGCCAAAACGGAATTACCACATCAATGGAGCGTTCACTGCTCAGAATCTGGGACTGGCTGATCATTCTTACCCACTAGCCACCTTACAGAAGAGGTACAAACACCTCAGAGGCTTGCCACTTGAGCCCTTTGATCAAGTTTACCCTTTTCTACTCATTGGAGCTGACCAGCCTCATTTGTTCACTCCAACAGAACCAGTACGTCTGGGACCACCAGGGGGACCGGTTGCTATAAGGACCAGATTGGGATGGACACTACAAGGCCCAGCCAGAGGTCTACCACAGCATTCTAGATCTCGGAACTGTTACCTGACCCCTCAGTAAACCCTGAAACAGTTGAACTTATGAGAAATGTGGAGAAGTTGTGGCAGGTGGACACATTACCATTCAAATCAGAGAAACAGGCAACTCGATCACGAGAGGATCAAGAGGCACTCTCATTCCTGGAAAGCAAAACCATCCGTGTTGAGCACAACAACCTCCAGCACTATGCGACCCCTTTGCTACGGAAGATAAATACTTCCCCTTTCCATGCGACCAAAGATGCTGTCATGCCAAGTCTCAGAGGTACTGAGAAACGACTTGCTAAAGATGATGACAAAGCCTCAGCATACTTAAAGGAATTTAGCAAACTTGAATTGGCAGGTTCAGTGCGCAAGCTGACTGAGGAAGAGGTTGCACAGAGTGAGGAATCATGGTTCATTCCCCATCATCTGGTACAACATAATGGGAAGAACCACCTAGTTTTCAATTGTTCTTACCAATACCAGGGCCGCAACCTCAACGAATCTCTTCTCCCTGTCCCTACTCTTGGTCCATCGCTCTTGGGGGTCCTTCTTCGCTTTCGAGAGCATGCCATCGCGATAAGTGGGGACATAAAAGCAATGTTTCACCAGGTATGCCTTCTGCCTGAGGATAAGTCCCTTCTTCGATTTGTGTGGCGAAACCTCTGTCGTGATGCACCTCCTGTGGTTTATGAGTGGCAGGTTCTGCCTTTTGGTACCACATGTTCTCCTTGTTGTGCCACATTTGCCCTCCAAAAACACGTGCATGATCACAGTGGACAACTGTCTACAGAGTTTACCATCGAAAGCTGAAGCCCAAGAATTACTTGAGAAATTATGTGTCCTTTTGGCATCAGGGGGCTTTGAGATCCGCCAATGGGCCAGTATTGCCCCTGACGTCCTAAGCCATCTTCCTCAAGAAGCTCGCTCAGATAATGCTGAACTGTGGCTTACTCAAAACTCTTCTGAGGTTCAAGAGTCTACCCTAGGGCTAAGATGGCACTGCCCAACAGATACCATTGGCTATAAGCATTGTAACAACAACGACTAATGAGTTTAATGTCTCGGGGAATAATTAACTCAAAAGGGATTTAATATTCAATATTCAGGAATTTATGAATATGATTTGCCAGTTGTTCATTACGTATTAAAATTTTCCGATAGGGAAAATTGTTTAATTAAATACAAGTAACCCTTTATGAAATTGCCTGAAATTATCCTACTAAGTTTGTCCTGCAAATTAGTTATAGACTTTTCAAATCAATTCTCAATAAAGGGATTACTGCTTTACGAGCGCATAAGAAACATTAACTTTACTGATCAGGATAAGTTCAATATTTCAAATGGTCATACAGTTTACTTTACTAACATAGTAGCATAAGCAGTTAGGTAACGTTTAGATCGCAAGTTTCATTGACTTTGTGTATGTGGCAGAATAACAGATTCAACTCATTAAATGTCTTTCGGAGGTTTAATAAACACAGACTAAAAATAACACTACAATTCACACAGAAAGTACATACTAAATATGCAACAAGAGAGTAGAAGTATAGATATTAACGAAAGAATACATAAAAGAGAATAATGAATAGACTGAAGTTAGAGAGAGATAAAAGAGAGAGAGAGAGAGACAAAGAGAGTGAGAGAGAGAGACAAAGAGAGTGGGGGAGGGTAAGAAACAGCTTTCCTTCAGTTCAACCAAATACGACCTTCACGGAGTTAATTTATCCCAACGGGAGAATAACACACCCTCTTTACAGCAGTAAGAAATAGAATACTTGCATTCTTTTTGGTTTCGTTTTGGCTTCTCGCTTGTGTGCATGTGTGTCTGCGTGTCCGGCGGTCCGGCGGTCCGGCGGTCCTTTCCGAGGTTGGGAGGGAAGCGGCTGTTTGCTTTAGCGATGCTTCGTGTTCTTGAAGATCGGATTGTAGAAGAGAAGATTTTTGGAAGAGATGAGGCCTGCTTGGAGGGCCTGCATTGGTGGCCTGGCTTGAGTGCCAGCCCCCCCCCCCCCCCCCCCCCCCCCCCCCCGTGGGTGTTGGCTCCCACAGGAGAGAGAGGAGAAGTGAACAGAGCGGAGTAAGAGAACAAAAAGAGAGGCTGTCTTCACTGGTCTTTTAAGGTCTGGAAATAGTCCCACCCTCCAGGGTTAGACTTAACCAATGAGAGTGTTGGGATTTCCCGGCGGGAAATTCCTCAGCAGATTTTATTGCCCTTTGTTTGAAAGTTCGACTCAGTGGGTCTCTGAGTCTTCATACTATAATTAATGCAACAAACACACACTGCATTTTCTGAATAAGTGATATACATGGAAGTGTAAGTCGTGAAGTGAGCATTAATTTGATAGGAGACATGACATATATGAGGTTATCTGAACTAGTACTTTGTTAAGACAAAGACAAAAAGATGCAAGATACCATACAGAATAAACATTTTACAAGACAGTTATGTGTTTACATATAATGTCCTGGGGTGCATGTTCATTTATAGATGGTTTGTCTATAATTTGAGGCAAAAGCTCTGTGTCTTAAACTCTTTGTGTCTGAAACTTCATGTGGCTAAATTCCTTTCGGGGCCATAAAACAGTCTTATCAGATGGTTTCCAGGGTGACTGAAGAATCTCCCTCTGTTGTGTTGGGGGAAGGTCTGCCACCCAGCACACAGCTTTCACAACAGATTTGTTAAATGTAACTGGCGATTGTGTGTTTGATTCGCCTGAGTCGCTACATAATCCCCCCTTTCGCTAGTTGTTGTCCCTCCTATGGACAACAACGAGCGATATCAAAGATTCAGGAAGATCAGACACACCATAGCCATGTTAGGCTCCAGTTGTTTGTGTCTCCTGAAGTGATGGTCGTTCCATGGCAGATAAGGCAGACAGTAGCCCAGTTCAGGTCTCTGTGCTTGTGCAGCAGGTGTCGAGGCAGCAGGTGCCCTGACGGTGCGTCACCTGTCATCCAGAAGTCCGTTTGTGTGGTGCAGGTGTGCTGTGGGCTTTCTGCAGCCCTGGGTGGAACCATGTTCCTCGCAATGGCCAGTCAGTCCTTTAGGTCTCCTGCCTAGGAAGATGGACTGTGCATCTTGACACTTTTATGTCCTATGCTGACTAGGAACTTTTCAGAGGGTGCCTCGCATTGTGGCCAGGCTGGGTGCCTTCTGGTGATCCACTTTGGTTTCTCTGTTTCAAAGTTCAAAGTCATTGGGGTTTTGAGAATCCCTTCAGAGGCGGCCTTGTGTTCGTTAAAGGCCTTCTTTCTCAAATCACATGCATGACATAGTGTGGGGCTTGGCAGTATTGCCTACAAGGTGACTACCTGGTGTTGGAGGAGAAGGTTCTTGAAGCTGGTATAAGGTTAGGCAGAGGGCTTGGGCTCCTCCCCCCCTTTTGCGTTTGTGTGCAGGGCTGGAGGAGCTTGCGCTGCTGATGTGAAGTTCAGGAGAGTACGTCTTTCTTTTGAGGATTCATTGGCAGTTGGTGATCAGCAGTCCAGGTTGCTCTCTCAGAACGATGCCCGAGGCTGGACCCGGTGTGATGATGTCTGGTGGTGGCTGGCCTCTGATTGTCTGGAGGCACAGGAGCATGATCACGGCCGCGTTTCTTAGGCATTTCCAGATCTGTTGCATGGCCTCAGTAGTGAAGTGGATGCCTCTGTCTGAGTTGATTCTCAGTGGCAATCTTGACAGGAAAAAGATGTGATTCATCAGGTGGTATGCCGTGGTCTGGGCGGTGTCGTTGGGTGCTGGTTGACACTCCACCCACTTGGTAAACTGGCACACCACTGTGAGAAAGTACTTTTTGCCTTTTGTGGACCTGGGCAGGGGTTCTACCCGGTCGATTTGTAGGTTTGACCATGGGAACGTGGTCCCTCTGTGTTGCAGTGGGGCTCTGTGGTTCGGGTTTGCTGGTTGGAACTGGCAGCGAACTAGCCATTCTCTAACATACTCTGCCGTCTCTTGATGCATCCCAGGCCCATATGCCACCTGTTTCAGTGTGTCATACGTGGTTCTGGTGCCGTGGTGTCCAGCACATGGTGTGTTGTGGGCGTACATTAGCATCACCCCCCTTTGCGACCGTGGCACTACAAGCTGTGGCGCTGTGTTGCCATCGGGTGCACACCAGAGAATGTTGTCCATAATACGCATCATGTGTCTGGAGTTATGTAGATGCTTGTGGCTAGAGTCATCAATGAGCTCAGAGTCAGTGATAGGGTGGTTGGAGGGGTCTGAGAGGTGGTCAAGAATTGTCTTTATTGCAGTGTCAGAGGTTTGCATATCCGCAATATCGTTGTTGGAAATTTGCGGAGTTAGCGATAGCAGCTGCAAGGCCGGCATTGTAGCCGGTGTCGATCGCTTGCTGTAGGTTAGCACTGCAACAATGGGGCTGGATGTGGGGTGCGGGGGTGCCCACATGTCGCCGTGTGGTGTGTTTTTACTGATTGTATTGCACAGTGGTAGACTTTTTGTTGAGTTGTCTGCCCACAGTGCAGGGATACTGTTCGTTGTGACAATGTCATTCAGCTGTAGGTCATTCATGACCTGGGGGCAGAAGGCATCAGAGTCTTTGGATAGCTGAAATGTGCAAATTAGCGAATTTGAACTTGCCTTTGGGGCTGAAGCTGTGTTGTCACAGTGTGCTGCAGGGGGTCCCGTGGCCTTTGTGACCTGGCAGTCTGGCTCTGTGGGAGTTCCCGTGACCTCTGTGACTTGACAGTCTTGCTCAGACGATGTGTGTGTCTGAAGGGGCAGAGGGTCACGCACTTGAGCCCAGACTTTCAGCTGTTTGAAGTCCAGTACGGGTTCGAAGCGGTCCAGCAGGTCTTTTCCGATGAGAAACGGATAAGTGTTCATAGGGGAGATATAGACTGGGTGTATCAGCCTCATAGGTCCAATTGTCAGGTGGATGGAAGCTACGTGCTTGAGCTGGATGTCGTTTTGGCTATACGACTGCACATTTAGCTTACAAGTGTGAAGGTTAAGGGTGCGATTTTTCCTCTGTGCTTCAAATCTGAGTCTTTCAAATAGTTGGGCGGATATAAGCGTGAGGTCGGAGCCAGTGTCAACTAGGGCTTCGAGCTTAAATTCCCTTTCCATAGTGATAGTCAGATAGAGTTTTCGAGCCATCCCCTTCTCGATTAGGTTTCCCAGGAGTCTTGGTGTGGGGACCTGTGTGTTGCTTGATAAGCCGTCTGGATATGTGTCAAGTGTCTCATTATGCGTGCAAACAATCAAAACAGCGCTTTTTGGTACGCTGGGCTGCCCCATGTTACTGTTTCGATCAGAGGCTGTTGCTGTCAGCTGTCGTGAGTGTGTGCTGCTGACGTGTGGGGGTGCAACAGTTATTACACTAGTCCGTGGTTGGGCACAAGTGTTCAGGGTGGATGATTCAGTTGCAGGAAGGGCGGGAAGGTTGATTTCAGGTATCATGTCTAGTCGTGCTGTACCTGGTCCGTCCTTCTTGTCTTCCTTGTGAGGTTTCTGTCGGAGGAGCTCTTTCAGGATCTTTATGAGCTCTGTAACTTCAGAAGCAGCTACACTTTCTTTGCCAGACGTGGGTTCAGGTCTGGGCCTACCATTGTCCCGTCGAGAGTGGCCTCTTCGCTGGCTTTCTGGGCGAGGCGGGTCCCAGGATCCTTCAGAGCGATCGCTCTGGTACCGTGGACGGTCGCCATTATGACCACGCTGCCCTCTGCTGGCTTGGAGTGGTTTGGACTCTCTGTTGACGGGTCGGTAACTGTGGTTCTGTTTGGCGCCCTCTAGGGTTAGCTCTGGGTGGTGCACAGAGACAGGGCAGATGGTGGGCTGTTTTACAGTCTTTTCAGAAATGGTTTTCTGTTTGACGTAAGCTTTGTGAGCCAAGTCTCTTAACTGTTGCGTGTCCATGCTGCGCGGGCACGCCAGCACCCCCAGGTGGTAACTGATGGTAGGGTGCAGGTTTCGGAGGAAAAGAGTTTTGAAGTTGATGTCCTCCTCCATGCCTGGGTCGTTACGTGTCCCGAAGTAGGCACGTCGCAGTCTGTTATAAAAGTTCTGTGAGGTCTCACGTCGAGCTTGCTTGAGGTCCATGGCAGTGATGAACCCCTGGTCTGACTCGGGGTCGGAGTACTCACGAATTAGAGCTTGTCGTAGATGCCAGTAGTCCGTTTTGATGGCCTCTGGTTGTCGATCCAGAAAGCTGCGTACGTCACGATTAGACGTGGCCCTGAGCAGGTACAGTCTGTCCCAGTTGTTCGCGTGAGCGACAGTTTGCAAGTAAAAGTCTATGTCTTTTAAGTATGCGTGGACGTCGTGTCCTCCTGCCGGGTCTGGGCTGAAGGTAGGAATATTTCTGGCCAGCTTGTCGAGGTTCTTTGAAGCTTCGTGGCTGTTGACCTTGACTTCCTGGAAGGGCGTCCTTTCCTTTGCTGCTGACGGGGATTCGTGGAGACTGGCGGGTGCTCTTTTAAACAGGGGGCTGTCATTCCCCTTCGTAGCTCTTGCTTCGTGGCTAAAATGTGCGGAGTAACTGGTCAGGGGAAACTGTGTGTTGTGTGTTTCCCCCTTCCGGTAACGTTGCACTATATATGATTGTCTCAGTTCTCTTTGCACCGTGTCAAGTTCATTTTTGAGCTCGTGTCTTTGCTGGATGAGCTCGTCGATCTCGGCTTGTGCCGACTGCAAATGTTTTGCATAGACTTTAGCTTTAATGTCTCTGTCTTTAAGTTCATCAGTGGTTCTCTCCAGGAGGGATTCGCCACGCCGAAGCTTTTCGTCGAGGTGTTTCCTGGCGTCTTTCTCTGACTGTATTCGTCGGTCGGTGTCACGACGGAGCTCCTTCAGGGTCTTTTGAAGTCTTTCTATTTCTTTTCTTTGTTCTTTGTCTGTTTCGCCGTCTTTCTCTGTGTCTAGAAGCTGATCTAGACGAAGCTGGGTGAGGGCTTGGTCTCTCCGGGCCTCCTTGGCTTGAAGCTTTAGCGTTGCTGCCTCCTGTTTCAGGTTGTCGTAGCTCCCTTCGCTTAGACGTGCCTGTGCGATGAGGACGTGGGCGAGGCTTCCGAGGATCTTGGCCACTTCCTTGTTGGAGTAGCTGTGCGTGGGGTCGTGTGTCATCAGCTGGTCTAGCTCGGTGTCCAGTTGTTCCTGGTTCAGCTGTCCCAGACTTCCTTGACTGGTGGCCGTTAGCGCTTCCAGCCATGTCGTTAGGCGGTCCCACGGGACGGCGGAACTGGGTGCACGGAACATTACTGCGGACGAAAGAAACACAGCACACACACACACACAGAGAGAGAGCCAATGCAAGCTTGTTCTAAGCTAATGAGCTATCGTACGGATAGCTGGGAATTTTGGCTAACTGATCTAGACAGTTAGATAATTAGACAATTCAGACAATTAGGTGGGCGGTAGCCCTGGGGGGTCACTTGGTGAACTGCTGCTCGGTCGTCCCGGGACTATTTAATTCTCCTTGGGGTCTCTTGGTGAACTGAAAGAAACACAATCGTGATAGTCCAACAGTGAGGATAGGAAAGAGCACAGTGGAAACAAACACAAGATGAATTGGTCTGTAATGAAAGGAATGTCAGCGTGCGCGCCGGGAGTGTTAGGGAAAATTAATAGGCTTAATGCTCAAGATATACTAAAATTCGGCTTGTACTATGGGTTGTCCCATTTAGCTCATCCGGGGTGAATTGAGGTCGCTTAAGTGGAAGATTAAATATCAAGAGCAATTTAGAAAAAGGCAAAAGTTTCTGTCAAGTAATGATAAAACAAAAGGCACTTTTGATACCGTTTGTAATTACCAGACTGAGCTTTATTCCCAATGGGAGGGGAAAAGAAAACTTTTGCAGAGAGAAAAAAAATAAAATAAAAAATAAAATAAAAATAAAAATAAAATAATAATAATAATTTTTAATTAAAAAAATTAATTAAAATTAAAAATTAAAATTAAAAATTAAAATTAAAAATTAAAAATTAAAATAAAATTATAAATAAAATAAAATAAAATAAAAAAATTAGAAGCTCAACTTAATTCAAATTAAATTCAAAGCAAGTTTAAATGAAATTTAAATAAGCCTGTAAGGAAAATCAAATAAAAGAAAGCCAATCAAAAATCTTATCCTATAATGATTAATCTCTAAGTGGGAGTTATCCAAATAAAAGAATTAATCAGAAAGGGAGTAGGGATTTAGTGTTGCGCTGACTTAACAGGGTATAGCCACACGGTGGCGTCCTTCCTTCCAATTGGACTGTCTGTGACTTAAACCTAATTTCACTTTGAGTTAGAGGAAGTTATGTTTGTTTTTAAACTTCAAATTCGAATAAGGGTGTTTAATCAGCGAGAAAGGAGACTTGGTTGTTGCTAGAAAAATTGTATAAATGAAACTGTGTACAACAGTAAGCAATAAACAATTTATAGGCTCAAACTTATTTTGTTAAGGCAGAATCAAATGACGGAGAGTGAAACTATCCGAATTTATCCACACGATGGCGCTATTGCGCCCGCCCTAGACTAGAGTTAGTTAGGCGGAAATGCTCACCAGATGGCTTTGTCTGGTTCTAGAGTCGCCCTCTGGCGGGTTGCAAGCGGCGTTGCAATTCTTGAGTCGCCCTCTGGCGGTTTGCAAGCGGCGTTGCAATTTCTGAGTCGCCTTCGCGTTTTGCAAGCGGTGTTGCAATTCTTGAGTCGCCCTCTGGCGGTTTGCAAGCGGCGTTGCAATTTCTGGGTCGCCCTGGCGTTCTGCGCTTTACTGGCTCTTGCAAATCATTTACAAATGACTGGTGCTCTAGATGCACGCGTAACAAGACGGGTGAATGCAGGAATTTTCCGTCTGCTTATTCACGCATTTTACATGGACTCCAATAGACATTTATCAATATGGCTGACGGTTTTCAGCATCTCTGATTCAAATGTTTTAGGTCTCAAGTCTTTGGTTAGCTAAGCCAGACTTAAACCAGGAGTTATCGTTTATCTTAACGATATAATAATTATTCTGAGGCCCCTTATATTGTACAGGAGAGTCTCGCCCTGTCCCAATCTTCCGCAATGATAGAAACTTTCCGTAGTTCAGATCAAGCGGGATAACGCAACGTACGTGTCTACAGACATCATCAAAATCTCATTATTTTGATGGAACACATAATATATTGCTCGAGTCAAATGTATGGGTTTCCTACAATACATTTGTTTGGAAATCACGCGGATAAAACCTATTGCGCCTACGGCTGCAGGGGGTTTCGGAGATCACGCGGATTTTCGTACCGTTCATATTTTTATTAATATAATCCGGCTACTTCAACATTTCTCAGCATCTGTTTATGCTTGGGTTCGCTTTGCGCGTACCGTTCATAATTCACCAAACAACAACAAAACAAAAACGAAACAAAAACGCGCGTGCAGGTTATTAATACTCCAAAAATACACAATGAATAGAATATGAATATCATTCACACATACACAAACGTTTGAAACTTGCCCGCATTATTCTCCACCATATAAATGTAACAACAACGACTAATGAGTTTAATGTCTCGGGGAATAATTAACTCAAAAGGGATTTAATATTCAATATTCAGGAATTTATGAATATGATTTGCCAGTTGTTCATTACGTATTAAAATTTTCCGATAGGGAAAATTGTTTAATTAAATACAAGTAACCCTTTATGAAATTGCCTGAAATTATCCTACTAAGTTTGTCCTGCAAATTAGTTATAGACTTTTCAAATCAATTCTCAATAAAGGGATTACTGCTTTACGAGCGCATAAGAAACATTAACTTTACTGATCAGGATAAGTTCAATATTTCAAATGGTCATACAGTTTACTTTACTAACATAGTAGCATAAGCAGTTAGGTAACGTTTAGATCGCAAGTTTCATTGACTTTGTGTATGTGGCAGAATAACAGATTCAACTCATTAAATGTCTTTCGGAGGTTTAATAAACACAGACTAAAAATAACACTACAATTCACACAGAAAGTACATACTAAATATGCAACAAGAGAGTAGAAGTATAGATATTAACGAAAGAATACATAAAAGAGAATAATGAATAGACTGAAGTTAGAGAGAGATAAAAGAGAGAGAGAGAGAGACAAAGAGAGTGAGAGAGAGAGACAAAGAGAGTGGGGGAGGGTAAGAAACAGCTTTCCTTCAGTTCAACCAAATACGACCTTCACGGAGTTAATTTATCCCAACGGGAGAATAACACACCCTCTTTACAGCAGTAAGAAATAGAATACTTGCATTCTTTTTGGTTTCGTTTTGGCTTCTCGCTTGTGTGCATGTGTGTCTGCGTGTCCGGTGGTCCGGCGGTCCGGCGGTCCTTTCCGAGGTTGGGAGGGAAGCGGCTGTTTGCTTTAGCGATGCTTCGTGTTCTTGAAGATCGGATTGTAGAAGAGAAGATTTTTGGAAGAGATGAGGCCTGCTTGGAGGGCCTGCATTGGTGGCCTGGCTTGAGTGCCAGCCCCCCCCCCCCCCCCCCCCGTGGGTGTTGGCTCCCACAGGAGAGAGAGGAGAAGTGAACAGAGCGGAGTAAGAGAACAAAAAGAGAGGCTGTCTTCACTGGTCTTTTAAGGTCTGGAAATAGTCCCACCCTCCAGGGTTAGACTTAACCAATGAGAGTGTTGGGATTTCCCGGCGGGAAATTCCTCAGCAGATTTTATTGCCCTTTGTTTGAAAGTTCGACTCAGTGGGTCTCTGAGTCTTCATACTATAATTAATGCAACAAACACACACTGCATTTTCTGAATAAGTGATATACATGGAAGTGTAAGTCGTGAAGTGAGCATTAATTTGATAGGAGACATGACATATATGAGGTTATCTGAACTAGTACTTTGTTAAGACAAAGACAAAAAGATGCAAGATACCATACAGAATAAACATTTTACAAGACAGTTATGTGTTTACATATAATGTCCTGGGGTGCATGTTCATTTATAGATGGTTTGTCTATAATTTGAGGCAAAAGCTCTGTGTCTTAAACTCTTTGTGTCTGAAACTTCATGTGGCTAAATTCCTTTCGGGGCCATAAAACAGTCTTATCAGATGGTTTCCAGGGTGACTGAAGAATCTCCCTCTGTTGTGTTGGGGGAAGGTCTGCCACCCAGCACACAGCTTTCACAACAGATTTGTTAAATGTAACTGGCGATTGTGTGTTTGATTCGCCTGAGTCGCTACATAATCGACTGGAGGATTATGGCCCAACCACAATGCGCACAGTGTACCGTACATTGGCCAGACAATATGACCCTTTGGGGCTGATATTGCCATATACAACTCGGGCTAAGGTTATAGTACAGCGACTCTGGGATAAACAGCGAGAATGGGATGACCCATGACTGCCTGAGGAACTGCTTCAAGCATGGAATACATGGGTAGCAGAACTGCCTGAATTATCTCACATCACATTACCTCGCTGCTATGTTCCCACCACTATGGACCAGCCAGATGTGATGAGAGATGTCCACGTATTCTGTGATGCATCTGAAAGAGCGTATGGATCAGTGGCCTATCTGCGCTGTGAGGATGCTGAAGGTGGTGTCCACTTGGCTTTCCTGCTAGCCAGATCTCGAGTCGCACCAAAAAGACAACAATCCATCCCAAGACTGGAGCTATGTGCAGCAGTCACTGGAGCTCAACTTGCAAAGCTGATAGTCAGTGAGCTCACCTTACCCGTTAGGAATACCATCCTGTGGTCTGATTCCACTACTGTCCTGACGTGGCTCCGGTCAGACTCGTGTCGATTCAAGGTTTTTGCTGAAATCCAAGAGCTTACAGATCACCAGTCATGAAAGTATGTGAGCTCAACACTAAACCCAGCAGATTATCTGACCAGGGGCAAATCCTTGGTGGAACTAGCACAGCCAAATAGGTGGTGTCAAGGCCCATCCTTTCTATTACAACCACCTCATGAGTGGCCTGAAGCTCCAGCAGGGCCACATGCAGAAGACCCCGCAGAGTTATGGCGTTCCCTGTTCTGTCATTTCACTACTTCTGAACGGGCTGTCCCTGATCAAAGCCAGTATGCCACCTGGAGTGAACTAGTGGAGGCCACAGTGCACATGCTTCCGTGTGATGAAGCAGAGCCAGCTGATCTACCTACCGCAAGTACTTACCAGCAGGCAGTTTCCTTTCTAATCAGACAGTCCCAGCTTGAGAGTTTCCCAGAGGAGTATCACCTTCTCAAAGCCAACAGACCAGTCCCTTCCAGTAGCCGCCTTCTTGTTCTAGCTCCCGAGTTTGACGCAAGAGATGGGGTGATCCGAGTTGGTGGGCATCTTCGACGAGCAGAGGATTTGGATCCGAATTTCAAACACCCTATTGTGCTGGATCCAAGCCACTGCATCACCAAACTGTTAATTCAGGATTTTGACCAGAAATTATGCCACCCTGGACAAGAGCGGGTCTTCGCTGAACTCAGACGGTCATATTGGATATTGAGAGGGCGTAAGGCAGTTCGGAAGCATCAATATGCTTGTCTGGAGTGCCGGAAGTTCAGATCCAGACCTGTTGTACCGAAGATGGCAGACTTGCCTCCTGCCAGACTTCGTTTGTTCAAGCCAGCGTTCTATTCCACTGGCATGGACTGCTTCGGCCCATTCCAAGTGAAGATTGGTAGGCGTACAGAAAAAAGATGGGGCATTATATTCAAATGTCTTACCACACGAGCAGTGCATCTGGATGTACTTACCTCTATCGATACAGATGCCTTCTTAATGGCCGTACGGAGGTTTACTGCACTACGTGGTACCTCTGTTGAGCTTTACTCTGATCTGGGGACAAATTTCAGAGGGGGAGAGAAAGAGTTGAGAGAGGCCTTCAGAGCCATGAGTCCTGACCTGCAAGTGTTGTTGGCGAAACATCAGATCAACCAGCAGCTCCACACTTTGGAGGAGTGTGGGAGCAAGAAATTCGCTCTGTGAAAACAGCACTCAGCACCACGATTGGAGCACAAAGCGTTCCGGAAGAAGTACTCTCAACAGTTCTAATTGAAGTGGAGGCTATCCTCAATTCTAAACCGTTGGGATAGGTGTCAGCCAGTATCTCAGATGTTGACCGCATAACACCAAATCATCTTTTGATGGAGCGGCCCAGTAGTTCATTGCCGCAAGTGGTCTACCAAGATTCTGAACGCCTCAGTCGCAGACGGTGGAGACAAAGTCAGATACTGGTAGATCATTTTTGGGCCAAGTTCATAAGTTACTACCTACCTAGTCTTCAGCTGAGGCAAAAGTGGAAAGGGACTACTGCGGACCTTACTGAGGGTTCTGTTGTGATGATGGTTGACACCTAATTGCCAAGGGCTCTGTGGTTAGTAGGCAAAGTGGTAAAGGTGTTTCCAAGTGCTGATGGACATGTGAGAGCAGCGGAGGTAAAAGTCAAGAACAAGAGCTTCACCGGACCTGTGGTAAAGTTAATTGAGCTGCCTGAATTACCTAATGATGACTAAAGTTCAATTTGAGCACATTTACATTGCAAATGTGGGGGCGGTAGCGCTGTTGCAAAGGTAGCGCTGAGGCGCCATCTAGTGGCCTGTGGCGGAGCGGCGGAAGTGACTGCGCACGAGAAATGTGCATGACGAGAAACAGCTGCGCTCTCCCCAAGAAGACCGTTTCCGAAGTCGCGGTGCAGTGTTTGCGCTGATTATTAATGACTGTGTGCGTCCATTTGAAGAAAGTGAGTTTCATTATATTCCTTACTTGTTTAAGATTGATTATATATGTGAGTTTCTAGGAATAATCGAGTATATGGATCATAAATCCACTCGGGACAAAATGAGTCATGCCATGTTGTTGACAAAGGATGAACGTCATCGTTTAATTCATATTCACGTCGTTTAGAAGTAATATAAGTGTTGTTCTTGTAATATTTAGACACATATATCATTATTTGTTCTGTACAGATTAACATGTTAAAGAACAGGGATTCAAAAGTTATTTTGCCTGGATAAATAGTTGGACATGATGTTAAACTGAAAGATTGCATCAATAATAGTGTTGGATGTAACATTTATTTTGTCTATTTGCAGCCATACACATATAAAGTCAAGTATAATGCAAACCAACTGCATCCTCTGCATCCAAATCTGCACCTGTAATCTAAAGTGTGACAACATTGTGGTCTAATGTATGTCTTTGCTGCTGAAGAAACTTCAGTAAAGTGTTCAAACTCATTCCTGACTCCTGTCTTGCGTTCTGACCGACGCTCCAAGGCGAAAACTATAACCTACTAAGCACCTGTGGTCCTTTCTCCTAAACACCGGTGATCCGTTTTTTTTAACCGGATCATGGAAACGAACTGTCCAAAAGAACCGGTTCGCGGAAAAGAACCGAACTTCCCATCACTATTAAGTTGGTTCGACTGATGAGCTTTCTAAGAACCAGCATGGCTTTCCACAGGCTAGAGAGTCACGGTATACGTCTAGTCTTTCTCAGCAACGCTAGCGAGACAGCGGAAAACACAAACACACCAGGCTTGTTTGAGATGCATCGGCGCTGCGTGAATCGATCCACGTATGATATCAAAATACTGCATGAGCGATTCAAAAGCAAAAGTAGTCGTATGCTCTCATTGTAGTTTGATACGGGGATCGGTCTGCACAGCCGATGCATCTCGACCAAGCCTTCCATCAACAATGGCAAAAGTTGCGTTACTGTTGATGCTCATGGCTTTGTGATCCTACATCAGCATTAAAACACCGCAAATCCAACGCATTTATGCAGCTCACCATGATTTGTATAGTAGATGGAGATTACAATCGAGCAGCTTTTAGCTGATTAGCTAATATTTAAAAACTGGCGGTCACAAGTTTGTGTTCGTCTTGTTGGTCATGATAAAACTGGGCAGTTTTTACTTCTAGCCCAGCAATGTTTTTGTGCTACTTAAGAACAACTTTTCCTGGTTCGGAGCTGTTGCTTTGGGTGTGGAAAGACAAAGAACCAATTTGAAACTAGGCTCTGGCTCTGAACCAGCACCAGCACTGCCTTGGTGGAAAAGGGGTAAAAGAGGAGCAGAGAGGTTGATCACCTGACCACATAATCATGTCTTGGTTTGAGGATGACCGTAGAGTCACCTGGGCCAAACTCCAGACAGGAAGTGCTCATGGAGAGTGCTTGTATATCACCTAACATGCTTAACCTATGCCAGTGCTAACAACAGGGTAGTTTTTAACATGAGTGGTTTTATTTCGGCCGCCTGT
Organism: Pseudorasbora parva; assembly: GCF_024679245.1. Classification (NCBI taxonomy): domain Eukaryota; kingdom Metazoa; phylum Chordata; class Actinopteri; order Cypriniformes; family Gobionidae; genus Pseudorasbora; species Pseudorasbora parva. Next base: position 10,330,332 of record NC_090173.1, on the reverse strand, counting down.
AACGGTTCAAATGGAGGCTCTTTCAGTGCCCGTACGACCAGAGAAAGGTCCCAGGAGGGCACCTTAGGGGGCCTAAGGGGGTTAAGCCTTCTGGCTCCCTTTAGGAAATGGACAATCATGTCGTTTCTGCCTACTGACTGACCAGCTATCTTCGTGTGGAAAGCGTCAAGTATCTGTAATTTATCGCATGGTAATGGTCCTGGTTTCTGGTTTCTGGTTGAACACCATCTAGAGAACGCTGACCATTTTAGGGCATAGAGACACCTAGTGGACAGAGCTCTAGCCTCACTTAGTGCTCAGGACACACGCTGGGAGGTCACTGAGCCCCCTTTGAGGGGCCACACATGTAGCGCCCACAATTTGTGACATTACTGGGTTTAAACATGCCAGATTGTCCCGTTCCCCTGGGAAAGGAGGTCCTTCCTTAGGGGAATTAGCCATGGGGCTGCTGATAGCAGCTGAATCAACTCGGGAAACCAAAGATTGGTCTGCCAGAGTGGGGCCACTAAAAGGACTGTGGGCTCACTCTCCCTGCTTCTTTTCAAGCCATGGGGAAGGTGGGGGACTGGAGGAAAAGCATAAAGCAATAGGCTGGGCCATTTGTGCTTTTTAAAAAAATATATTGGGCAATGAGAGTTGTTGTCTTCGGAGACAAATAGGTTGACCTCTGCTTTCGTTAAAAAAACTTCCCATATTATCTGAACCATCTGAATGTGGAGAGATTCCCCTGTGGCCACCAGACCCCAGGAGAGTATGTCTGTTCCCTGATTCGGCTTTCCTGGCACGTGCACTGCTTTTATCGAGTGCAGGTTGCCCTCTACCCATAGGAGGAGACTTCTGACCAGTCTCAACCTGAGTCCACCCTGTTGGTTTATGTAGGAAACCAATGTTGTGTATCCATGCAGAATAGGACATGGTGACCTGTAAGATGTGGTAGGAAGGTCTTGAGGGCTAAAACGACTGGCAGCATTTCTTGGCAGTTTATGTGCATCCGTGACTCTGTGCTCGACCATGAGCCAAAGGCCAGTTTGCCCTCATGCGCAGCTCCCCAACTCCTGTTGGAGGCACCCATAGTGACCCCCATTAATCCAAATTCGTCTCCCTGACTCGTCGAGGTGGGGTTTCAACCAAGGGGCCAGGGCTTTGACACAATAGTGGCCCACATTAATCCGTAGTTGGCCTGAACACCAAGCTTGGGGAGGAACCTGTGGTTTCAGCCAGTACTGCAGTGGGCGCATGTGCAGCATACCCAGCAGAAGTACTGGAGAAGCTGATGCCATTACGAGTGTACAAGCTAATGGATAATCAGAGTGCACTCGTTCAACAGATACACCCTCATCTGGGTTGAGTCTAAAATCACCCCAGGAAAGATATTCTCTGCCTCGAAAGCAACAAGCTCTTGGCTGTATTTATTCTGAGGCCCAGGCATTCTAGATAGCTGAGTAGCCCAGATTTGTGAGATTCTAATTCCCCCTCTGACATCGTCGTGGATGTTAAAAATTAGCATTCCCATTTGTCTGAAAGGGGAGAGGACTGCATCCATGCACTTTGTGAACGTGCGGGGGGCCAGGGACAGACCGAATGGTATGACTTTGTACTGGTAGACCTTCCGTGCAGTTTCCGATGCTTCCCAGTATTTTCAGAAACTTTGGGGCAGATACAAGGTTATTTTTATTTTTTGTCACTGACTGGTCCATCATACAGAGATAGTGGCCCATTGGTTTGTCTTCTGAATTGACAGGCCAAAGTGAGAAAGACTTCCCCTCCATATATGGCGCTTTTTTCCCATTTTATTTTTATTTAAATGCATGGAACTGCAAAAGTATATCCGCATCAGAATATCCGCACTACACAGCTGCTGGCCGGCTGAAGAATGTACAAAAGGTAAAGTTCCCGTTCAGTCAGTCACTCTCGTTGCCACGTCGGAGTACCGACGAATAGGAATCTCACTCGCAAGAGCCAATCTACTTCAAGTACAACTGAACGAGCCAATGCACATTGGCATGCAATGATTGCACCAGGTGCTCATGCCATGCCGTGCAGGTATAAATGAGACAGATGATTGCATCAGATTATCCTTTTACTTTGGAGCCGAGTGGTTATGCCAGATATCACTCCTCACTTTTTAGTTTGACTGTAAGAAGCCTGCCTTTTGGAAGCAATCTCTTCAGTCTGTGTTTTTGTGATGACACAGCAGTGGGTCGCGTGTTCTACGGATCATCTCTCTTCGTTGTTTGTAAGAGAAACCACAAAGGCTGTTTTCACAGCTGGTGGTCACCTATGAAAGGACAAGATCCCAGATACAGGCGGCTGAAATGAGCTTTCTCAGCAGGGTGGCCGGGCGCTCCCTTAGAGATAGGGTGAGAAGCTCGGTCACTCGGGAGGAGCTCAGAGTAGAGCCGTTGCTCTTTCACATCGAGAGGAGCCAGCTGAGGTGGCTCGGGCATCTATTTCGGATGCCTCCTGGACGCCTTCCCAGGGAGGTGTTCCGGGCACGTCCCACCGGGAGGAGGCCCCGGGGAAGACCCAGGACACGGGGAGGATTATGTCTGGAGGGATTATGTCTCCCGCCTGGCCTGGGAACGCCTCGAGGTTCCCCTGGAGGAGCTGGAGGAAGTGGCTAGGAAGAAGGAAGTCTGGGCGTCTATGCTTAGACTGTTGACGCCGCGACCCGGCCCCGGATAAGCGGAAGATAATGGATGGAATGGATGGATGGGTTCGCTGCGCTAGGTGGAGAGCGCTAAAAAGCCGTTCTCACTGCTGTTGAGAGCATCCTGTGAGAGAGAGCCCCCTGCGTGTTTCAGCACCAAGGAGAGCGTTGCTCGAAAAGAGAAACACAGATAGAGGATGCATCTTTTTCAAGATTACATTCTATCTGTGTTTCTGGGTGCGCTGGTTACCTTTCACCGCGAGATGGTCACCAGCGCTGTATCTCATGTTTGGGCGTTCAGCATACTGAGGCAGCGCTGGTGGATGACTCATGTTCTTACTGCGGGAACATGACCATTTCAGAGTTGCGAGTTTCAGAGTCTAGACTCTGTCTCTGTCTCGACTAGACTCCGTCTAGTCTCCGTGCCTCTGCCGCGATCTAATCCCCCACAAAGGGTTACTTCCGGCAGTATCGTGGGGGATCTGAGGGTGACGGTGAGCATGCTTCCCCCAGGGAACCCACCCCCGGATAACCCTCACTCCTCCCGCACTCCGCAGCCAGTAGAGTTGCCATTGGAACGCGGTGGTCCATCCTCGAGATGTGTACAACTCGTATCCTTCGGGGCTCCCCATGATGGAGATGTCCGTCGCTGCATCGGAGGGAGGGTCAGAGTCTTTCAGAGATGACGTTTCGACGCAGGCGGCTCCCTCGGGAAGATCTGCTGTGCCCGATACTGATCCGGAAATGATGGCTATGCTTTCCCGGGCCACCAAGAAGGTCGGGCTTATGTGGAACCCTCCACAATGTCCTGAACTGTCGAGGCTGGATGATTGGCTTCTCAGGATGGCCCCTGCTGGTTCTCAGCGACCCACCCCAGTTCCTTTCTTCCAAGAGGTGCACGAGGAGCTCACTAGATCATGGAAGACACCTTTTACTGCCTGAAATCGGTCTGTTGGCTCCTTCTCCCTCACCACTCTCCATGGCAGACCTGCAAAGGGTTACACACAGGTTCCTCCTGTGGAACGGGCCATTGCTATGCAACTGTGCCCTAACTCCACTTCCAGGGAGAACCCGTGTCTCCCCTCCCGGGCCTGTAGGTACTCCTCCGATTTGACCGGGAAGGCCTACCAGGCTTGTGGAGAGGCAGGTTCCCCATCTCTGGCTGTGTCTCGCTGACATGAGGGATACCGATAAGATCAGGTTCCTTAATGCCCCCGTGTCCCAGACCTGTCTCTTTTGGTGACACGTTCCAAAACATCGCCCAACAGTTCTCAGCCGCACAGAAGCAGACTGAGGCCATCAATCACATCATGCCACGGCGGTCAGCTGCTGTCAGCCTGCTCGTCACCGAGGGCGACTGCCTGTGTCTGCCTCCGCTCCCTTGTCACAGCAGCAGCCTCCACCCAAGCAATGTTGTGGAGCCGGGCACAAGCTGGCCGCCCAGCCCATCCAGCACGCTCCGAATAAAGGCAAGTGGCCCTGAGACAGGCAACCCGGAGATGGAGAGGACTGCTCTTCAGGAGATGGTGACCGCACTGCTACATCCCCAGGAGAAAAGGCCGGGCGTAGGATCTTTTGTTCCATTTTATTTTGGTTCTGGTTCTTCAATAAAAGAGCAGTTTCTTACATCTCTGGGTCCTCAAGGCCTCGGAGGGTTGTGGCCCGTCAAACACCGGACCACACTCATTCACCTCCTGTGTCGCCAGCGGGCAGCAGCGGATGACCAGTGGACGCATCACAGCCTCCTTGCAGACCCTCGGCCCACCCGTGAAATCAGGTATGTGTTACACAGCATACTCACACCTCACTGAAGGCCGCCTCCACGAGACAGGCGCCCCAGGCCTGGTTAGAGCTCCCCAGTCCATCTCGCTGGCTCATTCAGACCATCAGGCTAGGCTATATCAGTTCACCCGGCATCCCCCTAGGTTCACGGGCGTCCCCTTCACTTCGGTGCAAGCTGCAGATGCCCATGTCCTGTATACGGAGATCACTGTCGTGCATACGGAGATCGCTGTCCTACTGGCGAAGGACGCAATAGAGCCGGTCCCTCCAGCCGATATGAAGACAGGCTTCTACAGCCCGTACTTCATTGTACCCAAGAAAACCGGTGGGTTACGTCCGATCTTGGACCTGCGAGTACTGAATCGGAGCCTTCACAAGTTAATGCTCACACAGAAATGCATTTTTGAGTGCAGCCATCCCCAAGATTGGTTTGCAGCGATTGACCTATAGGACACGTACTTTCATGTCTCGATTCTCCCCCTACACAGGCCATTCCTGCGCTTTGCGTTCGAGGGGCGAGCATATCAGTACAAAGTCCTACCCATCGGGCTGGCCCTGTCCCCCTGTGTCTTCACGAAAGTCATGGAGGAGGCCCTTGTACCCATGAGAAAACAGGGCATTTGCATTCTCAACTATCTTGACGACTGGCTCATCCTAGCACAGTTCTGGGAGCAGCTGTGCGAACACAGGGACCTGGTGCTCAGACACCTCAGCCAGTTGGGTCTTTGGGTCAACTGGGAAAAAAAGCAAACTCGCCCCTGTGCAGAGGATCTCTTTTTTCGGTATAGAGTTTGATTTGGTCGAGCGGACAGCGCCTCATGGAAGAGTGCAAGGTACATCTTGCACTGAGCCGCCTCAAAGGCAGGTTATGGGGCAAAGATTTATTGGTCCATACGGACAACACTGCGATCGTTGTGTCGCAACTCTATGCTCCCGTCGCATGCCGCAACTCGCCTGCCACCTCCTCCTCTGGAGTTAGAAGTGTTTGAGGTTGCTTCGGGCCATTCCTGTCCCTGGTGTGCGACAACCGTGTGACTGATGAGTTGTCATGAGCTGTGCTCCTGGGAAAGTGGCAACTTGACCCCCCAGGTGGTCCAGCTGATCTGGGTTTAGTTTGTTGCTGCAAATTTTGACCTGTTTGCCTCCCCAGAAATATCCCACTGCCAGTGGTTTTATTCGCTGACTGAGGACATAGTTGGCACAGATGCACTTGTGCACAGCTGGCCCCAGAGCCTGCGCAAATATGCGTTTTCCCTAGTGAGCCTACTTGCACAGACACTGTGCAAGGTCAGGGAGGACGAGGAACAGGTCCTGTTGGTGGACCTGGTGGGGCCAATACGGAACTCATGCTCAATCATGAGATGGGGCACCCTCTGGCACCCGCGTCCAGACCTCTGGCTAGAGCACCATCTACAAGAAAAGCCTATGCCTTGAAGTGAAACCTGTTCATCGATTAGTGTTCTTCCCACCGAGAAGACCCCCGAAGATGTTCGATCACGTCCGTGCTTTCCATCCTGCAGCAGGGGTTTGTAGATCGCAATTTTACTGTTTAATATTATTTTGTATTATTAGTATATATCATCAGTTAATATCATGTATTTGTATTATTATTCTTTACTAATATTCATTATCATTTGTATAATCATTATTATTTAGTCAGAATGAGTCTGAGCACAGGAGTGTGAGGGACATGGAGAGGAGATAATTTTGAACACAGGAATATGTAGCATAAGTTTTCCAATTATGCACATGTGACTGTAATTCTCTGTAAGGAAGTATTGTGTAGCATGATGTTGTTTTCCTACCAATGCATATGACACATGTCACAAGTTCTGTATAAGACATATTTTGAACAATGAACAACAAGTTTCTCTATGCATATGTTCTAGGGTATATTATGCCGCGTGAAAGCATGAGGTATAGCGCAAACAACCTGTTTATATAGTAATACAATTGATTTCTCTGTCTGAGCAACCTATAAAATCCAAACTGGGTGTCCAGGAAGACAGAGAAAGCTGGAATGAAGATCATCTCCTAGGAAAATTGTCTTTCTCTCCTATGTCTGATATAAAAGTATATAAAATAAATCTCTTGGCAAAATAACTGGTGTCTGGTCCTGTGAATTAAACTACCACGGGGAAAAAAGCTTAATTTTTAAGTCTACAGGTTGGAGTGTAGGCTGTCGCCCTCCACCCTTAAGGTTTACGCTGCTGCTTTTTCTGCCTATCATGACCATGTAGATGGTGAGTCGGTTGGGAAGCACACCCTGCTATCAGATTCCGTAGGGGGGGCATACGGTTAAATCCTCCCCTCCATAATCTCTTGAGATCCTGCTCTGGTGCTCTGAGCACTTCAGAATGCCCCATTTGAGCCTTTGCAGTCAGTAGAGCTTAAGATTCTGCCCATGAAGAATTTGCTGTTTGGTGCATTGGCCTCCATCAAGAGGGTAGGGGACCTGCAGGCATTTTTGGTCGACCAATCCTGCCTGGAGTTCGGGCCGGGCAACGCCCCCGTGGTGGTACTGGGACCCCAACCTGGCTACGTGCCCAAGCTTCCCACCACTGCCTTCAGGGACCAGGTGGTTAACCTGCTAGAGCTGCCCCTGAAGGAGGCAGATCCAGCCCTAGCTTTGCTCTGTCCTGTCCGCTCTCTGCAGATCTACGTGGATAGAACTCAGAGCTTCAGGACCTCAGATCAGCTCTTTGTCTGTCACGGAGGCCAGCAGAAGGGAAAGGCTGTCTCCAAGCAGAGGATGGCCTGCTGGATAGTGGATGCCATCACCTTGGCTTACCAAGCACAAAATTCAATAGTTTATTATATATGGTTTATATAGAGCCCATTTGATTTTGAGTATCTGCCGATACCGAGTCCCGATCCAATACTTCTATAATACATAAAAAAAGAATAAAGAAGAGCGAAAAAACAAACCAGGATGTTCCTTATTTTTTATTTTATTCACCTTATTTTAACACTCAACAACTCTAACAAACAGAGCACTTCTGTGAGGTAGCTTGAACAATCAAGTAATAAATAACATAAATTCTTCACTTTTGGGTTTTAGTGCAACATTAAAATAAAAAAATTCCTGGACCGGAGTTGCAGATGCAGAACAATTAATTATGTTGGTGTGAAATAAACAGTTATGGAAATTAAATTAAATAATCTGCTCCCAATAATCCCGAAAAAAGTCTGTTAGTGCCTTAGTGACAATTTCTTCATTCAGAGATGATGTCGATCTCAGCTGTCAACCATGACATCACACAGCCGTTTTTATAGCATCAAATAACTAACTAAAACTAAACTTATTTAAAAAATGAACACTTGAAATGAAATCATCGTGATGATAACTGCCTACAATGACATAAATTACCTTTGGGGAAAAAATATTTGAAGTGTAATTTGACTGAAGTGTAATTAACAATGCTTTTCAGGTTTTTATAGGTGTAACATTAGTTTTTAGGTAGAGAAATTTAATATAGTAGGCTAATCAAATGTAAAATGCATATTTAACTGTTTAAATTAAAGACTAATCCTTACAAAAGCTATTCAATCAAGAGCAGTGGGTGATTTGATTCCTTATCTTTGGTTTGACATTAAACAGACAGCACGGCTACTGCCCCTTTAAGACCTAATGGAAGGCTCTGCGTCGTCTTTCTCAGCTGCATAAAGTCCTCTTAAAGCATATTCAGACTATATGTCTGCTTGGATACTTATCAAGATGGACATGTTGACATACTTCTTGTGTGAGTTGGTCCGTTTAACCACAAGACTTGAAAGAGAACTCAATATTTGCGTTCTGTGAGACGAGTGCGCGCTTTCGGATGATGTACAGAGACAGATCAGCGCGCGCTCTCATTCGCGTCTTCTCTACACATGACAGTGAAAATGACTGCTCATATTCAATGACAATACGGCAGCACTCGCATGAATTGAACAAAGTTTACACAGATAGACCGTTTTGCCCACGGTTTTCTTTTATTAGCGCTGTTGTAATGTATCACTGAGGAGCCAGCACGTGTATCCAGCTACAGAAACATAGCCGCCTACATAAAGCATTATTTTCAAGTTACAACCTATATTATTGCGTCATCAGATGTGAGATGAACCGCGGTGCAAGTGCTCACTTTGTCTCTCACCCCAGAATATACATATATATCCGATATGTCCTGATCGGGATGTAACGTCCGATTCCGATTTCAAGTCTGAAATCGCGTGATCGGGCCCGATTTCCGATCACGTGATCGGATCGGGACATCCCTATATATTTTAGAACCAATATACCCATGGTAATGAGGAACATGGTTCTACCTGCGACTACTATGCTCTTACAGTTAAATAAAACTGCCCAACAGTTAAACTCAGTTAAAATGTCATTCTAATTCAATAAAAGAGCTTTAAAGCCTGGAACCTACAAATTAAGGGCAAAGCTTTTTTCTCTTTGAATGTTTTATGAACTTTTAATGGATCTAATTTTGGATCTATGGATCTTTTTAAATATGAACCTCATGAAAGATACATGTCATTATCTTACATAAATTAGGTGTTTACTCTTGAAAAATATGATTGTTTTTAAAGGGGTAGTTCAACCCCAAAATTACTCATTTACTCACCCTAATGTCATTCCAAACCTAAATGAATTTATTTCTGTGTAACATCAAAAATAAAACAATATTCAATGGTAGCCTAACCAAAATGGCTTGGTTGCCAACATTCTTCAAAATATCTTGTGTTTCACAGAAGAAAGTCATACAGGTTTGGAAGGACATGAGATTGAGTAAATGATGACAGCATTTAAAAGCAGTAAATTCACTGCATCCTAGCTCAAAATCAGCGTGTTACTGTCAAGTGCATTTCTGTGACAAAAGTACAATATCAAGTTTGTTATCTGCATTTGCAGTAAATTCGATAATATCCATCATTATTTGTCCCTGTCCTAGTTTTATGTTTTTTGCTCGAATTTAAGGCCCTAACCCCGGCAAAAACATTCACAGGAATCTCATGGGCCGGTTGGGCTGGGTTTGCCAGGGCTGAATTTTGGCCCCAGTCCAGCCCTGCGTCAAACGCAAATCTCAAGAACAGTCTGTGACAGGGAATAACTTGAATATGAAAGCAAGCATCTTTCAGATCCACTGAGAAAAAAACAGTCCAACAGGTGAATCTGCATGATGATCTGACTCAGCATTAACATTCTGAAAGGCTGTTTAAAAAGGACAGATGTCTGAGGTCTAGGCCTAGGTTGGAGGTACTGCCTCTATGGCCCCTTTTTCCAACAGGCTGTTTACTTTGGTTTTGAGGACATGAGACATGTTGGTCTTCACCAAAGTGTGTATGTTTGAATATGGATTTCGAATGTTATTTGGGGGGGGGGGGGGGGGGATTCACAAGTAGAAAACATAAGAAACATGATTTATAGCCTTTGTAAAGATGTGTGCAGCTAATTATTTCATTCAGTGATACTGTGTAACTGAAACTATTGTATTTTGTACATTTCTTAGTAGCAAACCACACACATACATAAACTCTTCTTAAACAGCATCCCAAGTTTGTATTTAGGTCTACAACAACTGTAATAAATTTATTTTTATTTTTTTATAGAAATCTGGAATATTGCACCTCTTTTTAATGGAATAGCATGGCTAGATGGAACGCACAATACCAGTCACAGCCTATCCTACATGATAGTAGGTATACTATAATAACACATTATGTAATGTAATTTTATTTTAGAAGAATGAGGAAAATAAAGTGGGTATTTAAACAACTTATCTCAAGATCAGGAAGTAACCCATAGCCGTTTAGGGCTTCCTTGATGTTTAGGAGTTCAGTGCTTCCGTGAACACATTGTTCAAATTCTTTCTGTATTAAAAATGTGAAACGTTGGAAATGTGGCAGCACCTCCGCATGCTCTGAATTTGGAATTGTCATAAATCAATGACAGCTCCGTGTGGAGACGTTTATGATTTGACATTAGGTATGCATCAAAACACAACATTGGTGACACTCAAGTAATAAAAAACACTTACAACACAAACCAACATTACAAAATAAACCAAAAACACAAACTGCTAAAAGTGAGGCAAAAACAAGTTAAACAGTCTAGATAAAAACAACAAGAATCAAGAAACTCCACAGCATTATCTATTCATGCCACACTGCACGCTGGATACTTTCATAGCACACATACACTGTAGAAACACAGTATGATGTTGTTTGTTTAAAGTAATGTGTTTTTAAAAACGGTAAACTCACAGTAAGCCAAGGGTTTTTTAAAAAAAATTTTTTTTACAACTGCACATTTAGATACAGGATCACATCACTTCAGTCTAACCACTGGATTATGTATTGTTATTAGTTTGTTTATATATTGTGCTAGTGATAATGTGGTTTTCTGAAAAATAATGAAACATTGTGAGCATGAAGTTATAAATCACAGTGTCATATAGACACTCACAGGCATAAATAATGAAACACAACAATGGGTGACTTGCACGGCAAGGCAAGTTTTTTTAAATAGCACATATTTTATACCCAATGGCAACTCAAAGTGCTTTATATATAAATAAATAAAAATAAGATTATCATGTGTAAGAATTAAAAATAAAAACAAGGATAATTAAAACAGTTACAAAGAGAACTCACTGTAAAAAATCCAACTTGCATATTGTTGACTCAGTTTCAGATTTTTGTCACAGACACGCCCAGGCTCCCACGCACCTGCACCTCACGAGCACCCCATCATCTCCTGGAAGTCCGGTGAGGTACTAAAGTGGGGCGATCAATGCTTCTCCAGTGGTCTGTCTGCACTGCCTGTCCCTCCTGTGTTATCTTCTAGGAAGATTCCTGTCTGTGCCACCTCCATCGAGAGCCCCATCGATCAATGTTCTGTCCAGATCCCCTCCTTTTACACCCTTTAGCGGCGTGTTCTGCCCTCACCGGGCTTCCAAGCTGCCTCCTCATCGGCCATGGGACTGTGCCATCGATTCAAGGGGAAGATTTATCCCCTATCCCTTCTGGAGGAGAAGGCCATGGAAGAGTACATCCGGGAGGCGCTCGACCAGGGCTACATCAGACCATCAACGTCCCCTGCTGCCTCGAGTTTCTTCTTCGTGGCGAAAAAGGACGGAGGCTTGCGGCCCTGCATCGACTACAGAGCACTCAATAAGATCACGGTAAATTTCCGTTACCCCCTTCCTCTCGTCCCGACAGCGCTGGAACATCTTCGAGGTGCCACTGTGTTCACCAAGTTGGACCTCTGCAGCGCCTACAACCTCATTCGGATACGTGAGGGGGACGAGTGGAAGACAGCATTCGTGACACCTACTGGCCACTACGAGTACCTCGTCATGCCCTATGGACTCGCCAACGCCCCCTCCGTATTCCAGGATTTCATACACGAGATGCTCCGGGAGTTCCTCCATAAGACGGTCTTGGTATACATTGACAACATCCTCATCTACTTCCGGAGCCTGACCGAACATCGCCACCACGTTGCGGAGGTCCTGAAACGCCTGAGGGAATTCCAGCTCTTCCTCAAAGCCGAGAAGTGTTCCTTCCACCAGCCCTCAGTGCAGTTCCTTGGGTATAACATCGATCACAGTGGCATCCAATGGACAAGGGGAAGGTGGAAGCCATCAAGTCCTGGGCACTCCCTTCCACCATAAAGGAACTCCAATGTTTTCTGGGCTTCTATCGCTGTTTCATCAAGAATTACAGTATCATCTCCGGTCCCCTTCCAAATCTCCTGCGATGCCAGCCCAAGTCTCTGTCCTGGACCCCAGCGGCCACGCAAGCATTCGACGAGCTGAAAGAAGCCTTCTGCACTGCTCCCCTCCTGGTACACCCGGATCTTGACCTCCCTTTCGTCGTGGAAGTGGACGCCTCCACCACCCGAGCGGGAGCGGTCCTATCACAGCAGCAGGGGACGCCCAGCCGCCTCCACCCATGCGCCTTCTTCTCTCGGAAGTTCAACCCGACAGAGGTGAATTACGACATCGGCAACCGGGAGCTCCTCTCCATCAAGCTCGCCCTAGAAGAGTGGAGGCATTGGTTGGAGGGAGCTAAGCACCCGTTCCTCGTCCTAACTGACCATAAGAACCTCCAATATCTAAGGGATGCCAAGAGACTCAACCTTCGCCAGGCCAGATGGGTACTCTTTTCCTTTACGAGGTTCAACTTCCAGATCGCCTACCGCCCTAGGTCCAAGAATGTAAAGGCCGACGCTCTCTCCCGCCTACATGCCCCTGAAGGACCCCCTGAGAAACCCGCACCAGTTCTTCCTGAGAAAGTCTTCATGAACTCTATCTCCTTGCCGCTCCGCCGGGTTGCCCTCCAGACCACAAGTACATCCCACGGGCACAGCACACACCCTTGATTCACTCCGCACACTCATCATTGGGCACTGGCCACTCAGGGACCAATGAAACCCTCTCGAGACCGCTTCTGGTGGCCCAACATGGCAGCCGACGTCAGAAGGTACGTGAGAGGGTGCCGGGAGTGTGCCATCAGCAAGAGTCCCCGGCACCTCCCTGCCGGCAAACTCCTTCCGCTGCCCTTTCCAACTCGACCCTGGTCACATCTAGGAGTCGACTTTATCACGGATCTGCCTCCGTCTGATGGTTTCACCTGCATCCTGGTGGTAGTGGATAGATTCTCCAAGTCCTGTCACCTCATCCCCTTGAAAGGTCTGCCCACTGCACTTGAAACAGCAGAGATTATGTTCAACGTCATCTTCAGGTGACGTTGAACCCCAGAGGATATTGAACCCCAATCCCAGAGGATATTGTGTCAGACCGAGGACCACAATTAATTTCCCGGGTATGGAAAGCCTTTCTCTCGCTCCTAGGTGTGACCGTCAGTCTCTCGTCTGGATACCATCCGAAGACGAACGGGCAGACGGAACGGAAGATCCAGGTGATCCGGGTGACGGATGATGTGCCTGTGACGGTCTCGCGAGATATCAGGTACGATCTAACATGACGGTGCCCTGAACTCAGCTAAAACAAAACAGAACGAACCGCGCTGGGACAACTCAGCAGAGTCCGAGGATGGAACTACTACAACAATAGAGGTGGGACTTCTAGAATCCATAAACAATAAACTGGCAATTCTTGAACTGCTCCATCAAGACATCAAAGATCTTAAAACCAGCCTTGAGTTCAGTCAATCACAGATTGACTCATTGCAAAAAGACAATAAAGAAATGCATACAATCACATGTCCAAGACAGTGAACATGACAAACTAAGAAACTTTACAATGAACATGACAACATGACCTTTTAAACTTATTTAAGAGAATGGCGGTGGGTGCTCGCAGGCTGGCAGGTACTGCGACTCCACTTAGTTTAAAACAATCTAGGATACCGCCAAATTTATCTTACAACAATAAAGGTATAAAACCGATATCACAACGTCTGCACGTAAGGAATACGAGCACTCAGGTACAACGCGTAATTTTGATTCTTCAATTTGTTGCAATCTGCGCTGAAGCATGGAACACCTGGTCAACTTCCTATCACTTTTCGTCACGCTCTGTGAAGCATATCGCTTTCTCCCCTGCCGTTTCTTGGTGCCAGTACATCGCTTATTCTGTGATTTTAAACTACGGACGTGCTGACGTTCATCAACAGGACCGTAATGATGGATCTCAAACATCGGCCCAAAAGAAAGCGTCAAATTTACTGTGTATGCTTCTACTACTGTGTGGAGATATCCATCTAAACCCGGGTCCTGTGGGCGGTCGGCTAACTACGGAACACAGTGTCAAATCTTCGATTGCTGCTTATGGTTCTACAACTTCCATAGCGGTGAGTTCAGCTCCTTCTAGAGCCGCGGACATGTGTGTGTCGTCTTTGCAAACCAACTTAATATCGCGCACAGTGAAAAGGAAAGTTGAAATTTCCGCTGTTGGCCTTTTAACGCCGCGCTTTCCCTCGTGTTCGGAGTATACGTGCAAAGACAGAGTGACTTTGAAACAACAAAGATTTAGATTGTTCCAGACTGTTAATCATGCAAAAAATCTCTGGGAGCCATTTGCAAAGCCGAGGGGAATCCTTGGTGGACATTTGAATATTAGAAGTGTCATGTCAAAGACTGAACAGTTGGAACATCTGCTAATGGACTCAAATCTGGATTTTTTGTGTTTGTCTGAGACTTGGCTAAAACCCTCTACTCCTGAAACTGTGTTTCATGTATCTGGCTACAATGTTTTTAGATGTGACCGGAAACAGGGAAAGGGTGGTGGAGTAATGATATATGTGAAGGAACATTTGGATTGTAAATTGATTGAAAATCTCACTGAGTCGTTGGAATGTGTGGGAGTAACAATCAGACTATCATCTGAAATGTCTTTTAAGGTCATTGTGTTGTATAGACCACCTACAGCAAAAGACATTTTTTTAAATTGAGATACTAAAAAATGTGATAATAAGGAAACCATTTTGTTAGGTGATTTTAATATAAATTGGCTGAACAAGAGTATCAAGAAAAAGTTCAAACAAATTAGTAACAAGTTTCAGATGGCACAAATGATAAAACATCCTACACGAATAACAAAATCGTCCCAAACTTTAATAGACTTAATCTTTACTAATCACGCAGAACGAATTACCAAAACCTATAATTTGATAACAGGCTTGTCTGACCATAATCTTACTTTAATGGTTAGGAAATTATCAAAAATGAGATATAAACATTTTAATTCAATTGACCGTGATTCAGTGGCTTCTTATATTTCCAAGAAAGATATAGAAATGTTTCATAATGAAATACAAAAAATTGAATGGAAAAAATTAACATCTGGTAAAAAATTGTCAGTCGTTGCCTTGGATAAATGAGTCCATATGGAATCTAATGAAGTCAAGAGATACAGCACCTAAAAAGTCCTTGAAAACAGGTCCCATGACTGATCGACTTTTATATAAGGAGCTTAGAAATAAGGTAATAGGGTTGTTAAAAGAGATGAAAGCAAACTTTTATATGAATTTGATTGAACAAGCAAAAGGTGATACTAAAAAACTTTGGAAAGCCGTTGATAAAGTCACTGGACAAAAACATTTTAAATGCCAGAAAATGGAAATTAATATAAATGAAAATCTTGAAAACGATCCACAAATAGTTGCAAATTATTTCAACAATTATTTTATAGAATCACCCTTGTCAAAAAATCCTATTGGAATTTCACTTTGTCCTATAGGATCTTATTGGATTCTTAGAATCCTATAGGACAATCTGATTTATTTTATTGGAATTTCACTTTGTCCTGTAGGATCTTATTGGATTGTTAGAATCCTATAGGACATTCTGATTTATTTTAATGGAATTTCACTTTGTCCTGTTGGATCTTATTGGATTCTTAGAATCCTATAGGACATTCTGATTTATTTTAATGGAATTTCACTTTGTCCTGTTGGATCTTATTGGATTCTTAGAATCCTATAGGACATTCTGATTTATTTTAATGGAATTTCACTTTTCAATGAAAAAACACAGAGATTGGCTTAATATTGTTATATAACCAAAGCAAAGCGTTTGCATAGAAAAACAATCACACTTTCAAATTAAATAATTAGGTTGAGTGTTCCTATAATAATACAAAATACATTAATATAATATATATATAAAAGTGCCATTTTGTCTCACTATCTAGTGCAGGGGTGGCATTTTGCAGCTATGAATGGCTCATATGACTAAATTAATTTTAAATTCATGATTTAATATCAATGAGATTTTTATTTATGTAATGTTTTAAATCTAGATGGTTATTTATCATGTAAATAATGTGACTGTGGCGTTTTAATGCGCATGCGCGTTGGATATTCGAATCGCGTTCTTCAAACCACACTGAAGCAGAGTTGCCATGGAAACGGAGACTCGGAGTCAAACGAGCAGCACTTCCTCAGACGCTGTTTTCACTAGTTTGAGGTGAGTTTAGTTCCTAAAACCACACAAATTATACACACAACTGTTCCTGACACCTTTCTTACGTTAACTGACACACTTCTGTTGAATATTTACTTGATAGAAATGATTTAGTGTCTTCGGGAAAAGTGCAGCATCCGTTTTCACAAGAGGCTAACTTAACCTAACTCTATCGATTTGATCGATTGAGCCCTTGTTTATGAAAGCTTGAGCTTTTAAATAAATCTTTATGTATAACTTAAATGTTTTGATAGTTTTGTTAAGGTTTTGCTGCTAATTTGTCAATGGTACGTATCAAAAATCTAAAAGTATACACTGTAACATTGCTGTTCATCGATGATGTCAGTTATATGGAGCGTGAAAATTAGCTGCAAACTGGTAAACAAATATTGTAAAAATGTTCTGTGATTTCAGGAGGGACAAAATAACCCATCTACAACAGAGGGGAAGATTCCAACATTTCTGGAGAAAGCTGCTGACAGAGCTGTAAGAAACAGGTGAACCGAGGAAGGTCATTTTATATGCATGTATTTCACATAATATTTGACATAATATCAGCATGATTTTAGTTATTTTCTTTAGCAAAATTATACATATTAAGAAGGCTTTGACATTCAAAACATAAGTGACACTGTATGAGCAATATTAAATTAACAAGTAAACCTAAAAACACAAACCCTGTTTATATTAAAACAGGTCACAAAACTATTGAGTTTTACTGGTATTATCTATAGTGGAGATGAGTGTGATGAGGTTCAGGTGTGAGTAATCAGTATTCGGGAGAGGGAGTGTGCTGTGATTGGCTGGTGTGAGAACCTGGCAGATTAATAACAAATAGAAACTGAATTTGAATCTAAAATTGTGTTCTGTATTGTTAAAGAATGAGTTCACCCCAAAATTCAAATCTCCTGATAATTTCCATCGGTCATTTTCTAAAAAAAATAAAAAAAGCATTTATATACCTTTTACCTCAAATGCTCGACTTTGATGTTGTTTTCCCACTGCGTATTACGCCGGAAAGGTCAGTGCTGACCCAGTGCCGAAAAACTCCATCTCATGTTCTCCTCTAACTTTAAAATTGTCCGACATCGTTGTTTTACCTTTTATTTTTGTAAAGGGTGTTTGATTTAGTCTTTGCACGTTGGTTTTAACACTGGGACGGTACTTCCACATACGTCACACGCGTGACCTTTCCAACGTAATGACGCCACAAAGCCTTACATCATCAAAGTCGAGCATTTGAGGTTAAATAGTATATACATGTTTATTTATTTTCTACTGAAGAATGAAAGACATGAACATCTTGGATGGCATTGGGGTGAGTAAAAGATCAGGAATTATCATTTTGGGGTGCACTAGTCCTTTAATGTACATTCTTTCTGCTTTACTTTTGGAGCCATAATAATTTATGGGTTGTGAAAACACTGAATGAATAGACATCATTGTACTTGGACATTATTAAATGGCTACTCTATAGTAAAGTTAAGAATTCTAGCTAGCCGTGTGTTAATGTGGTGTGTGTTCTTCTCATTTTAGCTCCTACATCCTTTTGGGCTGAAGGTCAAGACAGAACCAAACCAAAGCTGGCCTGTAACCTGCCGGCCTATACGACAGACTTCACACTGACAGCTGCTGGCATGGATGCTGCATCACGTGTTTTTGAACACTTTTCCACCTAGAATGTATACGTCCCCCACCAGGAGACTTCATGTCTTCATCTATTGTGAGTGGATATCATTTTAAACATTATTTTAAAAAAAACACTAATTTCTTCTAATTTTTATTGTGTAGTATATGTATTTTTTCGTAAAAAGAAAATAAAATTTTAGTAATGTTTTTAAGTAATAAAGTAATTAATTGTTAAGTAATGTTGTTATAATCCTGTTAATTTATGTACAGTATAAATTGCAAACGTATGCTTGTTTTGGGCACATGTTTACAGCTTATAGACATTTTAGAGGAGGGAGATGCTGTGTATTTAAAGGTGCTTTAAGTCATTTTTGTTTATAAATCATTATTACAGTGGAACAAATTGCTATTTTTTTATTTGTAAATTAGCAACTGAATTTTTTAACCATTGCACAGCACCACTTTATCACCAATAATTTACAACTTGTTTTTATGTCACATGAGAACACATGAAAGGTTATATTTTTTTTCAGATTATGTAATTTCTGTAATAAAGTTTGTATCATAGAATGGTAACTTCTTTCTGTTGTTATTTTGTAGATGTTTGTTGTAACTTAATTACTTAAATGTACTTCAAGATAATTTAGTAAAACCATAGCTGCACTGTGGTAATACAGCCAATTTATGGTACATGATCCATGTTTTTTAAAACCATGTTTACTGCAAAAACCATGGTTGCTGCAGTCATGGTTACAATGGTTTTACTGTAGTATTACTACAATATAACTGTAGTAAAACCATGGTATTAAAACCATGTTTTTTTTAAAATACCGGTTACTACAGTAATTCAAACTACAGTTTTACTATAGTATTACTACAATATAACTGTAGTAAAACCATGGTATTAAAACCATGGTTTTTTTTTTAAATACCGGTTACTACAGTAATTCAAACTACAGTTTTACTATAGTATTACTACAATATAACTGTAGTAAAACCATGGTATTAAAACCATGGTTGTTAAAAATACCAGTTACTACAGTTAAATTGTCCTACAGAATATGTATGTATTGTCTTATAAGACAATTCTCACAGAATCCAATAGGAATCAGATTACATTTGGAATCTTATTGGAATCCTTTAGGATTTATCCTACGGGATATTTATGTATTATCTTATAAGACAATTCTCTAACGGAATCCTATAGGAATCAGATAAGAATCTTAAAGGACAAGACATAAATTATCCTATAAGATTATTTCTAACGGAATCCTATAGGAATCAGATAAGAATCTTAAAGGACAAGACATAAATTATCCTATAAGATTATTTCTAAAGGAATCCTATAGGAACGGTTCCAAAATATGATAGAAATTTTTAATGGAATCCTGTACAGATTTCCATTAAAAATCCTTAAGGATTTTTTGACAAGGGCAGTTAATGAACTTGGCAAATATTACAATTGTACTAATTATCAAACATCTGTTCCATTTATTTATAATAATCCAAGTTCTCTTTCGAAAGGGAACTCGCTCTGCGTCAGCTGACGCTATGGGGAACGCCTTCAGCGTGACAGGTGTCTGAAATCGCTATCAAATCACAATCCTACTGACCGTCGGCAGCTGGTGATGTCATCACTGTGCGACCAGGAAGTATAAAAGGGCACCGTGCCAACATGACAATATCCTTTCGTCTTCAGGGACTGTTTTGTCTGGTTCGCTATGTGATTTTTACTCAGTTCACCGATGACGTAGTGATTTTCAGATCACGTGTCACTTAAGGTGTGGTTATGAGTGTATCAGATGACCCCTCCCTCTTTGATACGGGGCACCAGCTAAGAATAATATCTTAACAATATAAGTAAGAACACTCGCAAAAGAGTTGTTCAGTAATTCAGAATTAATGTAAATTAGAGGGAGTTGGTCAGCTGATTTATCTGAAGGATTTGTGAGTCTGGACAACCAGTAGAGTCTTTGATCATCAACACAATGAAGACACAGTGTAATAAAATGAATGAAATTTATTAACAATAGATATGCAAGTGTAAATACTTAAATGATTAATAATGCTAGTAATGGATATATACTTCTAAAGGATAGTAAACTAATAACCAAAAAGTAATGAACGAAACAATAAAACCAATAAATGATGTGAGCACAGAATGGATAAATGCAATGCTGTTGAACAGAATGTAGCAATAGAAGAGAATTGTATGGGAATGCTTCTTATGGGAACCACCTAATGGTTCTGGCACATGGTGATAAATAAATGTTTATTTATCATTAAACAAATAATAAACCTATTATCTGTAACAACCTGACCTCAAGTAACTGTTATCTAAACAGGTTAGAAAACATATGCTGCATGTATAAACTAATGCCAAGGTCTCTAGAAAGAGGTTTGGTAAGTTTATATTTACGTTCCACACAGTCGGGTGATCAGTCCTGGCAGTAGATTCGTCTTCCACTGGTTATGCGGGTAGCGTGCAGTGGGAAGGGCGCAGAGTGGCGAGAAGCCGTTGCCACGCTGGGCTGAAGGATGCAGAACTCCTGGATGCGCCAAGAGGGTCCTTAAACGCGGACCAGGCAGCTGGGTCAGTCGAATCTTCACAGGGTCCTTTGCAGGCTGGCTGCGTCACTGAGGAGCCGCGTGGGACCGGCAATGTCTGCCGATGCAGAGGTCCTTGGTGGACTGGATGTGCTGCTGGAGGAGTTGTAAAGGTCAGATAAGATCTCTCAAGGAGAGAGCCCTTTTCCAGCTATAGTTTGCCGAAAGCAATATAAAGGTTTTGCTCGCAAAAGCTTAACCTCCACTGTCTTGTAGTCTCTTTCCTCGTCAGGTCAGAAGCTCAGGACGTGGTGTGTCTGTTAGTGTCTCCTTCCCCGTCGGGTTAGAAACGCAGAACGTGGTGTGTCTGTTAGTGTCTCCTTCCCCATCGGGTTAGAAACGCAGAACGAGGGTGTGTCTACCCGGGGGACATATTTATCCCTTTCCGAGGAGGAGGAGATTGAAATCCGGCGCCTTTCCAGTCCTGGAGTGTGATTGGCCACTGGATTCTGAAGTAGGCACGGTGTTGCCCACCCTAGTGTGGAACTCATTTGCATAGCATAAAGTGGCATGTTAAAACAATGTCTTAAATGTTTTACCCATGCATTATTTCTTTACCAAACCTCTTTTAAAATATAAAAGGCATCGTATGGAACAGATAGAGACCAAACATGATAAGAAACGGCTAAGTCATCGTCCACACATTCGTTTATTGGTTAATGGACCTGTCCCGTGGACTGTTGTTTTTACAGTCAATAACCATTAACATAAACTGCACTTTGTGTAAAGATGAGGTGGATGAGTTGCAGTTCATATACATTTAAGACCTCCAAACATGTGTATGAATGTCAGGGCGGGCATTCATACACATGTTTGAATTTTTATGGCAGCACTTGCCTAAACCTTAGGAATGAGTTTGGAGGTTAAAATCCACTTGTAGACCAATGAGAAGTCCTCTCTTTGGTGGTGGTGGGTGCAGAAGGTCCCCCCTTCCTGCCATGTAAGAGGTGTCTGGCAGTTGTCTTGGCATCTTATCTGATGTTGCTGAACATTTGTTTATGTTCATTCACCAATGGTCCAATCATAGTGTGGCACATCTTCTTCCACACTGGTAGTTAGGGAGGGGCATAAACTGGTCTCTGGAATGCCACCCTAACTGATGTTCACTACAGCTAGAAAGTCTTTCTAAAGTGAAATGAAGTGCACACGTAAATCCAAGGGAGCGTACAGGAAATGCGCTGATTCGTGTCCCAGGTTTCTCACGCCTGAGGACATGCACACCCTTTGTGTACTCTGCCTGGGGGAAGAGCACGCGCGGGAGGTTCTCGAGGGGGCTTCCTGCGCAAACTGCGAGCGTTTTCCGCTGAGGACGCTCCACTCTCGCTTGGCCTTCTTCTCGAGGGAAGAAGAGCCAGCATCTGGGAGCGGTCCCGCTCATGCCGAGGCTGAGCGGCGCCGTTTGTCCTGGGGCTCCCAGATGGATCTGGCTCATTGTCTGGAGAACACAGTGCTCGCAGACGATCAGCCAGGTCGAGAGAGCAGGCTGACGGAGGAGGAGTCGGATGGAGACTCCTCCTCTTCGTCAGCCCGTGCTTTTCCAGTCGACCAGAGGATGCCTGTGGATGAGGAGGAAAATGAGGCTGAGGCCAAATCCTCCCAGCCATCCTGCCCCGTGTATGGGGAGCTGCTGGATGCAATGGGGCGCGCGGCGCTGAGACTTCAGCTGCCGTGGCAGAGAGCCAGGGGAGAGACCGCCCGCCCTGACAGATTGGGCGATTGGTTTCTCCCCGACCATAGCCGCCCAGCTCCCAGGAGCCTTCCATTCCTCCCCGACCTTCACGAGCAGGTCTGGGGGGGGCATGGAAGAAACCCTACTCGGCGCGAGTCCATCGACATCAGCGTTTTAATTTTGCTGATGTCGGGGGATTGGCCGAGGCAGGGTATGTGTCGATGCCGCCCATCGACGAAACGTTCGCGAACTATCTCGCGTCCGGACGGCCATCGACACTAAGAGCTCCAGCCATGCCATCGAAACCATTAAAAGACGACTTCAAGTCTCAATGGCAGGGCATACACATCGGCGGGTCAGGCGGCGGCGGCCTTGCACACGATGTCTGTGCTGAAGGCTTATCAAACTGATCTGCTGAGGGACCTCAATCAGGGGGAGGGTCTACCCCCTGATGCGATGGCTGAGTTGCGCCGAGGTCCGGGGTGGCGCCCAGGCAGGAGGGTGTCCCTGGCCCAGCAAGATCCGAGGATCATCAACAAAGAAGAAAAAATGGGCCAACGCAGTAGAGTAGCGTGGCCTCTCGTGCGCCCCCTCCGTAGAGGAGTAGGATGTGAAAGAGGCGGGACACCCGCAACAGGAGGAGGCATCGGGAAGAAGAATCGCTTCCAGCGCCGGAAGCGAGTTGGTGAGTCTCCGCCCCCGAGGGCGCTGAGAACATGAGGTTGTGTCCCCTCCTTTGTTCTGTTTCTCTCCCCGGGCACGCTTTACACCAGGCCGCGCGCGGCGATGATGAGCGAGCGGTGTGTGAGAGCGCCCCACCCTCAGGTTAGTGCGCCGAAGCATGCATGTTACATGAAGCGATGAGGCACTGAAGACAGCAGGTGAGTCCCCTTTTAAGGGCAAACATTCTTCTTTCAATGCCGTATGTTTGGACTCTATGCTTCCCTGAGGGATATTTTGTCTACAAAAGTAATGTTAGAGTTGGAGATGTGGGCCTGTAGTACAGCACCGTAAAACATCAACCTGCGCCCTTGACGCACTCCCCACTTCTTTTTTCAAAAGTGTGTTTAACTGTTTGGAAGCAGATCTCCTAAAAGTGGTAAACTCCTCACTTCTCTCTGGGACTTTTCCAACTGCCCTTAAAACTGCAAAAGTTAAGCCTCTTCTGAAAAAAGAGAAATCTGGATAACTCCATATTGAGCAACTACAGACCAATCTCAAATCTCCCCTTCATTGGCAAGATCATTGAAAAAGTATTTTTCAATCAGCTGAACAAATTCTTAAACTCAAACGGATTCTTTGACAATTTTCTGGTTTCCGACTGCATCACAGCACAGAGACAGCGCTCATAAAGATTATAAATGATATTCGCTTAAATACTGATACAGGTAAAACATCAATTCTGGTTCTACTCGACCTCAGTGCTGCATTCGATACTGATGACCACAACATACTTCTTGACAGGCTGGAAAACTGGGTTGGGCTTTCTGGGATGGTCCTCAAATTGTTCAGGTCATACTTAGAAGGGAGAGGTTATTATGTGAGTATAGGAGACCATAAGTCTGAGTGGACATCCATGACATGCGGAGTCCCACAAGGGTCAATTCTGGCACCACTTCTTTTCAACCTGTATATGCTACCACTGAGCCAAATAATGAAAAATAACAATATTGCTTACCACAGCTATGCTGACGATACCCAGATCTACCTAGCACTATCACCGAATGACTGCAGCCCCATTGACTCCCTGTGCAAATGCATTGAAGTAGTAAACAACTGGATGTGCCAAAACTATCTTCAGTTAAACAAAGACAAAAGTGAAATCACTACATTTGGAAACAAAGATTAAATTCTCAAGGTGAACGCATATCTTGAGGCGAAAGGTCTGATAACAAAAAATCAAGTCAGGAATCTTGGAGTGATTTTGGAGTCAGACCTGAGTTTCAGCAGTCATGTCAAAGCAATAACTAAATCAGCATACTATCATCTGAAAAATATTGCAAGAATTAGATGCTTTGTCTCCAGGCAAGACTCACTAGTAGGGTGGACTATTGTAATGGCCTTCTCACTGGCCCTCCCAAAAAGACCATTAGACAGCTGCAGCTCATACAGAACGCTGCTGCCAGGATTCTGAGCAGAACCAGAAAATATGACCATATCACATCAGTCCTCAGGTCTTTACACTGGCTTCCAGTTACATCTAGGATTGATTTTAAAGTACTACTACTTTTTTATAAATCTCTCAATGAGCTAGGACCTAAATACATTCCAGATATGCTGATTAAATACAAACCCAACAGATCACTCAGATCAGCAGGATCAAATCAGTTAGAAATACCAAGAGTTCACTCAAAGCAAGGAGAGTCTGCTTTTAGCTATTATGGCAGCCGCAGTTGGAACCAGCTTCCTGAACAGATCAGATGTGCTCCAACAGTAGCCACATTCAAATCCAGACTCAAAACACATCTGTTTAGCTGTGCATTTACTGAATGAGCACTGTGCCACTGTATGTCCCACTGATTGCACCTTATCTATGCATCATCTTTTTAATTCTTTTTATAACTGTTTTAGTACCTTTGTTCTTTTCTTTGGTTATCATCATTTTATTATTTTTAATTCTCTTTACATTGTATTCTTTTTCTTATGCATTTTTATCCCTATTTTAATTCCTTTCTACGTAAAGCACTTTGAATTGCCATCGTGTATGAAATGTGCTATATAAATAAACTTGCCTTGCCTTGCCTAATTTCTGATCACTGGAACCACAATGCCTGGCAGGAACTTTTGGATGCCACTGCTAAGGAAATGCAGATCACCTCTACTTCCGATTCCTTTCCTGATGCAGAAGATTATCGCCAACCTGAGATCCTTATTCTTAAGCGAGTTTAGCAGGAGTCTTTCCCTAATGACTATCAAAGTTTGGTGACTGGGAAACCCCTGTCCTCGGACAGTCGCCCTCTAACCTTAGCACCTGAATTAGACCAATTTAATGGTTTAATCCGAGTGGGAGGGCGATTGAGGAGAGCTGAATCCATTGAAGAATCTACCTTACACCCCATCGTATTGGATGCTCATCATTCAGTCACCCGGCTACTGATTAAGCATTATGATTGCCAGCTGCGTCATCCAGGACCTGAGTGGGTGTTTGCGGAAATGCGGCGCTATTTTTGGATCATTCGTGGACGGGAAGCCATTCGTCGGTACCTGTCAGATCGGGACACTGACTCAGTCTGCAGGCACCAAAATACAGTTTATTGAAATAACAGGAACAACCCAAACGGGCTAACAATAGTCCAGATAGATACAGCAGAACAGAGGAGTCACAAGTCTTATCAAAACAAAAAAATCCAAAAAGGCAACACAAGAGTCAATAGCAGAGCCTTCTGCCGAAGAATATTAGGACTATCAACCAGGCGGAGAAGCGCAGCACGAGGCACAGAGTAGGCAGGGCTGGCGGCGCTCAGATGGCACGTGAAGCAGGGCAGCAAAGGAGATCTGTGGGCAGCGTTAGAAAGCGAGACCAGGGCCAGATGCAGAGGGAATCCACCTAAAGAAAACAGAAGCGTAGCAGAAAAAAACAAAACTAAAAGAAGAAGATCCAAAGGCAAACAGTCCTTAAAGCTTGGTCTCACAAAGACAGGACAGAAATCCAGAATCAGAGAATACCAGACTACCAGACAACCAGACTAGAGGAGTGCTTGCACAGCCACACCAAACAACGAACTGGCACAAGACAACACACAAGAGGGACTTAAATAGGAGATCTAATAGGTACAGCACAGGTGGAAAGAGTGAAACAATAACGAGGTAATGAGTGGAATAACAAGGGGGTGGGACCAGACACCACAGTGACAGCAAAGCACAAGGTGACTAAAAGCAAGCCCAAGTGCTCCAAAACACAAACACATGACAGAGACAGGACATGAACGGACAGATCAGCCCAGGGTCATGACAGGTACCAGCATGGGTGTCTAGAGTGTCAGCGTTGGATGGCCAAGCCAAGTATTCCAAAGATGGCAGACTTACTTTCTTCCCATCTTCGTCTCCACAAACCTGCTTATTACTCATGTGGAGTAGACTGCTTTGGGCCAATGCTGATTAAAATTGGGAGACGCACAGAAAAACGCTGGGAATAATCTTCAAGTGTCTAACCACGAGAGCGGTTCACTTGGACCTACTCAGTACCATGAATGCTGATTCGTTCCTAATGGCCTTTTGGCGGTTTGTTGCCCGAAAGGGAACACCAGCAGAATTGTGGTCAGACCAGGGAACGAACTTCAAAGGGGGCGAAATAGAGCTGAGAGAAGCCTTTGCTGAAATGGCTCCTGACTTACAGAAACAGCTTGCTCGACAAAGAATCCAATTTCACTTCAATCCTCCAGCAGCTCCACATTTTGGAGGAGTGTGGGAGAGAGAGATACAATCTGTGAAAACTGCTCTTTATACTACAGTGGGAGCTCAATCAGTCCCAGAAGAAGTCCTGCTGACAATCCTTCTAGAGGTGGAAGCTATTCTTACTTCAAAGCCTTTAGGGTACGTGTCCTCTGATGTTGCAGACATTGATCCTGTGACACCTAACAGTTTGCTCATGGGTCGGCTGGATGGTTCCTTGCCACAGGTAATCTACCCAGAGTCTGAATTATTGAGTCGCAGACACTGGAGGCATTCTCAAGTCTTAGCCGAAAACTTCTGGTCCAGGTTTATCTGAAACTACCTTCCAGGCCTCCAGACCCGGCAAAAGTGGCAGTCATCTACCTCGGATGTAACTGAGAAAATGGTTGTCATGATTGTAGATCCGCAGTTGCCTAGGGCCCTCTGGCCTGTTGGACATGTCATCAAGACGCACCGCAGTCCGGATGGACATGTCAGGTCTGCTCATGTAAAAATCAAGGGACATGTCTATACTCGACCTGTAGCACGTCTGGTGATCCTCCCAGCTCTACCAGATCATGGACAGTGTCTGGCAAACTCCCACTAAGTTAAGTCGCCTTTTAGAAGAAGCAAAGTTGCCTAACACCTTTGGGGCGGCTGTATAAAAGGCTTCTGGAAAAGGGGACTTTTAATGGGGGACTTCTATTTTGATAATTAGTAATGTAGAGTGCAATTCATGATACTTCCAGTTGTCATTCACTGCCTGCTGCGTCATTATATAGTACTGAGAGAAAGCCAGCTGCGCACCCTAGAAGTTTCTTCCTGCCTGTTATTTGGGTGTTCGTTGGCGTTTCGGTGTCCAAAGTGTTAGTAAATGAACATAAAACTTAATCTTCAATACACTTTGGAAAGAAGCACCAGTCTCCTCATTATTTGTGTCCTGACCGACACACAGGGTTGTATACTGCTCATAAGTAGACCCAGAGCCTAGTAGTCTCCTTCCCTCTCCAACGCGCATCAAGGATTTTATTCGGTAAATGTGTTTTTATTGTAGTTTAACATGGTTTCTTCTTTAGCCGATTCATTTAAGCACATGCATTTTTTAATGTGCATTTTTGTTGAATTTACGCACATCTTGCCATCCATCGTGTTTGTATGCAATATCCTGAAATATGCATCAAAAATAGGTGTATGGAAACAACTACAGAAATAGTGTTTTATTATTTCAATAGTAAGTGCACTGAATGATATGAAGGCACTGCCCCCCCCCCATCCCAATAATGGTGAAAATACCATTAAAGGGGTACATCAAGAAGTTGCTATCTAAAGGATGAGTCAAGTTTTTTTTCCCATTTCATTTTTTCAGTTTATTTTCAATTTATCTCTAATTTACAGAATATTATATAAATTATGAATTGCAGCAATTTATAAATAGTGTGACGTATCGGTTTTATGTCGCCCTGTGCTCTGATAATATCGACCATCAAAAAAAAACAATATCGGTTGACCAATGAGGAATTGTTTCTGATGTGCTCACATCTGGTGTATAGAGGGTGTAAATGTGTAAATAATAAATGTGTAAAAGTTTAACACAAATGGGATTAAGTGACGCCTATAGTCAAGAGAACAATTGAATGTGGTGGTGGGGTTCATCTTATCCCTTTGCCATGGCAGTCTCGAATGGAGCACTAATGTTTTTTATTACCCGGAAACATTCACCGTTCC
This sequence comes from Pseudorasbora parva, assembly GCF_024679245.1. Taxonomy (NCBI): domain Eukaryota; kingdom Metazoa; phylum Chordata; class Actinopteri; order Cypriniformes; family Gobionidae; genus Pseudorasbora; species Pseudorasbora parva. Next base: position 10,301,982 of record NC_090173.1, on the reverse strand, counting down.
AGTTGAAGGAAATGCTTTAAACGCGTGAATCTGCTTTTGTGTTTTGTTCAGAAGCAAGTGGTCGGTTATAATATACTCTCATTCTGTCATTTGAGACTTAAGTGCATTCACACAGAACTGTCTCTCTCTTTATCCATCCTGTGTGTAATAATGTCAATCTCGATCAGCTGATGATAAGGCCTTTAATGTTCAGTATATTTCTAAACGGTTGTGTTTTACAATGAACTTTCTTTGCTATTCTGATGTGCGAGAGAGTTTGCTGTTCATATACTCATTGTTTAAGTCTAGAGTGGAATTTAAAGGTGCTGTATGTACTTTATTCGACTGTACTAAAGCATAAAAATACTGTGTGTTTGCAGAGATTTAAGAAATATGCCGAGTTCAAATACTTGTTTTTCCCCCCCCTGAAAAACAAAGCTGTTCTACTTTGAAATGTGCTTTCTGTGTCAGAATGTCTCTTTTTGTTTTGGTCTGTGATCCCGCCGTCTGCCAGTTTACCCAATATTATTTTGTCACTCCGGCTTGCCAGTTGGTGGAAAACACAATGTATTGCAATCAAACTGGGTCAGAGATCACAGATTCTTCCCAACCTAAAAAGCCTCCATCTTAAAAGCTCTGTGACTAGAGGCGTATTAAAACCAGAATAAACCGACTTGCAGTTTAAGACTCCTCCTCGCCTTCGTGTCCTCAATTTGGCAACCAGTGTGAGTCTAAGGAGGAGGGGGCGGGAGAGATAACTCTCCCAAATGTTGAATTTGTCCTGCAGTACCCATTGCAACCACTAGCTGTCAATAAAGACGACACTGTAAAAAAAAAGAGTTACAGCCTGAAATTAAGGACAATCGCCTTGGATGTTTATTTCAACTTAAATTGTTAAACTGACTTTTAAAAATGAGTTGCATCTTGTTTAACTTATATAAAAAAAGTTGAACATTTCTGAACTTATTTTGATGAGTTTAAACAGTGTATATATTTTTTTGGGCCTGCAGTACCCATTGCCAACCACTAGCTGTCAATATTACCAAAGACTACAGATATACAGTGCCCACAGAAAATCATCACACCCCTTTGAAATATTCATTTTATTTGCAGTACATCCTGAAAAAACAACAACAACAACAACAAAAAACTAGGATAGCAGGATTAGAAAGTCACCAGTCCCCTGTTTTAAAATGTTGTAGAGCCACCTTTTACTTTTATTACAGCCATTCGTGTTGTTGGATATGTCTGAAGGGTTGAAAAATTCCCAGATTTTTTAAGGCTAGAAACTTTCCATGGGAATACATGTTGAAAAATTGCTGGTTAGCCTATATCAAGGAACTTAAATGTAGTTGAAAAAAATCTTTCATAATCTTGGTTAAAACAACCCGATATAATGCAATTTCAGTTGAATTGTTTCCTCCTGCATATCCCTCAACACATGCACACAGCACTTCCTGCAGTCTATTGAGGCCACACACCCTGCATGCACTGTCCATTCCTCCATAACATGCACACATCATTTCTTGAATCCTGCACAAAATAATGACAAAACATCCATCTTGGCAAGGATTCACATAAATAACATACATTTATGCTTAAAACTTCCTTGTGCTGCAAGTAATTGTGCAAGAAAATGATACCATTGTAAAAACGAATGTATTGCCTGAGTAAACATTTTAAGGTGAGATCATTTAAAAGCAACGATGTCTAAAAATGACACACTCCCTGAAAAAAAAAAAAAAATCCCCCATAACACAAATAAGGGGAGATTTCTCCATTTCCAGGTTTTGACTTCCACAGGACTATTGAAGACACACTTGCGGGCGGTAATTGGTAAAGAGTGACACTAGTGTACAACCAGAACAAAGCAGACTATGCCATCCCGTTTCTATGAACGGGGAAATTTAGACCCAAAAATAAAGCACACAGCAGGTTGGTTTCCACTAAACACAAGAGACGGGAGTATAAATACAAAAAACTTTTATCTCACAATAATAATAATAGTTAAAATGTAGAAAAACGGTTGACCAAGCAGAAATGAAATCAAGAGAATCAAACACTTTTCAGGCTTAGGCTTACCAGTAGAGTGGCTAGCTGCACAGTGAGTATCTTAGGGCACACCACTCGCCAAGTATGGCTCCACTCAAAACAATCACACCACACACACACACCCACACACTAAGTGAGGGAGATGCAATATATACATTTTCTATTGTATTCAATGGGGAAAAAATGGGTCCTAATTATTGCATAAATATTAATTATAAATCATAAAATTATTTCAAAAAACCAAAAAAGAAAAGAAAAAATATTATTGAACAAATAATATAAATAATATACTCATTTTTTTTTTTTTTTTTTTTATATAATCTTAATTAGGTCCCCCGGATCATTTTTGACCCGAAAGTCCTGAGTGTGACCCAGAAATGAAATACCCCAGAGGGTTAAAATGCAGTTAAAATCTTTTTTAAAATGTAATCAGCTTTGCAGAGATTGACATGGTTGCTGTTTAATTGTTTGTAGTGACAGTATGCGCATGTCTTTATTGTGTATATATGTATTGTGTATGTTACTTTATTGTTTATGTTGACCTGCCAGAGGACTGCGGGTGAAAATGAGCTTTGAGCTAAATCTGGTACAATACATGGAATGGAAACATTTATGTTAAAACTTGTACATGGTCCTTTTTATAAATTAAGTAAAGTAAGCAAAGTTTGGTTTGTACACACTGGTGTGTAGTTTTGAAATTGTGTTTATAGTTGTGAAAAAATGGTGAATTGTTTCATAAATTGTTAGCAATCAAGAAAAACTCTAACAGCAGATAACCTTCCTGATATTTTAAATCATTAACACAATTAATATGTCAAAATTAACACAAGTATTGTCCCAAAACTCACACAATGATGTGAAAGAATTTACATTTAAATGAGTTTTTAACACATGCTTTTTACACTAGATGTGACAAAACAAACAATACTCTTCTTCTTTTTTGAAAGAAGGGGTGCATCGCTCAGACAAATACATAAAACGTTACTAATCAAACTGCCCATCCAAAGGAAATACAGATTTTTTTTTTTTTTTTTATCCTTTATTTTTCCAGGAATGTCTTATTGCGATTAAAATAAATCTCTTCTTCCAGGGAGTCCTGGCCAAGATGGCCATAATAAAAATTCACAATAAACATACAACACACGTGATTTTCAGTAAGACAGGGTAAGTTTCTGATCAAATAACTCAACTGGGAATTAAATTACAATGAAAGAGAACCGAATTACATAAATAATTCAGAATTAATCTTTAACTCCTCATCAACTATTCATCCACCGATATGTTGACATTGGAGTATTTTACCAGTTCTGATCAGGATATTACTTTGTGGCCAATGGTAATAATATCATTAATTTTATGTTCATTGATATGAGCACGGTAACAAAATCGATCTGTTTAAGGCAATAACTTAAACACAAAGTACAAGACACTTGTATAGAGGAAACATTAATACAAGGCTTTATTGAACTATTCCAATACACAAAAACTAATCTCACGAAACACACACACACAGGTACACATGATAAACACCGTGCTGAAAGAGTCTCCAGTCTCCAGGTCTCTGGTTAATCAATGCCTGTTCATGGGTAATCCTACAACAGTCAAAGCTAAAACATTCATCATAAATCAACAAATTAATTAAAATGGCCACGTTTCATTCATTTTACACTGCAATACATTTTTTTACATATTCAAAGGAGGAATTGTATTGTTTCTAGCGGAGTAGTAGCTTGAAATTCATTCCACAGCCATGGAGCATAATAAGAGAAAGATGTTTTTCCATGCTCTGAGTGTACCGTACCCTATGGTACTAATTTAATCCCATTTGATAGTCTGGTGCTATAGATCTTTAGACATAAGGAATATGGTAATGTAATTTGGAACCATCTCTAACAATGTCTTTATAATATATACTAACAAACAAGATTTCCTTCTTTGATATTAAAACCACCATTTTTTGCCGAAAAAGAAAACCCAAAGACCCAAGTCTTTTCACCAAGTATGAACACCAATATGCAATAACATCAAAAGATAACTTCTCATCAAGCCATATTCCTAAATATTCTCTCTATATTCAGGTCTATATAATGGTGACCAAATATTTTCTATAAAACATCAACATATAAACTTGTTAATTCTCAAAAAGAACCGTGGACAAATTAAAGAAATACATTTTGTATTGAGAGCGATTTAATGTATCTTCAGGTGATTTAATCTAAGGCTGTGGCTGAAGTCAGATGTAGTTCTTGTGTTTCTCTTTCCTTCAGTGATTCTGATCATTATCATCAGGTATATCTTAAAAAAATCAAGCAATTATCACTCAATTAATCACTTAAGAATCTAATTTTAAAAAAAGCTACTTTAACACCCTGCTGGTGGTTCCCATATGAACAATGAGCTGTGTTAATTTAACACTGGGGAATTTATTGTAAATTGATTCAGTGTTAAGGTCTTCCAGTAAATGTATTTTAAATAAAAAGTGCTGTTTTATTATAAATACAGCTTTCCTTGCTATAATGTTTTGAGTAATGATTCAACAGAAAAAAACGTAAACTGGATAAAAACTTGAAAAAAAAAACTTTGTTTGAAAGTGCATGTTTATATTTTATATTGTGTTCTGCTGATAAGTGGCTTAGATTAAGTTTTATTGAGCTCTGTTAGTTTATATATGTTTAAATGTAATTATTCAAACTCTCAATGGCATCCTGATTTGTGAGCTTTCGCCATTCATCTGGAATTGTGCCATCAAATGTTGTTTCATAGAGCTCTTCCAGATCTTTCTGGAATCTGCACACAAACCACTTCCAGTACGGCAGCTCAGAGCAGTCAGGGGTGATGCTCCAGTCGGCATAAACTCCTCCTGCTTTTCTGTATTCTTTGTATGGAAACGATACATCCTTTGATAAAAAGATTCCATCACTCACCACTAAATTTGTGCAGATATCTGAACAGAGCTTTTTTGTTTGATCATAATGCCATCCATTAATTCCATCCACTCTGTGGAAAGGAACGCTGTGATCTCCAGGATGGTTTTCTATGGTGTTGGTGCAGATGGCTGCACAGAACGGACACTGAACCCAACAGCACTGACAGAAGTGATCAATAAGAAGCTTATCTGGCCTGAACTTGAGGTCCAGTTTTTGGTCAAATGTCTCTGTGTTGAATTTATCGTTGATATCAGACATAATAGCAGGAATTTCTTGTCTTATCACATCTTCTAGGAGGTTGAAATCATTAACATCATCACGTTTCACTCCACTGAGGTCTTTTTCAGAGAAGATCAGCATATCGGAGAGCTGCTGTGTGAAACTCTTCAACCACAAACCAGCATCTCCTCTGTTCTCTATAGTATGTTCAGTAGAATCATGAGCTGCCTTCATGATCTTCTGCTTCAGGAGTTTAATGTTCTCCTTCATCTTTGGTAAAACACTGATGCTGAACTTATCAGTGATGTACCAACTCACTTTATCTCTGATGAAATCCATGAAGTGATCTCTGGGAGTTCTGATGTAGTTCATGTATTTGTCGAAATTCTCCTCTTCTGCCAGTGTCTTCAGGATGTGTTTCTCCATATTAGATCTGTTTCCATTCAGTGATTCACAGTTTGATCTCATTTCACCAGACAAATCTCTGGCAGTCTTCTTGTAGATGCTCTGCTCAATGGGCTCTTTCAGTTTCTGACAGATGATCTCACCAAAAATGGCAGCTGATGTTGCTCCATTGACATATTTTTTAGAAATACTATAGTACTCTTCTCTCTTCTTCTCAACATATATTACAGGATCATTGGCTTCCCTGAACAGTCTGTGTTGGTCAGTAATAGTCTTGTTTGCTCTCTTACAGATGGAAAGAACCAAATCCATGAAGAATTCAGTCTTGAACACATATTTCACTGACACTTCCTCATGTTCCATTACTCTTGCCTTGATGTAATCTATGAGTTGTTGAATGCAGCTGATGTTGTAGCCCATCTTAGAAATGTTAAATGACATGATCATTGTGTCTGTATGCTGAGCAATATCTGTGACTAATGATCTTATTTGGGCTTCATTCTCTTTAGATAGAATGAAACCAAACGTCTGCTTAGTTGATCTGTAGACATTTTTGAAAGCTCCTGTAAATCCACTGGACTTCTTTACCTTTACATAATCTGAATAACTCTGCACAGTAAAGATATCCCTGCTCTTCTGGTGGTCTACAGAAACACTTCCACAGGTGTCACTGAGGATCTCTCTCACATCTCTCATTATGTCAATGTCTTTGATTTTAGGAGTGGCTGAGATGATCTTCATCACGCTCTTTTCCCAAAACAAATCAAACTCTTTCTTCAGAGTTTCTTCATTATTCGCTTTGTCTTTGAGTTTTAAGGCAAGTTCTCTGCTCTTTTCAAAGAGAGTGTTTTCATGATTTGTCCTCTGAGCATCAATCTCTTTCTTCATGTCTCGCTGCTGAAGAAACTCATTTAATTTCCTCTTTGTTTCTTTCACAATGTTTTCCTCAACATCTTTGATTTTTTTTTTAAATGGTCTTTTCCACTGAATCAGTATATCTTTATCTTTGTCTTTTTCAAAGAATTCAGACATCGATTTCTCCACTTCTTCACTTGTCTTCTTCAGTTCTCTTTGAAGATCAGTTGTCCCAACCTCATGAATTGTTTCATTTTCTATTTTGTTGTGTAGTTTGTTCTCAGTTTCCATCATGGCACTGCGAAGACTCCAGGACCATTTGCTGTATTCTGTCTCCAGTTTCCTGTAGGCTGAAATCTCCAAAGAATTTCTGAAGCTGAAGATGAATCGTTCATTCAGTAAAGCCTCCCAGAGATCTTTAATACGAACTTTTAAATGTGTTAGCATCATTTCATGTGATATTGAGGCATGAGACATAATCGATTTTTTTAGTTCTTGAATATTCTCACAGTAGTTTGGGTTTGGTGGTGCCATGGGTGGGCTGCCCTCCCAGAGCTGAGCGAAATACTTCACATCATTCTGAACATCAAATTTAATAATATCTCTGAAACATTCAGCATCACTGTCTTCCTCTTTAGCAGTGAGTTTTGTCATCTCATCAAGTGTCTTCTGCAGTCGTCTCCTTCCCTCCATGTTTTTCTCTCCAGCTGTGATGTCTGAAACGTTCTGATGCATAAACACACAGCTGGGTTTCAGTCTGGTCTTCTTCATCCTCATGAGGGCCTGAACAACAATCTGAAGAATGTCCTGAATTTCAGATGGGTTTTCTCCAAAGATGTTGATCAAAGTCAGATTTCCAAGACCAACAACAAATGTGGCCAATTCATTGTCATGATGTCTTGTTGATCTTCCAGCCAGTTCTAGAGCACGAAGCCCCTCCGTATCAACAACCAGAATATAGTCAAAGTTCATCTGTACTTTCATCTCCTCTGACACTTTGACCAGCTGCATGAAAGCTCCTCTGGTGCACCTGCCAGAACTGACGGCAAACTGGAGTCCAAACATGGCATTGAGCATGGTGGATTTCCCAGAGCTCTGAAGCCCTAAAACTGACAGCACAAAGACTCTCTGGTCTCCCAGTTTCTGGATGAGTTGATCTAGAACAGCAGAGATCCAGACCAGAGGAACATGAGCAGCATCTCCATCCATCAGCTCGAGTGGAAATCCAGAGATCATCATCTCTGCTGCAAGTCTCGGGAAAGATGAGAAGACAAACTGCAGATCTTTCTTGTTCTTCTTCTTCTTGTTCTTCTTCACAGATGAACATGATTCAAAGATCTGACCGATCTCCCTCATAATGTGCTCCAAACCAAAGGATGCAGCTTGAAGATCCTCAGATATTCTCTCAAGTTCAGCTTGTTCAGTCTTGAGCTTGTCAGATTTATCATGACTCTCTTTCAGTTTTACAACTGTTGACCACTTTTCATTATACTTTTGGAGTAGATCAGACATATCAGTTGAGATATATTCATCAAGAAGGATTCTAAGATATTTCAGAAAAAAATTCCTCTCATGTTCATTGTCTGACTTCATTTCTTGAATAAAGAGCTTAATAAACTCACAAATGTCCGATTCATGCTGCTGTTCACGGATTTTGTTCATCTCTGTTCGTGTTCTACTGATGTCCATTTCTGTTTCATCTCCTTGAGGTCGATGTAGTTCTTTGTTCTTCTCACACCACTGATGCCACAGTTTCCCCTGACGGGGCAGAAATGCTTCTTTGATTTCTTTCAGATGTTTCTTCTCCAGTAAACTCATCATCTGCTGTGCTGCTTCTCTTCCTCTCCTGCAGTCATCATCATCTTCCTCATCTACTTTGATGCCTGAGTGTTTGGACACATCTTCAAGGCTGAAAGAAGAAGATGATTCTTGGAGACAATCATTTATTGCTCTTCCGAGTTCTTCAGATACATCTGACTGATTTCTGTCTTTCAGACCAATCTTGAATTTCCCTTTCTTCATCTTCATTACAGTAGATTCATCTTCTGTAACAAGACAAATGAGTGGCTTTCCGTTTGTGTACAGGTTTTGGATTATTGCTGAACTTCTGTCATTCTTGTCCAGTCTTGGTAGAAGAACAACATTGACTGAGGCCATTTCAGTGAGGATCTGCAGCTGTTTCTCATGGTCTCCAGCATCACCGTGTAGATTACAGAAAGCAACACAGTCAGTGAATTTATCCGTGTTTTTCCCAGAGGGGCAGAACCAGGCGATCTCCACCACCCCATCCATCAGGACTCTGGTTCTGCTGCTGCCTGGGCAGTTCCTGTGGAAGAACGTGTTGTGTTTCTCATTGATCAGACTGTTCATCAGATGAGACTTGGATGAAGACACAGAGCCAAACCGGAAGAAAGACACCATTGGAGTCTGTGCCTTATAGATCGGCTGGGTTTGACTGATGATTTCATTGTTGGTGTTTCTCATCTTCCAGCTCTTGTTGATTTGTCTGAATGTCCAGAGAGGAAACTCAATCTCTCTTGTGAATGGATCAGGAACAAGCAGAGGCAGAGCGTACTGACACTGGGACAGTTTAGTGACCATCAGCTGCTTCAGGAAACCATCAGCAGAATGAAACATGGCCATCTGAACATCCATCGGGTGGATTCGATCAGATTGAGTTGCTCCTTCTTTAGAGAATGATATTGCTTCAAATATATCACTACGGTCTTCAGATAGGTCAGAGTCTCCTTGTTTTTTTTTATCCTGTTCATTGATATTAACATGAATGTATCTTGCTCTGTAGTTCATCATCAGTAGTTTTTGTATTAAACTCAACACCAGATCTTTTTCATCACAGGATTCATGGGACTGCAATGAATGTTCAGTTATCTGAAGAATGTCTCTAGCTCTTAGTTTATCGTTCCTGTGAATAAGTCTTTGAAATAGATGCTCTATGTTTTCTTTCTCAGTCTTTTGCTGCTGTAGATTTTGTCCACTGTCCTTTTCTCTCTGTTTAACAGACACAATAATAATAGATGTATTTTATTCAGTTCCATTCTCACAGAATCTCATTCAGTATTGATTTGATTGTGTCATTGCTTTTTATCTTAAACTTAGCCATATTAGAAGATGGTTTAATTTCTGTATTCATTAGTTTTCTTTGTCTCTCAGGATTGTAATTATGATATTATTAAAATAATATAGATTTTATTTTTTGTTTATTACTGAAATTAAACAATAATATTTGTTACACTGACTGAAGAGGTTTTCAACATCCCTGGTCACAATTTCAGGAACTCACATCATGACAATAGTAAACACAATAGTATAATTTCAAATAGCTTTAAGATTATAACTTTTGACCAGGACATCACATTAACAAAATTATGTCTATTGTTTCATTATCACTAGATTTTCCACCATTTTGAATTTTGTCAGATAATCAAATAATCTATTTATTCAAATAATCTGCATTTTGGCACCATTTCAGATTCACTGAGCAGTTTGGGAACAGGGACACCTACTGGTAAAAAAAAAAAAAACACTTAAAACTACACTGTAAAACATTCTGTAAAAAACAGTAATCAACTGGCAGCTGTGGTTGCCAGCATGATACTGTAAAAATACGAAGCACTGCTGTTGTTGAAATTAACAGCTAAATACCGTTTTTCAGCTACAGTAGACAACTGTAATGTAACTGTTAAATTACAGATTTCTAATGTAGCTGAAAAATGGTATTAACTGTTAATTTCAAAAACAGCAGTGCTTCGTATTTTTACAGTATCATGCTGGCAACTACAGCTGCCAGTAGATTACTGTTTTTTTACAGATTTTTTTTAATTTATTTTTTACAGTGTATACCTTTGCTTAACCTTTAGATCATTTTACCTTACACAATTGATCCAAACCGTGCTAAATACCGTTTGTGTGATATCTACATGCGGTGACACAGATCATGGGATAAATGGCATTATTTTTAAACAAGTCGTATAAAGAATTTCTCTAAATGCTCACCTTTATATAATCATTAGATTTAACATCGTCCATCCTTTGCTTTCCTCCCATCTCTGTGTTTTCAGGTAAATCTAAAAGAGAAAAGAGCAATACTTTTCAAAATGTAACCAATGAAGATTTTAGGGTTCAACTAAGAAAAAAAAAAAAAAAAATCTGTCTTTCGTTGTTTACTCAACCTTATTGTTCCAGTTACTTTTATATCTGGAATGCAAAAAAAGAAAAAAGAAAAAGAAAATGGAATGCAGCATGACAGCCACTTTATTCACAGTATTCATCTTTTTTTCCATTCAGTGAAAATAAATGGGGATTGAGCCTTTCATTCTTCTTCAAGTTCAAGTTCAAGTCTGCTTTATTGTCAATTTCCACATGTACAGTACATACATACAGAGAATCGAAATTGCTTTTCTCTCAGACCCCGATGCATACAGATAACATTCACATTAAAGCCTAAAAAATAACTAGATCAAAATATTCTTAATATACATATATACTGAATCACCAGATGACACTGTTTTAACATTTATTTATACGGTCTCTTCATCCACATGCTGCCTCAGCAAATGCTAGATTTGATCCGTACACAATATATTTGGCTTTCATCCCTCAAGATGAAAGTGCTGAAACACTCAAAGCATCGGGTTCTCCACCCCGAGGGAAGAAGTTTCCACACGTGGAGGGAGAACATTGGAACTGTCTGATGACTGGGAAAGTGCCAGCTGCCTTGGCGATCCCCCCAATCTGAGCCGCTGCACAGCTTCAGCAGATGCAGGATCCGCATCGCGAGGAATGTGAGCCTGGCCGGCCTCATCAAACACGGCCAGACAGGAACGCAGCACTCTGATGTTTAGTGCTTCACAGTGCTCACAGCCAGCTCCCTCGAAAGCTGACCGAGCGTGCTGCGCTCCCAAACAGTTTACACATAAGATGCATGTCCTGACAGGGGATGTAGCGAGGGCAGGGGTGCACATATCTTTTAAACTGTTCACTCGTCATTTTATTTCACACAGTGACTTTACTGAACTAGAAAATCAGTCTTTAGCCCCGTCCTAAATGGCACGCTACACCCTTACGGTCTTCCTCTAAGTACGCACTTTAAGTCCTCTGGGTAGCTCGTGAACTTCAGGCTCAGCTGAAGTGCGAATCGAGGGCGCATAACAGCCGCAAAGGGGGCACTCACGAGCACACTTTTTTAAGCTTAAATGACAAATGGAACATCCTACAGCCATTGTAAGTCTACAAGACCGAAAGTGCACATGAAGTGTGCGATTTGGGACAGGGCCTTTGAATCCAGAATTCCTTTATACTTCTGGTATTCCGTCCCATAATATGTCATGACGTAGCACCAATCAAGATCTAGTTTCATTCAGGCTTCAAACGAGTAATGCTAAGAGAGCGTCGCCAAAGGCCCTGTCCCAAATGGAACCCTAAATCCTCACGGTCTTCCTTTGGGTCCGTACTTTCACAACGTAATGCCGCTTTGACTGCCGGGTAGAAGTCCTCTGGGTAGCTCGCGACCTTGCGGGCTCAGCTAAAGTGCGCATAGAGCACGTATAGCAGCCGTAAAGGGGGCGCTCACAAGCACACTTCTTTAAGCTTAAACAACATGACATCATGACTTTGCATAAACATACACGCCACTTTCTAAAGCCAAGTGGCGTGTTATCTGTACGCATTTTGAGCTATATGCGTGCATGTCTACGCCGTGTGATTTTGCGTAATGTCTACGCCTAAACAGACCATCATCTCTGCGTATATGTCTACGCCGTGTGATTTCACGTGTATGTCTACGCCTAAACAGACCATCATCTCCGTATTTATGTCTACACCGTGTGATTCCGCCAACCTGATCTCACCGAATTAATTTTTATAGTTTAATTTTATATTTTGGAGCAACTAACTCTACTACCCTAAACCGACCCACTCTCAACAATATAAAACACATTACAGGCAAATAAATGTACAGTCACATGTATTGTTAAGTATTAACTCATGCTGCATTCCAAGTCTTCTGAAGTCATACGATATCTTCATGTGAAGAACAGAGTTGATCTGAATGTTTTAGTCGTTGAAATGATGATCACACCCCTTTATGAACAGAACACATGCACTCGTTCATATTTCTGATTCAAATTATACACACGAGTCAAGTTTAGAATGACGCGATCGGACACGAGATACACGAGAGCCAATGGCATTTTACAATCAAAGCTGACGTAATGTTGCAATTGGTCACGAGACACACGACAGCCAATGCTGTCAAAGCTGGCCTGACATTTCTTCCGGCGGCAATATTTAAAATGTATTATTAATCTTTGGCGGATGGACTCGACGTTCTGCTCGCTTTTGGGGATTTTCTTCACACAAATCAATCGTTTGGCCTCAGAAAACTTGGGATATTTGTACTTTCTGAATAAATTGTGCCTGCAGTCGTATCTGCGTGTTATATCCTGTTTTTTATAATACACAAATGGGTAGGTTTAGGGAAGAGTTTGAGATACGTGTTCAAAGTGTGTCTGAATATGTGTGTGTGTCCACAAGGTGAATGGATTTATAAACAGACTAAATTATGATTTTTGAAAATGTAAAAATGCAGAATGTTTCTTGTGATGGGTAGGTTTAGGGGCTGTGTGTATGTGTGTGTGTGTGTGTGTGTGTGTGTGTGTGATGGGTAGGTTTAGGGGTAGGGGCAGTGTAGGGGGATAGAATGAAACGGCGTTGATAAACACGCTAAAAAGCGATTATGCGTCTTCATAGCACGCCAAAATGGCATACGAATTGGCGTGTCATACATACGCCATTTCATGAGATTAATCTGGCTTAAATGACGGATGGGGCACTCTACAGTCTTGTGGATTTAACGGACACGCGCAGGCAATGTCCATTGTAAGTCCAGAAGACCGAAAGTGCACATGAAGTGTGCCATTTGGGACGGGGCCAAAGTGTTGTTCCGACACAGATCTCTCTCGAAAGAGAACAAAGTAACTTCCGTTACTTATTTGAAGAAGTAACTATTTTGTTGTAAATTTTAAAAGCAGTGCATTACTTTACTAATTACTTGAAAAAAAGTATTCTGATTACATAACCACACATTCAATGGAAGTCAATTCCTTCCATTCAAACATTATTTTGCAAAGCAATTTTTCCTTTTACAAAATTATTAAGAATAAGAGGATAGCATGGTAACCAGTGTTTATGAGATGAAGAACCAATGATTATTAAGATTCCCCAATAGCCAGAGAAGGTGAGTATCCACTTTCGGTGCCACTGGGCACCTGCCCAAGTAGAATGCATGATATTGGGAAAAGAATGAGATCAGACCGATTTAGTTTCAGAAACTTCATCACCCCAATGGACTGAGTGAAGACAACTGAATCAGGAAAGGATCTTGAGTTGGGACTAAAACTCAGCAGTTTTTGCACTAACACCAACAATGATATGATTAATTCTGTCTTAGTGATTACATTTTCCTAGATAAATTGCTTAAAAATGAATGAATAAATAAATATGTTTACCTGATTTTATAGGAGATTGCTCTTTTTCTGTCTGTGGAGGTTCATCTGTCTTCAGAGGTTTGTCTGTCTGTGGAGGTCCATCTGTCTGCAGAGGTTCATCTTTCTTTGGAATTTCATCTGTCTCTGGAGGTTCATCTTTCTTTGGAATTTCATCTTTCTTTGGAATTTCATCTGTCTGTGGAGGAGGTTCATCTTTCTTTGGAATTTCATCTTTCTTTGGAATTTCATCTGTCTGTGGAGGTTCATCTGTCTGCAGAGGTTTGTCTGTCTGTGGAGGTTCATCTGTCTTCAGAGGTTTGTCTGTCTGTGGAGGTTCATCTGTCTGTGGAGGTTCATCTGTCTGTGGAGGTTCATCTCTCTTCAGAGGTTCATCTTTCTTCAAAGGTTCATCTGTCTTCAGAGGTTCGTCTGTCTTCAGAGGTTCGTCCGTCTGTGGAGGTTCATCTCTCTTCAGAGGTTTGTCTGTCTGTGGAGGTTCATCTGTCTTCAGAGGTTTGTCTGTCTGTGGATGTTCCTCTAACTGTGGACGTTCTCCTGTCTGCCGAAATGATTACAATGGTGCAAGTTACAAATTATATAGGAAAACAACATAATAATTTACGGGTGGTACATGTCCCCACCACTTTTTTAAAACATCTTGCTTTATGGATGAACCTAACTAATACAAACAAAACATCTCTGGTTAACTAAAAGAGTATCATTTTTTTTGTTTGTTAAATAAGAGGCGATCTGGCGCTCGTTGCCGCTGTTATCAGTGCTGCAGATTTCTCTCGTGGTTCATGCAGTCTCCACACAGACGAGCGCTTTAATCTAACACTTCAGTCCGTTGCAGAGACTTTCTATTTGCTCCGGTCAGATCACGAAACAAAATGCACAAAAACTGTCCCTGCTCTTGATGTACAACCACTGATATTTGGTTTTGATGAGAGATAAAATAGGCTACGTGGGCAGATTAGAAACGAGAAATTTAACAGACTAGACAAGGGATTATAAGCAAAGTGTGCAAATCTATATGCCTTTATTCACGTGAAAAATCTTGGCACTACGCTATATTGTGCTTAGAGGCAATAATTAAATGAGATCTATATCAATAAATGAACTATTTAATTGATTTCCGGACATCTTAATACAAATTTTTCTGCAATTGTTATTGTACATAATTTACATCTGATATAACATTGTATCAGCAATGCTACCCCCCTTGATAGGCCATATAGTGCAAATCATATGCACGTGACAAACTGCGTACCATATGCACGCCGAAGCTCATTTTGACGTATGAGCGCCCCTCATACTTCAACATGAGCTTTGGCGTGCATATAGTACGCAGTTTTTCGCGTGCCTATGATACGCAATTTATGCCCCACCCACTTTTTAAAACAAATTTACGCCACTGATTTCACATTTCTAAAAAATGAAGGATCAGTGTGGTCGTTCTCCCCAGTTAAAAAAAAAAACAGACTTTATTGGAACTAAACAACAAAATAATTCGTTTTTAACTTAAATTTTCTGATAAAAGAGCAATACATCAAAGGGGTTGAGTAAACCGTCTACCTCTATACTGATGCCTTTACCTCATCACCTCATTACTTTATCTAATGTCATTTTACAGCTCATAAACTGAATACAAATGTGATAAATTCAGCAGAAATGTTCAAGCAAGCTATAATGCTGTTTGGAAATATCACTTGTCTCTATGATTGCTGATATGAACAGTTTGAGTGTCACATTTTTGAGCTGACTGTTTCATGAATCTGTCAAAGCAATGAGACTTAATCTCAAAAATTCAGAACTATATGTGATTCAATATAGTATTTTATCTCATTTCACATGTGAAAAGGGTGTCACCGTATTTGGCATGCTATACGTATGTGTTTATGTTTGTATGTAAATAAAACCCTGAATTAAATCATATAAAGATACCCACGTCTCTTTAAAGGAGACATTTTTTGAAGATGGAAAATGTTGTCTGTTCAATATCTTTTTGTGTTACACAGAAGACGGAAAGTCACACGTTGGATCGACCCAACAGAGCAACCAACTAAGCTGTTTCATAATTCATAATGGGAAATATGTTAAAAAGCAGCAGTGTATATCTACTATTATTTACAATGCTGTTGTAATAATACTTTGCTTAATACCAAATTGGTGACACTTTACAATATGGTTGCACTAATATGCATGAATTCATGCTTAACTGATGCACAGATAATCACGAATTAATGTATGACTCATGAAGAACTAACCCATTTATTAATGATTACTGCATCAGCAACTAATGAAGATTTTATATGGTTAATAGATTAAATAATGTATTAATTGCTATTAATTAAATATGACATCGTGTCTTAATTCCTAAATAACATACAGTGCCCTCCACAATTATTGGCACCCCTGTTAAAGATGTGGTCGTGGACTTCTAAAAATTCTCCTTTTTTAAAAAAAACAACATCCAACAGAGAAAAATCCTACCTTTTATTTAAGTACATTACTTTGGTGGTAAAAAAAAAAAATCACAGATTTGAAAAAAAAAAAAAAAAAAAATGCTTTTGATCTAGATTCAGTATCAGTTTATATCTAGTAGGCTATATATACTGTACATAATAATATGTTTGTTTTGGCACTAGTTTAAACATTTCTTTCGGTCAAATTATATGTGCCATTCCTTAATATTCACTTGTGACTGCTTATATAAGTATCATTATTCATTAAAAAGATTAGGATGCAAGTTATTTAAGTTTTGAAATTTCACATTTAAAGAAATCTAGTGTTTGATCATCATATCTAAATATTTATTAGAATGCAAAGACTGCAATATATTTTTGAGCAACTAGATTAGATACATGTATATTTATTAAAGAGCCATAAGGCACCTAATGGCATTACAAATACACATTAATATTTTTTAGCCACAAAATGACTCCAATTTCCCTTTTTGAATTGGAATTCTCTATTTTAATATTAATTACTACACTAATTGTAATATAAGTTTTAGAAGAAATACAAATATTAGAAGAAAAATATTTTAAGTGGTCATTTATTGACAATAATTGTTGCACAAATAGTATTTAGAACCAAAAGATCTCCTCAAAATATTCAATAAATATAATTTAATGAGTATGAGTGTGACCTATTAGTAAGGAATACCTGAGGGCTAAATACAAGAATAACCTATCACTCTATCACTCTCCATAATAAAACGATCCAGTGAATTTGGCTGACTTAATAATCAATAAACACTAACACTATGCTGTACTGTTTACCAAAACTTGCAGCAAACATCTATATGGTGAAACTGCTGTGTATCCGCTTAAGCCATTTAAATTCATTGGCACAGCGCTAGAAGTATTGAGCGCTCATGGGCCACGTGACCAGCGCGCGCCGCAGGGAGACGAGAGCATGCAACTCCGCTTTTCAACGCCTCTGGCTTTAACATTATGCCACATTAGCGCCAAAACGCTATTTATTGTTTGAATTTCATTAAAACACATTTTAAAAAATTAAAGCTTATAGCTTTGTTTAATATCAAAAGCAGGTTTGGCAATTTGGCGTGAGATTGAGTTGGGCGGAGTGAGAGCGTGAGACAGAGCCTGAAAGCGTGAGAATCACGCCAGATGCGTGAGAGTTGGCAACCCTGTTATCACATAGAGACTGTGTCCGTTCCCCGAATTAGTAAATACAAAAAAACATCAAACCCATTCAACAGAAAAAAAAAAATGTAATTGATGTCCAACATATAAACAACAGATATAATACGGATGAACAATTGATAAAGCTTGGGTTGCTGAATATTCAATCCCTTTTTCCAAAAACGCTTATTGTCAATGATATGATTATAGATCATAACTTAGATGTGCTGTGTTTGACAGAAACCTGGCTAAAACCTGACAACTACATTACTTTAAATGAGTGCACCCCCCGAGATTATTGTTATACACACGAGCCACATCTGAAAGGTAAAGGGGGAGGTGTTGCTGTAATTTATAATAATATTTTCAGTATTACTCAGAAGTCTAGTTTCAAATATAATTCCTTTGAAGTTTTGGTGCTTTATGTAACATTGTGTTGTGTAAATGATAAATCCCGTTTGACATTTGTGTTGGCTACTGTAAACAGGCCACCAGGGCACAATACAGACTTTATCAAAGAATTTGCTGGTTTTGTATCAGAGTTAGTATTAGCTGTAGATAAAGTACTAATTGTTGGTGATTTTAATATCCACGTAGACAATGAAATAGACGCATCGGGATTGGCATTTAAAGACATTTTAAACTCTATTGGAGTTAGACAACACGTATCGGGACCCACTCATCGCCTTAATCATACTTTAGATCTAATAATGTCACATGGAATAAATGTTGATACTGTTAAAATTCTGCAGCAGAGCGATGACATCTCAGATCATTACCTAATATTATGTATACTTAATTTACCTAAGGCTGCAAAGCCATCCCCTCGCTTCAAATATGGCAGGACGATAACCGCTGCGACTAAAGATTGCTTTGTACACAATCTTCCTCATCAGTTCCATCTCCTCAGCATTACAGATAGCCAAGAGGAACTTGATGCTGCAACAGAAACTATTGACTCTCTCTTTACTAGCACTTTAGACATAGTTGCTCCCTGGCGCTTAAAGAAAATTAAAGCAAATAATGAGCACACTCGGGCCCTTAAAACAGCAGCCAGAAAAATGGAGCGCAGCTGGAAGAAAACAAAACAGGAGGTTTTTCGCAATTTGTGGAAAGAGAGCATGATGGCATATAGAAAGGCCATAAAAACTGCTAGATCTGCTTATTACTCAACTCTTTTAGAAGAAAACAAACACAACCCTAAGTATTTATTCGATACAGTGGCTAAATTATCAAAAAATAAAGCTTCAACTTCTGATGTTAGTAATCAACACAACAGTAATGACTTTATGAACTTCTTTTACTAGTAAGATTGATATTATTAGGAATACAATTATAACCATGCAGCCGTCTACTATATTATCACTTCAGACAGAGCATTGTAGTGTCACTCAGGAAAAATTACAGTCATTTACTGCTATAGGAGGAGAAGAATTGGCTAAACTTGTTAAATCATCAAAATCAACAACATGTATGCTTGACCCTATACCGACTAGGCTACAAAAAAAGATGCATAGATCTTCTGCTTATTATTATTAATTCATCCTTGACATTAGGATATGTACCGAAAACTTTTAAGTTGGCTATAATTAAACCACTTATTAAAAAAGCGCAACTTGATCCTAAAGAATTAGTCAATTACAGGCCAATCTCGAATCTACAGTTTCTATCACAAATACTAGAAAAGGCTGTGTCTTCACAATTATAATCCTTTTTAGAAAGAAATGGTATATGTGAGGATTTCCAGTCAGGATTTAGACCGTATCATAGTACTGAGACTGCTCCTATTACAAATGATTTACTCTTATCATCTGATCGTGGTTGTATCTCTCTATTAGTGTTACTCGATCTTAGCGCTGCATTCGATACTATCGATCACAATATTCTTCTGAATAGAATCGAAAATTATGTTGGCATTAGTGGAACTGCTTTGGCATGGTTTAAATCGTACTTATCTGACCGTTATCAGTTTGTAGCAGTAAATGAAGAGATGTCACACCAATCACAAGTTCAGTATGGGGTACCGCAAGGCTCAGTGTTAGGACCGTTGCTTTTCACCCTGTATATGCTACCACTGGGAGATATCATTAGGAAGCATGGCGTTAGTTTTCTTTGTTATGCTGACAATACTCAGCTCTATATTTCCTCACGCCCTGACGAAACCTACCAATTCACAAGATTAACGGAATGCATAGCTGATATAAAAAATTGGATGAATAGTAATTTCCTGCAACTTAATTCAGATAAAACTGAATTTTTAATTATTGGACAGAAAAGCTACACAAGTAGTAACCTAGAATACTGTCTAACACTTGATGACTGCTCTGTCAAGCCCTCGTCGTCAGTGAGGAACCTGGGTGTGCTCTTTGATACCAATCTTTCATTTGAAAGCCACGTTTCTAGCATCTGTAAATCTACATTCTACCATCTTAAAAATATATCTAAATTACGGCACATGCTTTCAATGCAAAATGCTGAACAGTTAGTACATGCGTTCATGAGCTCAAGGCTAGATTATTGTAATGCTCTACTGGGTGGTTGCCCTGCTCGCTTAATAAACAAACTCCAGCTACCAGGAGCTCTGGGCCTTGACTACCCTTGTGCATGTCCATGAGTGCCTGTGCTTGGTGCACCTGAAGCTACGTCATGGCATGCAGGGCGGACACGGCCTGGCCACAGGACCTGTAGGCCTTCGCGGTCAGACCGGAATAGAACCTACAGGCCCTGGACGGGTGCTTCGGGTCCCCGCGCCAGTTGAAAGCGGTCGCCGGACACAGTTGCATCGCGATGGCCAGCTCCACCGGCGGGAGACCCTCATACCCCCTGGCCTGCCCGCCATCAAGGGTAGTGATGAGGGAGGAGCCACCAGGTCGTCCGCGGGCACCAAACTGTGCTTTCCACGACCATGCACCTCCGGGAAGAAAGGCACCAGGGCGGGACGCTGAGAAGGCAGCCAACGCGGCCCGCCCCGAGAAACCAATCGTCTAACCTCGTAGGTTCGGGACGTGGTGGAGGGTTCCACTCAAGCCCGACCTTTTCGGCGGCCTGGGAAAGCATAGCGGTCAACTCCAGGTCCGACTCGACCGTTGCCACTCTTCCAGAGGGAGGAAGTACAGCCGAATCTTCATCCCCAGAGGACTGAAACTCCCCCTCCGATGCAGCGATCGACATCTGTTCGTCCGCGGGTGCCCCAAAGGACATCATCGGATGCCCATGAGAGGGGCCGACGGGATCCTCCGGAAGCACCACCGGTTGCGGCGCTTGTGAAGGATTAGTGTCCCGCGGAGGTTCACTCAACGGATTTGCCCTAACCGTGATCCTCAGGTCACCCCGGCCATCCATTGAAGTAGGCCTATTCTGCTGGGCAGGAATAGACCTAAATCGAGCTATGGGTAGGGGGACTCCACCCTACCGAAGGTAGGTCAGTCTCGACCTATGTGCCGAAATAGTCATGTTCCCACAGTGAGAACACGAGCTATCCACAAACGCCGCCTCAGCGTGCTCTAAGACCAGGCACGTGATGCAGCGCTTGTGACCATCAGCGGGCGACAGGGAACGACCGCATCCAGAAACGCACGGGTGGAAAGACATCCTGAAAAGGACGGCACGTCACCCGTGTAGCTCTTTTTGTGAGGAAATCTGCTCTTTTAGTGCTGAAGCACCCAGGGATCGACGCGGCAGAATAACAGGTTTTGTGTGCAGCCTGTTTCTGCTCTCACCAGAAAAGGAACACTCCCACCGAACTAACTGTGTGTCGTGTGTGTGTGTGTGTGTGTGTGTGTGTGTGTGTGTGTGTAGTGCTAATTGCTCAGTTTCTCAGGTTTGCTGTGAAAACAGCAGCTCTCTCAGCAGCAGTGAGATCGCGGTCGCGCTGTCTTGTGCCGTCTGGCCAACACGAGCGATTTCCCCTGGCACACGCTATCTCTCTCTCTCTTGCTAGATAGAAGGCAGTCAGATGCTTCATCGACGCTGTTCGGCTCCGAAGTGAATGACAACAGTGCGTGGCGATCGCTTCCGCTTTATACCCGTGCAGCGGGGCAGGGTGCGATATGCAAAGCATGCACGCCAATGTTCATTGGCCCGTTTTCTATATCTCGAAGCTGATAGGGGCTCCCAGAAGTGATCCCAATACGTCGGTCACGATGTATGTCATAGTGACCGACTGACAGGGAACAAAATATTTACAACCTTTTCTGCAGACTTAGAAATAAAAAATTAATTAGGACTCTGAAAAGGAAGCTTGTTATTAGGATTGTGTTCATATATCACTTACTTAGTTCCACAAACTACAACTTAAAGACTCAGAATTTATTTTATAGTGCAGTTCATGTGAGCGCAGTTATTCTGTAAAAATCTGAATTCTTACCATCACTGCTGCTGGTGTCTGTGATTGTCCATCCAGTTGTGATCCATTAATTCCTCTCCTGCCAAGTCCTTTTTGGTCTGCTAGTACTTTTGCTGCTTCAGTACCCCCGCACTTTACTGTATCTTTTGCCCACTTTTTTGTAATTATTAACCATTGTAATCGTGGTCTTGCTATTGCTAATGTTGCAGCTCCTGCTATTGCTCCAATTAGTGCTGTTCCTATGTGTGAGTGTGTTCCTAGTAATGATTGCAATATTGCTGCTGCTGTTTCTGCTACACCTCCAGCTATTGCCCCCACTACTGCTGCATCAACTCCTGTTGTTCCTGCCTTATTTACTACTTCTGCAACTACTGCAGCTATCAGTGCTATTATAACTGTTGATATTAATGCTACTCGTTTCCATGGTTTTGCAGGTAGTGGCGATTGTTGACGTGCCATTCCTTCTCCTGCAGCTTCTGCTCCTGCACCTGCAACAGTTAAAGGAATACAAATTATTTTATCATAGAAAAAAAAATCTTTGAATATGGCCACATATTAATATATAAGATGATGTTATCCAAATGTAAGTTTCTGTTCATACACATTGATATTAAATTACCGTCACATGATGACTCTGGTCTTCTCATCTCCTCATCAGTGCTCAGATCCTGGTCAGGTTCACAGCTCTTCCTGCCATCCATATTCCCCAAAGCAATTATTCTACATAAAAAGACAATGTTTCAATATATGACATCCAATTATTTATTAGTTTATCTTGTTTACTACTATTTTTTTTCTCAGCATTAACAGCTTGAATATTTTTAACATGGTTTATTTTGTAACATTTTCAGCATATACAGTAAGACAAGTCAAGTTACCTTAATTTATATAGTGTTATATGCAATAACGGTTGTTTTAAAAGCAGCTTTACAGTGCACTCTGCACACTCACAATGGGCTGTACACGGGCTGTGTGAGTGGTCGTCAGCGGACAATCGTGGTGATGCAAATGACATAACGTGGACCGTCATAGAACCCAAGCACTTGGCTTCATTAAGCCTATTCTACTGTCTAACTCAGTAACTGTCAAAGTCGCTGCTGTCCTGTTATAAAAATGAATGGAATATTAACGGTAGACAATGCAGGAGTGAGCAGTGAACTTTCAGACTAGGGATGTCCTGGGGTTTTACCAGCCACAGCTTGTCTGTATGGGAAGGTTGGGCAGAGACCTACTAAAATATTCAGCCATTTGAAAACATAGAACTTTATAAACTTAATCAGTCTTAAATTGTTAACTCATAATTGTGTTCATCATTATTTCAAAAAATATTTTCTGAGCTTCTAGGTCATTTTAAGTTGTAAAGTGAGATAGATAGATGAGACATTTAGTGCTGTTATGACAGTTATGGCTTCGGTTGATAGGTTGGCTATATTAATGATTGCACTTAGTAGGGCAGCTGGTCTCTGAGCCCTCCCTAGCTCAACAGCGCCCCACATTTTTCCAATGTAAATCTGTTTTTACGTTACATGAGAGTAGTTCCAGACAATGCTGTATTTTTCCACGTCAGCAAAGCGTATATGATTTTTTGTCAGATCATCCAGCATGTAATACTGTCGAGTTTCTGTTACAGAACTTGTTTGAGAGATAGTCAGTTAGCAAGAAAATGCTATCAAAGAACTTGGCCCCCGACAAGCTTCATATAAAATTAAATCAAGGATCAATTACTCAACAGACAGTAAGATGCACTTAAGCATTTTATTGCTTACCTGTCTGGAGAAATCCCAAGAAAAAGCCCCCCAAATTGTTAGATTATTGCCCCTGAGGCGTGCTTCATCCCAGTCCTCTTAATTGGAAATTGAATGAAGAGTTACTCAGCGTTAAGGGAGAGTATAAAGTCTCCCTTTTATTTAGCATGAGAAGAAATGTTATTTAAAAAGTACAAGGGGTGTAGTATAGATTTAACCAATGAGAGAGATAATACATCATACAGCTCATGGTACAGGAATGTGATACAAATAGAAAACAAGTCTAAATATGATCATCTCCCAGTCAGATACCCAGGCTTTCTTTTCTCTGGGCCAAGGGTCATTTAAAATGGACTGTGGCAAAGTGGGAAAACTGTTCTGTGGTCAGACACAACTAAATTTGAAGTTCTTTCTGTAAAACTGAGACGCCATGTCATCTGGACTAAAGAGGACAATGACATCTCAAGTTGTTATCAGCGCTCAGTTCAGAAGCTGCATCTCTGATGGTATGGGGTTGCACGAGTGCGTGTGTCATGGGCAGCTTACACATCTGGATAGGCACCATCAATGCTGAAAGGTATATCAAAGTTCTAGAACAACATATGGTCTCATCCAGATGTCTTCTCTTTCAGGGAAGACCTTGACAATGCCAGACCACATACTGCATCAATTACAACAGCATGGCTGTTTTGGAGAAGGATCCGGGTACTGAAATAGCCAGCCTGCAGTCCAGATCTTTCACCCATAGAAACATTTGGCACATCATAAAGAGGAAGATGGGACAAAGAAGACCTAAGACAGTTGAGAAACTAGAGGCCTGAATTAGACAAGAATGGGATAACATTCCTATTCCTAAACTTGAGCAACTTGTCTCCTCAGTCCCCAGACGTTTGCAGACTGTTATAAAAAGAAGAGGGGATGCCACACAGTGGTAAACTT
The DNA here is from genome assembly GCF_024679245.1 of Pseudorasbora parva. Classification (NCBI taxonomy): domain Eukaryota; kingdom Metazoa; phylum Chordata; class Actinopteri; order Cypriniformes; family Gobionidae; genus Pseudorasbora; species Pseudorasbora parva. The sequence continues at coordinate 10,277,361 of NC_090173.1, read as the reverse complement.
GGCCTTGTCCCAACTTTTTTGAGATGTGTTGATGCCATGAAATTTAAAATAAGTTTGAACATTTAATATGACATTCTCAGTTTGAACATTTAATATGGCATCTATATTGTATTCTGAATAAAATATTGAAATGTGAAACTTTCACATCATTGCATTTTGTTTTCATTCACAATTTGTACAGCATCACAACTTTTTTGGAATCGGATTTGTGGAAAAAAAGGCATGGGATTTGAGGCAGAGGTCAGAAAAGCAGGGCTCTGGTGGCTCAAAGCAAATGCCCCCAGTACCACACTTCCTCTGCAAATACTGACAAACAAAATCCGGTCTTTCCCATATCCTGGCTACAATGACTCACTAGTTTGACTAAGCCATCTTAGTCGACTAAGCGGAGTTATCCGGATGTGTCAACTGTTTTGCCATTTAAGCCCCTTTCACACTGCACATCGGACACATAATATTCCCGGTACATTGCCGGGTCGCCTTCTGTGTGAAAGCAACCACGTCCCGGAATTGATTACCGAACTGAACCCGGGTCGGGGACCTAGTAACATTGTGGGGTTCGATCCGGGAAGAGCGCTGTGTGAACAAAAGCCAAAACTAATGCCGCAATGTGTACGTAGTTATCGTGGGACTCCTAGAGCTTGTTTTTTTCAATAATACAACCCTGCAGTGCCAGAAGAGCTAGTCGGTGTTTTAAACGCAGAGAGTGTTCGTATACAAAAGAAACTCAAATTAAACAAGCAGAAATGTGTGCAAACTGGACACAAGTCGAGACCACGGAGCTCCTTACTATCCGCGCTGAAGCTGAGATCGCTCGCCATTATACGTCACATCAGGACGGGAACAAATGCCGGGTCGCATTATCCGTGTATTTGCCGGAATCGCAGTGTGAAAGGGGCTTTATTGAGTTAAATGTGGACTCTTCGTTTACAAATTCGTTTACAAAAAATAAATCATCATCAAAAAAGTGAAAGCATAAATCAGTTTAAATGTCCTCTTGTAAATAGCCTGTGTAAATAAATATGAGGCATACGACATCTCTACAATCCAGAAATGATTGCAAAAAAAAAAACAATAAAACAAGTTTTAATAAAAAATAAAAAATAAAAAAATAAAATAGATTTAAAAAAGCCAGTAAATAGTTTTTATTAACCCAATTCCCCATGGGCTCATGGTTATTTATTTGTTCTGAGAATTGAGGATTTCTACTCCTGAATTTTCCCCCTCATAACATTATTAATCCATATTCAGACACAATAAATACATTAATGTGTGCATTCTAAGATAACATTCGATGTCGAGCTCTCTAATCAACATTGAGCGCCACTCTCAGGCTGAATTACGGCAAAGACACTAAACATCTGTCAAAACTGTATATATTTAGTCTACAATACGACCCAGAATCTGCCCCACTTAAATGTATGGTCAGGAGCCTCTACTGGATTTTACTATAGTGCTGTTCATAGACTACATGATCTATAGTAAGAGAGGAGGGAAAAAGTAACCTGATGCTGCCTGCAGTTGCACTGCTGTTGACCGCACTATTGCCAAACATCTCTCTAATTTATTTATTTCATTTTGACGCATCGGTCTCTACACAGCTAACAAAAATATGAGACTATTACATAACTTGGTGACCAAACTTTCATTGTGGCTCCGTAACTTGTTACGTTGTGGTATTCTTGGTATTGACAGGCTTTCAGAAGAATTTTCAGTCACGTATTGACCTTTGATTGGTTTCCTCAGACTTAGAACCTTGTATTTTAGAAACATCTATATTGCCTGCTGCTCCTACTGACCACAAAAGTATTAGCCTTAAAGTTGCATTGTCTGAGTGTAAGGATCATATATAATTAGTGGAGGTTACTGGAAGCTCAATAATTCATTGCTAAATTTTGAAGACTTGAAATCCAATATAGAAAGACTTATCCAAAATCAATTATGGGGTTTTTAATAAACAATGGGAACGTTTGAAATTTCAAAGAGGATGTACTGTTACACTGTTAAACCTTGCTGTAGATTTCTGTGTAAATAACTGTAAAATCGCCAGTATTTAGCTTTAACATCATTGGAAGGTATTTTACTGTAATATGAGGTGAGGTTTTGCTGCACTAATAATAAAATACAGTACATTACTTTTAGCACCCATGAAGGGAAATAACTGTAACATTTACTGGTAAATTACTGGTCTACATTCCCATGATGCATTACGTCACCGTTTATTTCAAACTGTTTACATCTTCAGTCAGAAAACAAGGATTAATGCATTAACACGCACATACGCATGCATGCATGTGAGCACACAAATACATACACAAGGGCTGGATGTTTGAGCCTAAACGAGCAGGTGTCAAACATTTGGAGTTTGTTTGCTACTGCTACGTGCTGTGTTGAGAACTCCAATAGTAGATTTGTATGTTTTTAGACTGAAACTTAATCGCACAGCTACAAGTAAGTAAACAATTCAAATATTTGTGTTTTTAAAATACATAATGTAAAGTTAGATGGTTTGCATGGTTTGAAATAGCTTCATGATTTAGCAAGTTTTTTTTTTTTAGCCTCTCCTCACAACTCACTAAGTAATATCCCTTTGTGTAGAATTTGTTTTCCTGGAGTAACTGCATTTATCAGCAAATGAACTCTTGTTGATAAACCTTGTTTTATCATTGCTTTCATTTTTCTTAGTTAGTCAGGATTTGCCACAATGTACAGATGCAAACTTTGCAATTTGCCTTTTCACCAACTAACTTTTTTATACAAAACATCTCCATAGGGCAAATTTCTTTCCAAAGAAAACTGTAACCCGAATGTCAGTGGAAAATGATCTACATCTACCAGTCACATCAAGGCTCATCATGCTTGGTAAGTATGAAATATATGGTAAATAATTCATGTGTTTTGGTAGTTTTTATGGTGAGAACAAATTTCACAAGATAGCCTTCTAAATTCATCTAAATGGATGAAAGTGACACTCATTGCATTGATGATCAGTTAGATTTCTCAGTGGCACTGCATGTGTTTTCAGTGTCTTCTATGTATTTAACATTGAATACCAATAAGAGTCAGCCAGTGCCACATTAGAACTCATTGAAAGGTACATGTGCAATAATGTAAAATGAGTTTGCCCCAGTTGTGCATTTTATTTTTATTTATATTGTTTCGTAGTATGTTTATTTTCCTGAACTGTTTGATTTGTTACTCCATTTCTGAACTAGCTGTTGTCTGATTCGCTCAACAGGTTTTTAATGAGGATTAATCCTGAGGGACAAAGTGTGCTTCCAAAGCTGGAACTATAGCCGTAAAAACTGTCATCTATTAAGAAAGATTCAAAACATAAATTCACATGTACATACATTTTTGTAGTGGCTCTGAATTTGAGCGGAAAACATACAACAAACTGAAAGCATTTTTGTTAATGTTTTACTTGTACGGATATAAGAAGGTCATTTAATTTGTGTTAACATGAATAACCTGAGGGTCATTAGTGCCTGAGATGTAGTGTTGGATCCGAGTTAATTTTTATTTGGTTGGAGGCAGGATTTGACATCTCTTGAAAATATTTGTGTGTTTTCATATTATGTTTGTTGATATTATTGTTATGAAGGAGCAAATAATAATTATTGTTATTATTTTTTCATTCGTTTTTTGTAATTCTGTTATGTTGGGCAATAGATAAACATCTAAGTAATAAAGTCAATTTGTGTAAAGATTTAAATGTTCTTTTTTTTATTGAAGTAACATGACAGAATGCTTCATAGGTTTAAGAGTACCACAATGAGTACTAAATTATAAATTATTTGAATGTATATGCAGTGAAGTAATTAACTGAAACCACTGCTGCCAGTTATCAACTGCAATGCATGATTTACGGTATAAAACTGGCAACACTGTTGCCAGTTAGTCACTGTAACAGATTCTTTACAGTAACTAGCTGGCAACATTGTTGCCAGTATTTTACCTATGAAAAACCTGGTAAGTTTAACAGTGTAGGACCATGGTAAAATAAAAATAAAAAATCTATTGAAAGAAGGGCAGAATTAATTAAAAAATTTCAGCTGAAATTAATAATTTTATGAAGAAAGCCACTTTAACTGTTGAGGATCAGGCCATTTGAATAAACTCCAAAATAAACATAACAAAATATATAAAGAAAAAGCCAAGGGGCCTTTATTAGATTGAGAAAGAAGTGGTTAGAGATGGGAAAAAAAATTGAAAAACTTGAAAAAAGAAGGGCGGAGGTAAATGGGATTAAGAAAATAAAAATTGATGGTGCTGACTGTGAGTATAACTGGTGGCCAGTTATCAATCAAACAATCATATTGTTAAATAACGACTACAAAATTATATCTGTTCCAGCAAAACGACTAAAATACGGCCTGGATGATTTGATGGATGAGTGCCAGTCAGGATTTATGAAGGGACGACACACATCAAACAATGTCAGGTTAGTTCTTGATCTGATTGATTATTGGGATTTGGTTTTGGATCCTGCTTAGTTATGTTTTTAGATTTCCAAAAAGCCTTCAATACAGTTAGTCATAATTTCATTTTTAGTGTATTACATATTTTTTTACTTTAAGTATTTTATCAATGCAGTTAGAACATTATATGTAAGAGGAAGTAGTTGTGTTAAACGTTTCTCTGGAACAACACCTACATTTCCTATTCACAGAGGAATAAGACAGGGGTGCCCTATCTCACCCTTTCTTTTTTTACAGTTACTCAGATTTTAAATTTAATGGTCAACCAGAATAATATGATTAAAGGTATTACAATTCATGATAAAGAAATAAAAAAAAAAAACGGCACAATTTCCCTAAAAGATCAATCGGAAGTTCCTAAAGCATCGGAGAGAATTTTCTCAGGTTCAAGAATTTTCTCCGGTCTCTGGCCTCTCAATGTTTCAAAATGTGAAATATTGTCTTTAAAAAATGTTGATAAAACAGCGATCAGTGGAATTCAAATTAAATATGTTATTGATTATTTGGGAGTAAAAGTATCCTTGAATTCAAATATGGTTATATTATATTCATTTCTTGGGTGGCAAGAGATTTGTCTCTGCTGGTCGAGTTTTATTATCTAAGGCAGAAGGTCTATCAAGAGTCTATAAATCTCTTTTCTGTAATGGATTGTCCCGAGTCATTATGTTCCCTATTATATCATTAGTTATAATGATGTCCAATATCATGTGGAAAAATAAATCATACGAAATGAAAAGGAGGTTCTAAGAAATAAGATTAGTTATGGAGGTCTTGAAGTTGTTGACTTTAGCCTATTTAATGTGTTTAACTCTATATGGAACGTATTTCCTCATTCTGTTTTTAAGAAAATTGGAGGTATTGCATTATTGTTACAGTGCCCCTTCTCACTTGGTAAACTACCCATTAAATTAGCAAAATTTCATGTTTCGTTTTCATAGTTTACAAACATAATTTTTCACCTCACCGTTGTTTTATTTGGAATAAACAGAATATTATTTACATAAATAAATGAGAGATGGTATTCAAATAACATATATATTGTTAATCAGCTGATGGATGACAATGGTCAGTTTTATTCATTTCCAGATTTCTCCAGAAATATTTTTTTGGGGGCGTTGGTAAGGAAATGTATTATTGTATTCAATGCCATTCCTAGAGGTATAAAACTCTTGAAAGGAGAGTAAACCTATAGTAAAATATCTTTGTATATCATTTCTATTTAAATTGAAGGGATTTTGGTTGATGAAAAATTCAATAACCATTTTGTTCATAATCTTATGAACAGAAAATCTATTCCAGCTTCATCTTTCAAATGGAAGGCATTACACAATATTAATTGGAGTGTGCTCTGGTCTCTTCCACACAAATATTTGTACACAAACTAGATAGAAGAAAATACATTTACATTTATGCACTTAGCAGACGTTTTTATCCAAAGCGACTTACAACTGTAAATATTACATATAGGTAACATCATTGTAATATTTAAAATATTATATATATATATATATATATATATATATATATATATATATATATATATATATATATATATATATATGCTACCCCTGTAATAGTCAATAAATATACCCAAAACACAGAAGATAAATGCACTTTCTGTGATGTTGAATTGGTCATCTTTTTTGTGAATGTGTTTGTGTTAAAGCTTTTTGGAATGAGTTGTACATATCTCTCAGAAAATAACAAATACCAAAATAGGTATTAACACCTTTAGTATTATTTTTCTTTATCATCATCCAAATTATCATATTCAGTACAATGTTAATCTGTTTATGATTCTTGTTAGTTTTTTTTTTTTTTTTTTTTTTTTCACAAATGCGAATTTTTGGGTAAGATCCCGCTACATACTATTTTTCTAGTAGACTATAATTCGTATGCTTTGGTTTTTAACTACGGTTTTCGGTTAGGTTTTTTGCTATTCTATTCTTAGGCAACTGGAACAGAAAGAGGTTAAGAAGAAAATGTTTTTATTTTAATACTTTTTTTTAAAAATTTACTTAAAAGACTTGAAAAACCTTACTTAAACTTAACCTCAAAAAACCTTGTACACATTGCTGTTGAATAATATAAAATAAATATATATAAAGATTTACAGTGGCAGCTTAGAGATGTACAGCAGCATTTAAATAGGCCTACGAAATTGAATGAATAAATGTAGGCTGAAATGTAAATTTACATAATTTTGGAGGTGAGCTGTCCCTTTAAGTACCAGTGTTCACGATCACTGTGCTGCTAAGACTTGCTCGCATCTCAAAAACAACTTCTTTGTGTGTGTGTGTGTGTGTGTGTGTGTGTGTGTGTGTGTGTGTGTGTGTGTGTGTGTGTGTGTGTGTGTGTGTGTGTGTGTGTGTGTGTGTGTGTGTGTGTGTGTGTGTGTGTTTGTAATTGACAGTATTAGCGCAGTAAGACTTCAAATACCAGTAATCACGTGTGTTTGACAGAAGCGCGCGCTCGGTGCATGTAAAACGCGAATGAAATGTTTAACCGGCAAGGCTTTAAAACGCGGCTACTTTGAGGCTTTAAGGCTTTAAGCGCGCAGACTCACAGGCACACTCAAAAAGAGGCCAAATAAACTGAGAGGAATATTTCAAACAAAGAGAAATAGAAATAATTAATTAAATGCAAAACCGAAAAAACGCAATTTACAAGCGCGTATTGGACCGTTAGCGCCCTACCGAATATATATATATATATATATATATATATATATATATATATATATATATATATATATATATATATATATATATATATATATATATATATATATATATATATACAGTCTTGTTCAAAATAATAGCAGTACAATGTGACTAACCAGAATAATCAAGGTTTTTAGGCTGTGCAATTGGGCAATTAGTTGAAAGGGGTGTGTTCAAAAAAATAGCAGGTGGGGGGAGGTTGATCAAAAGTGATTCAGCGAATAGTTGTGCTAAATCAAAGACGCCATTTCTATGTTTCATCTGTGAAAACTTTATTCCCCTGGCTACCATTTCAGAAGCTGCAATTAAAAAATGTTTGCCTGCCACGGCAGCAAATTCAGCAGCTTTTAAATCTTGTTGGTCAAGAAAAACCTGACAGAGCTCAGCCCCGAAATTCAGCTACCGGCTGTTCTTCCCTTTCTTTCTTTTTTCTCCGCTATAGTAGGCCTGTTGATTATGTTTTGCATGTTGCGCTTTTATTAGGTCATCCAATAACAGAAATTAGTTATTTACACCAATAATGGGATGTGGGCAATGAACGCTGCTGGTGGAGTAAATGAAGTCTATGGCTAAATATATTATGATAACATACACACATGCTGACAGCTATTTAAAGGGTTAGTTCACCCAAAAATGAAAGTGTGATGTTTATCTGCTTACCCCCAGGGCATCCAAGATGTAGGTGTGTTTGTTTCTTCAGTAGAACACAAATGAAGATTTTTAACTTCAGCCGTTGCAGTCTGCCAGTCATAATGCATGTGAATGGGTAACAATTGAGTAAAAAAACATGCTTAGAGAACATGCACAAAAACCCTGCTGCTCGTGATGACACATTGATGTCTTAAGACACGAACCGATCAGTTTCTGTGAGAAACCCAACAGTATTTATGGTATTTTTTTTTACCTCATATCCACGACGAATCTCATCTAGTGTTCCCATCCGCTATTACTTCCTTCTGGTAAGGTCAATTAGGTGCGATCATAGATATACATGTAGATGCCTCATTCGACTGATCCACGCAGGCACTAATGAGGAATCTCTCTCTCTCTCTCTCTCTCTCTCTCTCTCTCTCTCTCTCTCTGTGTGTGTGTCTCTCTCTCCCTCTCTCTCTCTCTCCCTCCCCCCCCCCCCCTCTCTCTCTCTCTCTCTCTCTCTATCTCTCTCTCTCTCTCTCTCTCTCTCTCTCTCTCTCTCTCTCTATATATATATATATATATATATATATATATATATATATATATATATATATATATATATATATATATAATCGCGCCAGTTTGATCTTACGAGATGGAATTAATAGTGGATGTGAACACTAGATGAGATTCGTTGTGGATATGAGGTACAAAAAATTACAAATACTGTTGTGTTTCTCACAGAAACCGATCGGTTCATGTTTTAAGACAACAATGTGTCGCAGGGTTCTTGTTTATATTTTCTCTCATTTTTTTTACTCTCATAGAGTTGTTACACATTCACATCCATTATGACTGGCAGAATGCAAAGTTACAAATCTTCATTTGTGTTCTACTGAAGAAACAAACACACCTAAATCTTGGATGCACTGGGGGTAAGCAGAGAAACATCACATTTTCATTTTTGGGTGAACTATCCCTTTAAAAGATCTCACGAGTCCCGATAAAAGCAAATGCAACTATTTCTGAAGTTCTTCTATTATAAAGTACACCGCTTTCACACACAACGCAGTTAAATAGCCCTTGCATAGAGTTAATAATCGTTTTTTGAGCCATTGATAAACTAATTCAGCTCCACTGCCACGGACAGCACCTGGTAATGTTACTTAAGAAGGTAGCCTATACCTCAAGCTTCCTCCTAAGGTATAGTTCGGGCAACACGCCTAGAAATTGAATACCTTTAGTTAAGTTATACCTTTAGAGTCTTCGTAGTGCGCTAAGAGACAACATTATCGGGAAATCCAGCCCTGATTCAAAGATGGTCTCATACTTGTTCTTGACTTTCACAATGCTTTCCACTCCATAGAACACAGATTTATTTTCCGCACTCTATAGTTATTTGGATATGGCAAATGATTTATAGATACTGTAACCATGTTTTATGTATTGACTGCTCAGTGGTCATTAATATTGACACGTCCAAACGGTTTGACATCTATCATGGAGTCAGACAGGGTTGTCCGATCTCCTCTTTTTAAAATTTATTTTAGCCACATAATTGCTTTGTCTAAGGATTGGGTCAGGTGAGGACATAAAATAGGATAAACTACAGCATGTCCGCCTATTGAAAAAACAAATGAAAAACAAAAAACAAAAGACCAACTGATTACCACCACACAACTATTGATCCTTGACGTTTTCAAGAAGGAAACGTTACAAAGTTACATTATGACAACCATCCAGGAATTTTTCTTCTCCGGTTGCCACAACATAACTTTTTTTATTTGTATGTCAGTACCACCCAAGCATAAAGCCGTATAAACACTGTTACCTTTATTGAAGGTGATTTTTAATTATTTGGATTAAAAATTCTGGGATTGCTTTTATTAACGTGTTGTATTCCTTGGAAAATTATGGAAATTCAATATTCTTATAATTTAGAATATTACTAAAACAATCAAAGATATATAGAATGCAATTAAAGTTATTGTTAAACCATCTGGGGGGGGGGGGGGGGGGGGGGGGGCATTGTTGATGAAAGTTAGATAAGGCAATGGGAAACTTGCAGGCAGAAAGTTACACATTAATAGGAAAGACAGACCGCCGAGTTTGTTAACGATATTATTTGGAATGAAAAATCATGACACTTGTTCGGACACTGAAGAAAGCTACGGGTTTACGGTTTGCTCAGAGAGATCCATTTTATTTTACCGAGCAAATTCTCCCTTAGCCTACTCTAGTAAGAAGAAATGGTTCAGCTATCCTAAAAGGGTTTTTTTAGTTTTTAGGTTTTTTTTGCTACTTCGTCCCAATTAACATTCTCGTAATTTCCTAGGAACCAAAAATGTTTCGTTTTGATAAACGCGTCTGCTAAATTAATAATTATAATTATACATAAAAGCCAAACCTGAGGGAATCTGGATTCCAGAAAGGCCGCTGATGTTTTCTGCTAGAATGTCTTCTTTCCACGGTCTCTTTTGCTATATTCGTTTGTGCTGCCACATTGCGGCTTTAAATAACTGTTTAATATTATGCAAAATGCATGTCAGTGTCAGCCAATAAGAATCTGCTCTTTTTCCAGTACTTCACGTCATGACCATGGGCGGAGTTTGGGGGTGGGGACTTATTTTGTCTGAGCTATGAATAAAAATAAATAAAAATAATATATATATATATATATATATATATATATATATATATATATATATATATATATATATATATATATATATATATATATATATATATATATAACATCTGTCTGTGTTAATAAAATAAAATAATTGTATTATTTTATTTGTCTTAATTTATCATTCTAATGTATAATGAGTAAAACTGATTGTTTTTAAGATGACACAAAGTTTAAGTTAAATTTTTGATTAATTATCATATGATTATTTTTAATAATTATTTATTAGCTGATTATTTTGTAGGCTGCTCTACCTGAGTGGCCATCAAATCAAAGAAGGCCGGTCTTACCAATACTGTCACTGTCACAACTCAACAAGAGTTTGTGGAAAGATGTAAGTTGATGCAAGTCTTAGACAACTGCTTTATGATAGAAATGTTCAGCTACCGACAGTAACTGACTGCAAAATACTCTTTCACTTTTTGTGAAGTTTCGCCATTTTCAATTGAAAAAAATAAAATAAAAAATGCGATCATAATTCATAAATGAATGTGACGACGAGGCATAAAACGTTTGCATTTTCTAGCATAAATATTAGACATACGAATAAGAGTGAACTCTTTTAAAATAAAATATTTGCAAATAGTTTAAACTGATTACTTCATTAGTCTACTACAATTAGACATAGAAATTTACCATTCTTTTTTATTTATTCCCTTATCCCCTTTAATCCTTTAATGATTAAATTCCTTTATTATTGTTATTATTATTATTATTATTATTATTATTATTATTATTATTACATTTTTACAATAAATATTCTGATTTAACTTTGAGCTTTGAAGTATTAAATAGATTATATAGCTTCGATATTTGACCACTATTTACATTGACAATAATTCTTAATTTCTGACAGGAATGCAAAATCAATCTTTAATTAATGTTTTGATTTGAATAACCAAACACAAACCTGTACATATCTGCCTTTCAATCGCGTTTGCTCCCATTTGTTTTTGATCACAGTGCTTCAACAGCCTACACAAGAAAAAAATAGTCCACGTTTGGAGAAATATGTATTCACACGTTTACCTCATATTTCTTCAGATAGAATATTTATAGAATATTTTAGATAATTTCTTAAAACGGTTTTCTGCCAATAATAATCCATGGTGTCGCCGGTAAACTTCTGCGTTGTCTTATTAGCCTATACATGTATGCGTCTGTTTTTATATAGAGCTAATATCTGCATAAGGTCACAATAGAGTGAGTTTTAAACATATTATTTATTTATTATTAATGTCGCTGTAAAGTAGATTAAAGGTGCACGGCTGACTTTCTGAAAAGCTCTGCATGGATTGAGGCGCGTGAAAGGAGACGCGGTGTCTAATACAAAAAAACAACAGAATTCCATTTCTGATTGGACTCTGATGAGCGGGTCATTATAATTATTATTTATAATAATATAAATTATACCCTAGGTACCCCCATACATGTAAGTGGGGCAGATTCTGGGTCGTGGTGTAGAATAGTAGTGTCTAATTCAGCCTGAGCGCTCTAATGTTGATTAGCAAGCTCGACATCGAATGTTATCTTAGAATGCACACATTAATGCATTTATTGTGTTTGAATATTGATTTAGAATGTTATGAGGGGGAAATTCAGGAGTAGAAAACATGATTTAGAGCCTTTTGTTAGGATGTGTAGCAGCCTGTAGGCTAATTTAAATGTGCAACTAAAACTATTTATCTGTAGCAAACCACACACATATAAATAAACTCTTCTCAAACAGCATCCTAAGATTGTATTTAGTCTATATCCACTGGATTAAACATTTGTTTTTGTTTTTTTTAGAAATCTGAAGTATTGCACCTAATGGAATAGCATGGCTAGATGTAACGCACGATACCAGTCAACGCCTATCCTACATGATAGTAGGATAATAACAAATGATGTAGTGTAATTTTATTTCAAACGAATGAGGAAAATAAAGTGGGTATTTAAACAACTTGTTATCTGGAGATCAGGAAGTAACCCATAGCCGTTTAGGGCTTCCTTGATGTTTAGGAGTTCAGTACTTCCGTGAACACATCGTTCAAATTCTTTCTAAATTAAAAAATGTGAAACGGGGGAAATGTGACAGCACCTCCGCATGCTCTGAATTTGGAATTGTCATAAATCAAGGACAGCTCCGTGCTGAGACGTTTATGATTTAACATTAGGTATGCATCAAAACACAACATTGGTGACACTCAAGTAATAAAAACACTTACACCATAAACCGACATTACAAAATAAACCAAAAACACAAAATGCAAAACAAACATAATTTAAACAGCATAATAACATCAAGAATCAAGAAACTCCACAAAATGATCTCTTCGTGTCACACTTCATGCTGGGTACCTTCATGGCACACATACAATGTAGAAACACAGTATGATGTTGTTTGTTCACAGTAATCTGTGTTTTTAAATACGGTAAACTCACAGTGAAACGTACTCGGTTACCCATGTAACCTTGGTTCCCTGAGATAAGGGAACGAGTACTGCGTCGCAAGATGCTAGGGGTAACTCCTTTTCTCCCATTATACTGAAGAGTTTCATAAAATCAGGCAGTGCTACTGCACAGCCATAGCAGTGTAGCGGACTCTCACACGCTATTGGCTGGCTAGTGGGATCTGCACAAAGCAATATCTTGCGCGGCATGGCTGCGCAAACCAGCCAATGTGAAGGCCATGAAGCTGAGCAAAGAGACTGGCAAGTGTTCAACAGAAGTGTGGCAAAGTGGTCAACGACCTTTTTTTTCTATGACTAAGACGAGACCATGACGAGATTGCACTAATGTCCAAAAACGCGGACCAAGACTAAACATGCATTATTGTCGACGAAAAAGGACGAGCATAAAATAAAAACAAAGATAAAATCTCTCTTCATTTTCGTCTACAATAGTCTCTACTTTTTCATCACGAGGTATTTGAACGAGTTTGCGCTGTTGCTCAAGTGCAGGTCTCGTCTCAGTCTCCTGTCTCTGCCATCCTGTGGCTGCTACACGACACTACATAAGCAAGAAAACATTTCCCCAGTACTGTCACACATTTTGCATGAGTCTCTGACTCACGCTCTCGCTCTGGCAAAGTAAATCTCACACCAAATGTGTAATTTGTCACACTGCAGGCAAAAGTGGCCCAAATCTTTTTTTGGGGTCAAGTGACAAGGTCAGACTTCTTCAGAGGTAGTGTGAACACTTAAATCTAGCTCAGATCTGATTTTTTCAAATCAGATTTAGACCACATACATATGTGGTCCTGAATCAGAGCCAGATCTGATTTTTTTCAATGCGGTCACAGTGTGAACAACCAAGGTGGATTTGATGCGACTTTTACGTCAATCTATGTCGAAATTTGTCTCAATTATGCACCGGCGAGTGAGCCCTGGACACAACAGACACAGACAATAACATTAAAAACTTGACTAGATATGGAGAACAGCTATGGAGTGAGTCAATGGAGGGAGAGTGAGGTGTTAGACCTAATTAGTATATGGGGAGATACTTGAATTCAAGCTAAACTAGAAGGATCCTACCGAAGAGCCAATCTACTTCAAGTACAACTGAACGAGCCAATTCACATTGGCATGTAATGATTGCACCAGGTGCTCATGCCACGCCATGCAGGTATAAATGAGACAGATAATTGAATCAGATTATCCTTTTGCTTTGGAGCCGAGTGGTATAGGGTTGTGCCAGATATCACTCCTCACTTTTCAGTTCGACTAAAAGAAGCCTGTCTTTTGGAAGCAATCTCTTCAGTCTGTGTTTTTGTGATGACACAGCAGTGGGCCATGTGTTTTACTGATTATCTCTCTTCGTTGTTTGTAAGAGAAACCACAAAGGTTGTTTTCACAGCTGGTTCGGTGCGCTAGGTGGAGAGCGCTAAAAAGCCGTTCTCACTGCTGTTGAGACCGTCCTGTGAGAGAGTGCACACATGACAGGCTGCACTACTTCCCTGTCTGTGTCACCTCGGCCCCAACCCCTGCGTGTTTCACCACCAAGGAGAGCGTCCTTCTAAAAGAGCAACACAGATAGAGCTAGGGTCTTTTACAAGATGACTTTCTGTGTGTTTCTGGGTGCGGCGGTTACCTTTCACTAGGGATGGGACGATACACTTAAACTCACGATACGATGCACCTCGATATGCCAGGGTTACGATACGATACGTCACGATACGATATCAAAAAAAAAAAGTCTTTCCAAATCTGTGATTTTTTTTTTTTTACCACCAAAGTAATGTACTAAAACGAAAGGTAGGATCTTTCTTTTTTTTTTTGCATTTTGGTTCTATGTTGTTTAAAAAAAAGGAGAATTTTTAGAAGTCCGCGACCACATCTTAAACAGGGGTGCCGATAATTGTGGAGGGCACTGTAGGGCTGTCAACCGATTAAAATATTGAATAGCGATTAACTGCATGATTGTCGTGAGTTAACTCGCGATTAATCGCAATTTAATCGCACCTTTTTAGCAATTGTAAATGTATCTTAAACTAAGTTTAAATTAAGTTTTTAATATTCTAATCAACATAGGTATGGACAGATATGCATGCTTTATGCAAATGTACATTTATTATTAGTGAAACCATACTTATTCAATAATAATCAATATAGCATGAAGACTAGACATATCAAAGGTCATAGATATGTTTATCTAAGAAATTGTTCATGTCTCTTAAGCCTAAACTTAAAAATAATGAGTAAGTAGTGATTTCTCTCATTTTAACAATATAAAGGGAGTTTTTACACTGGCAGTTTAATTCAGAACAGGGAAAAGTTCGTATGAAAAATTGTTAATGTGTACCAGTGAGCAAACCAGAACCACAACATACCTGGAGGAGGTCCATATTACACGAGGAGGAATATAGTGTGGCCCCTTTAAAAGATCCGCATTCCCTATTGAACTGCCGGTATTTTAAGTGTGCGCGCCAAACTGGGCCATGATTCACGTGGACAGTGTGAAGAACACGGACGACTCGGGAGCGCGCTTGTTCAGGAAAGTAACCTGTGCATTAGTTTTAGCCGATTGTAATGTATTTAGCTCAATAAAACACTTGTTCTGTAAGGGGTTATGGTGTTAATGATTTACCTCAGACATGAGCGAGAGTGAGCTGCAGTGCATCGCGCTCAGACTGCAGAGAATGTGCTCAGTGAAAAAAACACACTTTTCTTTCTGGAGTCTTATAAAAGTTAAACAGAAAATATGGTAGCTTATGTAGGCAATAACTGCTAATTTCTTTCCCTTTTAATGTTTGCTGTTGCATCGCGTCTGACTGCTCTCACTTTTTCCAACTATGCCTCAGATCAAACAGAAAATGCGCGCTGCGTTTTGTTATGTCTGCCCCATACACACACACACACACACACACACATACACACACACACACACACGCATATAATACACTAAATTATTTATATACTACGCAAATCATGCAGCAGTGCCATCTATCTTTATTTCGCGATCCATTTTTTTCGACCTCGATGCGTTTCGTCACGTTATGTATCGCAAAATTTTGTCAAACGATATTTTGTCCCATCCCTACCTTTCACCGGGGGATGGTCACCAGTGCTGTATCTCATGTTTGGGCGTTCAGCACGCTGAGGCAGCACTGGTGGATGACTCATGTTCTTACTGCGGGAACATGACCATATCAGAGTTGGGGTCTAGACTCTGTCTCGCAAAGGGTGGAGTCTCCGTGCCTCTGCCGTGATCTAATCCCCCACAAAGGGTTACTTCCGGCAGTATCGTGGGTGATCTGAGGGTGACGGTGAGCGCGCTTCTCCCAGGGAACCAACCCTCAGGTAACTCTCACTCGTCCCGCACTCCGCAGCCAGTAGAGCTGCCGTTGGAACCCGGTGGTCCATCCTCGAGATGTGTACCACTCGTATCCTTCGGGGCTCCCCATGATGGAGACGTCCATCGCTGCATCGGAGGGAGGATAAGAGTCTTCCGGAGATGATGTTTCGACACAGGGGGCTCCCTCGGGAAGATCCGCTGTGCCCGATACTGATATGGAAATGATGGCTATGCTTTCCCGGGCCACCAAGAAGGTCGGGCTTGTGTAGAACCCTCCACCATGTCCCGAACTGTCGAGGCTGGATGATTGGCTTCTCAGGTGGCCCCTGCTGGTTCTCAGCGCCCCACCCCGGCTCCTTTCTTCCAAGAGGTGCACAAGGAGCCCACTAGATCATAGACATCAGTCACATCATGCCACAGCAGTCAGCTGATGTCAGCCTGCTCGTTGCAGAGGGCGGCCGCTTGTGTCTGCCTACGCTCCCGTGTCACAGCAGCAGCCCCCACCCAAGCAATGTTGTGAAGCGGGGCGCAAGCAGGCCGCCCAGCCCACTCCGAAGAAAGGCAAGGGCTAGTGTCCCTGAGATGGGCAACCCGGAGATGGAGAGGACTGCTCTTCAGGAGACGCTGACCACACTGCTACATCCCCAGGAGAAAGGCCGGGCATAGAATCTTTTGTTCCATTTTATTTCCATTTGATTTTATTTATGCATACTGAGATCGCTGTCCTACTGGCGAAGGACGCAATAGAGCCGGTCCCTCCAGCCAATATGAAGACAGGCTTCTACAGCCCGTACTACATTGTACCCAAGAAAACTGGTGGGTTACGTCCGATCTTGAACCTGCGAGTACTGAATCGGAGCATTCACAAGTTACTGTTCAAGATGCTCACACAGAAATGCATTTTCGAGTGCATCCGTCCCCAAGATTGGTTTGCAGCGATCGACCTAAAGGACACATACTTTCATGTCTCAATTCTCCACCTGACACAGGCCATTCCTGCACTTTGCATTCGAGGGGTGAGCATATCAGTACAAAGTCCTACCCATCGGGCTTGCCCTGTCCTCCTTTGTCTTCACAAAAGTAACGGAGGGGGCCTTTGTGCCCATGAGAAAACAGGGCATTTGCATTCTCAACTATCTCGACAACTGGCTCATCCTAGCACAGTCCTGGGAGCAGTTGTGCGAACACAGGGACCTGGTGCTCAGACACCTCAGCCAGTTGGGTCTTTGAGTCAACTGGGAAAAGAGCAAACTCACCCCTGTGCAGAGGATCTCTTTTCTCGGTATAGAGTTGGATTTGGTCGAGCGGACAGCGCGCCTCATGGAAGAGTGCAAGGTACATCTTGCACTGAGCCACCTCAAAGGCGGGTTATGGGGCAAAGATGTATTGCTCCATCCGGACAACACTGCGATCGCTGTGTCGCAACTCTACGCTCCCGTCGCATGTCGCAACTCGCCCGCAATCTCCTCCTCTGGAGTTAGAAGTGTTTGAGGTCGCTTCGGGCCATTCCTGTCCCTGGTGTGCGCAACCGTGTGACCGACGAGTTGTCATGAGCTGTGCTCCCAGGAGAGTGGCAACTCCACCCCCCAGGTGGTCCAGCTGATCTGGGTTCAGTTTGTGGCTGCAAAGGTTGACCTGTTTGCCTCCCCAGAAACGTCCCACTGCCAGTGGTTTTATTCGCTGACCGAGGGCATAGTCGGCACAGATGCACTTGTGCACAGCTGGCCCCGGGGCCTGCGAAAATATGTGTTTTCCCTAGTGAGCCTACTTGCACAGACACTGTGCAAGGTCAGGGAGGATGAGGAACAGGTCCTGTTGGTGGCCCCACCAGAACTGGTGGGGCCAATACGGAACTCATGCTCCTCGCGACAGACCCTCCTTGACTGTTCCTCTGGGGAATGATCTTCTAACTCAGAGATGGGGCACCCTCTGCGACCCACGTCCAGACCTCTGGCTACTCGACCTCAGACCTCCACGTCCAAACTCTGGCTAGAGCACCATCTACAAAAAAGGCCTATGCCTTGAAGTGGAACCTGTTCATCGATTGGCGTTCTTCCCACCGAGAAGGCCCCCGAAGATGTTCGATCACGTCTGTGCTTTCCTTCCTGCAGCAGGGGTTGGAGTGTAGGCTGTCGCCCTCCACCCTTAAGGTTTGCGTTTCTCCTATTTCTGCCTATCATGACCATGTAGATGCTAAGTCAGTTGGGAAGCATGACCTGGTGTCAGGTTCCTTAGGGGAGCGAGACAGTTAAATCCTCCTCGACCCCCCTCCATAATTTCTTGGGATCTTGCTCTGGTGGTCTGAGCACTTCAGAATGCCCCATTTGAGCCTTTGCAGTCAGCAGAGCTTAAGATTCTGCCCATTAAGACTTTGCTGTTGGGTGCATTGGCCTCCATCAAGAGGGTAGAGGACCTGCAGGCATTTTTGGAGTTCGGGCTGGGCGACACCACGTGGTACTATGACCCCAGCCTGGCTACATGCCCAAGCTTCCCACCACTCCCTTCAGGGACCAGGTGGTGAACCTGCTAGAGCTTCCCCTGGAGGAGGCAGATTCAGCCCTAGCTTTGCTCTGGTCTGTCCGCGTTCTGCAGATCTACGTGGATAGAACTCAGAGCTTCAGGACCTCAGATCAGCTCTTTGTCTGTCACGGAGGCCAGCAGAAGGGAAAGGCTGTCTCCATGCAGAGGATGGCCTGCTGGATAGTGGATGCCATCACCTTGGCCTACCAAGCACAAGGTGTGCCCTGTCTGCTCAGGTTGCGAGCACACTCTAGTAGAAGTGTTGCATCCTCCTGGGCGCTGGCACGTGGCGCCTCGCTGGAGACATCTGTAGAGCTGTGGGCTGGGCGACACCCGACACATTCGCTAGGTTAGCCTATGTGTAGTGCCGGTCTCCTCCTGTGGTCTCACCTCAAACGGATAGGAGGACTGAGAGGCCCAGCTCTTGTCTGCTTGCCGGGCCTCGGCGCTTATGTTTTCTCCAGAAACAAACTCTGTGAGTCCTCCACCGCCCATGGTGCCGTGCGTGGCAGAGCGTCCGGCATCATGCCTCTTGGCGCTGAAAGCTTAAGAACCAGTTTTGAGCTTGGGCCATGTGAGTGACCCTGCAGGGATCCCACATATATGTTCCATGGTTGCTCCTCCACGGAAGCCCATGTCTTTCCCTTGGGAGAGCCCTCCCTTAGCTGGGATTGTCCCCCCTGGCTCGGCGGACCTCGGCTCAGCTTTGTACTCCAAATAACTCCTTCAAGGTACGATGTGTGTTATGCAGCCGCCCCTTCCACCAGGGCACGCTTTCCCAGTGTTATCCAATAGTCTATGAGTGGGTCATGCGGAACAGCAGTGATGGATTTCTCTGTGTGAGCCCCGTCTCATCAGGTAAGAGAGCCCAGGAAGCTCCCACAGGGCACTGGAAGAGGGCAGAATCCATGGCGCTTTGGTATGGATTCCTATTTGTCGTTACCCTGACGTGGCGTTGAGAGTGACCGACTAAATGGGGACGTCTCAGTTATGTATATAACCCTCCTTCCCTGAAGGAGGGAACGGAGACGCCACATCCCGTCGCTATGTGCTCTGTCCCTGCAGGGGTGCCAGTTTACCTAGTCGGCTCCTCAGCAAAAAAGATAACCTGATGTAATCACCTGTGTCTTATTTATACCCGCACGGCTTGGCATGAGCACCTGGTGCAATCATTGCATGTCAATGGCATTGACTCATTCAGTTGTACTCGAAGTAGATCAGCTCTTGAAAAGTGAGATTCCTATTCGTCGGTACTCCGACGTGGCTTCTCCGTTCCCTCCTTCAGGGAACAAGGGCTACATACAAAACAAGACGTTTCTGCTGCTCTATAAAGTTATGAACAGCACTGAAGGGGGGATTTTGAAATCCACTGCCGCTTCAATATACCTGTACATATTTATATCCTAATTAACTTCATAATCAAAACTTTAATCAATATTTATCCTATATTATTATAATGATTATATCCAGTTATGATTTTGTTTTAGTTTCTTGTTTTCTAAAGTGTGTATTTGGTCTCTGAGGAGTGACTGAGGGTCTGGCCTAGAGATGTGTGATGTGTCACTAAACACTGGCAACAAGGTCATGTGTTTGGATTTTGGAAATATCACACACCCCTAACATGTCAGGAGTGCAGTAACAGCGTTTGCTCACTTAGCCCGGCTTCCAGATATGAAATATGGATTTGTCTTTCATTTAATTATGTTTTGTTCCTTTTATATTTCCTTTTACTGCAACACTAAAGACTCAAGATGAATATTGCCTGTACTATTGTGTGTCCTTCACTAAAGGAAAGCACATGTTATCAGTATGTTTTGGTAAGAACTAGTTAGAACTGGAGCTTAATCAGCTCCAACCTTGGAGAGACTGTGTATCTGTGTATGTGCGCAATATTCTGTGTTACAGATCAGAATGGTGTACAATGGGCACCCTAAGAGAAGGGTGGACTTGTTGTTCTGGGCAAGCTGGCGCCTGCTCCAGATCTGGAAGGTCACTGCGGGCCTAATTCTGGGGTGAAAGCATTAACAAGTGACACGTCAGTGGAAACGTGCATCAGATTAACTGACTTGAGTGGAAATTTACCATGATGCATGGTCTCTGAGCCAATCAGAAGCATCCATATTGCAGTAATGACGTGGATACACCTTGAAAACAGTATAACTTTTGGGACAATTGTATGTACGATAGGGCGAGGCAATGAGACGGTGAGAGAGGGAGCGCGGCCTACGAACTCCTTGTGAGACTTGAAGCTTCTGCTTTTGAAACTGCAAACTATTCTTAAGTAAATTTTTCTTTTAATTAATTGCAATCCTGAATCTTCATTTCTTCACTACTGGTCCTGGGTCATAAGCTGTTAACCCCTAACAGCACTGACTCAGAATTTTGTTTTATTCAATCTTGTGAAATTAACATTATAGGTTCTGTGGTGAATCTAGCTGAAAACAACCGCGAGACGAGGTAAAGTGGAAAACAGCAATACTCACAACTACAAACTTGTCACTTTAGCACAATCACAATTTACCTTGCAGCTACTAACAGTGAAGAAATAAGGTGTTTTGGAAGAAACACATTTATTAAAAATGTTGTTATTATTACTTACATTAATATTGCGGAAAATAAATCACTTTTATAGCTAGAGGCTGTTTTCTTATTTTCGAAATATGTTTACACAATTTTTTTTTTTTTTTTTACAAATTCAATAGTTTATTATATATGAGTTATATATTTTAGAACCAATATTCCCATGGTAATGAGGAACATGGTTTTACCTGTGTAAGGCCGCCCAAATCGTCCCAATGGAGGCTAACGATCGGCGGGTGAAAGTCGATGCGTGTTTGCCTTTTCAGCGGGGCAAAGGGATTTTATTCCAATTCCTCGTTATCTGACTCCATTTAATCATAATTTAGAATTTAGGTTAGAATGCCATTTGGTTATTTGGTCATTTATATTTAATAGTTTAAGTACACATTTAATTATTCCGTTTAACCCTTTGTTGAAATTATGCCCGTCCGTAACCTGAATAATTCCAGAGCAAGTCAGAATCTATCAAAGTGTAACAATTTATTAACAGTCAGGTAAATGTATAATGCAAATTACATAATCAATTCAAAGGTAGCCTAATCCATATAACATCAAATACTCTGAAGTAAAGAATGAAATGTATACCTGACTTCTGAAAATTACATAATGCTGGCTATCTTGAAACGTCCAGCAATACGGGCTGACCTGACTAAAGAATCGATCCCTGAGCTCTTTGCAACATTTCCTTAAATAACCAGAACCAGATGCATACCGAGAACCATTTGAAACTCTTTCAAATGGAAACACGAGTTCACAATAGGAATTTGCATTAATCAAGTCCTATAGATTTGTATGGAAGAGAGGCCAAATGGCTGAAAGCATACACCAAGGAAAGATATCTTTAAACTCTTAAAACATTTATGATGTTCTAGTTTACTTCTGTGGAGGTGAGATATTTGTACCAGTCGCACTGAGACATTTCAAATGATATCAAACACATATAATACTGTATCGTGGGGATTGACATTGTAACAAAGAGATTTCTGGTGCATTTCAGGTGATCTCAAGTTTGGGGAGCAGGAGTTTTGGGGAAGTTTCATGTAAAAGGATAGACATGTAAATTAGTATCATTCATAGATGGTTCACTCAGTGTGATGTCGTCTTGGACAGAGACGCTAACTGTATGAATGAGTTCAGATGCTAATTTCCTTTGTTTTCTCAGAGCGATTAGACATTTCGGCATCTACTAGGTTTTTCCAGCCTTACAGATTCCACCTCTTGATCCCGTTGGGTCAAACTCTGGTGGTCCTATGGCATCACAGCTAGATGTTGGTTTGTAATCCTTGAGATTTAGAAATTGTCTTTGTAATGTTAGCAGCAGACCTTCGGAAGGCTCTTTGGTCACCTGCAGGACACCGTCTCACCAGGTGTGTGTAGTTCTAGTTTCAGCTGGTGGGTGAATGTGTTCAGGTGTTCTACCTGTTATTCAGCACTGCATGTTTATAGAGTCAGTCTCGGACCATGGTGAATGTTCAGTTAACGTGTCACTTCTTCATGGAGAAACTTCTGCTTCTGTACAGCACCTTCCCGATGATAATCTGACCCTCCTTGTGCAATCATCACACCTCCAATGGTGTGGTTCACTGGGTAGACTTCAATAGGTGGAAGGCTTCTCCGTAGTGACACGCTGTTTGGTGTTTGACACCTGAAAGCATCTTAATGGCCACTAAACAACTGAACACTGATGAACTTGAAGCCATAGAGAAATTCATCAGAACATATAATGCAAGAAAACAAAAAAGAAAAAAACAATGTGGGTTCATGTCAGCAGTGCGATTGGTACATCTTCTCTCAAGTGTTTTTCAAGGTCATAATTGGTGGGGTGGATTAAATATATTTAATCACCTAATTCTTCACTATCACTGTGATAAAGTGATAGTGGAACTTAATTATTCTTGGTCTGAATTACTTAAAGAAATGTAGCAAAAAGTCAGTGTAGTTTATATATTTAAATAGATGATATACATATTGTAGATGACCACTAGCAGTGTTTATTTATTATTATCTTGTTTTATACCTTTATTTCATGTGACTTTTATTTTGACATCATACTATCTGCACGGGGACTAATCTCTCCACGCGCACACTCATTCAATGAGAAAACACGAGAAGGCACGTTACAAATCGATGCATGTTTTAGAGTCAGAGACTGGAAAATATTACGGTAACCTTCAACTAAAGTGTTCTTTGAAGTATTATTCCACTCTGTGCTTGATTTGTTTTGACAGTAATAATTTGAGAATAACTTATGAAGTTAAAGGGTCATGAAACCCCAAAACACTTTTTTTTGAGATGTAAACAGATATGTATAGGCTGCACATCATTGAAAACACTAAGGGTACTCATTAATGGTATTCATTTGTGAAAATAGTTATTTTTGCATTTTTCAGAGCGATTTCTGTCTTCCGGTTTGAAAAGCTTAGTCGGAGCAACGTCACAAATGCTGACGTCGGCGCGGCCTTTTCGGTCCATGTATGGGCTGCTGGGCACATGCTGACGTCGACCACTCCGAGCGATTCTCGATATATATTCATGACATAAAGCTCATTCAGTCCAATCCCTGCGCTGTAGTATGCATAAAAGATAATTCAGTTAATATGCATGAGACAGTCACTTCTGTCAGGCTCGTCTTCCATCATTATTGTAGAGATATGTTAGGGAAGTTTTGGAAGCAGCGTGCGGAAAAGTCACGGAGGAAAGCTAGGCGTTGTGCTGATACGAAGTAACGTAAAGGGCGCCGAGCGAGTTGTAACCGGCGCCGTCTGTGGAAGCCTTTGCTACAAAGGCTCGGTAAAGTAAAATTAACTTGAGCAATCGCACGCCGAACCTGCAAGCGTTGACTATCTAATTTTTGTCAGGAGTGCAATATAACCAATCTGTAATCTGTTGGATAATGAACAAAAGCCACATCCTCTCCGTTTTATTTGTGGTCACAGCCATGCACTAAACCGCATGTGTTCGGGCTCTTAGTGAAACCAGGTGCTGCATATTTGGACAAATATAGATTTAGCTGCCGAGTGATAGACAGCGCGGATCGTCACGGCAACCCAGCGCGCGTCGCTCTGTGCTTCAGATGCGCGGTCGAGACTAGCCTCAAACCCCTTCGCTTTTACCCTGATCTAGAATTACACATCTCTATCACATCGCATGTTGGGTGGTTCACGTTCTCTTATCACGTCGGCGCATTGTTCATCTTGCCAAACAGCGTGCATAATTGGACAAAGATAGTTTTATCACGTTTGCAAAATATTTCGTCATGCAGAATAACATTTATTTTCATTTCTCACTGAATTATGCTGGTTTGAACTTTGAAGAGCTGAATGATTTGCGGTCTCTGCTGCAGGCCACTCATAGCTCTCTCATTCGCTGTACTCATCCCTCATTTAATCTCACTGTGGTAAACAATGCCAACGTGAACCAAGAACATGTCTCAGAACCGCTGTAACTGCTGCTATATCTCTAATCTCAATGCACCTACTGACACTCCCCTATTTATGCAAACCATTCCCTCTTTCCACACAATACCATCCCACCTTTTCACAGTCGACCACTCCCCTTTTAACAAGCCTTTTCAAATCGAAGGTGTGAAAAAACACCGCTGCAGCAGGGGGGTTTCATGACCCTTTAAGTAAATGGCAGCAGCTTTCCCTGGATCACCACTCTCTTAGCACCCCTTTGATATGCGGAGCGAGTTATGTGGTTCAATGTAATGTACTATTTCATATAAATTAATTTCTCATTATGGCTGTTGCCTACTATGCTGTTATCTATGTGATGCTAGCCTGCTAAAGTGCATTTGTTAAGAGATTATTTTGTATCTGGCTAAATTGCCTTTGTTATTTTCTTTTTAAGTTTTCACGGTGTTGGTGCTATGCACACTCGTCTGCATTAAAGTACACCCGTGTAGAAACACTCCTAAGCCTGTTTATTCCAAGTTGAAGGGCTGCTACAGTGAAAACTCGACGCCCGATGTGGAGTGAAACTCAACTCTCCGTTGGAAGGACTGCCATCCGCCATTCTGTGTACAAGACTGCCACCTTCTGTTCAAACGCCCTCACTGCAACCGGCACCCAGGCAAGATCGGTCTATTTCGTTTATGCTTATTGCTGCACAAAAATCACAGGGACTCTGATTGTGAACAGATATCTACGTAATGGACTGTCACCTTTATAAACAATATACTGTACATGTTTGATGCTCTGATTTAATAATACATTTGAAAGGTAGATTTAAAGATACAGAAGGGTAATTTCATTTTAAAAAAAAAAAAAAAACAATTGAACTAATTGAACCTGTTAAAGGTAAATTCATTAATGGGTAAATATGTGTGATAGCATTCATTGCTAAGCTGTTTGTGTGTTAGCCTATATTTTTTGTTGAGGATAATCGCCCAGTGCATGTTTTGATATTAAGTTTTGTTGAGTTATTAAACTATAGTTCAACATAACTAAACAGCAACACAACTTCAACAAAATGTCACTTAATAGAGAAGTAGCAGCTAGCACACATGACCCACCCATGAAAACAGATATCCCACAGCCAGTCAGGTCTAGTTCACGTGAAAGAACATTTACAGAAAAAGGATTAGAGATGCACAAACAGGAAGCCATTAAACACAAGAAAGAATTTATGAGAGCTTATGGCTCCTGGAAAGAGGTGGCAGGAAAGTTTAGGACCGCACTAAAATCATTCTGTTCTCAAGATGAACTAAATAAAATCAGAGAAGAAATCCAAATTCGACACAGTGCAGTAAGTGAATGTTATGAGCCCATTCAACGCAACCGTAATGCCACCCCAGACAATGTACCCAAAATGCATGCTTGTATAGCACTCACTGCAGTGATCAGCGAAATAATAGAGATGCGGCTAAAAACTGTAGATGAGGTCTTTAATCCAGAACTTGAAAAATACGAGTGAGGATGGCACTTAAGAAGGATGAGTATGGATCTATCTTCGGACACACAAAAAAACGATACTGTACTCTCTCGCAGAAGATTCAATCCACTCACAGGGTTCTAGCAAGCATTTAGATGCAGGAGCAGAACTTGCAGCTCAACAAGAAAAGGTTAAGGCAGTATATCAAATACAAGCTCAAGAAGAAGTTCTTAGCAAGTTAGAAGAAGAGAAGCAGCTAGTTCTTAAAAGGTTGGAAGAAGAAAAGCAAGTAGCTCTTAAAAGGATAGAGGAAAACATGCGTCAGGAAGAAAAAAGACTACAACAAATTCAAGCAGGGGCAGAAGTAAGAATAGCAGAGGCGAGAGTAAACGCATACGAGAGCCTTGAACATGACTCCCGAGACTGGCTAAAAGAAAATGATCTCACAGTTAAATTCAAAGGCCAGCTTAATCCAAAGGCCAACGCATACCAACCTTCACAAGCACACGCCAATGCGCAAGCATCTCCTGAGAAAGACAGTCTTACCCAAGCACTCATTAACTCACTCAGTATGAATCGCCTGCCTGCTCCTGAGCCACCAAAGTTCTCTGGCGAAGCCCTAAAGTATGTAGACTGGAAGATGTCCTTCATGGCCCTCATAGACCACCAGCCTCTTCCTACTCAAGAAAAAAAATTCTATTTAAAAAACTATCTGAGTGGACAAGCACGTAAAGCTGTAGAGGGATTCTCCTATAGAAACTAAGAAGAAGCATATCAGGGGGCCTTAAATGTCCTGGAAGAAAGGTACGGAAACCACTTCATTGTGCAAAGGGCCTTTAGAGATAAGTTAATGAAATGGCCAAAGGTTGGTGCCAGTGATCCTGCTGGACTTCGAGAGTTTGCTGACTTCCTGCAAGGATGCGTTGAAGCGATGCCTCATGTGAAAGGATTAGCCATCTTGGACGACTGCGAAGAGAACCACAAGTTGCTGAAGAAATTATCAGACTGGATCACACGAAGATGGAGCAGAGTTGTCACGGAAAGATTGGACGAATCTGGGGAATACCCGAGCTTTTCCTGTTTCACAAGGTTCATCCAGAAGGAGGCTCGGATAGCCTGTAACCCTGTCGCCTCTCCACTTCTGATCAAGGCCACAGATGACAGGCAGCGCAGGAGAACTAGAGCACTTCACACAAACACCAAAAGGAACAATCCCACGGAAAAGGTTGAGAAAGTGTTCAGCACCAAGTCAAGGCCACCATGTCCTATCTGCAAAGATGAGATGCACGGCGTCGTTAGGTGCCCTACCTTTGCAGCAAAATCTCTGGAAGATAAGAAGTCCTCCATAAGGGAAAACAACGTGTGCTACGGATGTTTGAGAAAGGGACATAACAGTAAGGATTGCAAAACACGACACTCTTGTGGCATATGCTGCAGATGTCACCCCACCTGTCTACATGAAGAGAGAGAGAACCGATCTTTGGAAGCAAAAGAGAAACAGTCAACTTCCAGAGACAAAGGCACTAGTCAGGAGGAGATCAAAGTGACGTCCCATGCAGTGACTCAGCTCGTCTTTGCCACATCAAGCATTGTCCCTGTTTTCATGTCATCTACAAATGAACCACAGAAAGAAGTTATAACGTATGCTCTTCTGGATACGCAGAGTGATTCGACATTCGTCTTGGAAGACCTACTTGAAGAGCTGAACGTGGAGACTAAACCAGTACAGCTCAAACTGAGCAGTATGACAGCTGTTGACACACCCATAACAAGCAAAGGTGTCTATGGTCTACAAGTCCGAGGACTACAGTCTGAAAAACAGATTCAGCTACGCCAAGCCTACACTCGTGGTTTCATACCGGTCGACAAGTGTTACATCCCGACTTCCAAAACAGCGCTGCTCTGGCCTCATCTAAAGCATCTAGCAAACAAACTCCCGCTGCTGAAGGACTGTGAGGTGGGACTGTTAATTGGAAGTGATTGCCCACTGGCATTAGCCCCCCAGGAAGTTGTCACAGGAGGCGAAAATGATCCATTCGCCCAGAGAACGGAACTCGGCTGGAGCATCGTAGGCTCATCTAATCCACATCTGGATTGCCAGGGAAACCAGAGGTTCGTCTTTCGAGTGACAGTGAAGGAAATACCAGCGCCATCAACCACTGACGTGCTGAAGGTCTTGGAATCAGACTTTAATGAAAGGAAGTATGCAGACAAAGACAAGTATGTGTCACAAGATGACGTTCGCTTCATTCAGCTCCTGAGTGACAACATAACTCAAAGGAAAGATGGACACTTTGAAATGCCCCTCCCTTTCAAGAGCACAGAGCCTCCTCTGCTACCAGACAATAAGAAGCTGGCAACAGTTCAACTGCACCACCTAAAGAAAAGATTGAAAAATAACGAGAGGTATAAAGAACAGTACAAGGCCTTCATGAAAGATATGATAGAGAAAGGAGACGCAGAGCCAGCCCCTCCTGCGACAGGACAGCAGACTACATGGTACATACCACACCATGGGGTGTTCCACCCCAAGAAGCCAGAGAAGCTAAGGGTCATCTTTGACTGTTCAGCGAAGTTCCGTGGTGTCTCACTAAATGATACACTGCTAACAGGTCCTGACCTGATCAACTCTCTCCTTGGAGTGCTCTGTCGTTCCAGGAAAGAGGCTGTAGCCATCATATGCGACATCGAGAAAATGTTCCATCAGTTTTACGTTTCCTCTGAACTACGGAACTACTTACGGTTTCTCTGGTGGGAGGATGGAGACCTCGAAGCAGAGCCTCAAGAGTATCAATTGGCTGTCCATCTATTTGGCGCCGCTTCGTCACCTGGATGTGCCAACTTTGGTCTGAAGTACTTGGCACGTCAACACAAGGAAGAGTATCCATCAGCTTCAGCCTTTGTTGAAAATAATTTCTATGTCGATGATGGGCTTATTAGCGTCCCCTCTGTAGAAGAAGCAAAGGAATTGATTGATGAAGCACGAGAGTTGTGCAAGAGAGGAGGTTTGCGTCTACACAAGTTCAATTCAAACGAAAGGTCAGTTCTGGACTCTGTGGACCCAACTGAGAGAGCAGTCACATCTGAACCCCTCAATCTGGACCTAAATGCAGCTCCAGCCGAACGTGCTCTCGGTATCCAGTGGTCCCTTGAACATGACACCTTCAGCTTTAATGTAAACCCACAGACCAGGACCTCTACATGTCGCGGCATCCTATCCGTCATTGCTTCTTTGTACGATCCAGTCGGATTCATGGCTCCGTTTATCTTAACTGGAAAGTGCATCCTCCAGGAGCTGTGCCGTCGAGGCATTGGATGGGATGACCCACTTCTCGAAGACTTAAGTCCACGGTGGGAGAGATGGAAGAGCGACCTACAAAGGCTGAATGAAATCTCAATACCAAGATGCTACCAACCACAAGGCTTCTGCAAAACTGTCCTGAGGGAACTACACCACTTCTCGGATGCCAGCAATATAGGATATGGCTCGTGTTCCTATCTGAGAAGTAAGAATGAAGATGGTGAAGTTCACTGCAGCCTCGTGATGGCAAAGGCTAGAGTTGCGCCTACTAAACTCACAAGCATTCCAAGATTGGAACTTTCAGCAGCAGTGGTCGCTGCAAGATCAAGTGTCATGCTGAGAAACGAGCTTGAAATGCCAATCCATGCAGAATATTTCTGGACTGACTCCCAAGTTGTCTTGGCTTATATCAACAATGAAGCAAGAAGTTTCCATGTCTTCGTTGCCAATCGTGTGCAAATGATCAGAGAACTCACCAGCCCCAGCCAGTTGCACTATATAGACACAACAGAAAACCCTGCTGACCATGCATCTAGAGTACTCAATGCAGTAGACATCTCCTCAACAAACTGGCTATTAGGACCCAAATTCCTGTGAGAACAAGAGATACATCCAGAGTCTCGCCTCACTCCTGAGTTGCTTGTTGGTGATCCTGAGGTTAGATCAATGCAGGTGTTTACAACTAAAGTTGAACCCTCCAAGTCAGACATTCTTACCCGTCTAAATGGATTCTCCTCCTGGTCAAAACTACTGAAAGTCATCGCAAGAATCAAGAGGCTGAATTCAAAGCAAACCCATCCTGGCAAACCTGTGAGTGTGGAAGAACTAGAGAGAGCTGCCGAATCAGTAATCAGTACACAAGAAGAAGCATTCTCCCAAGAGATGAAGATACTTCAAAAGGGAAAAAGCCTTCAAAACTCCAGCCCTCTGTTTCGCTTGGATCCCATCTTGGAAGGAGGAGCACTTCGTTTCGGTGGGAGACTAAATCAGTCATCCTTAAGCCTAGAAGTCAAACACCCTTTGATTCTACCCAAAGAAGGACATATTACCAAGCTGATCTTGACCCACTGCCACGAGAGGATCTGTCACCAAGGACGGAATCAAACTCTAACTGAACTTCGAGCCAATGGGTTTTGGGTCATCGGTGGAATTAAGTCAGTTGCTAAGCTGATACACAGATGTGTGAAGTGCAGAAGACTCAGACGGCCTGCTGAAGAACAACGCATGGCAGAGCTTCCTAAGGAGCGTGTAGAAGTCTCTGCTCCCTTCACATACTGCGGCATCGATTGCTTCGGCCCATTCATCACTAAGAAAGCCCGCAAAGAGCAAAAGCGCTATGGCTTAATCTTCACTTGCCTTGCCTCTCGATCTGTTCACATTGAGATGCTTGAGGACTTGTCCACAGATGCATTTATCAATGCCTTTAGATGCTTCATCAGTCTCAGAGGAGCCATTCTTCAACTCCATTGTGATCAAGGAACCAATTTTGTGGGAGCTAAAAATGAGTTCAAAGAAGCACTGAAGCAATGTGACACCAAAACAATCGATAGCTTCCTAGAAAGGCAATATAGAAAGGCAATGTGAGTTCATCTTCAATGCTCCCTCAGCAAGTCACGCTGGCGGCATCTGGGAGCGCCAGATTCGGACTGTCCGTAATGTCCTAAATGCCACACTCTGTCAATACTCAGGCAGACTTGACGACGCTTCCCTTCGAACTCTGTTCTATGAAGCAATGGCCATTGTGAACAGCCGTCCGTTAACCGTAAATGGGGTAAACGATCCTACCTCGCTCGAGCCATTAACTCCAAACAATCTCATACTGATGAAGTCCAAGATTGCCCTTCCACCGCCGGGGAAATTTGAGAAGGAGGATGTCTATGCAACTAAAAGGTGGCGAAGAGTCCAGTACCTCGTCGAACAGTTCTGGAGCCGGTGGAAAAGAGAATATCTCATGAACATCTCCACACGCCAAAAGTGGCATACGACTCGACGCAACCTCAAGGTAGATGACTTAGTCATTATAAAGGAAGACACCCCTAGGAATCAGTGGCATCTGGGACGAGTGGTTGAAACCACAAAAGAGAGTGATGGACTAGTACGTCGTGTCAAGCTGTTAGTGGGAGAAAGGATGTCAGTGAAACAAGATCGACCAACCAAACCTCTGATTATAGAAAGGCATATTCAGAAACTAGTTCTCCTCCTCGAGAGTGAGTGATCAGTCTAGCTGTCTACACATTTATCGCCCCATTACATAGGCTACACACTCACCTGCACATATCAAGAAACACTGATACAGACTTAGGACTCAAGTATGAGCTATTCAGCCAGGTTGATCCTTGTCTTCAGTCTTCATAACATGAGTGGTGGGAGAGTAGATGACCACTAGCAGTGTTTATTTATTATTATCTTGTTTTATACCTTTATTTCATGTGAATTTTATTTTGACATCATACTATCTGCACGGGGACTAATTTCTCCACGCGCACACTCATTCAATGAGAAAACACGAGAAGGCACGTTACAAATCGATGCATGTTTTAGAGTCAGAGACTGGAAAATATTACGGTAACCTTCAACTAAAGTGTTCTTTGAAGTGTTATTCCACTCTGTGCTTGATTTGTTTTGGCAGTAATAATTTGAGAATAACTTATGAAGTTAAGTAAAAGGCGGCAGCTTTCCCTGGATCACCACTTTCTTAGCACCCCTTTGATATGCGGAGCGAGGTATGTGGTTCAATGTAATGTACTATTTCATATAAATTAATTTCTCATTATGGCTGTTGCCTACTATGCTGTTATCTATGGGATGCTAGCTTGCTAAAGTGCATTTGTTAAGAGATTACTTTGTATCTGGCTAAATTGCCTTTGTTATTTTCTTTTTAAGTTTTCACGGTGTTGGTGCTATGCACACTCGTCTGAATTAAAGTACACCTGTATGGAAACACTCCTAAGCCTGTTTATTCCAAGTTGAAGGGCTGCTACACATATAATAATAACATCAATAATATTCAATCACAGTTATGAAGATATACATATAAAAACCACTGTGTTTGTTCAGGAATCTTCCAATGTAAGTCACCTATACAGATCTAAGATTTCTAAAAACTGACTTAGAATGTCATACAAGAATGGAGATTGTGCATTTCTTGTTACAGTGTGTGTGTATGTGTGTGTGTATTCCTTATCACACTGTGTGTGTGTGTGTGTGTGTGTGTGTGTGTGTGTGTGTGTGTGTGTGTGTGTGTTCCTATGAGTTGGTAGGATGTAGTGAATAGAGTTTGCTATGTGTATCTACGTGAGACTGTCATCATTTGGATCTGTTGGTGTGAAAAGATGGACAATAGATAGAACACTTTTGGACTCTATGCCATCTTTGATGTGTAGTGTTCAGTCTGGATAGATTTGATCTGTTTCAGGTGATATGAGGATGTAGTGATGGAGGTGTGTGTTCTGTGTTCTGTGTTCGTGTCTGGGAGATGGGTGTAATCTTATCAATAACATGCATAATTTAGTTCCAGTGCTACACAGGGAGGTCATGTATACATTTTGTGAAGTGTGAATGACCCCATTAAAGCCCCTTTCACACTGCACGTTGGACCCGCAATATTCCCGGAACATTGTGTGAAAGCAACCACGTCCCGGCATTGATTACCGAATTCAACCCGGGTCGGGGACCTAGTAATATTGCGGTATTCGACCCGGGACGAGTGCTGTGTGAACAAAAGCCGAAACTAATGCCACAATGTGTACGTAGTTATCGTGCGACTCCTAGAGCTTGTTTTTTCAATAATACAACCCTGCAGTGCCAGAAGAGCTAGTCGGTGTTTTAAACGCAGAGAGTGTTCGTATACAAAAGAAACTAAAATTAAACAAGCAGAAATGTGTGCAAACTGGACACAAGTCGAGACCTCAGAGCTCCTTACTATCCGCACTGAAGCTGAGAATGCTCGCCATTATATGTCACATCAGCATGTCACGTGTCAACTCGACCCGGGACCGTTAAGCGTTGGTGTGTGAAAGCGCACATATTACGGTATTTCGCTGGCTGTGTGAATGGACCAAATCTAGCGGCCCGGGAACAAATGCCGGGTCGCATTATCCGTGTATTTGCCGGAATCGCAGTGTGAAAGGGGCTTAAGTGTCTTCGCACCCATCTCCCTCATTTCAAGTTGCTCTGACAATTCCATTGTTCTCGCTCTGATGGGGGGATAAGCCCCTTCCTGGTGTCCATCCTCCAAGGAATTGCAGTTGTCAACCTGTTTTGGTGTTGTTCACACATTATTTGAGGTCCTTTGTTTTTTTTCTCAGAGCGATTAGACATTTCGGCATCTACTAGGTTTTTCCAGCCTTACACCGTGACTACTATGCTCTTACAGTTAAATGAAACTGCCCTACAGTTAAACTCAGTTAAAATGTCATTCTAATTCTATAAAAGAGCTTTAAAGCCTCGATTCCTACAAATTAAGGACAAAGCTTTTAACATTTAAACGTTTTATGAACTTTTAATGGATCTAATGGCATTTAACTATATGTTATTTTAATATGAACCAAATGAAAGGTACATATCATTGTCTTACATAAATAAGGTGTTTACTCTTGAAAAATATGATTGTTTTTAAAGGGGTAGTTCAACCCCAAAATGTGACCATTTACTCACCCTAATGCCATTTCAAACCTAAAGGAATTTATTTCTGTGTAACATCAAAAATAAAAAAAATATTCAATGGTAGCATAAGCAAAATGGCTTTGTTGCCAACATTCTTCAAAATATCTTTTGTGTTTCACAGAAGAAAGTCATACAGGTTTGGAAGGTCATGAGATGTAAATGATGACAGAATTTAAAAGCAGTAAATTCACTGCATCCTAGCTCAAACTCAAGTCAAGTGCATTTCTGTGTGACAAAAGTGCAATATTTACTTGCAAATATTGTACTTATATTTACAATATTTACAAGTAAAGTTTTCTATCTGCATTTGCAGTAAATTCAATAATATCCTTAATTATTTGTCCCTGTCCTAGTTTTATTTTTTTTGCTCGAATTTAAGGCCCTAAACCCAGCAAAAACATTCACAGGAAACTCATGGGCCAGTAGGGCTGGGTTTGCCAGGGCTGAGGTCTAGGCCTGACTCGCTCTAGGTTGGAGGTACCGCCTCTATGGCCCCTTTTTCCAACAGGCTGTTTACTTTGGTTTTGAGGACATGAGACATGTTGGTCTTCACCAAAGTGTGTATGTTTGAATATGGATTTAGAATGTTATGAGGGGGGAAATTCACAAGTAGAAAACATAAGAAACATGATTTATAGCCTTTGTAAAGATGTGTGCAGCTATAATTTCATTCAGTGATTATTTCTTTGTAGCAAACCACACACATAGATAAACTCTTCTTAAACAGCATCCCAAATTTGTATTTAGGTCTATATCAACTGTATTAAAGTTCTTTCTTTCTTTCTATTTTTTTTTTTTTTTTTGAAATCTGGAATATTGCACCTCTTTTTAATGAAATAGCATGGCTAGATGGAACGCACAATACCAGTCACAGCCTATCCTACATGATAGTAGGTATACTATAATAACACATTATGTAATGTAATTTTATTTCAGACGAATGAGGAAAATAAAGTGGGTATTTAAACAACTTATCTCAAGATCAGGAAGTAACCCATAGCCGTTTGAGGCTTCCTTGATGTTTAGGAGTTCAGTGCTTCCGTGAACACATTTTTCAAATTCTTTCTTTATTAAAAATGTGAAACATTGGAAATGTGACAGCACCTCCGCATGCTCTGAATTTGGAATTGTCATGAATCAATGACAGCTCTGTGTGGAGACGTTTATCATTTAACATAAGGTATGCATTGACATCAAAACACAGCATTGGTGACACTCAAGTAATAAAAACACTTACACCATAAACCAACATTACAAAATAAACCAAAAACACAAACTGCTAAAAGTGAGGCAAAAACAAGTTAAACAGTGTAGATAAAAACAACAAGAATCAAGAAACTCCACAGCATACTCTCTTCATGCCACACTGCACAATGGATACCTTCATAGCACACATACACTGTAGAAACACAGTAGGATGTTTGTTTACAGTAATCTGTGTTTTTAAATATGGTAAACTCACAGTAAACCATGTTTTTTTGTGTGTGTTTTTTACAACTGCACTTTTTAGTGCATTTAGATACAAGATCACATCACTTCAGTCTAACCACTGAATTATGTTTTGTTATTAGTTTGTTTATATATTGTGCTAGTGATAATGTGGTTTTCTGAAAAATAATGAAACATTGTGAGCATGAAGTTATAAACTACAGTGTCATATAGACACTCACAGGCATAAATAATAAAACACAACAATGGGTGACTTGCACGGTGTCACAAGGTGTTTTGGTGTAGGTTCATGTTTCATGTTTTAAGGTTTCATGTTCACTGTCATGTTTTGTCATGCACTTCCTGGTCTTGTCATGTGGTCTATTGTCATGTGATTCCATGCCCTCATGTGTTCCTGCCTCATGTTCCTGTGTCTTGTTTTCATTGGTTTATAGGTTAATCATTGTTCCCTCGTTTTGTCACTTGCAGCAGGTGTATTTAAGCCCTCATGTTTGCCATAGTCTTTGTCAGTTATTGATGATGTTGTAACCCACGTTTGGTGAGTGTTTGTTTGAAGTCTAAGTCTAAGTCAAGTCTAAGTCTAAGTCTAAGTCTAAGTCAAGTCCAAGTCAAGTCCATGCAAGTCAAGTCTAAGTCAAGTCTAGTCTATTGTTAATGTTTGGATTTATGTTAAGTGTTCAAATAAACTGCACTTGGGTTCTAAACCTCGCCTCTTCAGTGGACACCGTGTTACAGAATAACTGACCGCCAGCAATGGACCCAGCAGTTGCCCTTCTACGCCTTCGTAAAGGCAGTCAATGCATAGAGGAGTATGTGGAGAAGTTTCTGGAGCTTTCTCACCGTTTGGACTTTAATGATGTGGCTTTTAAGGAATTTTTTTGTAATGGGTTAACTGAACCACTTCGTTCAAAGGTGCCTGGGGAAAGAACAAATTGTTCCCTGGCCCAATATCTAGACTATGCGTTATTTTTATGTGGCTCAGCACTTACTGTGGGAACGGTGGATGAGATCCACTACCCCACAGCACCCTCTAAACCTGAGCTTGTTCACGCACCGACTGTCATGTCGGGATTTGTTCACGCCATGTCTGCCACATCTCCGGCCACAACAGCCCAAGTCCATGCTCCAGCCCAAGTCCATGCTCCAGCCCAAGTCCATGCTCCAGCCCGAGTCCATGCTCCAGCCCCAGTCCAGGCTCCAGCCCATGAGCCTGCTCCGGCTCCAGCCCCAGTCCAGGCTCCAGCCCAAGTCCACGCTCCGGCTCCAGCCCAGGTCCAGGCTCCAGCCCATGAGCCTGCTCCGGCTCCAGCCCCAGCCCCAGTCCAGGCTCCAGCCCATGAGCCCGCTCCGTCTCCAGCCCTAGTCCAGGCTCCAGCCCTTGAGCCCGCTCCGGCTCCAGCCCCAGTCCCAGTCCAGGCTCCAGCCCTTGAGCCCGCTCCGGCTCCAGCCCCAGTCCAGGCTCCAGCCCAAGTCCACGCTCCGGCTCCAGCCCCAGTCCAGGCTCCAGCCCATGAGCCCGCTCCGTCTCCAGCCCCAGTCCAGGCTCCAGCCCTTGAGCCCGCTCCGGCTCCAGCCCCAGTCCAGGCTCCAGCCCATGAGCCCGCTCCGGCTCCAGCCTCAGTCCAGGCTCCAGCCCATGAGCCCGCTCCGGCTCTAGCCCCAGTCCAGGCTTCAGCCCACGAACCCGTAGCTTCCCCCAAGAAAATTTTTTTGGGGGGCAAGGGGCACATCGAGGCCACGCCACCGGGGCCCCTTGAACTGCCTGAACTGCCATGGCCCCTTGAACTGCCTGAACCGCCATGGTCCCTTGAACTGTCTCTACCGCCATGGCCGTCCACGCCCGAGGGTCCAAGTCCGTCCACGTCCGAGGGTCCAATCCGTCCATGCCCGAGGGTCCAAGTCCGTCCACGCCCGAGGGTCCAAGTCCGTCCACGCCCGAGGGTCCAAGTCCGTCCACGCCCAAGGGTCCAAATCCGTCCACGCCCGAGGGTCCAAGTCCGCCCACGCCCGAGGGTCCAAGTCCGCCCACGCCACAGGGTCTGGGTCCGCCCACGCTCCCAGGCAGAAGATTATCGCCAAGCTGAGATCCTTATTCTTAAGCGAGTTCAGCAGGAGTCTTTTCCTAATGACTATCAAAGTCTGGTGACTGGGAAACCAGTTTCATCAGACAGTCGCCTTCTAACCTTAGCTCCTGAACTGGACCAATTTATCGGTTTAATCCGAGTGGTAGGGCGATTGAGGAGAGCTGAATCTATTGAAGGATATACCTTTTACCCCATCTTATTGGACGCTCATCATTCAGTCACCCGGCTACTAAATAAGCATTGTTACTTATAATTGCCAGCTGCGTAATCCAGGACCTGAGCGAGTGTTTTTGCGGAAATTAAGTGCTATTTTTGGATCATTCGTGGACGGGAAGCCATTCGTCGGTACCAGCATGGGTGTCCAGAGTGTCAGCGTTCGAGGGCCAAGCCAACTATTCAGAAGTTGGCAGATTTACCTTCTGCCCTTCTTCGTGTCCACAAACCTGCTTT
Source organism: Pseudorasbora parva (assembly GCF_024679245.1). Lineage (NCBI taxonomy): Eukaryota > Metazoa > Chordata > Actinopteri > Cypriniformes > Gobionidae > Pseudorasbora > Pseudorasbora parva. The sequence continues at coordinate 10,239,127 of NC_090173.1, read as the reverse complement.
TTACTCATGTGGAGAAGACTACTTTGGGCCACTGTTGATTAAAATTGGGAGACGTACAGAAAAATGCTGGGGAATAATCTTCGTGTTTAACCATGAGGGCGGTTCACTTGGACCTACTCGGTACCATGAATGCTGATTCATTCCTAATAGCCTTTTGGCAGTTTGCTGCCCGAAGGGGAACCCCAGCAGAATTGTGGTGAGACCAGGGAATGAACTACAGAGGGGGTGAAAGAGAGCTGAGAGAAGCCTCCTGACTTACAGAAACAGCTTGCTCGGCAAAGAATTCAATTACACTTTAATCCTCTAGCATCCCCACATTTTGGAGGAGTGTGGGAGAGAGATACGATCTGTAAAGTCTGCCCTTTATACTACAGTGGGAGCTCAATCAGTTCCAGAAGAAGTCCTACTGACAGTCCCTCTAGAGGTGGAAGCTATTCTTACTTCAAAGCCTTTAGGGTACGTGTCCTCTGATGTTGCAGACATTGATCCTGTGACACCTAACAGTTTGCTCATGGGGTGGCCGGATGGTTCCTTGCCACAGGTAATCTACCCAAAGTCTGAATTATTGAGTCGCAGACACTGGAGGCATTCTCAAGTCTTAGCCAAAAACATCTGGTCCAAGTTTATCCGAAACTACCTTCCAGGCCTCCAGACCCGGCAAAAGAGGCAGTCATCTACCCCAGACATAACTGAAAAAAATGGTTGTCATGATTGTAGATCTGCAGTTGCCTAGGGCCCTCTGGCCTTTTGGACATGTCATCAAGACGCACCGCAGTCCGGATGGACATGTCAGATCTGCTGATGTAAAAATCAATGACCTGCTGATGACCTGTCTGGAGTCCTGGAGGAGTACCATGATCTGCGGGCGGTGTTCAGTCGTTCCCGGGCGGTTTCCTTGCCGCCTCACCGTCCTTATGACTGTGGGATCGAGCTTCTCCCTGGTACAGCGCCCCCTCATGGTAGATTGTACTCCCTTTCGGTGCAAGAGCGGGAGGCTCCGGAGAAGTATCTCTCAGAGTCCCTCAACGCAGGGATAATTGTTCCTTCTTCGTCGCCTGCCGCTGCTGGGTTTTTCTTTGAAAAACCATCCATCCAAGAAGGATGGTTCTTTGCGTCCCTGTATCGACTATCGAGGGCTGAATGACATAACAGTCAAGAACCAATATCCCTTGCCTCTTATGTCGTCGGCCTTGGAGATCCTACAGGGCACAAAGATATTCACGAAATTAGACTTGCGTAACGCCTACCATTTGGTGTGGATCAAGGAGGGAGACGAGTGGAAGACCGCGTTCAACACTCCTGTTGGGCACTTTGAGTATCGCGTCCTTCCTTTCGGGCTGGTCAACGCTCCCGCGTTTTTTCAAGCCCTAGTTAACGATGTCTTGCGTGACATGCTCAACGTTTTTGTATTTGTGTATCTGGATGACATTCTGATTTTCTCTCCATCCCTCCAGGTTCACATTCAACACATTCGTCATTTATTAGAGAACCGCCTATTCGTTAAGGCAGAGAAGTGCGTCTTTCACGCCCAATCGGTCACGTTTCTCGGTTCGGTGATCTCTACGGAGGGGATCAGCATGGACCCTAACAAGGTCCGTGCGGTTCTCGATTGGCCAGTTCCAGATTCACGTGTCGCCCTTCAACGGTTTCTGGGATTTGCCAATTTTTATAGGCGCTTTATTCGAGGTTTTAGCCAGGTTGCCACCCCCCTTACCGCCCTCACCTCCTCCAAGGCCAGGTTCGCTTGGTCGGAGGCTGCTGAGGGTGCATTTAACCGTCTTAAGAACCTTTTTACCTCCGCTCCCATTTTGATCACTCCCGACCCGAGGCGTCAGTTCATCGTCGAGGTCGATGCCTCCGACATTGGGGTGGGAGCTATCTTGTCGCAGCGCTCGGCCCAGGATGACAAGGTACATCTGTGTGCGTTCTACTCGCATCGCCTTTCACCCGCGGAGCGGAACTACGACGTGGGCAACCGAGAACTCTTAGCGATCCGTCTGGCACTGGGTGAGTGGCGACATTGGCATGAAGGAGCCAGTGTACCATTCATAGTCTGGACGGATCATCGCAATCAAGAGTATATCTGCTCGGCGAAACGCCTTAACGCCCGTCAAGCCCGCTGGGCATTGTTTTTCGATCGCTTTGACTTCTCTATTTCATTTAGACCTGGTTCTAAGAACCTCGAACCCGACGCCCTTTCTCGACCGTTTGACTCATCAGAGGTTACCTCAACCATAGAGGGGATTTTGCCTCAGAGATGTGTGGTCGGGGGAGCCATCTGGGGAGTGGAGCAGATGGTTAAGCGTTCTCTCTCGCAGATTCCCAGACCACCGTGCACTCCGGAAGGAACATTATTCGTACCCAAAGACGCTCGTCCTATGGTTCTTCGTTGGGGGCATTCGTCGAAATTGGTCACGCATCCTGGGGTTAGAGGAAATTTAGCAGCCATTCATCAGAGATTTTGGTGGCCCACTCGTGAGCGCGATATCCGGCAGTTTGTAGCAGCTTGTTCTATTTGCGCCCAGACTAAGTCTAGCAATAGTCCTCCGGCGGGCCTTCTTAGACCTCTTCCTATTGCTTCTCGTCCCTGGTCTCACATCGCGTTGGATTTGTTACCGGGTTGCCTTCGTCGGCTGGTAATACGGTCGTTCTCACCATCGTAGATCTTTTTTCTAAAGCTGCGCACTTTATCCCGCTTCCTAAATTACCGTCGGCTCTTGAGACTGCCCAGATTATGATTAATCACGTGTTCAAGATCCATGGTCTTCCTTCGGACGTTGTGTCTGACAGGGGACCCCAATTTACCTCCCAGGTCTGGAGGGAATTCTGTCGTCAGATAGGGGCTTCTCCCAGTCTGTCGTCAGGATTCCATCCGCAGATTAATGGACAGGCCGAGAGGACCAATCAAATTCTTGGTAGCATGCTACGCAGTCTCACGTCACAGAACCCGGCTTCTTGGTGTGATCAGCTGCCGTGGGCCGAATATGCTTACAATTCTCTTCCGTCGTCCGCTACTGGGTTGTCTCCGTTTGAGAGTTGCCTCGGTTACCAACCTCCCATTTTTCCGGCGCAGGAGACTCTGGCCTCGGTCCCGTCCGTCGAGGCTTTCATTCAGAGATGTAAGCGAACCTGGAGGAGAGTGAGATCTGCATTATGTCATTCCAGGGCACATACCCGTCGAGCCGCTAATCGTCACCGTGTTAAGTTGCCAAGATATGTCTGTGGTCAGAAGGTGTGGCTTTCCACCCGTAACTTGCCTATTCAAGAGACGTCTCGTAAGCTCATTCATCGGTTTATCGGGTCCTTTCCCGTGGTAAAGGTTATCAGTCCAGTCGCTGTTAAACTCAGGCTCTCCCGTCGGTTGTGTCGCGTTCATCCAGTTTTTCATGTGTCATGCATTAAACTGGTTATTCGTGCGCCCTCCCGTCCCTCCCTTCCTCCTCCTCCTATCGAAGAGGAGGCCTCTATATATAGGGTCCGCAAGCTCCTCGACATCCGCACTAGGGGGCGTGGCCACCAGTTTTTGGTAGATTGGAAGGGGTACGGTCCTGAGGAGAGGCGGTGGATTCCGGCCCGGGACGTCCTGGATCGCTCGCTGATTGACGCTTCCTCGCGAGCGCCGGGGGGCGCTCGTTGAGAGAGGGGTACTGTCAGGTCTAAGGTTCTTTCTCTTTCTCTATCTTCTCTCATTCTCATTTGTCACACACACACACACACACGCACACGCAGTCACACACATACTGTTTCTCTCTCTCTCGCTCGTTACGCTCTTCTCTCTACCTGCACCTGTTAGCCATCGCAATCAGCACTCCGCTGCCGTGCGATGACACCTGTTCCCACTTTGGTGTGAGTGCTTACCCTTTATCTAGTGTTTGTTCATGCTGGCCCTTGTTGGATCATTATTTCATGTCTTGCGTTACGACTGCTGCTTCTTTCATGTCTGATAAGTTTGGAAGTTGTCTTGATTGTCTGTTACAGCCTTGCGCCTAGGTTTTGCCTGAGTCCTGCATTTCTGACCTTCGTGGTCCCATATCTGGCGTTGATCTTCTCCTTAGCACTGCCTCTCCCTCTATGGGTGTCCGGTCCTCTCAGCTCTTAAAGACTGGATCAGCTCCGCTGTGTTCTGAGTTTGTTTCTACTACAGACTGCCTTGTTTAAATTCTCATTAAAGGCTGTTGTTTTCCTGTCAACCTCTGCTCTTGGATCCATTCTTTATATCCGTGACAGTAACACTTTACTTAAGGTTAGGTACTTAAATACTTAAAGGTACTTAAAGGTAAGATTACTTAAATAAGGTTGTATCAGTTAACATTAGTTAATGCTTTAGTTAACATAAAACATGAGCAATACATTTGTTAGTCTTTGTTAACGTTAGTTAATAAAGATACAGCTGTTCATGTTAGTTCACAGTGCATTTCACTTATGTTAAATTTTTAATAATGCATTAGTAATGTTGTAATTAGTAATACTTTATAAGTGCATTCATTATTAGTTAATGTTAGCTTTGAACCTTATTGTAAAAAGTTATCTTGTAGTTTAATAGGGTTGGGATAAACGATTATTTTTAAAATGATTAATCTAACGATTATTTTTCTGGTGCATCGATTAATCTAATGATTCATTTTCCCTGTCCGATTAGATTTCGATTCAGTTATCTCCCCATTAATTGCCTAATAGCAATTTATTCATGTTGATTTAATTATCTGAATGAAAAAACAAATTCCTTAACATTGCAATATATACTGTAAAAAAATTCTAGTGCTTTCAACTAATTATTATTTAGTAACTAGTTCCACAGATTTTTTACGTTCACTCAATTTCATTCTAGAAATTGTTAACTGAATTAATATTTTTTAATTGGCTCAAACTTGACTTCAACATTAAAATGTATGTTTGCTCAATTATTTTTAAAGTTAATTGAATTAATAATTTTTAGTTGGCTCAAACTTGACTTCAACTTTAAAATGTATGTTTACTCAACCTGTTTTTATAATTATTTCAACTAAAACGTTTTAATTAGGGATTTCATTTTTAAATGGTTTTAATTGTTACTAGAAATTGCAGTGGTGGAACTAGTTACAACATGTTATAGCGAGGATAAAAACAAATTAAAGCACATTGTATCATCTGCATTTATAACATTTGCCATACAAACAATACATTTTCATAACATTTTCACTTTTCTTTAATGTCTTTAATGCACCTTTAGTTTTGAAAATACATACACAGTCAAAGTAGATACAGTGGAGCAGTAGATTTTTGCTACTCCTCAGTGTTTCAGCTGGAAAAGGGATAGTTCACCAAAAATGAGAATTCTGGCATAATTTACTTGCCCTCATGTTGTTTAAATCCTGTATAATTTTCTTTGTTCTGCTGAACACAAAATAAGATATTTGGAAGAATGTTTGTAACAAAGCAGATAGAGCAACCATTTACTACCATAGTATTTCCCCCCCTACTATGGTAATGATCTGCCATCGGATCCAACTAACCACCAGGTACTGATCGGTTGACAGCTCCGCCCCTCTCTTCACTCGAGTGTTCAAGACATACGGCCGGAGGTCAGATGAGACGACCACAAAGTCGACCATCGACCTTCGGCCTAGGGTGTCCTGGTGCCATGTGCACTGATGGACACCCTTATGCTTGAACATGGTGTTCGTTATGGACAAGCCATGGTTAGCACAGAAGTCCAATAACAGAACACCGCTCAGGTTCAGATCAGGGGGACCGTTCCTCCCAATCACGCCCCTCCAGGTGTCTCTGTCACTGCCCACATGGGCGTTGAAGTCCCCCAGTAGAACGATGGAGTCTCCAGTCGGAGCACTTTCTAGCACCCCTCCCAGAGACCCCAAGAGGGCCGGATACTCTGCACTGCACCTATCCCCGACTCGAAGGTGCAGGGAAGCGACCCTCTCGCTCACCGGGGTGAACTCCAACACATGGTGACTGAGCTGGGGGGCTATAAGCAAACCCACTCCAGCCCACCGCCTCTCACCGTGGGCAACTCCAGAGTGGTAGAGAGTCCAGCCTCTCTCTCGTGGTTCCAGAGCCCAAGCTGTGCGTGGAGGTGAGCCTGACTATTTCTAGTTGGTATTTCTAATTTACTTCTTACTTCACGTCTGACGTTAAATATCCACACAAGCCTAATATGTTCGACATATTTGTCTGCAATTTAATCATTAACACTTACCTGACGCGTGAACTGCATCCTCAAAAATACTGCTGCAGCCTCTCTGGTGAAACTCGCGAAGTCCTTTGATCTGTATCCTTCCGCGAAATCAAACAAGTACTCCAGATGCTTCCGCGAAATTAAACGAGCAATACAGATCCTCCCACATAGTCAAACAAGCTCTTGTATGTATTCATTAAAATGAGGCAGATTAAATGCCACAATTAACTACATATGTTCATGAATTATATATGTATATTAAATCTGTAATATGTAAGTGTTGTAGGATCCATCTTCTCATTATAATGCAGATACCATCATAAACAAAACATCGAAAATACATCTAATTTCACAAATATGTTCTGATATATGCTATTTTATCAAATGTTTCTAACAGCCCATTTCAACAGCACAAACAAAAATCTATTTACCATAGTAAAATATTGTGTGTAAAATATTGTGTCCGGATCCGGGATATATAGACCGGATCCGGGAATCCCTTCCCAGGGAGGCCCAGAGGGGCCTACCACCTGACAGCACATTACACCGGCTAACCGAGCGTCCGAACTCGGGGGCTCACCCTCAGGCGGCCTGGAGAGGCCTCTACCTGCTAGCCAGACGTGCAAACTGTCGGAAGTTACTGTTTTATGTTCCCGAAGCTCGCCTCCAAGGAGGTCTGTTTGATGCCTCACGTACAGTCGAGTGTTTAGGGCGGCCTGGAGAGGCCTATTGCCAAATGGCAGCTCCCTGTTAGAGGCCTGGTGACAGACGGTGCTTATCAAATGAAAAAATCCCACCGGGAAACCCCTCAGGGCCGGGGAATGACATCAGGAACGCCTGGTGAGGCTTGTCACCTGATAGCAGAACATGCTAGCTGCCTGGCGAGCAACCATGCTCACTGTCATAGGAACTGGCCGGACGACCCTAAACTGCGGGGAGGCCGGATAGGGATAATAATAATAATAATAATAATAATAATAATAATAATAATAATAATAATAATAATGAATTTTATTTGTAAAGCACTTTACATTTTTACAATCTCAAAGTGCTACAAAACACAAAGTGGTAGTAAAAAGCCACTTTTAAAAATAAAAAATAAAATAAAAATTATATATATATATATATATATATATATATATATATATATATATATATATATATATATATATACATACATACATACATATACACATATACATACACACATATATACATATATATATACACACACACATATAAAACAATAAAACCTATAAAACACATTTATTCGAAAGCTTGTGTAAAAAGATATGTTTTAAGGTTTCGTTTAAAAACATCAATAGTCTGTGGGGCCCTCAGGTAGTCCGGCAGGGCATTCCACAGCTTCAGAGCAGCCGATGAAAAGGCCCTACCACCCATGCTGCAAAGTTTTGTTCTCGGAACTTGGAGGGTGTTTGTGTTTGCCGAACGAAGGGTGCATGAAGAAGTCGGATAGGTGATAAGTTCCTGTAGGTAAAGGGGGGCATGTCCGTGAATACACTGATGGGTGAGGAGTGAAACTTTGTATTCAATTCTCAACCGGACAGGTAGCCAGTGAAGAGATTTCAGGATGGGGGTGATATGTTCATGCTTGCGCACCCTCATCAGGATTCTGGCAGCGCTGTTTTGGATGTATTGCAATCTCTGGATGCTTTTGCCAGAGATCCCGATGAGGAGTGCATTACAGTAATCCAGCCTGGAGGAGACAAAGGCATGGACGAGCCTCTCTGCATCAGCCAGGCTGAGAGTTGGACGGAGTTTGGCGATGTTCTTGAGGTGGAAGAATGAAGTCTTGCTAAGGTGTTTGATGTGGCTGTCAAAGGTGAGCTGAGAATCCATTTTGACCCCTAAATTATTGACAGATGTGGAAAGGGTGATATTTTGGCCAGAGAAAGTAATGCCAGTGATGATTGAAGAGCGAAGCTGATGTTGCGTACCAATTAAGATAGCATTAGTTTTGGAACAGTTCAACTGTAGAAAATTGAGGTTCATCCATGTCTCTATCTCCTCCAGGCAGGTGGTCAGTGTGGATGTTGGCAGGGGAGCAGAGGAATTTGAGGTTGTCCGTAGATAAAGCTGTGTGTCATCAGCATAACAATGGAACGATATACCATGTCTGCTAATGATTTTTCCAAGGGGAAGCATGTACATAGAGAACAGTGTGGGTCCCAGCACAGAGCCCTGAGGAACACCACAGGTGAAATTATGGGTGAGTGATTTGCATTTTCTCTGGAAGTCCGCCTCTTTGCGCCCCGACCTCAACCACGGGGCGCACGAGAGGCGCGCCTCCTGCCTGCCTGGGACCGGGATCTGAGTGGCGTGTGGGTCCTCAGACACCGCCGCACATGCTTTCTCGATGCTTGCCCTCAGGCCCTGCTATCGCTGGAGTGGCGCGTGTCCGCTGCCCTGCATCAGGTTTTTTTTATTTTTTTATTTTAAATATTTTAAATATTTAAAATAAATATTTTATTTATTTTATTTCATTCCCTGAATGAGATCCCTCAGCAGACCTTCCCAGTATACTTTACATTACATTTACATTTAATCATTTAGCAGACGCTTTTATCCAAAGCGACTTACAAAAAAGGGTAGAGCAATAGAAGTAACGAAACAAACAAGGCCAACAACCTGTAAGAGCTGTAAGAAATCTCAATTCATTAGCACAGTACACTTTTTTTTCTTTTTTTTTTTTTCTTTTTTTTGTATTACCAGCTACAACAAAAACTCACGTACGCAAAATACAAAACACTGGATTTTGATAGCTATGATAACAACCCATTAGGACTAAGGCTGATGCCCCAACTGTTGTCGTTAATGCAGATTCAGTGGCCCAATGGGTTGGTTTTGTATGGCATTCTAGCTAAACGCGCAGCAATAGCCATCGACAACAAAAACTCACGTACGCAAAATACAGAACACTGGATTTTGGTAACTATGATAACTATCCCAGATAGCAGACAAACAGTGAATCAGCGTTGAATCAATGTTAATGCATCAACTAAAATATCATTGAATCAATGTTGAGATGTCAATGTTGAGAATGTTGATTTTTCATCAGGTTTGCACCCTGAAATAATGTTATTTCAACGATGAAAAATAGATCAAGATGGGCTTAAAATCAATAGTTTTCCAACTAAAATTAAACCACTTATTTAAGTGAATCAATGTTGAATCAATGTTAATGCATCAATCAAAATATCATTGAACCAGTATTGAAATATAACATTGATTTTTCATCAGGTTTGCACCGGGAAATAATGTTAATTCAACAATGAAAAATAGATCAATCTTGCTTTATGTACAGCAGGATTCTATGCCAGTTAATTTGTCTCTTTATTTTATTCATTTTAATCACAGACCATGTGTGGCTGCAGTCGATATGATTTTGCATTAAAAAGTCACTCAAAGTAAACAACATCCTTCAGTTTACATGCAAATGTCTTTATTTATGCCCCCACAGTTACAACAGGAAATCTCACATTGATTTAAAACAATTACATCTGAATTAATAACACAAATGAGAAGAGCCTGGAAAAACATGACAACGTGCATCTGCAAAATGGAAGTAAATACAAATGTAAACTTGCCAATAAATACAGAAATGACACAGTACTACTGAAAGAAAGACGGTAGAAGAAAGAATAAAATACTCCAAACTCAGGGGTTTCCACCATGAGCAATGCCCCGAAGCCTAGGTTGTAATGGAGCCAGTTATGCACCGTCCCAGCAAAGATAAACTCTGATGCCTCTTTTTATCAGCATTCACAGCATCTAAAACAACAAGAAGTTAGTAAATATTTGGAAATGTGATTAATTATACATTACAAATATAGCCACTACAAAATGAAGTGAAACTTGAAATTTTATCAAAATCTTGATATCCCAGTTAAAACGGTAACATTAAATTCAGGACTATTAATGCATTTTAGTATAGACTTTAAAGGACTTGCAGACACACAATGAATGAAAAAGCAAAGTGAATATATCCGGTGTTTTATCTAATAATATTATTGTATTTAATAGTAAATAAATAAAGTGTGAAAATGAAACAAGTAAATGAATGACCAAATAGCTAAATTAAGAAAATAAAAGAGGAGCTGTATAGGCTACATGGTGGTTTGGAAGAGATTTTTTTTCCATTTACAACACGAACTGGAGGCACAACTGTTTACTAAATTTCTGTATTTTGATATAGCTGCCTACAGAACTTAAAGATCTCACTCTTTTCTTTTTTTTTCTTGCTGCATTAAATATTAAACTGTAATGATGTCATTGTGATCTGCTCTCGTGATGATATCGTACAGCTGAAGCAGATCTAGGAGCTGATTGTATTTCCCCTCACCGCGCTAACAGGTCAATCAGTTCTAGTTCTGCTTCAGCTGTGAGATACTCTCACCAGTGGCGAACACAATTACTGACAAGCCAGAAATTCATCTAACCTTCCGATCGCCTCTCGTTTATACACTGGACAAATATAGGATGATTCAAAATGATTCATCTGTGTGCAACGAGTAAGATACGTTTGTGGATCCGCGCCGCGCATTCATTGACTTGTGAGTTGATCCTATATGGCCTCAAAATCCAAATGAATCAAATAGGATCGACTCACAAGTCAATGAATGCATGTGCATCACCGCTTCAAAAAAAAAAGAAAAAAAGAGTTGCACGAGTCAGAATTTGGACACAATTCATAGTGTATATGCCAATCTTAAGAAAAAAAAGGATAACAAATATGATATGGTTTGGTGAAAAACAAACTGAAACTCAATGTATTAAGATTACCCTGGCCGTTGGTTGTGTAACTTATGAGGGCGCTCATGTAACTATTATTAACATTGCAGTTCACTCTAACTCGCTCAGGAGAAGCACACAAGTTGTAAAACATAAAGATGAATAAAAACACTAAATTAAAATTGAGATGAATTTTATAATTATATTTTTGTAGGCCACTTACCTCTAAAAAACATGGTCGTTGTCCTGTGTCTTTTTCGCGATTGAAGTCTGTTCAGCTGCGCTTGCTTTGGTTGATTGGTGGATGTCTTGAAGGTGCATTACCGCCACCTGCTGGATTGGATTGTGGCGCATTTGATATTCGATAGGGACACATATTCTAAATTCTTTATTAACTCTGTATTCTTTAGATAAATAATGAAATACATGTACATTCTACATGATTTAAATAATAATAGGCTACATTTTTATTTATTTCAAACTGATAGACTAAATTTATGGTAGAAGTTCTTTGTTTTTTTTAGTTTGTTTTTTACATTTTTTATTATAATAACATGAAACACAGAATGACAACATTACATGCCAGTAAGCAGGAAAATAATACCTTTTAAAAAGATTCATAGTTTTTACAGCTTTCTTATTGGAAGAGTCAGAAATCAAACACGCATACAATTTTAACTCTTCCAGAAAAATGTAAAGAAAGGCTTACAATTACAAAATTTACATTTATGTTTTCTTTGTGAATCCACACACTCGTTGGTGTACTCATCGTATCCTTTGAGGATAATAAATGTGTTAACATTCACACAAATGTAGCCAATTGATTTGGACTTGCCTTAACATGTTGAATAATGTGACAGATAGATTGACCGTAACCCTCACCGGTGGAGAATTAAGCTGACCAAACATCAGCATTGATTCAATGTTTGTCTTTTCAACTCTGAAAAGCATGGAATTATCAACATTTATCCAATATTATTTAGCAGTGAATTTTCAACATTGGTCCAGTATGGTGTTAGCATTGAATTTTCAACATTGATCCAATATTACTTAGCATTGAAATTTCAACCTCAACCAAAATGATGATTCTGATGGAATTTCAACATTAAATCAATGTCACAATGCTATCTGGGTATGTTACATACCCGCCTGAATGCACAAATCCGGATGAGAGACGTAGATATGATCCAGGAGTGTGCGCTAGCTATACTTGTAGCACCGACATTGTGTATAAAGTAGCACCGGGCTGACCCGATGCCATGTATGCCCTGCCATCTAAGAAAAGTATCGTTAAAAAAAAAAGCTTAGATGGCAGGGTTGGAGCTTTCAGTGTTCAAACTGGACATGGGTTCTTGCATGCCCTCCCGATCTCAGTAAGGAGATGAAAAAGCTCAAATGAGCTGATGATTTTATGGTGGGGATAAATCGATCGTAAGTCTAATACGAGTGATCTCTCCTCTAACGCACCCACATGGCAGTCGCAGCCCTTGCAGAGCGTACATAACATTCATCGGCTCCGCATACACGTTCAGGATGGCTGCTAACTAGTTTATCTTCTTCCCAGCCATCCCTAAGAGCATTTCTCATAGATCTTGTCAGCCACCAGATCGCCAGAGGGAACGGCCTCTTGAGACGATCGGCAAGCCCCATCCGAGGAAACATGACGTGCGTCCGCGCTCAGCCTTGGCGTGAGTGGGACTATGTCACTTAGTCTCAGATGCAATCATCCTCTTCCCTCAGGAAGAGAGTTAGACGAGAGCGGAGCGATCTCATACTCTGTTTAACAAACGCTCCCGTTGCACACAAACAAACAACTCCATAAGAGCTTGCCTGTGCACGCTCTTAATCCCAGGCAGAAATCAAATGAATTCGGATTACCTTGACTTGAAGCATTCAGACAAAAACAGTCCCTGAAGACGAAAAAGCTAGTGTCATGTTTGCAAGGCGCCCTTATATAGAGGGAATGCACGTGACGTCATCATCAGCTGGAGTGACTGTGATTACGCCCCGCTGAGTGGCAAAAAGACTGAGAGGCAGCATTGGTTCACAGCGCGAATGCAGCGAAAACTCACAAAACCAGGCCCGGCGCCAGAAGGGGGGTAGGGGGAGGCTTGTCCACGGACCGCATAGACATCGCTGTTCTGAGCTTGAGACGGACTTGATAAAAGCGTGTAATTTTCTCACTCAAACCACTGCCAACTGCTGCAGCTTCTGCTTTTAGAGTGAAACGCTGCACATAACTGCTTGTCTAGGATATGTAATCCTCTGTAAGAATTCGTAATAATTGCATATTATAAGCGAAAAGGAGCTAGCAAAAGATCAAGTGTGTATCTGTATTTGCACTCGTCAAATGATTACATTTCAAACGTGTTTTCGTCTCGGTGAGTAATGTAGCCAATCATAGACATGTTTGTAGATTTCTACAACGGAATTGGCCAATCACAGGTGTTCAATTTGGAATCACTCACCGCTCGAGCGCTTGTCCAGGCGCTGAGTTCAGTTAAACACCCGCAGCAATCCTCTGTAAGTGCAGATATTGTGAAAATAAGAGATTCATTGTATACCAAAGTCACTGCGGAACTTTGTGAGATTGCGTTTATTGAATGAGTGACAGCTTTTAGTGAATATAAAGTATATTACTACCACTACATGCTTCAAAACACTGACCCATCCACATATACATGCGGGATTCACTTGAAAAATGTGATGAATGACAGTTATAAACATTCTTGTCGAAATGAGGCTCCTAAAAATGTCAGGAAAACACGATTCCTGGCTGCATATCATTATCGATGGATCACTGAATCTTTTGTAAGTTGTAAGGATCGTTTGCTCTACTCCAAGCGGCAACCTCCCGCGATCTCTCTTGAAGCCAATACGGAAGTAATGTAAACTGTAATTCCTTAACTGGCCACTAGGGACAGGCTCCAGAAGGGAGCAGAATCTCATTGAGCCCCATGTTAAAATTCTCAACTTTAAAGCAGAAAAAAACATGTTTACAGCCTGGTACAAATTGTGGTTTTGGCTTATAAGGCTAATTTTGATCTTCATGACAACTCTGAGGGGGGTGAATTTTTTTATAACTCATTCGTTTCCGTTATATAAAGCCTTAAGGTTCTGCATAATTAAGGGCGTGGTTACAAGTGGATAGCCATTTATCTGCGTCTATAGTTATTGCGTCACCTCAGCTCCGCGCACATCCCGCCTTTTTGCCCATTTTCTGTTATCCGGGAGTGACACGCGTTGACTCGCTCACAAGATGGCAACGCCCAGCTCGCCCATACTTTAAGCTTCAGAACGGCTTATCAGAATCCTATGGGTGACGTCACGGACACTACGTCCATATTTTTTTACAGTCTATGCTCTACTCGTGTTTTCCTCCACTAACTCCAGTCACGCAGCAGCTCTTCTGCCACTCAGCCCCGGCTGAGGGGGCGTGTTGTGGCGGGAAAGTGACGTTGATGCATTCCCTCTATACTTCCTGGTTGCACCTTGATGACATCATAGGCTGTCGCCGGTCAGTAGGATTGCCATGATTTGATAGTAGTTCTGACACCGGTCACGCTGGAGGCGTTCCCCGTAGCGTCAGCTGACGCAGCTCGAGTTCCCTTCCGAAAGGGAACACAATATACGATTTTTCTAGGTATGCAACTCAGCCTACAGGCTATGCCCATCGATTAAATATCAACAAGTTGGCTAATCAAATCCGGGGACACACTGAAGCCGTGAGCGTCTCGGCTGCGTGGCGTGTCCGTTTTTGTTTTGGCTCCCATGTTAACAGGTTGGAGTTTGCACACTGCCTGTGTGACGCACGGAAAACGCATGCATTCTAGAAATAGAAGAGCGCCTAGCGTGTTGGAAGGGTCTCCAGGCAAAATAGAATAGGTAAAGATGTTTATATATCATTTTGACACGAATACATATTAATAAATTACATTTTCATGTTTGAAAGTCTCTAGGTTAACATAAATGCTGATATAGGCCTAATTGTAATAATAAAAAATGACAATTATCGATTTTGAAATATTGCAAACCTACTTATTGTGTAGGTCGCCAATTTGCCCGATGCTTTCACTTGATGCAAACGTTTGTTTTTTGTGATTAAAAATAAATAAAGCCTTGCACTTCTGGAAGTCTGAGGAGGAGCCACTCGTGTTACTACCATAGATATACATAATAAATAATATACTTATATTAATTACATAATATACTTTATTTTGTATATCTATGGTTGCTACTACTCTGCATCTTTACAAAAGGATAGCGTGCTGTAGACTAGCGCTACTTCGCTAACGTTAGGCATTCACTCAAACTAAACTCGCGGTGATGATGAAGCCAGTGTGGTACACGCATCAATCATCCATCAGCCTACAACTATGTTTTGCTTTTCCTATTTCTTCCATTGACATTCAATCAGTAGCCTACATGACAATAGAAGTTCGGTCTCTTCCTACTTTTACTTCAGGCAGTGACTGGCAATGAGTTCGAGCTTTAAAAGAGATCTAAAGTTTACTAATATCAGTCTTGAATTTCCCCAGCTGAAGATAATTATGCTCAGCTATTATGATTTTGTAGATTGACCGTTTTGAGAATACTTCTCTGTAGCGCCACGTTTGACGACGTCCACTTAATTTAGCCTCCTCACCCACAGGTTTTGCTGGATATATTTACTTTTTTCTGAAGGAAATCGATACAATACTACACCTTTTGCTGTATATCTGACGGCGTAACCCCAAACACAACACATTTTCATCATAGTTTCAACTTTAATTAACAACAATGTTCTTAACTATGTAACTGTTTACATTAGCCGGCTGGATCTCTTCAGTTTGTCAATAGAAGCCGTTCGCGTTCTGCCACCCGTAAGTATCCTGGTACCGATTGTTTACAAACATTCTGATATTAGTTTAGATTAGATTAGATTCAACTTTATTGTCCTTACACAAGAACAGGTACAAGGCAACGAAATGCAGTTTGGGTCTAACCAGAAGTGCAATAGTAGAAAGTGCAGTATTTACAGTGGTTGAATAAGTGCAGGGCATGGTTATGTAGTGATATAAATAGAGATGATTATTGCTATAAACAGAATATACAGGTTAATATGTACTATATAAATATAATATACAGATAACTATTATTATAAACAGATGTACAATAAGTTAGATTAAGATGAGCAGTGTAGCAATGTATGATATATTGCAAATGAGCATATACAAGTTAAGGTGGAGTAGTGCAAGATGCTTAAGTAAACAGATGTTGCTGTATTAAACAGTCTGTAGTGCAAATGAACATTCCAGTAGTGCAAACGAAGTAAAAGCAGATGTGAGGGGGGAGAGGACAGTTAGCCATGTATGAGGGGAGTTGGGTCAACGAGGGTTAGAGTTCAGCAAAGAGAGAGCTTTTGGAAAAAAAACTGTTCTTTAGTCTGCTGGTCCTTGTCCGGAGGGACCTGAAACGTCTGCCGGAGGGCAGGAGAGTAAACAGTCTGTAGGCTGGGTGAGAGGAGTCTTTAAGGTTGCTGCAAGCTCGATGCAGTCAGCGTTTCCTCTGGATGTGCTCGATGGCAGGTAGTGGAGTCCCTGTGATGCGCTGGGCAGTTTTCACCACCCGTTGCAGTGCCTTGCGCTCTGCAATAGAGCAGCTCCCATACCATACTGTAACACAGTTGGTCAGGATGCTTTCTATTGATGATGAACTTGATGATGGAATTAGATCTATGCACAGGCTTGCAATCGGAGGTGAAGAGGGAGTAGAGAAACGGGCTAAGCACACAGCCCTGTGGTACACCAGTGTTAAGTGTGATGGACGTGGAGCAGGTGGAGCCTGATCAAACATTCTGGGGTCTGTTGGTCAGGAAGTCCAAAATCCAGTTGCACATTGAGGTGTTGATGCCCAAGTCTCCAAGTTTGGCTATTAACTTGGTTGGGATGACAGTGTTAAATGCTGAGCTGAAGTCAACAAACAGCATATGTGCATAAGTGTTCTTATTGTCCAGATGTGTGAGCACAGAGTGCAGTGCCATGGCAACAGCATCCTCTGTGTTCCTATTGCTACGGTAGGCAAACTGGTGTGAGTCCAATGTGGGTGGTAAAGAATCTTTTAGGTGTGCCAGGACCAGCCGCTCAAAGCATTACATGATAATTGGTGTGAGTGCTACAGGGCGGTAATCGTAAGGCACGTCGGGCTAGAGTGTTTTGGCAATGGCACAATGGAAGTGCATTTGAAGCATGTTGGTACAGCTGCTTGGGCAAGAGACAGGTTGAAAATGTCTGCAAAGACCCCAGCGAGCTGCTGCGCACATGCCCTGAGTACACGTCCAGGGATGTTGTCTGGTCCAGCAGCCTTGTGCACACTGATCCGACTCAGTGCATTTAAGTAAGTAAGTCTTTCCGAAATACGTTGTATTTGCTGTATTGCTTGGTGTATTAATTACCAGAAGGAAGATACATTTCGATTTTGCACTTATTTCTTCTATTCATAACTTTATTCCAGGAGCTATTTACAACTGCACTTTAACCAGGGCAGTTTGAAGCGCGCTGTACGCAATTGTCAGCTGTTCTCAAATAATAATTGTAGGCTTTTAGCACAGGTAGTGAGTGATAGTTTGGTTTCGATTTGAGTCATTGGCAGCCCGTTGCGTTGATTAATCTTTGGCATAATTATAAGGGCGGACTCTGTATTTAAAGCCGAGCAAGTTAGCCGGTCATTAGGAGAAGCGCGTCGGTCAGAGAAGGAGCTCGAATAGCAAGTAAGTCTTTCCGAAATACTTTGTATTTGCTGTATTGCTTGGTGTATTAATTACCAGAAGGAAGATACATTTCGATTTTGCACTTATATCTTCTATTCATAACTTTATTCCGGGAGCTATTTACAACTGCACTTTAACCAGGGCAGTTTGAAGCGCGCTGTACGCAATTGTCAGCCGTTCTCAAATAATAATTGTAGGCTTTTAGCACAGGTAGTGAGTGATAGTTTGGTTTCGATTTGAGTCATTGGCAGCCTGTTGCATTGATTAATCTTTGGGATAATTATAAAAGCGTCCACACCTGTTCTTACTCAAGTAGTGATCAGTGTGTATTTAATAAGCGTGTCAGTGCTGTCGCGGTAGCGTCAGCGGGAGCATTCAGCCCTCGTGTTCAGCCGCCTCGTGTGAAGACCGAATAGTGTAAAGACATCTTTTTTCGACTCTACCTACGATCGACTAAGACCGACAAGTGTAAAGACATCTTTTTTCGACTCTACCTACGATCGACTTAGACCGACAAGTGTAAAGACCTCTTTTTTCGACTCTATACCTACGATCGACTAAGACCGACAAGTGTAAAGACATCTTTTTTCGACTCAACCTACAATCGACTAAGACAGACAAGTGTAAAGACATCTTTTTTCGACTCTAATTGTCTAATCCTACGATCGACTCCACCGTAGAACGAACACCGAGGACGGAATTAAGAATTTATTTTCTTCTCTATCCTCTTTCTCCTTCTCTCTATTTCTATCCCTCGCTCCACTACCAGACGCAGACGGCAGCGCAACACTGCTAATCTGCCTCCTATTCCTTCCTCTACTAATACTCCTCCCTTCTTTTCTCTGGGTCTATGGAATTGTCAGTCAGTAAACAAAGCTGACTTCATTCCAGCCTTTGCCACTCATTCCAATCTGAATATCTTGGCCTTGACTGAGACCTGGATCCGTCCAGAAGACTCAGCAACTCCTGCTGCTCTCTCTAACAATTTCTCTTTCTCACACACCCCTCGCCACACTGGCAGAGGTGGAGGCACAGGTTTCTTATCACAAACAATTGGAAATACTCAACCCACACCTCTCCCTGTAATAACAACTCATTTGAATACCATGCTATTACAGTTACAGCTCCTGCTAAAATCCATCCTGTAGTCATTTACCGCCCTCCATGTCAATTGGGCACCTTTGTTGAGGAACTAGATGTGCTGCTATCCTCATCCCAGGATGGCAGCCCACTTGTAATCCTTGGTGATTTCAACATCCACCTGGACAAACCATATGCTACAGATTTTCACTCCCTTCTATCCTCATTCGATCTCAAACTCCTTACTACCTCACACACACACAAATCTGGCAACCAACTTGACCTCATCTACATACGCAACTGCACTACAGAAAACACTTGGGTCAAACCCTTACACTTCTCTGATCATTACTTCATCACATTTAATCTACATCTTACTACTCATACACTTCCACCTCCTCTTCCAGTTAGTTTCAGACGAAACCTGCATTCTCTTTCTCCCTCTCCACTCTCCTCCGTTGTGTCATCCTCTCTTCCATCACCCACACAATTCTCCTCTATGGATGTCAACACTGCAACAGACACTTTATGTTCCACTTTAACCTCTTGTCTAGATACTATCTGCCCTCTGTCTTCTAGGCCAGCTCGCGCTACTCCCTCTAACCCTTGGTTATCTGATGTTCTTCGTGAACACCGGACCAAACTTAGGGCAGCAGAGAGAAAATGGCGCAAATCAAACGACCCATCTGACCTGAGTAAGTACCAATCTCTGCTCATTTCCTTCTCACAGGACATCCATACAGCTAAATCCTCATATTTCCACAACAAAATCAACAGCACCTCAGACTCACGCACACTTTTCAGAACTTTCAACTCTCTGCTCTGTCCCCCTCCACCACCTCCCACCACCTCTCTTTCTGTAGACGAACTTGTCAATTTTTTCACAGAAAAAACCACACACAATTTTGAATCAGCCATATCCACAGCCAAACATCTTCTCTCCTCCTTCTCTACACTCACTGAGGATGAAGTATCTAAGCTTCTCCTCTCCAGCCATCCCACTACCTGCCCTCTAGATCCCATCCCCTCACATCTCCTACAAGCCATCTCCCCTACACTCTTACCAGCACACACACATCACACACATCATCAACACATCTCTCTCCAGCGGCATCTTCCCCACCACTTTCAAGCAGGCTCGGGTAACCCCACTGCTTAAAAAACCCACATTAGACACATCACTTGTAGAGAACTGCAGACCTGTTTCTCTCCTACCATTCATTGTGAAAACACTTGAAAGAGTTGTGTTCAACCAGGTCTCATCTTTCCTCTCATCTATCTGCTGCCTTTGACACTGTGAATCATCAGATTCTTCTGTCCACCCTCTCATCTCTGGGCATCACAGGGACTCCTCTCCACTGGTTTGAGTCCTATCTCACAGGTAGGTCTTTTAAGGTTGCCTGGAGAGGAAAGGTATCCAAAACACATCAACTGACCACGGGGGTTGCTGAGGGCTCAGTGCTTGGACCTCTCCTCTTCTCCATTTACACTACATCATTGGGACCCATCATTCAGGCACATGGTCTCTCATATCATTGCTATGCTGATGACACACAGCTCTACCTCTCATTTCAACCAGATGATCCCACAGTAGCTGCACGAATCTCAAGCTGTCTGGCGGACATCTCGGCATGGATGAAAAAACATCACCTGCAGCTCAATCTAGCAAAGACTGAGCTGCTTAATTTCCCTGCTAATCCCACATACAACACGATTTTACCATCCAGCTAGGTTCATCTTTGATTACTCCTTCAGGGTCAGTCAGAAATCTTGGAGTAATCTTTGATGACCAGCTGTCCTTCAAAGACCACATCTCAAAGACAGCTCGGTCATGCAGGTTTGCGTTGCACAACATCAGGCAAATCAGACCGTTCCTTACGGAGCATGCAACACAGCTTCTTGTCCAAGCCCTGGTCATTTCTAGACTTGACTATTGCAATGCGCTTCTGGCTGGACTTCCATCTTGTGCAATCAAACCGCTGCAAATGATCCAGAATGCTGCGGCACGTCTTGTATTCAATGTCACACCTCTATTCATCTCTCTGCATTGGCTACCACTCGCTGCCCGGATCAAATTCAAAGCCCTGACTCTTGCTTATGGATCTTCCACAAGCTCAGCACCAGCATACTTTGACTCACTCCTACGAGTCTACACCCCCACCAGAAGCCTTCGCTCAGCTAATGAGCGAAGGCTTGTGGTACCATCACAGAGAGGCATGAAATCCCTCTCTAGAACTTTTTCTTTCATTGTTCCTGGTTGGTGGAACGATCTTCCACCCTCCATACGCACGACAGAATCGCTCGCTTCATTCAAAAGACAGGTAAAAACTCATCTCTTCCACGAGCACTTAATCTTACATAAAAAAACATCTTTCCTCCTCTATTTCTCCTTTCTTCTTCCCTTTTCTGGTTTTTGCTACTCTGAGTAGTGTACAAATCTTGGTATTTAGGGCACTTTTTGTGTTTCGTTGCCTCTTCTAGACGGATCGCTTCCTGTTCTCCTGAGTTGTAAGTCGCTTTGGATAAAAGCGTCTGCTAAATACATAAATGTAAATGTAAATGCATTGCAGACATCTGTAGAGGAGAGTGTGATTGGTGGGTGGTCAGCTGAGGGTTTGAGCTTGGTGGCAGTTTCTCTGTTGTCTCTTTCAAAGCGAGCATAAAAGTCATTTAGCTCGTTCAGGAAGTTGGCATCAGTGGCTGCGCAAGTGGAGTGGGTGGGTTTGTAGTCACTGATGACCTAAATGCCCTGCCATATGCGTCGAGGGGCAGAGTTGGAAAAATGTCCCTCTATCTTTAGCTTGTAGCAGTGCTTGGCCTTTTTGATGCCCCTCTTCAGGTTTGCTTTGGCTGTGCTGTAGGCTTGTGCATCTTCCGATCTGAAGGCCGTACAATGATGTGCTTAGAGACATGATCAATCGATTTGTCTTCGTGTACCTTTATGACATTTTAATTTTTTTCTCATCTTTGCAGGTACACACTCAGCATGTCCGTCAGGTGCTGCAGAGGTTACTTGAGAACCAACTTTATGTCAAGGCGGAGAAGTGCATATTCCACGCTGAATCAGTTCCGTTCCTGGGAAAAATCATCTCAGCGGAAGGGGTTAAGTAGATCCTGCTAAGGTAAGGGCCATCTCAGAGTGGCCAGTCCCCGACTCTCGTAGAGCATTGCAGCGGTTCCTGGGGTTCGCCAATTTATATCTGCGCTTCATCAGGAACTATAGTCAGACAGCTGCCCCCTTAACTGCTCTAACCTCCACTCGAGTGTCTTTCAGGTGGTCGGAGCAGGCACAGGGAGCTTTAATGAAACTCAAATCATGTTTTACATCTGCACCTGTCTTGTCTGTTCCAGACCCTGATCTGCAGTTTATTGTGGAGGTTGATGCTTCTGAGGTCGGGGTTGGGGCGGTCCTCTCTCAGCGATCCCCTCAGGATGGGAAGGTGCACCCTTGTGCATACTTCTCGCACCGTCTGAGCCCAGCTGAACGGAATTAAGATGTCGGTAACCGGGAGCTGCTGGCGGTTAGGTTGGCTTTGGATGAGTGCCGGCACTGGCTGGAGGGGGCGGCGGAGCCCTTCTTGGTCTGGACGGATCATAAGAATCTCAAATACATCCGTTCGGCCAAGAGGTTGAACTCTCGACAGGCCAGGTGGGCCCTCTTCTTTGGTCAGTTCCGTTTTACCCTTTCCTACAGGCCTTTGAGATATTTGCTAGCCCGGGGGATGAGGCGCTGCCTGACACCATATTACCCCGGGGTGTTGTGGTGGCGGCAGTTTCCTGGGGTGTTTAGAGGCGAGTCAGGGAGGCCTTGCGAGGGGTTGACGTCCCAAGAGGCTGCCCTAATGGCCTGTTGTTTGTTCCTGAGCCTTTGCGTCCTTTGGTTCTTGAGTGGGGTCACTCTTCTAGGCTAGCCTGCCATCCAGGGGAGAACGCTGGCTTCTGCCCGTCAGAGATTTTGGTGGCCGTCGCTATCCCAAGATGTCAGGCGGTTTGTGGCAGCTTTCTTAGTTTGCGCCCAGAACAAGATTTCTAACAAGCCTCCCATTGGTCTGCTGCAGCCTCTGCCCATTCCCACCCGCCCCTGGTCTCATATTGCCCTGGACTTTGTCACTGGCCTCCCCTCCTCCAATGGCAATACTGTGATTTTGACAGTGGTGGACCGTTTCTCCAAGGCGGCTCATTTCATTTCCCTTTCCAAATTACCCTCTGCTAAGAAAACTGCTCTGGTGGTAGTCGATCACATCTTCAGGATTCATGGTCTTCCCAAAGATGTGGTCTCTGACAGGGGCCCCCAGTTTGTTTCCCATTTTTGAAAGGAGTTCTGTCGTCAAATCGGTGCATCTGCAAGTCTGACTTCAGGATTCCATCCGCAGACTAATGGGCAGTCCGAGCGAGCTAACCAAGATTTGGACCGGATGCTCTGCTGTCTGGCATCCCACAACCCTGCCTCCTGGAGCCAGCAGCTTACCTGGGCAGAGTACGCCCACAATACACTCCCCGTGGCAGCCACTGGTATATCCCCTTTCCAAAGTTCTGTTGGTTATCAACCTCCTCTTTTTGCTTCACAGGAACCGGATGCCGCTGTCCCCTCCGCCCAGGTCTTTGTCCAACGATGCAGACGCACTTGGGAAAGAGCCAGGAAGGCACTCATCCGGGCGGGGAGTTGTGCCAAGGTGGCAGCAGATCGCTGTTGGACTCCTGCACCCAAGTATGTCTGTGGGCAGAGGGTTTGGCTTTCCACTAAGGACCTGCCCCTTAAGGTGTCGGCATGCAAGCTGGCACCCAGGTTCATAGAGCCATACCGCATTACCAAAGTATTAAGTCCGGCGGCAGTGCGGCTCAGGCTCCCACCTGTTTTTGCTCGTGTCCACCCTGTGTTTCACATGTCTCGAGTCAAACCTTTTGTGTCTTCCCCTTTGAACCAAGGGGAAGAACCCCCCCCCCCCCGTCGACGGTTGTTAACGGTTCCCCTGTGTTTATCATTTGGTGACTATTTGTCTCTAGAATATCTGGGTATTGTGTTAAAAGGTTCTCCACGCATCCTGCTTATCATTATTTATAGGCCTCCAAAATACTCTGCAGGCTTCACTGAGGACTTTACAGAACTGTTATCAATAATTTCCTCAGAGTTTGACTGTTTTGCTATTGCTGGGGATTTTAACATCCACATAGACAATATTGAATCCAGTACAACAAAAGAGCTCATGACTGTTCTTAACACTTTTGATTTGACACAGCATGTAAATGGACCCACACACAATCGTGGACACACTCTAGATTTACTTATCTTAGTAAGGGTCTAAAAATTTCATCAATTGTTATTAAGGATGTGGCACTGTCTGATCATTTCTGTATTTTCTTTGATATATCAATCTCTCCTGCCATTGAAGCTAGATCTGTCTCTGTCAAAAAGAGATGCTTAAATGAGAACACTAATGTGCTGTTTATGAAGGCTTTATCTCTAACACCACGCATATCTGCAGACTCTGTTGATTTTCTCCTTGACTCCTTTAACTCAAAAGTTAAGAGTGTAATTGATTATATTGCTCCTCTGAAAGTCAGGAAAAAGAGTACCAAACAAAAAGCACCTTGGAGAAACTCAACAGCAATACAAATAATGAAAAGACAATGCAGAAAATCTGAACGCATGTGGTGGAAGACAAAACTTGTAGTCCATTATAACATCTATAAAGACACCCTTCATGCTTTCAATGTTGAACTAGGCAAAGCTAGACAGACATTCTTCTCAAATATTATAAACAGAAACAGGAGTGGTCACGTGACCCATACACGCAATGGTCGAAGGACTTTGATGCTCCATCTAAACCCTCTTTTTATTCTAAAATAACAAACTCATATAGCGCTGACAGCCACTATTTCCCTTCTTGATTGCCAGCATTATGTACGGAAACAGAAAACAGGACTCTTCTCCATCCACAACTCCCTCCGGGAAGAAAAAGATGAAACTAGCGACTGAGGCGAATCTGACTGACGCCATTGCGGAGGCACTTTCAAAACAACAAATTTCGCTTGAAACAACGGTTCAGAATGCAATACGGATGGCTATGGAGGATGTTAAAACCTCTCTGATTGACCTCCGCCAAGAAGTGCACTCTCAAACGAATAGGGTACGAGACTTGGTATCGAAAGTAGATAAGATTCAGGGTGAGACGCGACAGATGAAGAAAGATCTAAACATTTGCACAACAGAGCAGCAAAGCCTCACCTTGAAAACCGCGGAGTTAGAGGACAGGGCTCGCCGTAATAATGTGCGCTTGGTGGGACTGCCGCAGGGCCGAGAAGGGAATGACCCAATAGGCTTCCTTCAAAAGATGCTCCCCGTGTGGATACCCGCGCTGAAGAATAAAGGGCCGATCGAAATTGACCGAGCGCACAGAATTTACTGTTCTGGTAAATCCCGCACGTTGATCTTTCGGGTACTACGTTACCAGGATAGGCAGACGATTCTTCAGGGAGCCAGGGAAGTGACGAGAACTGAACCGATTCGTGACCAGGAGAACCTGCTGGGCTTTTTCGCCGACTACAGCGGGTTCACCTCCCGTAGACGACAGGCCTTCGGAAGTATTCAAAAGGAGCTGCATTCGTTGGGAATTCCAAACTTCCTCATATATCCCGCCATTCTTCGCGTCACTTTTGGTGGTAGCCAACACTCATTTGATTCCGTTAAAAAAAAGCAGAAGATTTCTTAGGTGAAGCTCGTAATACCCATACACCGGGTGCCAGACGTAAATTGTCCTTTTATGGACCGCCGCTGCCTCAAGAGTCTATGGATGAGTAAAGCAAGTCAGTGGATGCGTTAGGAGTGAGTACTCTGCGTATGCCGAAAAGTGCAAGCAATGTAACGATCAGGTTTAAGAGAAGTTTTTATTTTAATTTTATTTTTTTGTCTGGTTAAATAGGCCAAACACGTGTACTCTGTTCATTTATAGTAGGCCTATGCATACTCCATTTGGCTGTCACTAGTGTGATACTATGCATAATGTTGTTATACTTCATGATTCATGTTCAATGGAAGAGGGTGGTTGATGTTGACGTTCTGGTGAACAACTGTGGATGTTGCCACGGGCCCTTATAAAGTGGGGGAATTTTGCGGTCTCTGGGGGGTATCTGTTTATGTTATTTTTAACTTAATTTTTTCACTGTTTTGGTTTTGTCACTGGTCAAGCAAATACATTTTGGTTTTGCAAAACATATTACTTTACTTTACTATTACATATTACACTTCACTTTTTCAATAGATTATGGATAAATTAAAAATTATATCAATCAATATCAGAGGTCTTAATAGTCCAAACAAAAGAGCCAAATTCTTGATCTATTTGCGTAGGAAAGCAATTGATATTGCTCTAATTCAGGAAACCCATCTAAAAAAAACAGACGTTCAAAGATTACAGAATAAATGTTATAGAGTTGCTGCTTTTTCTACTGATAATACAAAAACTAAAGGTACTATTGTGTTGATCTCTCGCAGCTGTAATCTTATGATTGACAGAGAAAGTCAAGATCAATCTGGTAGGCTTGCTTATTTTTGTACAAACATTAAGGGAAAGAACATAGCATTTGTATCAATCTACCCCCCTACAATTTTTGAGGCAAATTTTTTCCCACAGTTAACTAATCATTTGCTTTCATTGATAGACTATTCTCTGATTATCGGGGGGGATATGAATGCAGCGATAGACCCGCTGTTGGATAGATCTTCCTCCTGCAATCATGTTCAGCTCAATTCTTCCACTGCACTTAATGACTTTGTAAAAGCACTAAATTTAACTGATGTTTGGAGATCTGGGAACCCCCTAAGTAGAAATTTTACCTTTTTCTCAACACGACATCCCTCGTATTCAAGAATAGACTATCTATTGTGCTCCAAGGAACTTTTAAACTCTTTTGATCAAACAACAATACTACCAGCAATAATTTCAGATCACAATCCTATAGTGGCAGATTTTGAACGTAACTGGTTTCCAGAAAGATCTCCACGGTGGCGTTTTAACATCTCTCTTTTACAGAATAGCAAGTTCAATGAAGATTTCAAAGCCGGCCTGTCTGAATTCCTCTCATTTAATATTGGTTCAGTTGAAGACCCTATATTTGTCTGGGAAGCCACAAAAGGTTTTATCAAAGATTTCTCCATAGCCTTTGCCACTAATTTAAAAAACATACATAATCAGAGAATTGACCACTTAGAAAAAGAATGTCAATCAACTGAACTGTTGCTTAAATCTTCATACTCTCACCCGCTATTTAAGACGCTTCAGATCCTTAAGACAGAACTGAATGACCTTCTGAGAAGGAAAGCCGAATTTGTAATCCACAGAACCAGACAGTCCTATTACTTCAGTGGTGCTAGACCTAGTAAACTTTTAGCCCTAAGACTGAAGCAAAGTCAAGCGAAAGCCTACATTGATATAATTAAGCACCCATCTAAAGGACTAGTAAGGAACAGCAAAGAGATTAATTTTGTATTTTCCGACTTCTTTTCTAAACTTTATACTTCCGAACTCAATCCCACAAGTCCTAGCAGTACTACGTTTTTGCAATCTCTTATTTTACCTCGTCTTAGTCATTAAGAAGCTGAACTTTTAGAACAACCAGTTACTCAGAAGGAACTGAAAAGGGCATTACAAGGTGCTAAGAAAGGCAAAGCGCCAGGATTAGACGGGATCCCGGCAGAGTTATTTCTTAAATATTTTGATTTACTCGGTCCTGTTTTCCTGACAGCCATCCACGCGGCAGTAGAGGTTGGTGCTTTTCACCCACAGATGAATACAGCACTTATATCGTTGATACCCAAAAAAGGGAAGGATCATACAGACTGTGCAAATTATAGACCAATTAGTTAGTTAAACACAGATATAAAAATGCATGCCAGAATTATGGCCCTACGATTGCAGCAGTATATTAATAAATTAGTACATCCGGACCAGACAGGGTTCATGCCAGGTCGATTAGCAGCTGATAATATTCGGAGACTACTGCATGTCATACATGAATCCAGGGCTTCTCCCACTCCAGCTGCAGTTCTTTCTTTGGACGCGGAGAAGGCGTTTGATAGGCTGGAGTGGGATTACCTCTGGTCTGTTTTGGATGTATATGGCTTTGGCAAAGGCTTTGTGAATATGATAAAGGTCTTATATAAAAACCCCACAGCTTCTGTTATAACTAATGGGCTGCACTCTCTACCTTTTAACTTACAAAGAGGCACAAGACAGGGATGTCCTCTATCCCCAATGCTGTTTGCACTGTCACTCGAGCCCCTAGCCCAACTGATAAGACAGGAAAATGTCTGTTCAATTTCAGTTAATTCTTACAAACAACACATATCGCTCAATGCGGATGATATTTTATTGTTTATTTCAGATCTCCAAGTTTCATTCCCCCAGATACTGAAGGCATTTGGAAAGTTTAGTACGCTCTCCGGGTACAAAATCAATTGGGGTAAATCCTCTTTGCTCCCACTTAATAGTATGGCTAAGAAAGTTAAACTGCCTTGTAATATTCCTGTACAAAATTCAATCAGTTACTTAGGCATTGTTGTTCATTCATCCCTCCATGTTATACCTGATGCCAACTATCTACAAATCCAAGCCAGGGTTGAACAAGATCTCAGAAAATGGACCTCGATGCCACTATCGTTACACGCCAGAATAGCGTGTGTTAAAATGAATGTGTTACCGCGAGTCAATTTTCTTAGCTCTATGATTCCGCTGCCTGCCCCTAAAAACTTTTGGCACAAACTCAATTCCACAAGTTGTAAATTTATTTGGAACGGTAAACAACCCAGATTAAAATTTGAAACACTGCAGCGTGGGAAACATAGTGGGGGATTAGCGCTTCCGAATTTTGAATTATATCATAGGGCCTTTCAAATAAAATGCATTAAGGTTTGGCTTAACCCGCTCTCTAGGGTTTCTTGGCGAGAGATAGAAGAGAGCCTAGCGGGCAAATTTAGGTTACAAGATATACTGTTCTCTGGGCTAAATAACAAACAATGTATACAAACGTTCGGTCCGATCATCTCCAACACGATAGTCAATTTTAAACTGATGGAAAAAAGTATTAAATATTCACATAATTGGCACAACTACACTCCCATTTGGTATAATAATAACATTCATTCAGGAGGTGCACCATTTTTCTCCAGAGACTGGATGCAGAAGGGCATTTATACACTGAAAGATATTTCAGGTCCTAAATGCATATTAAGCTTTCAAGAACTGTGTGAGCGGTATGGAACAGAACCCTCTTCTCTGTTTCTATATTTCCGCTTAAGGTCAGCCTTGAAGGCATATGGGGTACCCTGGGGGGAAAGGCTTCCCAAACATCCAATCATCGCTTGGTTTGACTTGTCCTCTTCTAATCACTTTACTTCATGGATGTACAAGAAGGCTTTAGAGGCTACAGCAAATAGTTTAGCTATATAACATACATGGGAAAGAGACTGTGGACAAGAGGAAGGTATTATGGAATGGGAAAGAGTGTGGCAGAACATTTTTACTTCATCTAGAAATCCCAATCACCAAATGATCCATTATAACTTCTGTCACAGAACTTACTGGACCCCACTCAAAAGATATCGTATTGACTCCACTTTTAACCCCTTCTGTGATAAGTGCTCTGACCAACAACTTGGATCCTTTTTCCACATGGTGTGGGAATGTAAAAAAGTTCAACATTTTTGGAAGGAGGTATGCGCTACTCTGTCAAAAATTCTTCAATGTCCTATACCGATAAGCCCCTCTGTATTATTACTGAATGACGACTCTCAGTTGAATTTCTCTGAACTGCAAAAAATTATCTGGCAAGCCGGTTTAACATCTGCGAAAAAAACTGCTAGCACAACACTGGCTTCCACCTCACTCCCTGGATGTATACAAGTGGTTGTTTCAGCTTCAGGACATTATAATGTTGGAATTATCCACGGCCCGTGTGAACTTGGCAAAAATCTCTACATTAAAGATTTGGACTATAGCTGCTGAAAAGATATCCAAGTATATTGCACAAAGTAATGATCAGGACTCATTAATACTTTAATAAATCCTGTGGCTTTGTTTTTCTGTTAATATCTCCATGCATTATGTACCCCATTGTACAGAGACCGCTGGGTTAAGTTGGGAGGGTGGGTGGATTGGTATATGTTTGCATGCCTTAATTAATAAAAAAATAAAATAAAAAATAAAATAATAATAATAAAAAAAAATAAAAAAAATAAACAGAAACAGAAACAGAAACAACACGCGCACTCTTTTTGCTACTGTCGAGAGACTAACAACCCCCCCGAGTCAGACTCCTAGTGAAATGCTCTCAGACAGTAAATGCAGTGAGTTTGCTTCCTACTTCTCTGAGAAAATCAAAAATATCAGAAAGGCGATCAGCACATCCTCTAGTTGCTCTGGGGTCAGTCAGATCATACCAAACCCTCGGAAAATTACCATGTCAGATTTCGATGCTATTGACTGCAAAATTTTAGAAGACACAGTACAGCATCTTAAAACATCAAACTGTGCCCTAGACACACTCCCCACTTCTTTCTTCAAAAGTGTGTTTAACTGTTTAGAAGCAGATCTCCTAGAAGTGATAAACTCCTCACTTCTCTATGGGACTTTTCCAACCGCCCTTAAAACTGCAATAGTTAAGCCTCTTCTGAAAAAGAGAAATCTGGATAACTCCATACTGAGCTACTACAGACCAATCTCAAATCTCCCCTTCATAGGCAAAATCATTGAAAAAGTTGTTTTCAACCAGTTGAACAAATTCTTACGCTCAAATGGATATTTTGACAATTTCCAATCTGGTTTCCGTCCACATCACAGTACAGAGACAGCGCTCATAAAGATTATAAATTATATTCGCTTAAACACTGATACAGGCAAAACATCAATTCTGGTACAACTGGATCTCAGTGCTGCATTCGACACTGTTGACCGCACCATACTTCTAGACAGGCTGGAAAACTGGGTTGGGCTTTCTGGAATGGTCCTCAAATGGTTCAGGTCATACTTAGAAGGGAGAGGTTATTATGTGAGTATAGGTGACCATAAGTCTGAGTGGACGTCCATGACATGCGGAGTCCCACAAGGGTCCATTCTTGCACCACTCCTGTTTAACCTGTATATGCTGCCACTGAGCCAAATAATGAAAAAGAACAATATCGCTTACCACAGCTATGCTGACGACACCCAGCTCTACTTAGCACTATCACCTAATGACTACAGCCCCATTGACTCCCTGTGCAAATGCATTGATGAAGTTAACAACTGGATGTGCCGAAACTATCTTCAGTTAAACAAAGATAAAACCGAAATCACTAAATTTGGAAACAAAGATGAAATTCTCAAGGTGAACGCATATCTTGAGTCTAAAGGCCTGATAACAAAAAATCAAGTCAGGAATCTTGGAGTGATTTTAGAGTCAGACCTGAGTTTCAGTAGTCATGTCAAAGCAATAACTAAATGAGCATACTATCATCTGAAAAATATTGCAAGGATTAGATGTTTTGTCTCCAGGCAAGACTTAGAGAAACTCGTTCATGCTTTCATCACCAGTAGGGTGGACTATTGTAACGGCCTTCTCACTGGCCTTCCTAAAAAGACCATTAGACAGCTGCAGCTCATACAGAACGCTGCTGCCAGGATTGTGAGCAAAACCAGAAAATATGACCATATCACACCAGTCCTCAGGTCTTTACACTGGATTCCAGTTACATTTAGAATCGATTTTAAAGTACTATTACTTGTTTATAAATCACTAAATGAGCTAGGACCTCAATACATTGCAGATATGCTGATTAAATACAAACCCAACAGATCACTCAGATCAGCAGGATCAAGTCAGTTAGAAATACCAAGAGTTCACTCAAAGCAAGGAGAGTCTGCTTTTAGCTATTATGCCAGCCGCAGTTGGAACCAGCTTCCTGAACAGATCAGATGTGCTCCAACAGTAGCCACATTCAAATCCAGACTCAAAACATCTGTTCAGCTGTGCATTTACTGAATGAGCTCTGAGCACTGTATGTCCGACTGATTGCACCCTATCTTATCTCTTTATTCTTTTTATAATTGTTTTAGTTTACCTTTGTTCTTATCTCTGGTTATTGTTTATTTTATATGTTCTTTTGAGTTAAATATGATGAGTGAAAACGTACTCGGTTACTTTCGTAACCTCGGTTCCCTGAGAGAGAGGAACGAGTATTACGTATGGGAAAAACTCCTTTTCTCGAGAATATGAAGCAAAACTTTAATAAAGGTATCCATGTAAA
Organism: Pseudorasbora parva; assembly: GCF_024679245.1. Lineage (NCBI taxonomy): Eukaryota > Metazoa > Chordata > Actinopteri > Cypriniformes > Gobionidae > Pseudorasbora > Pseudorasbora parva. Next base: position 10,207,096 of record NC_090173.1, on the reverse strand, counting down.
GCGCAGTGCCGCTGAACGGCCATAGCTCAGCGCGAGGAGCGCTCTGATTGGCCGGGCCACGGCAACTGCATGAACCTATGGTGAGGCGGCTGAGAGGAACGAGCCAATGGGGGGCGTTCCAGAAGCCCGCCGAAAAAAAGGTGCTTATATTTGCATACAGGAGGCTATATAAAGCCCTGATTTCGCCATAGGTGTCAGGTTTTTAGATCGACTGAAGCGATACCTGAGAAGCATAAACACGGCACGGAACGTAATACTCGTTCCTCTCTCTCAGGGATCCGAGGTTACGAAAGTAACCGAGTACGTTCCCTTTCGAGAGAGGTTCCTCGTATTACGTATGGGAACACAATGTAAAGCGCCGTGAGTGCTGACTGACCCAGTATGCCCAAAGCACATGTAAATAACCCCCGAGACACCGAAGAGGCGGCTATAAGGGGGGATGAAGAACCGGAAGAGTCGGTTCGTTTGAACGGCTGATCGGACATAGTCGGATCTTATGATAAATGAAAAGTGCTTAAGGACTGATGTGTACAGGCCAAAACTAAAGGCAATCTGTTTACCAGGGTCAAGATAGAGCCTAGATGGAGAGAAGCCCTGCTTGTAGAGCTGGAACCTCCAATTTATAGAATCTGATAAAAGTGGACGGAGAGGCCCAGCCTGCCGGCGCACAGATATCTTCCAAAGAAATGCCACACGACCAAGCCCAAGATGAGGCCATGCCTCTAGTGGAGTGGGCTTTAACGCCTATAGGGCAAGTCAGGTTTTTAGACTCATATGCCAGCGAGATAGCGTCCACTATCCAGTGTGAGAGTCTTTGCTTCGTGACAGCACAACCTTTAGTGCGGCCGCCGAAGCAGACAAACAGCTGGTCCGACTGCCTGAAGGGGGAGGAGCGCTCCAGATACAGTCTCAAAGCTCTGACCGGGCAGAGTAGATTCGCGTCCTGTTCACCCTGAGATGCGGGTAAAGGAAGCAGAGTAATAACCTGTGCTCTAAAAGGGGTAGAAAGCACTTTGGGTATAAAACCATGTCTCGGTTTAAGAACAACTTTGGAGTTGTTGGGCCCGAACTCGAGACAGGACGGACTCACTGAGAGTGCGTGTAAGTCACTCACACGTTTAACCGAGGCCAGAGCCAGCAGAAACGCAGTTTTGAGTGATAAAAGCTTTATGGTCGCGGTCTGGAGAGGCTCGAAGGGGGGACCCTTCATAGCGTCTAGAACCACCGCGAGGTCCCAAATAGGGACCGAAGGGGGGCGAGGGGGGTTCAATCTCCTGGCCCCTTTAAGAAAACGTACAATGAGCTCACTTTTCCCTAGTGAGTGTCCCGCGACCTGAGCGTGGTTATCTGCTATGGCGGCGACATAAACTTTGAGCGTGGAGGGGGAACGACCCGCGTCCAGTAGCTCTTGGAGAAAAGCGAGCACTTCTGTTGTTTCGCATGAGCGTGCGTCGATATTTCGGACGGCACACCAGTTAGAAAACACTGACCACTTCAGAGTATAGAGCCGCCTCGTCGAGGGGGCTCTAGCTTCCGCTATAGTGTTCATAACTCTGTCAGAGAGGTTTCCCGATACCAGTTGATGGGCCATACGTGGAGGGCCCATAGTTCGGGACTGGGATGCCAGATCCCCCCCTTCGCCTGCGTGAGGAGGTCTTTCCTCAGCGGAATGGGCCATGGGGCTGTGTCTGACAGCTGGATCAGATCGGAGAACCACGTTCGGTTCCTCCAGAGCGGGGCTATTAAAAGCACCGCGGATGCTGTCTCCCTGATTTTCTTGATGGTTTGTGGTAGCATCGCGATCGGGGGGAAAGCATACAGCGGGAGACTGGGCCAGACATGGGCCAGGGCATCCCTGCGTTTGGAGAAAAATATTGGGCAGTGAGTGTTGTCTTCTGAGGCGAAGAGATCCACTTTCGCTCTGCCGAAGGTGTTCCAAATTAAGAGAACCGTTTGCGGGTGAAGAGACCATTCCCCTGGGGGAATGGTTCTCCTGGATAACATATCCGGACCCACATTCAGAATACCTGGCACGTGAGCCGCCCTCAGGGAGCTCAGGTTGTGCTCTGCCCATAAAAGGAGATGCTTCGCCATGCGGTGAAGGGAATATGATCTCAGGCCACCCTGGCGGTTTATGTACGCTACCACCGACATGTTGTCTGAACGAACCAAGACGTGGTGGTTCTTTATATGTGGAAGGAAAGCTCTCAGCGATAAGGCGACCGCTTTCATCTCTAGACAGTTTATGTGCAGCCGCTTTTCTGTTTCTGCCCACAGGCCAGAGATCGGCTTGCCCTCGTGCAGGGCTCCCCACCCCCGAGTGGAGGCATCTGTCGAGACCACTTTCAACTTCGTAACTGTGCCCATAAGCACGCCCCTCCGATACCACTCTGTCCTCGTCCAAGGAGCCAAAGTTTTGACAACGCTGTGGCTCACTTTGACGGGAAAACGGCCCCATTTCCATGCATAAGGAGGGACACGGGCGCGTAGCCAACGCTGGAGGGGACGCATGTGTAGCAGTCCCAGCCTGAGCACTGACGATGCCGAGGCCATAAGGCCGAGCATTCTCTGAAAGTGTTTCAGGGGAACGCGAGTTCCGGCTTTGAATGAAGTCGCCATGTTCTGGACGGATAGCGCGCGCTGTGACGTTAGCCGCGCGTTCATGAGTCTCGAGTCTAGAACAATGCCCAGAAAAGATATCTTTTGAGTGGGTGACATCGAGCTCTTGGCGATATTGATCCTGAGACCCAAACAGTCTAAATGGTTGAGGAGCCAGGATCTGTGTGTTAGTAGTTCTGCTCGAGACTGGGCTATCACTAGCCAGTCGTCGAGGTAGTTGAGCACCCGCATCCCTTTCAGCCTGAGCGGGGCTAATGCCGCGTCCATACATTTCGTAAACGTGCGGGGCGCCAGGGATAAGCCGAATGGCAGGACCGTGTACTGATAAGCCTGCCCCTCGAAGGCGAATCTCAAGAATGGCCTGTGGTGGGGGGCTACCTGCACATGAAAGTACGCATCTTTCAGATCTATCGTGAAAAACCAGTCCCCAGGGCGAATGTGCGCGAGGATCTGTTTCACCATTAGCATTTTGAACGAGCGAGTCATTAGAGCTTTGTTCAAATGCCTTAGATCTAGGATGGGCCTGAGCTCTCCGTCCTTCTTCGGAACGAGAAAGTATCGGCTGTAGAAGCCCGACTCGCTTTTGGAAGGGGGGACGGGCTCCACCGCTCCCTTCTCTACCAGTTTCAAAATCTCGGTGCGAAGCACGTGACTGACGCTGCTTCTCACCGAGGTCTCGACCACGGCGCGAAAGCGCGGGGGCCTGCGAACGAACTGTAGCGAGTAGCCCCTTTTTACTATGTTCATAACCCAATTTGATACCCCGGGCATGGCTTGCCAGGCCTGAGCCCGACACGATAGCGGCTGGAGCCGGCGCGGATAAGGGTCGCCTACTAGAGGGAACTCGGTGGCGCTGCCATTTTGTGCTTGAGACATAGAGGGGGTAGTGCTTATGTGTGGCGGCGTGCACTGTGGAGTGGGCGCCGGAACATTTATAGCATGGGTGGGAGGGGTGAATGAGTGTAGGAGTGCAGACTGATGTGTGGGCACATTTACTACAGAGAAAAAGCTCTTTTTGAGATTTATTTGGGTCGCCGTGATAACGGCGTTTGTGTGCAGGCGAGTGCGTTTGACAACGGGCTCGTTGGCTGCTAAACTGAGGTCGGCAGTCACCTGGGTGCAGGGAACTGGGAGACCGGGAGGGAGAGATGGGGGTCCGGCCGAGGCGAGACCTGACCATCTCCTTTTTATCCCTGCGGCTAGGACGGCTTCGGAGGCTCGGGGTTCAACACAAGCCTGGGTCGAGGTCCCCGGCGTTCAGGCCGACTGCTGCAGTTCGCGGAGCGGGAACGTTGGCGCGGTCCAGAAGAGGAGCGAGGCCGGGAAGGTGGCTCTGCCGGCTTAGCGGGTTGAGAAGGCGGGGGTCTACCTCGAGAGCGTCCCTGGCCTGAAGACGAGCTGGAGCGCTTAGGCAGGAAATGCCTCATAGCCTGCGAAGCCTTTTGCGCTTCAGTGAAACGCTCCGCGAAACCCACGACTGACGGGCCGAAGAGACCGGTAGTGGAGATGGGGGCATCCAAAAAGGAGGCTTTATCCGCGTCCTTCATCTCGGTCAAATTCAGCCAAAGGTGCCTCTCTAAGACCGTCAGGTTAGCCATATTTTTCCCGATGGCTTGTGCAGTGGCTTTAGTGGCGCGAAGGGCCAAGTCCGTCGCGCTGCGGAGGTCCTTCAAAACATCGGAGTCGGGGACAGACTCATCCAAGGAGCGGAGAAGTCTGGCCTGGAACACCTGAAGGACAGCCATGGTGTGAAGGGCCGCGGAAGCCTGGCCAGCGGAGGCATATGCCCGGCCAGCGAGAGCAGAAGTGGTGCGGCAGGGCTTGGACGGGTGCTGAGCCCTGGACTGCCATCCTCTGGAGGAGGAGGGCGGGCAGAGGTGCGCGGCGACAGCCTCCTCGAGGGGTGGAAGAGACTCATAGCCTTTTTCCTTAGCGCCGTTGACAACGGAGAGCGCTGGGGAAAAGGCGGATCTGGCGCGAGCAGAGTAGGGCGACTTCCACGACTTCGTAAGCTCGTCGTGTACCTCAGGGAAGAAAGGCGCGGGCTTCTGAGGAGAAGAGAGGCGGCGGCTTTCCAGGAACCACTCGTCCAATCTGCTGCGCGTTGGCTCATCGGGCTGGGACCACTCGAGCCCGAGGTCTTCCACGGCCCTGGAGAGCAAGCGGATGAGTTCCGTGTCGACGTTAGATTTGGCGCTCGTGGCGGTCTGCGTCGAAGCGGGGGGCTCCGAGACAGAAGCTGACCACTCGCTACCAGAAGCGGCTGTGGAGAGGCTGTCCTCATCATCCTCTGGCGACGGGCCACCGAAGGAAACCGAACAGGCCGCTGCATGAGAGGGACGCTGTTCCTCCTGGGTGAAGGTGACCGGCGATGGCGAGGCACGCAGGGAGTCATCCGGCGTGCAGTCGCCAGACCGTTCCGGCAGCCTCTGGTCGCGGCGTTTCTTGCGGCACGGCCCAGCGGCAGGAGGAGGGACCTGGTCGAAGGTGGCGAGGCGAGCTCGAAGGGTCTGCAGCGCCATCTCATCGCACTCGGGGCAGCCGCCCTGAGAGAGTGCGAGCTGCGCGTGGTCCCGTCCAAGGCATGCCACGCAGATGACGTGACGGTCGCCGCCAAGGAGAGGAGCTCTGCAAGAGCCGCAGGAAATGCGAGGCATTTGAAACAACGCCCCGCGCTCTTTTAGGAGAAGAGAGTTTAAAAGGATACGATCGCCGGATGGCGTAGCTGGAACGGCAGAGAAGGCGGGGAGGGAGTCCGTCGTCCTCAGCTGCAGGTTCCGCTGGTGCCTTTTCGACGGCGGTTGCTTCTTCCGGAGGTCAGCGAAGGTATCGCTGAAGGAGATAAAATCTGACACCTATGGCGAAATCAGGGCTTTATATAGCCTCCTGTATGCAAATATAAGCACCTTTTTTTCGGCGGGCTTCTGGAACGCCCCCATTGGCTCGTTCCTCTCAGCCGCCTCACCATAGGTTCATGCAGTTGCCGTGGCCCGGCCAATCAGAGCGCTCCTCGCGCTGAGCTATGGCCGTTCAGCGGCACTGCGCTTTACATGGATACCTTTATTAAAGTTTTGCTTCATATTCTCGAGAAAAGGAGTTTTTCCCATACGTAATACGAGGAACCTCTCTCGAAAGGGAACTGGGTTTGATGGAAATAGTAAGTTTGACAATAAGGTTTGAGTATGTGTAAATCTGTGGAGGGTATGATGAGTGAGAATGGGTTTAACAAGAAGGTTTCTAAGTAAAAATCAGGGAAGAGTGATCAAAATGGATGTTATGAACGTGTTTGAGAAAGAAATGAATGAGAGGTGTTCAATTAAGATGGTACATGTATGTAGGCTGTAAACTGAAGAATGTTTGTTTTTATATCAGACCATTATTGTGGATCTGACCATTTTATTTTATTTTATCTTATTTTTTTTATTATTTTTTTTAAATTACTATTATTATCTTTACGACTGTTTTAACTATGCTTGTTCTTAATTTTTTATTCGTCCATATGGTATTCTTTTTTCTCATGCATTTGTTACCACTGTTTTAATTAATTTCTATGTAAAGCACTTTGAATTGCCATTGGGTATAAAATGTGCTATACAAATAAACTTGCCTTGCCTTGCCTAAATTAATAATCATTCTTGTGTTTTGGTGATTTGTTAGTTTTTATTTATTTATTTATTTATTTATTTATTTATTTATTTATATATCGTTTTAAGTTAAAATTCTCTTTTACTTGTCCCTTCAAGAAGTCCACTTTGGCTTGCACCTTCTGGACAAGCAGACAAGCATTAAACATCATTAAGACTATATATTATTTTTGCTGTGCTCTCTTCAGCGCAGCGATCGTGTCACAGGTTCAGGGTGTGACACTGGCTCTTCCTGTTGTTTGTCTTGTCCTGTCATTTTCCTGCAGCTCGTGATTGGAGTAATTAGCTTGATCACGAGCTGATCTCCCACACCTGTCCCTTGTTCCCTCAACCCTTTATATACCCAGCTGTGTCTATCTCTTGTTGTCAGTAGATCACTTCTTGTCACGTTGATGTTGGATGTCTGCACTACGTTCTGTCTTGTGTCTTACCTGTCTTTTTACTCTGCATTCAGGACCCTTAGACGAGCAGTTGCAGCAAGTGTTGTTACCTTGCTGGCTGGGTCTCGTTTCTTCCTGCCTCCTGTATTCTCGGTGGCCTTTCCAGCCAGCGTGTCAGCTGTGGTGTGCACTGACACAGCAGGAGCACCAGACAGTCTTCTCAGACAGTTTCCAGTCTTTTTGTTGTCTTTTGTTTATTTTTTGGTGTCTCTGGTTGGCCTGAATAAACTTGTTCTTTCACCCGCTATTTGAGTCCTCCCCTTCATCACCATCACGACAGAATCTACTGACCAACGATGGACTCAGCTGAGGAACTAGAGTTACGACGAGCTATTACTCAACAGGGCATTCTGTTGGGACGGCAGCAAGAAGAGATGTCAGCTTCTCATCATGCCATTACAGAGATGTCACGCCAGCTTGTAGATATTACCCAGCAGCTCGAACAGCTACAGCCACACCCTGCCGTGGTTCCCTCCCCGAGCCAACCTGACACTGAGAGAGTGAATACCCGTCAGTCTGAACCTCGCCTGAACCCACCAGCTCCATATTCCGGTGAGCCCAACTCATGTCGTTCATTCCTATCACAGTGCTCTTTGACTTTTTCACTACAGTCCTCCTGCTTTGCGACGGAGAAGTCGAGGGTAGCCTTCGTCATCATGCACTTGTTGGGGCTTGCGAGAGAGTGGGGAACAGCTATGTCGGACAATGAGCATGATTGTTGCAGTACATTTGAGGACTTCTCAGCGGAGCTGCGCAAGGTATTTGACCGTTCGGCACTGGGCACCGAGGCGGCACGAGCATTGTCGCTATTACAGCAGGGTGCTCGGTCCGTATCAGAGTACTCTATCGAGTTCCATACACTTGCAGCATCCTGTGGGTGGAATGCTAAGGCTCAGTGGGACCATTTTCTTCATGGCTTAGCTGAGCACATTAAAGATGAGATTTACTCACTGGAGTTACCCCCTTCCCTTGACGGTCTGATGGATCTCGCTATTCGGGTGGACAACCGGATTTCCATTCGTTCCCAGCATCGAAGGGCAGGGCTCCCTCACAGATCCATCAACAACACACAGAGCACGGGAATGACTGCATCACAGCAGTTCGGCCGATCTGAGGAGGAACCCATGCAGATTGGGAGAACTCATCTGACTGTCGCAGAGCGGCATCATCGTCTCACCAACAACTTGTGCCTCTACTGCGGAGAGGCAGGGCACATGGCGGCGGTTTGTCCCTTAAAGGGGCAACACAGATCTTTTGGAGGACGACGCACGGTGAGCGTTACTAACATGCTACTGCCATCTGGTGGTCGGTCCACACTCCTGGCTTTACTGCAGTTTGGAGGGGCAGCTCATCGAGTGTCAGCTTTAATTGATTCTGGGGCAGAGGGTGATTTTATGGATACTGGTCTGGCTGAGCACTTGGGCATTTCTCGCTCTCTTTTGCCTGAGCCGATTTCAGCCAGAACACTTTGTGGCACACCCCTCACAAGAATCACTCACTCCACAAGACTGGTTAGCCTCACCATCTCTGGGAATCATTCTGAGGAGATTCGTTTCCTGTTGATTCATTCTCCCTCTGCTCCAGTGGTATTGGGGCACACTTGGTTAACTAAGCATAACCCTCATATTGACTGGGCTCAAAGCTCCGTATTGGCGTAGAGCCCATTCTGTTCGTCTCAGTGTTTGGTGTCTGCTTCTTCCCCATTAATGTCTATTTCTGTGTCACAGGAGGAACCGGTGAGCCTGGTGGATGTACCAGAGGCTTACCATGATTTGAGAGCGGTGTTCAGTAAGTCCCGAGCTTCATCTCTTCCTCCGCACCGTCCGTACGACTGTGCAATAGAATTATTTCCTGGCACTTCCCCACCCAAGGGACACCTTTATTCGCTCTCCGGTCCTGAGAGGGAGGCCATGGAGAAGTACATCAGCGATTCTCTATTAGCTGGCATAATACGTCCTTCTTCCTCTCCAGCTGGGGCGGGGTTCTTCTTCGTGGGGAAGAAGGATGGTTCTTTGCATCCCTGCATAGATTATCGAGGGCTGAATGACATCACGGTAAAGAATAGCCACCCTTTGCCGTTGATGTCCTCAGCGTTCGAACTCTTGCAGGGAGCAACCATCTTTACGAAGTTGGACCTGCGCAATGCTTATCACCTGGTTCGGAATAGGCAGGGGGACGAGTGGAAAACCGCTTTTAATACCCCGACAGGTCACTTTGAATATTTGGTCATGCCCTTTGGACTCTCAAACTCCCCAGCGGTTTTCCAGGCACTCGTCAATGACGTGCTTAGAGACATGCTTAGAGACATGGTCAACCGGTTTGTATTTGTTTATCTCGACGACATCCTGATCTTCTCCCAGAACGAGCGCGACCATGTCCAGCACGTCAGACAAGAGTTACAGCGGCTACTCGAGAATCGCTTATTTGCGAAGGTGGAGAAGTGCGAGTTTCATGCACGGTCGGTTCCGTTCCTGGGTTTCGTTCTGTCGCCTGAAGGCATCCGAATGGATCCAGGGAAGGTAGAAGCGGTTGCTGATTGGCCCACCCCAGAGAGTCGCAAGGCGGTCCAGCGATTTCTGGGGTTTACATATTTTTACCGACGATTCATTCGGAACTTTAGCCAGGTCGCCCTACCACTGACGAATCTCACCTCCACACGAATTCGGTTCTGTTGGTCAACGCAGGCTCAGGAGGCGTTTATAAATCTAAAGAGCCGCTTTGTTTCGGCCCCCATTCTTATCAACCCTGACCCGTCTCGTCAATTCATTGTGGAGGTGGATGCGTCAGAGGTGGGAGTGGGAGCGATATTGTCTCAAAGGTCACCTTCAGACGACACAGTACACCCATGCGCATTTTTGTCTCATCGTCTTACCCCTTCGGAATGGAATTACGACGTTGGGAATAAGGAGTTACTGGCTGTTAAGTTGGCGTTGGAGGAGTGGCGTCACTGGTTAGAGGGCGCGGGGGCTCCATTCTTGGTTTGGACTGACCACAAGAATTTAGAATATATTCGCTCCGCTAAGAGGCTAAATTCTCGGCAGGCTCGCTGGGCATTATTTTTCGGCCGGTTTAGGTTTGAAATCTCCTTTCGCCCCGGTAGTAAGAACGGTAAGCCCGATGCGCTCTCACAGATTTTTGAGGCTGAGGCTAGTCCCACTCCTCCTGCAACCATCGTGGCCCCCAGCCAGGTGGTCGCGGCGGTTACTTGGGGAGTGGAGTCCAGGGTCCGTGAGGCGTTGCGCGACGTCACAACTCCCGCAGGGTGCCCAGAGAGCCTGCTGTTCGTGCCGGAGTCGGTCCGGACTAGTGTTCTTCAGTGGGGTCACTCTTCCGTTCTAGCTTGCCACCCGGGAGTGGCTCGAACATGTGCATTAATCAAGCAACGGTTCTGGTGGCCTTCACTGGCGCAGGATGCTCAGAAGTTCGTGTCGGCCTGTCGGGCGTGTGCGGTGGGTAAGGGCTCTAACCGACCCATAGCAGGGCTACTCCGACCGCTGTCAATTCCTTCGAGACCCTGGTCACACATAGCCATGGACTTTGTCACGGGCCTACCCCCGTCTAGTGGCAATACCGTGGTTATTACTGTGGTGGACAGGTTTTCGAAGGCGGTTCATTTTATCCCCCTCCCCAAACTACCTTCAGCGAGGGAGACAGCGGTCATTGTCTTAGACCACGTTTTTCGCATTCATGGCCTCCCGGTGGACGTGCTTTCTGACAGGGGTCCCCAGTTTGTGTCAAGATTTTGGACAGAATTCTGTCGACAGCTGGGGGTTAGGTTAGGTTACTTTTATTGTACCCGTAGGCAACGGCAAGCCTATCCTCTGGTTATCACCCGCAGACAAACGGTCAGGCTGAGCGAGCCAACCAAGACTTAGAGAGAGTTTTGCACTGTGTGGCATCGGCAGAGCCGTCGACTTGGAGTTCCAGGTTAACCATGGTTGAGTATGCACATAACTCACTCCCGGTCTCGTCTACGGGGTTATCACCCTTCCAGTGCTGTTTAGGCTACCAGCCCCCATTATTTCCCTCCCAAGAACCCGACGCCTTTGTTCCATCCGCGCACTCGTTTATTCAGAGGTGCCTTCGTACGTGGAGGCTCGCCAGAGAAGCCCTTTCCCGGACTGGTGAAAGGAACAAGGCGTTGGCGGACCGTCACCGTTCTAAGCCCCCACTTTACGTGTGTGGTCAAAAGGTTTGGTTGTCAGCCCAGGACATACCCCTCAAACTTCCCGCACGTAAACTGGGACCCAAATTTATTGGACCGTACATTATTACTAAGGTGCTTAACCCGGTGACGGTTCGACTCAAATTACCCCCCCGTTTTAAGAGAATTCATCCGGTGTTTCATGTTTCCAAGGTCAAGCCCGTTATTCGCTCCCCACTTCAGCCCCAGACCTCTGCCCCGCCGCCCCCCAGACTCATCGAGGGGTTGCCTGACTACACGGTACGGCGACTCCTGGATGTGAGACGGAGGGGCAGAGGTCATCAGTATCTGGTAGACTGGGAGGGTTATGGTCCGGAGGAGAGATGCTGGATTCCGGCTCGGGATGTGCTGGACCGCGCTCTTATTGACCAATTCCATCGGCATCATGGTGAGTCCTCTGGGGACGCCAGGAGGCATCCCTGGGGGGGGGGTTCTGTCACAGGTTCAGGGTGTGACACTGGCTCTTCCTGTTGTTTGTCTTGTCCTGTCATTTTCCTGCAGCTCGTGATTGGAGTAATTAGCTTGATCACGAGCTGATCTCCCACACCTGTCCCTTGTTCCCTCAACCCTTTATATACCCAGCTGTGTCTATCTCTTGTTGTCAGTAGATCACTTCTTGTCACGTTGATGTTGGATGTCTGCACTACGTTCTGTCTTGTGTCTTACCTGTCTTTTTACTCTGCATTCAGGACCCTTAGACGAGCAGTTGCAGCAAGTGTTGTTACCTTGCTGGCTGGGTCTCGTTTCTTCCTGCCTCCTGTATTCTCGGTGGCCTTTCCAGCCAGCGTGTCAGCTGTGGTGTGCACTGACACAGCGGGAGCACCAGACAGTCTTCTCAGACAGTTTCCAGTCTTTTTGTTGTCTTTTGTTTATTTTTTGTTGTCTCTGGTTGGCCTGAATAAACTTGTTCTTTCACCCGCTATTTGAGTCCTCCCCTTCATCACCATCACAACAGATCGTGTCTGTGCTGAATACTTTAGTTAATGCAGGTGTGCTTGTGCTATTGTCAACTAGCTTGAAATTTTTAAATATAATATAAAAAAACAGAATTTAGACACTAAATTTCAGGGACTTAGTGAATAAAACTTTCCATAGATTTCATCCTACACGTGCATATGCACAAAAGCGAGATTTTGAGTTTTTCTCATTTTTTTCCACTGGCAAAATCGTATTTTAAAGGGGGGGTGAAATACTGTTTCATGCATACTGATCTTTTTACACTGTTAAAGACTTGGAATCCCATACTAAACATAGACAAAGTTTCAAAAGTTAAGGTGGACGTTTGATGGGAGTATTTCTTTGACAAAAATACTACTTACGGTTAGTCATAAGTTTCGGCAAATTTTTTTCGATCATGGGTCCACTTGACGTTAAAAGGTCGGAATTTCCTTGTATGGGCCGTACGGGCAATTCTACCGGAAGAGCGTGAGAGAGAGAGAGCGAAAGCAACAGGCTACGCCCATCTAAGCGGGGCTCGTAGGCTGCGCTGCACAGGTGATGTGACTTCAAGAAATTAACAATGTCACCAAAAAAGTGCGTTTTTGGTTGCCAGACCAAGACAGTCATGTACAGATTGCCAAAAAAACCCGCGTTAAGGCAACAGTGGATGTAATTTGCTTTTCCGGATCAGCAACTGAGTTGCGCAAAGGTTTATGTCTGTTCACTGCATTTCGGTGCCGACTGTTTCATAAACAAGGCCCAGCTCGACGCCGGATTTTCCGATCGCCTAATGCTGAAGGATGGAGCAGTCCCAACGATAAAGGTCCCAACGTTAGAACCGCAGGCGGTGAGTAAGACTGCTTCAAATGTCTGTGTTTTTGCCTATGCCCATCAAGTAGCCCAAACATGATCACGTATAGTTAATTGATCAATGGAGCATGCGATGTGTAGTGCGTGTACATTTGTTTAGCTGGCCACTATATGTGTAACTTTATGTTTGTGTATTGTAAAAGCACTCCAAACAACAATACACAAAGAGTGGGGAAATATGTTGAACTTAATAAGCACGCTTCTTCATTCAAATGCGCTACTATTCCATGTCTTTCTATGTAAACACTAGCCTGCCGTGCAAAACCAGTCCGCATACTACAATTGTCTACACAAACCACGCGTAAACACACACACACACGTGCACAACTGCACTTTCCACATGTACACCTTCAAAGACAAAAATACGACGATATAATTCAAGTATAAATATGTAAATAACACAAGCCGCTAAGCATATTATATAGTTAGTGTATAACTTGTACCACATAGAGACGTCCTGCTCTAGTCGTTTTTGCTGCTGCTCCTGTTCAACTGCAGCCTCTGGGTCTGATTCCGGATCATAGATGTATGGCTGTATCTGATTAAAAGCCATAATTTTATTTTGAATAAAGTTTTTTCCCGCTGTTAGGGATGACACAGCTTTACGACGCACTCAACACAATAACAGCGGCGCGCACACATCATTATTTAGCTCCGCTCACACGATACGCCCCCACCCGCTCGGCTTTTTTCGGAAAGACTTTGAACAGCGCATCTTTCTTATATAATTATAAAAAAAATAAAGACTTTTCGGAGATATGCAGGATGCAATGCTACTCTATAGGTACTCAAGATTGACATGACACTGACTGAAGCTGAGTGTTTCACCCCCCCTTTAATGATTTTACAGTTGCATAAATCAAATGTATGCAATTTTGCCTATAGGTTAAACTTATATTTTAGGATGTTAAATAGCCTTTATTTTTTGAAGTGTAAATAATTGTCTGACTCAGCATGTCAATGACAAAACAATAGCCAAAATGGAGAATTCATGTGTACACCCTTACTGCTTCCTTGGCGCTGCTAATCAAATGTCTTTGATAAATCAATCATCATCAGTTGTGATCAGCTCTATAAAATAGAAGTTTTGGCAGTTTGCTGGTCTGGAGCATCAGGTGTGTGTTAACACAATGCCAACGAGGAAAGACGTCAGATGTCAATGATCTTAGAGAAGCAATCATCAATCTGAGAAGTGTTATACAACCATTTATTAAACAATTTAAAGTCCATAATTTTACAGTAAGGAAGATTATTCACAAAATGAAAACTTTCAAGGCAGTTGCCAACTTGTCAGTCTTCCCAGGAGTGGATGTCCCAGCAAATTCACCCCAAGATCAAAGCGTGCAATGCTCAGAGTGATCGCAAAACTCCAAGAACCTCAGAATTGACAGGCCTCAGTTAACATGTTAAAGTTCATTACAGTACAATTAGAAAAAGATGGGACAAGTATGGCATGTTTTCTTAACAGTTGTTTTGTGACCATGATTTAATATTACAATGTGTAATGCTTATTGTTAATCATGTACAGTATAATGTTAATTCTGTGTTATTCATTGTAATTGTCCACTATTGGCTTTTTTTTTTTTTTTTTTGGCATTTGTGTTTTAATCATGTACAAGTGAAATCTACTACAGCTCCCACTGCTCCCACCATTACACCACAAAACAATAATGTCGATTTTTAAAGGGGTCATATAGTGCCATTTTTGTACACATTAATATGATTCTTTGGTGTCTAAATGAAACGTTTGTAATATACTTTAATTAAAAATTCTCCTTAGTATTGTAAGAAAACACTAATTTTACCTGGACAAAAATAGCTCTGTTTTCAGCAAGCCATTCTAGTGCATACGGCTTTAAATGATAATGAGCTTTGCTCATTTTTGCACCCCACGTTGCTGACAACAATTGCAGTATATTATATTTTGGAGAAAGAATGGCAACGGGAGTCTATGAGGACACATCTGTCAGGGATCAGGAAGTGGAGGACCCAGATGCAGAGTGAACCAACAAGGACAGTTTATTAATAAGACAGAACAAGACACAAGAGGGTAGTGGATGAGTGACAGTCCAAACACCAGGGCAGGGGAAAGACACGACGATGACGGGCAGGGGAGGATGACCACTGAGACCAGTCCAGGCAGCCAATGAACTTCACGACACCTTGGGAGGGAACACCAGGCAGGGCGATGTAGGACCAATCCAGGCAGGAACCTGAGGCTTGATGGGATCACAGAAGCAGCTCCCGTCTTGGCTGACAGGCAGTGGAGACAGCGGCCAGGGAAAGACGCTGGACAGAAAACAACACAGGACACACACACGACAAGACTCAAGACAAGACAACAAGAAACAACAGACAAACTAAGAACTATGACTAAATTAAACAAAAACTTAAATAATAACTGGAGATAGAAGACGAGGAAAAATAAAACAAAACCAATCTCTATAAAAAGACTGAACTGAAAATAAAAGTGGAAAACGGGAAAAATAAAAAGGTAAGCTATCAGAACCAAGAAAACTAAAAAATAAGGCTAGAGAGAAATACCAAAAGAAAACCTGGAGAAAATGAACAAAATAAAGACAGAAACTTCACTAGACTCAAAAACTCAGGAACAAAGAAAAAACTGAAAATAAATCCAAAGCTAGAAAAACAGGAGACACTAAATCTAAAACTGACTAGACACTGGGCTAGAAGCTTGCATGGACAAACAAACGCACACAAATGCAAGGAACCAGCAAAGACAAGAGGGAAGGTAGCACAATATATATATATATAAAGGTATATATATATAAAGTATATATATATATAAAGGTAGCACAATATATATATATATATATATATATATATATAAAGGGAGCAGAGCACATGAGGAACAGGTGAGCACAATTAGTAAAACGAGGACTAGACCAGACTAAACAAGGGGGTGTGGTAACGGCAAACAAGGAGGCAGGACAAGAGGAACACATGACAGACACAAAGAGAGACAGTTCCATGCAAGACACAACACAAACATAGAAACATTAAGCAAAGACAAAACAGACAGAGCTGCCAGGGCAGAACCCTGACAACATTGTATCAATTTGAACCCGGAACAAGATGACGGCTGGCGAGCTGGACGTTTCTGAATAGTTGGATAATGTAATGTCACTTTGATCTATCTTTGTATGCACTGTCAGGGTAACGTTAATGTGAATGCTATGTGTTTACTGATGTATACGTTAGTTCATTGACAGATTGATGTTACAGCTAATGGTCATGAAAAACTTATTTTCTGTAAATGACGGTTTGTCAGTGATGCGTAACGTCATCTATGCAGTGTAAGGTACAACTGTCAGGGCTGAAGCACTGACATTAGGTCACCACAGGAATATTTCAACCTTTCAGACACTGTTATAAACCATCTACAGAAGTAAGCTTAGTTTAGTGTTACCACATTAACTTTCTCACCAGCATACACAGTTTGTAATATAACAATAATAACCATAACGCGTTGTTCATTAAATGAAATTGCATTATAAACATGGGATTTTATTCAAAGTATATTGAGAACATCAACTCGCAGCAAGAGGCACACAGTTCAGACTCTTATTAAGGACTAATATTTAATTTATATTTGATAAAGCTGTTGTAAATTGTCCAAGTTGTCTACTTGATGTAAAATGAACGTAAATGTAAATATATAGGGCCTATAGGACCTTAATGTTAAGGTGCAATGTTGTTGCATATGTGTGGATCAGATTTAATAAAAAAAAATGGGTTTGGGTTGATGTGGGTGAGTACATGTAATTTTATTTTTGTTTGAAGTAGAGAGGAGCAATTCAATTGACTGATAGACAACTACTCTGTAAGTGTTTGTAACTTTTCTCATTTGATTGTTTGTTCATTTGTTGTTGGATAAGTGTGTCTGTGTAGTGCTGAGGTGTGTGTTATTAGTTTTGGTATATTTTCTCGGTGTGTGTGGGAGTTAGCATTTGTTGAGTTAGCATTTGTTTGGTCATTGCCACGTTGGGAAGCGAGTTTGTTGGGGGCGTGGCCAGCGAGGTATTAAAAGCCTTGTGTGTTTGAAACATTTTGGCTAGAGAGGAGCAATTCAATTGACTGATAGACAACTACTCTGTAAGTGTTTGTAACTTTTCTCATTTGATTGTTTGTTCATTTGTTGTTGGATAAGTGTGTCTGTGTAGTGCTGAGGTGTGTATTATTAGTTTTGGTATATTCTCTCGGTGTGTGTGGGAGTTAGCATTTGTTGAGTTAGCATTTGTTTGGTCATTGCCACGTTGGGAAGCGAGTTTGTTGGGGGCGTGGCCAGCGAGGTATTAAAAGCCTTGTGTGTTTGAAACATTTTGGCTAGAGAGGAGCAATTCAATTGACTGATAGACAACTACTCTGTAAGTGTTTGTAACTTTTCTCATTTGATTGTTTGTTCATTTGTTGTTGGATAAGTGTGTCTGTGTAGTGCTGAGGTGTGTATTATTAGTTTTGGTATATTCTCTCGGTGTGTGTGGGAGTTAGCATTTGTTGAGTTAGCATTTGTTTGGTCATTGCCACGTTGGGAAGCGAGTTTGTTGGGGGCGTGGCCAGCGAGGTATTAAAAGCCTTGTGTGTTTGAAACATTTTGGCTAGAGAGGAGCAATTCAATTGACTGATAGACAACTACTCTGTAAGTGTTTGTAACTTTTCTCATTTGATTGTTTGTTCATTTGTTGTTGGATAAGTGTGTCTGTGTAGTGCTGAGGTGTGTATTATTAGTTTTGGTATATTCTCTCGGTGTGTGTGGGAGTTAACATTTGTTGAGTTAGCATTTGTTTGGTCATTGCCACGTTGGGAAGCGAGTTTGTTGGGGGCGTTCCCAGCTGCTTTCAATAACGATACTCAAGTGAGTATAAATAGCGTGATAGTCCGCGGCAGCGGAAGCGGCAGTGTGAAGCCCTCCTTGTGTGAAGACCGACGAGTGTAAAGACTTCAACTCTTCCCAGAGCAACTCCTCCCGAGCAAGGACCCCGGCAAGGCACTTGAGTATCATCTTCCTTTTCATTATTTGTGTTCGGCTCTAATTCCTATCTGGCCTTTTCACCATGTGCTTTCAAATCTCAACTATAATTACTAACACTCGTAAATCACGCTCCGTATGCACGAGACGCCGTAATCCTAATAATTTGCGCTATATCCTAACATCCTCTGCTACTTTACTCTTTATTCCAATTGGTCTCTGGAATTGCCAGTCGGCTGTAAACAAAGCAGACTTTATTTCATCTATTGGGACTCATTCTCAGCTTAGCCTCATGGCCCTAACTGAGACCTGGATCAAACCAGAGGACACTGCCACTCCTGCAGCCCTCTCAAGCAATTATACTTTTTCACACACTCCTCTGCCTATTGGGAGGGGTGGGGGTACTGGTTTGCTTATCTCAAATGATTGGAAATTTGATCCATTACCGTCTCTACCGGCCAATTCATTTGAATCGCACTCAATCACTATTACTCACCCTGTTAAAATCCATGTGGTAGTGGTCTATCGTCCTCCAGGTCACCTCTGTAGCTTTGTGGAGGAGTTGGATGTGTTACTTTCTAGCTTCCCTGAGGATGGCACTCCACTGATTCTGCTTGGCGACTTCAACATCCATCTTGATAAACACCTAGCTGCAGACTTCAGCACTCTACTGACTTCATTTGACCTTAAGTTAGTATCTACTACGGCTACTCACAGATCAGGTAACCAATTAGACCTGGTCTACACACGCAACTGCTCCACAGACAACACTTTAGTTACTCCATTACACACCTCAGACCACTTTCTCATCACTCTTAACCTCATACTGACTCCTGATACAAAACGTACTCCTACACAGATTACCTTTCGGCGTAATCTACGCTCACTCTCTCCCTCTCGCCTATCCACTATGGTTTCATCTTCACTCCCTCCACCTGCTCAGTTCTCAGCACTGGACACTAACAGTGCTACCGACACTCTTTGCTCCACTCTAACATCCTCCTTAGACATTTTTTGCCCCCTTTCATCCAGACCAGCCCGCCCCACCCCATCTGCCCCCTGGCTGTCTGAAGTTCTCCGTGAACATCGCTCTGGACTCAGGGCGGCAGAGAGGAAATGGCATAAATCTAAAAACAATACTGACCTTGCCTTTTATCAGTCTCTTCTCTCTTCTTTCTCTACAAATGTCTCCACTGCTAAAACAACATACTACCACAACAAAATCAACAATTGCTCTGACTCTCGCCAACTCTTTAAAACATTCTCCTCTCTCCTTTGTCCACCTCCTCCCCCTCCTTCATCAACTCTTACAGCTGATGACTTTGCATCATTTTTCACCAACAAAACAGCTCTCATTAGCAAACAGTTCTCCTCATCACTAACTGACACGCACATCTCAACAACTAACACGAACACGCTTCCATCCTTCTCTCCACTCTTCGAGGCAGATATTTCTAAACTCATCCTTTCCAATCACCCTACTACCTGTCCGCTTGATCCTATTCCCACTCACCTCCTTCAGGCTATTTCTTCTTCAATCACTCCTGCACTCACTCACATTGTCAACACTTCTCTTCACACGGGCACCTTTCCCACAGCATTTAAGCAGGCTCGGGTAACCCCACTGCTTAAGAAACCCTCTCTGAATCCAGCACTTTTAGAAAACTACCGACCGGTATCCCTTCTGCCTTTCATTGCAAAGACCCTTGAGCGAGTTGTGTTCAATAAACTCTCTATGTTTCTTGAACGGGACAACCTCCTAGACAAAAACCAATCCGGCTTCAAAAGCGGCCATTCGACTGAGACTGCCTTGCTCTCGGTAACTGAGGCACTGAGACTGGCAAAAGCAGCTTCCAAATCCTCAGTGCTCATTCTGCTGGATCTGTCTGCTGCTTTTGACACAGTTAACCACCAGATCCTCCTGTCAACACTTAAGAGGACGGGGATCTCAGGATCTGCTCTCCAGTGGTTCAGGTCTTACCTCTCTGGTAGGTCCTACAGGGTGTCATGGAGAGGTGAAGTGTCTAAGTCTCATAATCTAGCTACTGGGGTTCCACAGGGCTCAGTCCTTGGACCACTTCTCTTCTCCATCTACATGTCATCATTAGGTTCTGTCATTCAGAAACACGGCTTCTCCTATCACTGCTATGCGGATGACACTCAACTCTACTTCTCATTTCAACCAGATGATCCTACAGTCAGTGTTCGTATCGCTGCCTGTCTGACAGACATTTCTGACTGGATGAAAGAGCATCATCTTAAACTCAATCTTGCTAAGACAGAATTACTTGTTTTCTCAACCAACCCAGCACTTCATCAAAATTTCTCCATTCAGCTTGGTTCATCGACCATAACTCCATCAAGGACAGCAAGAAACCTTGGAGTTGTGATTGATGACCAGTTAAACTTCACTGACCACATTACTGCAACAGCCCGGTCCTGCAGATTTGCTTTATACAACATTAGAAAGATTAGACCCTTCCTATCAGAACAGGCTGCACAACTCCTGGTTCAAGCTCTTGTTCTCTCCAGACTGGATTATTGTAATGCTCTTCTGGCTGGGCTTCCAGCATGCACTATCAAACCCTTGCAGCTGATCCAGAATGCTGCCGAGTCTGTAGCCATTCTTAAAAAACATCTTAAGACACATCTTTTCCATTTGCACTTGACCAATACAGAATAGCACTTACTGATCACCACAGCAACGACCAAAAGTGCACACTCCTGGATCTACGTCTCTCATCCGGATTTGTGCCTTCAGGCGGGTATGTTACATAGTTATCATAACTATCAGAATCCAGTGTTCTGTATATTGCGTACGTGAGTTTTTGTTGTAGATGGCTATTGCTGCGCGTTTAGCTAGAATACAAAACCAACCCATTGGGCCACTGAATCTGCATTAACGACAACAGCTGGGGCAACAGCCTTAGTCCTAATGGGTTGTAGCTATCTTAGCTATCAAAATCTAGTGTTCGGCACTTTGCGGACGTGAGTTTTTGTTGTAGATGTCTGTCTTAAAAAAAAAAAAAAAAAATTGTTGTGTATTGTGCTAATTAATTGAGATTTCTTACAGCTCTTACAGGTTTTTGGCCTTGTCTGTTCCGTTGCTTCTATTACTCTCCCCTTTTTTGTAAGTCGCTTTGGATAAAAGCGTCTGCTAAATGATTAAATGTAAATGTAAATGTAAATGTAAGTAAACCTTCAATCTGGTTTTCTTCAGAAAATTTAAAAGGAAAAAGCATTATTTTTCACATATTTTACTTATCTAAAATGCGCTGTTTATTTTTGGTTGATTTTGATTGGTTAGCTTTTGATTGTTTAGCCCAGGGTGTTGCTATTGGCACTTTTTAGAGCATGTTTGGTAAATGTCACAGCCCTTAAAGGAGATATCATTAATTATTTTTTTCTTTTAGGATGAACATTGTCCTGTTGATATGACAAGAGGTGGTCATCCGCTGCATGACAGAATTCCTTGTAGAATGTGCAGATCTCAAAGAATTCAATGTATGCAAACTTAATTTCAATATACCAAATGTGCGAATTTACATAAATTATTGTTGGGTACTTAACCATAATATTGTTGACTGGACTTAACTTGTTTGATCAGTATTGTAAGATACAAATAGAGTTTCAGATTTTCTCTTTTAATCAGTATTTCTTAGGTGTTGAGTCATTCATCTTCAGACACAGATGAAGATATTAGTGTTGAAATCCGATGGCTCAGAAAGGCCTTCATTGGCACCAATGTCATTTCCTCTCTCAAGACCCATAAAGGCACTAAAGACGTCGTTACAAAACCCATCTCACTACAGTGACTCTAAAATCATTTTATGAAGTGACTAGAATAGTTTTAAAAAATATGTAAACTTTCAAGAGCTTCCTCTTTTGTGTATTTTCTCCATTCATCTGAAATCTTCCCCTTCCCCTCAAATGTTTTCTTGTAGTATTTTTCCAGATCTTTCTGGAATCTGCACACAAACCACTTCCAGTTGGGCAGCTCAGAGCAGTCAGGGGTGATGCTCCAGTCAGCATAAACTCCTCCTGCCTTTCTGTATTCTCGACAGATTACTGTATCATCTGAGGCATTAGGATAAAAAGAGCGACTACTCGCCACCACTGATGTGCAGATGTTAGTATACAGGTTTGTTGTATTCTAATAGCAGGAATTTCTTGTCTTATCACATCTTCTAGGAGGTTGAAATCATCAACATCATCATGTTTCACTCCAATGAGGTCTTTTTCAGAAAAGATCAGCTCATCTGAGAGCCGCTGTGTGAAACTCTTCAACCACAAACCAACATCTCCGCTGTTCTCTTCAACATGTTCAGTAGATTCATGAGCTGCTTTCATGATCTTCTGCTGCAGGAGTTCAATGTTCTCCTTCATCTTTGGTAAAACACTTATGCTGAACTTATCAGTGATGTACTGACTGACTTCATCTCTGATGAAACTCTTCAAGTGATCCCTGGGATAATGAATGTAGTTCATGTATTTGACAAAGTCCTCCTCTTCTGCCAGTGTCTTCAGGATGTGTTTCTCCATATTAGATCTGTTTCCATTCAGTGATTCAAAGTTTGATCTCATTTCACCAGCCAGTTCTCTGGCAGTCTTCTTGTAAACGCACTGCTCAATGGGCTCTTTCAGTTTCTGACAGATGATCTCACCAAAAATGGCAGCTGAAGCGGCTCCATTGAGATATTTTTAAAAAATACTATAGTACTCTTCTCTCTTCTTCTCAACATATATTACAGGATCGTTGGCTTCCCTGAACAATCTGTGTTGGTCAGTGATCGTCGACTTTGCTCTCTTACAAATGGAAAGAACCAAATCCATTAAGAATTCATTCTTGAACACAAATTGCACTGACACTTCCTCATGTTGCATTACTCTTGCCTTGATGTAATCTATGAGTTGTTGAATGCAGCTGATGTTGTAGCCCATCTTAGAAATGTTAGATGACATGATCATTGTGTCTGTATGCTGAGCAATATTTGTGACTAATGATCTTATTTGGGCTTCAATATCTTTAGATAGAATGAAACAAAACGTCTGCTTAGTTGATCTGTAGGTGATTGTGAAAGCTCCTGTAAATCCACTGGACTTCTTTATCTTTATGTAATCTGAATAATTCTGCACAGTAAAGATATCCCTGCTCTCCTTTCGGTGGTCTACAGAAACACTTCCATAGATGTCACTGAGGATCTCTCTCACATCTCTCATTATGTCAATGTCTCTGATTGAAGGAATGTCTGGTATGATCTTCTTCACGCTCTTTTCCCAAAACAAATCAAAACTCTTTCTTGAGAGTGTCTTCATCTTTTGCTTTGTCTTTTGAGTTTTAAGGCAAATTCTTTGCTCCTTTCAAAGAGAGTGTTTTCATGATTTGTCCTCTGAGCATCCATCTCTTTCTTCATGTCTCGCTGCTGAAGAAACTCATTCAATTTCCTCTTTGTTTCTCTCACAATGTTTTCCTGAACATAAATGATTTTGATTTTAAATGATGTTTTCCACTGAATCAGTATATCTTTATATTTTTCAAAGAATTTAGACATTGATTTCTCCACTTCTTCACTTGTCTCCTTCAGTTCTCTTTGAAAATCAGTTGCCGCCACCTCATGAATTACTTTCTTTTCTATTTGGTTGAGTAGTTTGTTCTCAGTTTCCCTCATGGCACTGCGAAGACACCAGGTCCACTTGTTGTATTTTCTCTCCAGTTTCCTGTAGGCTGAAATATCCAGAGAATTCCTGAAGCTGAAGACGAATCGCTCATTCAGTAAAGCCTCCCAGAGATCTTTAATATGAACTTTTAAGTCTTTCAGAATCATTCCATGTGATTTTGGGGCATGAGACATAATTGATTTCTTTAGTTCTTGTACGTTCTTGCAGTAGTTCGGGTTTGGTGTTGCCATCGGTGGGCTGTCCTCCTAGAGCTGAGTAAAATACTTCACATCATCATGAACATCAAATCTAATGACATCTCTGAAACATTCAGCATCGCTGTCTTCCTCTTCAGCAGCAAGTTTTGTCATCTCATCCAGTGTCTTCTGCAGTCGTCTCCTTCCCTCCATATTTCTTTCTCCAGCTGTGACGTCTGAGACGTTCTGATGCACAAACACACAGCTGGAATTCAGGCTGGTCTTTTTCATCCTCATGAAGGCCTGAACAACAATCTGAAGAATGTCCTGCATCTCAGACGGGTTTTCGCCAAAGATGTTAATTAATGTCAGATTTCCAAGACCAACAACAAATGTGGCTAACTCATTGTCATGATGTCGGGTTGATCTTCCAGCCAGTTCTAGAGCACGAAGCCCCTCCGTATCAACAACCAGAATATAGTCAAAGTTCATCTGTGTTTTCATCTCCTTTGACACTTTGACCAGCTGCATGAAAGCTCCTCTGGTGCACCTGCCAGCACTGACGGCAAACTGGAGTCCAAACATGGCATTGAGCATGGTGGATTTCCCAGAGCTCAAAAGCCCTAAAACTGACAGCACAAAGACTCTCTGGTCTCCCAGTTTCTGGATGAGTTGATCAAGAACGGCAGAGATCCAGACCAGAGGAACATGAGCAGCATCTCCATCCATCAGCTCCAGTGGAAATCCAGAGATCATCATCTCTGCTGCAAGACTTGGGAGAGATGAGAAGTTAAAGATCAGGTCTTTCTTGTTCTTCTTCACAGATGAACATGATTCATAGATCTGACCAATCTCCCTCATGATGTGCTCCAAACCAAAGGATGCAGCTTGAAGATCCTCAGATATTCTCTCAAGTTCAGCTTGTTCAGTCTTGAACTGCTCAGATTTATCATGACTCTCTTTCAGTTTTACAACTGTTGACCACTTTTCATTATACTCCTGGAGTAGATCAGAAAGATCAGTTGAGATATATTCATCAAGAAGGAGTCCAAGATATTTCAGAAAAAACATCTTCTCATGTTCAGTGTCTGAGTTCATTTCTTCAATAAATAGCTTAATAAACTCACATATGTCCGATTTATGCTGCTGTTCACGGATTTTATTCAACCCGTTTTCCACTGATGTTTTTTTTTTCATCTGTGTCATCTCCTCGAGGTCGATGTAGTTCTTTGTTCTCACACCACTGATGCCACAGTTTCCCCTGACAGGGCATAAATGATTCTTTGATTTCTGTCAGATGTTTCTTCTCCAGTAAACTCATCATCTGCTGTGCTGCTGCTCTTCCTCTCTTGCAGTCATCATCCTCTTCCTCATCTACTCTGATGCCTGTGTGTTTGGACACATCTTCAAGGCTGAAAGAAGAAGATGATTCTGAGAGACAATCATTTATTGCTCTTCTGAGTTCTTCAGATACATCTGACAGATTTCTGTCCTTCAGACCAATCTTGAATTTCCCTTTATTTATTTTCATCACAGTAGATTCATCTCCTGTAAAAAGACAAATGAGTGGCTTTCCGTTTGTGTACAGGTTTTGAATTATTGCTGAACTTCTGTCATTCTTGTCCAGTTGTGGTAGAAGAACAACATTAACTGAGGCCATTTCAGTGAGGTTCTGCAGCTGTTTCTCATGGTCTCCAGCATCATGTGTAAATTACAGAACGCAACACAGTCAGTGAATTTATCCGTGTTTTTCCCAGAGGGGCAGAACCAGGCGATCTCCACCACCCCATCCATCAGGACTCTGGTTCTGCTGATGTCTGGGCAGTTCCTGTGGAAGAACGTGTTGTGTTTCTCATTGATCAGACTGTTCATCAGCTGAGACTTGGATGAAGACATAGAGCCAAACCGGAAGAAAGACACCATTGGAGTTTGTGCCTTATAGATTGGCTGGGTTTGACTGATGATTTTATCATTGCTGTTTTTCTTCCAGCTCTTGTTGATTTGTCTGAATGTCCAGAGAGGAAACTAAATCTCTCTTGTGAATGGATCAGGAACAAGCAGAGGCAGAGCGTACTGACACTGGGACAGTTTAGTGACCATCAGCTGCTTCATGAAACCATCAGCACAATGAAACACGGCCATCTGAACATCCATCGGGTGGATTCGCTCAGATTGACTTGCTCCTTCTTTAGAGAACGCTATTGCTTTAAATATATCACTACTGTCTTCAGATAGGTCAGAGTCTCCTTGTTTTGTACAATCCTATTCATTGATATTAAGATGAATATATCTTGCTCTGTAGTTCATCATCAGTAGTTTTGTATGAAACTCAAAACCAGTTCCTCTTCATCACAGGATTCATGGGACTGTAATGAATGATCAGTTATCTGAAGAATTTCTCCAGCTCTTAGTTTATCTTTCCTGTGAATAAGTCTTTGAAATAGATGCTCTATGTTTTCTTTCTCAGTCTTTTGTGGCTGTAAGTGTTGTCCAATGTCCTTTTCTCTCTGTTTAACAGACACAATAATAATAGATGAATTTTATTCAGTTCCATTCTCACAGAATCTCATTCAGTATTGATTTGATTGTGTCATTGCTTTTTATCTTAAACTTAGCCGTATTAGCAGATGGTTTCATTTTATTCGATTTTATTTATTCATTGTATTTGATAGTTTTCTTTCTCTCTCAGGATTGTAATTATGATATTATTAAAATAATATAGATTTATTTTTTTTTGTTTATCACTGAAATTAAACAATAATATGTGTTACACTGACTGAAGAGATTCTCAACATCCCTGGTCACAATTTCAGGAACTCACATCACGACAATAGTAAAACCAATAGTATAATTTCAAATAGCTTTAAGATTATAACTTTTGACCAGGACCTCACATTAACAAAATTATGTCTTGTAGTGATTTTTACTTTTGTCCACCCAAGGACACTAAGTAACAGAGTGATTGGTACTCACGTCACCGCTGATGTTGTGAATTTGGATCATACGTCACTTAAGGTGTGGTGATGAGTACATCAGATGACCACCTTCCCCCCTGTTAGTTTGGGACCCTAGTCAAGGCCTTTTACCTTGGCTGTATGAGAACACTCCGCACAGGAGGCTGCCCAGTCATTTATAATGAATGTAAAGTGGGGAGAGTTGGTCAGCTGATTTATCTGAAAGATTGGTGAGATTTCTAACTTGTAGAGCCTTTTCTGCTTTATCAGCACAAGGAAGACACAATTGTAATAAAATAGATTTTATTAACAAAAGATAAACAGAACAATTAACACAACTTCTAACTGAATACAATGAATGATAAAGGAATAAAGTGCGTAAAATGCATAAAATACATGTGAGTAAGTTGAGTGTGGCTATAGAAGAGTTACGTTATCTTATGGAAAGATAAACTGTTGTTTCTCTGAAATTAAGGTGAAGAACCTTATTATGCATTAAACAAATAAATGAAAGATTATTTGTTATTAACTAGCATCAGTTATATTACCTCTAATGTAAATTAGAAAATCATATACTGATAATATACAACAATGCCAAGGTCTCTAGAAAGAGATTTGGTTAAGTGATATTTACGTTCCACGTGGTTGAGTAAGCAGTCCGATGATGATGACTTCTTCCAATAGTTTTGCTGGGAGACAATGCAGTGAAGAAAGGAGCTGGAATCCGTTTCAACAGCCTTGAACACGAAGGTCTGTGGGATACTGATGTCCTGGGGTACCAAAGGGTCCTAAAATCTGGAACAAAATGAGGCCCTGAAGTAGGTGCAGAAGGTCCTTAATCTGGAACACGCAGACGAAGGAACCTTGAAGTGAAGGTTTGAGGCTCAGAACGTTGTCGTATCTGTCACTGCCTCACAAACTGTAGATTCAGATCCTCGGATCTTGTGTTGTCTCTCTGGTTAAACCAGAGGCTCAGAACTCGGTTGCTCTGTCACAGCCTAATCCTCGGCGGACAGACTCAGAACCTGGTGAACTGTTTGTCTCTTGCATGAAGACTCAGAACTTGGTGAACTGTTTGACTCTCACATGGAGACTCAGAACCTGGTTGCTCTGTCACAGTCTAATCCTCAGCGGACAGACTCACAGACCCTTTATCCTTTTCCGAATAGGAGGAGATTGCAATTTGGCGCTTCTCGATTCCAGTGTTGCTATTGGCTGCTGGCATCAGAGAGGGCACACAGTGTGGCCCACCCTTCTTTCCCCTGTGGAGCTCATTTGCATACTGTACACAGTTAGAAGTCTTTAAAGTGTCTTTAAATTTTATCAATGCATTTCTCACTTTCCAAACCACCATCAGAATACCCTTGGCAATATACTAAACACATAGACACCAAACATGATGGAAAAAGATTGAACTGTCATGTGTTCATTCATTTGTTCATTAACAGCTGAATTTGTGGAAGATGTTGCATTACAAATAGCTGTCACTGAGAATACTTATTTCTCTGAATAAGTCTGAGATGGATATGTGTAGTTTACACCAGTCTTAAGATTTCCAAACATAGTTGTGAATGGATTTGGATGGATCAGTTTTGGTCTTTGGTCTGTGGTCTTTCTTTGTTTCACCCACTACTGCTGAAGTCCAGAGGAATGTTTATGGCTGTCACAAATCAGGACATTAGGGATCCGTCTCTAGATGGCTGAAGGGCAGAAACTGCATGTGGACCAATGAGAAGTCCTGTCCTTCCTGGGCTTGGTACTAGAGGTCTTCTTCTTGCCCTCAAAGAGGTTTCTGGCTGTTGTCCAAGCATCTTTATCTGATGGCGTTGGACATCTTGTTTGTGCTAGTCCAACAAGATCCAATCAAAATGTAGCAAACCTTTGTCCACTGTTACGGGCAAAGAGGTGCCTGGCCATAAACTGGGCCCTGGAATGTGCTGTCCACTACAGTCTATTGTTTTATTGATTGAGTTCAACAATGACTGACTAGATTTTCCACCATTTAGAATTTTGTCAGATAATCAAATAATCTATTTATTCAAATAATCTGCATTTTGGCACCATTTCAGATTCACTGAGCAGTTTGGGAACAGGGACAGCTACTGGGTAAAAAAACAAATCACCTAAACTAGTATACCTTTGCCATCATTTTACCTTACAAAATTGATCCAAACGTGCTAAATTTGAGTCAGATTATATATAATTTCATATTTTTCTATAACATGCCAATGAACTTGCCTATAACAATCCCAAAAATGACTTAAGACTTCACAGAGCTTCTTCAGTTTGTGTGATATCTACATGCGGTGACACAGATCATGGGAGAAAATGGCATTATTTTTATACAAGTCTTATAAACAATTTCTTTAAAGAATTTCTCTGAATGCTCACCTTTATAGAATCATTTGATTTAACATCCTTAGTCCATTGCTTTCCTGTCATCTTTCATTGTTTACTCAACCTTATTGTTCCAGTTACTTTTATATCTGGAATGCAAAAAAAGAAAAAGAAAATGAAAAAAAAAAGAAAATTCTGCTTAATATCTACTGTAGTTTTTATCCAAGTAAGAAAAAAAAAACAAAGGTTTAAAACAACACAAGGACGAGTAAATGATAGAATTTGAAAATATTATTTTTTGGGAACATATATAAGACTTCTGGGTATTCCATCACATACTATGTCATGACGTAGCACCAATCAAGATCTAGTTTCATTCAGGCTTCAGACGAGTAAAGCTAAGGGAGCGTCGCCAAAGGCCCTGTCCCAAATGGAACCCTAAATCCTCACGGTCTTCCTTTGGGTCCGTACTTTCACAACGTAATGCCGCATTGACTGCCGGGTAGAAGACCTCTGGGTAGCTTGCGAACTTGCGGGCTCAGCTGAAGTGCGCATAGAGCACGCATAGCAGCCGCAAAGGGGGCGCTCACAAGCACTCTTCTTTAAGCTTAAATGATGGATGGGACACTCTACAGCCTTGTGGACTTAATGGACACATGCACTCAATGGCCATTGTAAGTCCACAAGACCGAAAGTGCACATGAAGTGTGCCATTTGGGACAGGGCCAAAGTGTTGTTCCGACACAGATCTCCCTCGAAAGAGAACAATGTAACTTCCATTACTTATTTGAAGAAGTAACTATTTTGTTGTAAATTTTAAAAGCAGTGCATTACTTTGCTAATTACTTGAAAAAAGTATTCTGATTACATAACCACACAAGTCAATTCCTTCCATTCAAACACATTATTTTGCAAAGCATTTTTGTAACAGACTACATTGTGATGTATTTTATAATTTGTTTTGTGTACATTTTTGACATTTCTGTATGTTTAAATAGGTCTGCCTTTTATGTCTTAATAAGTAAGGACTTTTATTATGACGGGTGGGGCAGTCTACGGTGCGCCACTGAAAAGAGAGTGAGAGCACGGGGTTCATCGTTTCATCATTCAGTGGGTTTAAGTAGATTTAAAGTTTACAGTTTGTTTAGCACCCCCGAAAAGGCATAAGTTGTGTATGTGCTTGTTTATTGTCATCTGTAATTAGTATTTTGCTGTATTATGTTAATGGTAATGCTATGGAGAGAGAGTTTATGTACGAGGTGTTAATGCGCACTTCTTTGCTTTTTGTTCAGCTCTTACTATGACTTTTTGGAGATAAACGGTTTCAATAAACTCCATGAAACATCAGTAAAGTCTGGCCATCATTCACTCTAAAAAATCCAATTAATAAAATGTTGGAAGAGCAAAAAAATATATGTTGAACTAATTTTCTTACTTGTGCTTAGTTAAGAAGACATTATTTTAAGTCTGCTGAAATATATTTGAAAAACATTAAAGGGGGGGTGAAACACTCAGTTTCAGTCAATCTCATGTCAATCTTGAGTACCTATAGAGTAGTATTGCATCCTTCATATCTCCGAAAAGTCTTTAGTTTTATCATATTTATAAAAGAAATATAGGCTGTACCGAGTCTTTCCGGAAAAAACCAGCGGCTGGAGGCGTATCGTGTGGGCGGAGCTAAAGAATGACAAGCGCGCAAAGCGGTGACGTCCTCAAGCGTGGAGAAACCCATCTATCTCAGCTAATACAGATAATGATCCACAATCAAATCTGAGGGAGAAATAAATTGAACAGGAGAAACGGCAGCAGCAGGACGTCCGTCTCTGTGGTATGTAAGTTACTGTATTTAATGGCCTCTCCACATTTCTGTGTGTTTACTCGCAGTGTATGAGGACATGATTCGGTTTATGGACTATTGTATGCGACTAGACCTTAGAAGTAGCAAGCAAAACGGTTTTGCACGTCAGAATACTGTAACGTTATACATAGAACAACAATGGAGTAACCGTTAGCGCATTTGAATGACGAAGCACGCGATCGTGTCGTTTACTGATGTTTACTCATGCGACGGTAGCCAATAGCAGAGACATTTGAAGCAGTTTAAGTTAACTCACCATCGAAGCTTTATCGCTGGGACCGCTCTGTCAAAAACACACTTCTTTGGTATGATTTGGTGAAGTCCTGTGACAGCAGTGGCGTGTAAATCCATTTTGAGACGCAACTGAAACGATGTTGTCAAGCTTCCCGTCATTTCTGCGTTCAAATCGGTTCAAATGCAGCGCTGCCTTCCCGGAGTGCTGTGCTGAAGCGTTGAAGTCGCTCGACGTCACCCATAGGAATAAAGTGGAGCGCGGCGCCACATAAGTGTTCACGGACGACTGGATCTGCAGCTGAGAGACTGTTTACGCCGTGCTCTAGTCACGCGCGCGCGCGCACCCTACCGGGAGAAGAGCCCGTACGGCCCATACAAGGACCTTCCGCTCTTATTAACGTCAAGTAGACCCATTCTCGAAAAAAACTCGCCGAAACTTGTGAGAAACCGGAAGGAGTATTTTTGACACAGAAATACTCCATCAAACGTCCAACATTAGTTTTTGAAACTTTGTCTATGTTTAGGATGGGAATCCAAGTCTTTAACAGTGTAAAAAGCTCAGTATGCATGAAACAGCATTTCACCCCCCCTTTAAATCAATTGATATTTTCAAATCCAGTTAACATTTAGAATT
Source organism: Pseudorasbora parva (assembly GCF_024679245.1). NCBI lineage: Eukaryota > Metazoa > Chordata > Actinopteri > Cypriniformes > Gobionidae > Pseudorasbora > Pseudorasbora parva. The sequence goes on along the minus strand of NC_090173.1, from coordinate 10,175,518 downwards.
GCAAATGTTGACTGGACTAAAAAACGCGAATCCAGTCAATATTTTATAAAAGTCTTAGGCTATGGCTAACACAATATTTTACACACAATATTTTACTATTGTAAATTGATTTTTGTTTGTGCTGTTGAAATGGGCTGTTAGAAACATTTGATAATAGCCTATATCAGAACAATATTTGTGAAATTAGATGTATTTTCGGTGTTTTGTTTATGATGGTAGCCTATCTGCATTAGGCTATAAAGAGATGGATCCTACAACACTTACATATTTAATATACATATATAATTCATTAACATATGTAGTTAATTGTGGCATTTAATCTGCCTAATTTTAATGAATACGTACAAGAGCTTGTTTGACTACGCGGAAGGATCTGTATTGCTCGTTTGATTTCGCGGAAGGATATCTGAGGTACTTGTTTGATTTCGCGGAGGGATTGAGATCAAAGGACTTCGCGCGTTCACCAGAGAGGCAGCAGCAGCTATTTTGAGGGTGCAGTTCACGCGTCAGGTAAGTGTTAATGATTATATTGCAGACAAATATGTCTAACATATTAGGCTTGTGTGAATATATTACGTTAGAAGTGAAGTAAGAAGTAAATATATACAAGGGAAATGGGGATTATTTAGGCCTAAGTGAAGTCTACGTCAAGTTCACTGGTCATCGATTAAATTATTTACTTTAAGTTAATGTGGTCTTTGACCATGTTTAAGTAATACATAATTTTGTTTTAAACTATAATACTATAATGTTTTTTAGATTTAATCTCAGCGTGTGTGCTATGTGTCAGACAAACTTTCTCTCATTAGCTATAGGCCAAGGTGCTGTGGTGATTTTTATACAAGGAAATGTACTGAAACATGTCAAACATGTAACTTAATGTTGGCCAAATAATGCACGCAATTTAGGGTTACTTTGTTGTGTCAAACGTGATTTTTCGTGTTCCAACTTGTGAAATTGTACCGTAAAGTTATGGGAACAACATAACCACGAATACTATGAAAATGTCGCTCATTTAATCGTCCTCATAAGTGGGACGAATTCTAAACAGCGTAAGAGAAAGAAAGCTAGCCATGTAAGGCTTACGTTGCAATATAGGGTAATAATAAAAAAAAATTAAATTACTTTAGTTTGCAACTTTAGTTTAGTCACACATGCAAGTAAATTCTTAATATTAATAAAATGTATAAACAATATATATATTTTTTTTAATTTATTTTTATTAATTGTTATCTTTCTTTCTCCAACAGGGTGTGACCAAGATATCCATTGATGGTTTGTCGTCGCAAAGTTTCTCATCCAAGCCAGTCAGTTCTTCTTAAAGGGATAGTTCACCCAAAAATGAAAATTGTCATTTACCCTCATGTTGTTCCAAACCTGTATGAGTTTCTTTGTTCTGCTAAAACACAAAATAAGACATTTGTAAGAATGTTTGTAACCAAGCAGACGGACCAACCATTCACTACCATAGTAGGGGGGAAAATACTATGTTAGTAAATGGTTGCTAATCTGCTTTGTTACAAACATTCTTCCAAATATCTTATTTTGTGTTCAGCAGAACAAAGCACATTATACAGGATTCGAACAACATGAGGGCGAGTAAATGATGACAGAATTTTCATTTTTGGTGAACTGCCTTAACCAGCTGAAACACTGACAAGAAGCAAGAATGCTCCACTGTATCTACTTTGACTGTGTGTGTATTTTCAAAACTAAAGGTGCATTAAAGACATTAAAGAAAAGTGACAAGGGCTTTGGTCATTTTTTTATTATTTAAAGAAATTTGAAATTAATTCTTATGAAAATGTATTGTTTGTATGACAAATGTTATAAATGCAGATGATACAATTTGCTTTAACCTGTTTTTATCCTTGCTATAACATGTAACTAGTTCACCTGCAATTTCTAGTAACAATTAAAACCATTTAAAAATGAAACCCCTAACTAAAACGTTTTCGTTTAATTAATTATAAAAACAGGTTGAGTAAACGTACATTTTAAAGTTGAAGTCAAGTTTGAGCCAACTAAAAATTATTAATTCAATTAACTTTAAAAAATAATTGAGCAAACGTACATTTTAATGTTGAAGTCAAGTTTGAGCCAATTAAAAAATATTAATTCAGGCAACAATTTCTAGAACGAAATTGAGTGAACGTAAAATATCTGTGGAACTAGTTACTAAATAATAATTAGTTGAAAGCACTAGAATTTTTTTACAGTGTTTGGACGGGGTCCGCTACAATTTTTTCCTTTTATAAAATTATTAAGAATAAGAGGATAGCATGGTAACCAGTGTTTATGAGATGAAGAACCAATGATTATTAAGATTCCCCAATAGCCGGAGAGGGTGGTGAATTGAGTGCCTCTGGGCACCTGCCCAAGTAGAATGCATAATATTGGGAAAATAATGAGATCAGACCGGTTTAGTTACAGAAACTTCATCACCCCAAAGGACTGAGTGAAAACAACTGAATCAGGAAAGGATCTTGAGTTGGGACTAAAACTCAGCAGTTTTTGCACTAACACCAACAATGATATGATTAATTCTGTCTCAGACTCAGTGATTAAATTTTTCTAGATAAATTGCTTAAATATAAACTTTATAGGGTTTTATAGGATATTGCTCTTTTTCTGTCTTTGGAGGTTTATCTTTCTTTGGAATTTCATCTGTCTGTGGAGGTTCATCTTTCTTTGGAATTTCATCTGTCTGTGGAGGTTCATCTGTCTTCAGAGGTTTGTCTGTCTGTGGAGGTTCATCTTTCTTTGGAATTTCATCTGTCTGTGGAGGTTCATCTGTCTTCAGAGGTTTGTCTGTCTGTGGAGGTTCATCTGTCTTCAGAGGTTTGTCTGTCTGTGAAGGTTCTTCTGTCTTCAGAGGTTTGTCTGTCTTCAGAGGTTTGTCTGTCTGTGGAGGTTCATCTGTCTTTGGAGATGTGTCTCTCTGCAGAGGTTTGTCTGTCTGTGGAGGTTCATCTGTCTTCAGAGGTTTGTCTGTCTGTGGAGGTTCATCTGTCTTCAGAGGTTTGTCTGTCTGCAGATGTTCCTCTGACTGTGGACGTTCTCCTGTCTGCAGAAATGATGACAATGGTGCAAGTTACAAATTACACATGAAAACAACATAAATATTAATAACAATTATAATTTCACATTTCTAAAAAATGAAGGATCAGTGTGATCGTTCTACCCAGTGTGGTCTTTCTCCGCAGTGAAAAAAAAAAACCAGACTATTGAAACCAAACAGCAAAAATGATTAGTTTTTAACTTAAATTTTCTGATAAAAGAGCAATACATCAAAGGGGTTGAGTAAACCGTCTACCTCTATACTGATGCCTTTACCTCATCACCTCAAATAAACTGAATACAAATGTGATAAATTCAGCAGAAATGTTCAAGCGAGCTATAATGCTGTTTGGAAATATCCCTTGTCTCTATGATTGCTGATATGAACAGTTTGAGTGTCACATTTTTGAGCTGACTGTTTCATGAATCTGTCAAAGCAATGAGACTTAATCTCAAAAATTCAGAACTATATGTGATTCAATATAGTATTTTATCTCATTTCAAATGTGAAAAGGGTGTCACCGTATTTGGCATGCTATACGTATGTGTTTATGTTTGTATGTAAATAAAACCCTGAATTAAATCATATAAAGATACCACGTCTCTTTAAAGGTGACATTTTTTTTAAGATGGAAAATGTTGTCTGTTCAATATCTTTTTGTGTTACATGGAGGACGGAATAATAGACAGCTAATCACGAGTTAATGTATGACTCATGAAGAACTAACCCATTTATTTATGATTACTGCATCATTGACTAATGAAGATTTTATTAATAGATTAAATGTTTGAATTGCTCTTAATTAAAAATGACAGCATGTATTAATTCCTTAATAACATATATTATATTATATTATATTATATTTACTTATAATTACATATAACAATAAGTTAATAGTTAACTAATTAATAGTTATAGCTAAGACTTTTATAGTGAAATGAATAAAACGTGTGAACATGGGAAATAGACGCAAATGACAAATGAGCACTGTCACTGTCAGAACTCAGGAAGACCCTTTTACTGTTAAAAGGACAAGATATCACAGTGGACATTCAACTGATTTTTGTTATTATGAACATGGGACTGACTTTAAGGAATATGCTGAATTCAGGTAATACATAATCACTTAATCTCTCCCTCATAATACAAGCTTCAATGAACAATATTAAACAGGTCATGAATTGAGAAATCAACTTCCCCTTAGGCTTTTGATATACAAAAAGATATTCCCCTTCTGGGAAAACTAGGTTCCCTTTCGTTCAGTCACTCCGAGTAACGTCAGTGACTGATGAATGGGGGTTTCGCCTAGAAGCCAATTATCTTTGAGATCTTAGAAAGCGCCCAATAGCAGTGCCAATGCCATGGGCATGCGAGATTTGCATGTGTTACTCCGACTACCCACATGGGTATATAAGGAAGTAGCTGGCATTGTGTTTTCTGCTTCGGAGCCAAGAGCATCTCTTCACTCCTGCAAGCCTGAATGCTGAAGTTCTCGCTTCAGTTTTCGAGACGAGCGGTTCTCCAGGGTGTTTATGTAACGGCGCGTTCCAGCAATCTCACATTGCCTGCCTGGTGGTCTGTGCAGTGATCTGCAAAAGCTGTGTGTTTTCCCTGGGAGAGCTTCACTCTGCAGAGCTTTCCTCTCACAAAAAGAGCTTGCGTGTGGCACGTCTTTTTCAAGACGGTTTGCCCGCGAACTTCTGGGTGCGATCGATATCCATTGCTGTCTTTGCGGCGCATTCACTGCTCGACGTGTTTGGGCTTCAGCATGTTCGGACAGTGTTTGTGGATGTGCTGTGTTCCCTCTGCGGGAACATGACCATCGCAATGTTGTGGTCGAGACTCAATGATCTCTGCAAAGAAAGAGAATCCCCTCTGCCGCACCCCGATCTACCATCTCCAAAGAGGTGGTACTTTGGCTGGTGGCCAGGGTGACCTGAGGGTGGTGCTGTGGTATTAAGAACCCCGATGATCATTCCTCTCCCTCTCGCACATCGCTTCCAGCGAGTGTTGGACTGAAGCGGCGGGACCGTCTGCTGACGCCCCGTTCGTTTCATTCACACTCCAGAAAGCGGTGAGAGATCGAATGCCACATCTCAAGTTGGGCTAGATTCCTTTGGGGATGACAATCCGGCTATGCTCCGCCTCCAGGTGTGTTAGCACTGTAGGATCTGACCTAGAGTTGACAGCCAGGTTATCTCGGGCAGCCGCGAGCCTCGGGCTGGTGTGGAACTCTGTCACGAGTGCTTGCGGTTGGGCGATTGTTTTTCGGGGGCGGCAATGCCATTTCACTCCTGAGATGCATGAGGAGCGCACGTGGTCTGGGAGATCCCCGTGTCTTCCCGCGACCGTTCGGTGGCCTCCTCCGACTTCTCTGCCCTCGAGGGGTCGCGGCCTAAGGGTATACTAGGGTCCCTCCCCCTCAGTCAGATGCTCTGTTGCGCACTACGGTGTCCTTTGACCTGACGTGGTGAGGCTATCCTAAGCTCCCTCCCAAGCCTGTTGGCTCGTCTACTTCGGTGGCGTAGTCCAGCAGTGCTACGGGGTAAGCTGCCGCCCCAATACGTATGCATGAGCACAGAGCTGATCCAGGGCTTAAGAGCTGCGTGCCGCCACGGATCCCGCCCCCCCGGGCGGCGTAGATGTTTCCACAGATGTTGTCTGGGAAAGACAATTGGCCTTACCTCGTCGATGTGGGAGGCTGATTTCAGCGGGACAGTTGAGCACGGCGCCCAACAGTTCTTGGCCGTCCCCAGAGGCAGACTGAGGCCATCAAGCACTTACTGCCCCGGCTCCCTGCTTGCCTCAGCCTCCTCGCCGCCGAGCGCGACCTCCTGCGGACCCCCGCTCCTGCGTGGCCACAGAAGCAGCCTTCACACGGGCCGCAAGAAGCCGCCCCGGTCCACGCCAGCCTTGTGCCAACCCGGCGCTCCTGATGCGGACAGCTCGGGGATAGGGAGTTCTTTTCAGGAGACGGTGGCAGGACCGCTCCTTCCCCCGGTGGAGGGCAGGGGGAGAATCTTTTGTTCAGCTGCTGGCCCACGGGTCAGCAGCACCCTAATGTAAAGAAAGAACTGATAAACCCATACCTGAATACCCAGAGACCGGTGACGGCAGTGCGCGCTGCCCCCGGGCCATGCCGCTCTCGTCCCCCTTTGTCACCAGCCCCCTCTCAGAGCAGACCCAGGGGAATGTGAGTCCTTCCCTGGTCTCCTCTGTCAGGGCGCAGCCATTACCAGTGCCCCCACACTGGGCTGCTATGCCACCCATGTCCGGGCCGGTAACGCTGCTTCGCTGCCCCACCGCGGGTACGCTGGTTCTCCGTATGACCCCGTTGGTGCACTTGCTGGGAGCCTGGCTTCAGCTTCCGGGACAGTTCCGCTGAGTCGCGCGGACCATCAGGCTCGGCTACGCGATTCAGTACGCATGGCCCCTCCCTGCTTCCGGGGTGTCCACTACACCATGGTGGGGCCCAATGCCCCTGTCATGCATGCGGAGATCGCGACCCTACTGGCGAAGGGCGCGATCAAGCCTATCCCTCCAGCCGAGATGAGGTCCAGCTTCTACAGCCCTTACTTCATTCAGCCCAGACGATCTGGGATCAGTTCGGGGATGCACAGGTAGATCTGTTGCCTCCCACAACTCGTCCCTTTTCAGTCTGTACTATTCCCTGACCGAGGGCACGCTCGGCACGGATGCACTAGCGCACAACTGGCCACAGGGCCTACGCAAGTATGCGTTCCCCCAGTGAGCCTTCTTGCACGTGTTTTGTGCAAGGACAGGGAGGACAAGGAGCAGGTCATGTTGGTCGCCCCGTATTGGCACGGCCAGAGCTGGTTCCCAGAACTAGTACTAATTGCGACAGCCCCTCCCTGGCCGATTCCTCTGAGACAGGATCTTCTTTCTCAGAGACGAGGCACCCTGTGGCACCCGCGTCCCGATCTTTGGAATCTTCACGTGTGGCTCCTGGACAGGACGCGGCAGGATTGAGTACCTTACCGCCTCCGGTGGTGACTACCATCACTTCCGCTAGGTCTGAGTCCACGAGACAGGCCTATGCGTTGAAGTGGAACCTCTTCGTCAGTTGGTGTTCTTCTCGCCAAGAAGACCCCTGGAAATGCCATTTCTCCAAGAAGGGTTGGATCGAAGGCTGTCTCCTTCCACCCTGAAGGTTTATGTGGCCGCTATTGCCGCCTACCATGACCTCTTGGACGGTAACCCGTGAGTAAGAACGACCTGATCATCAGGTTCCTGAGGGGTGCGAGGAGACTTCATCCTCCTCATGCTCCTCTCATACCCTCTTGGGACCTCTCAGTAGTTCTATGTGCACTGCAGAGGGCCCCATTTGAGCCTTCTGCGGTCAGTAGATGTTAAGTTCTTGTCTATGAAGACAGCGCTCCTGACCGCACTGGCCTCCATCAAGAGGGTAGGGGACCTGCAGGCATTTTCAGTTGACGAAGCGTGCCTGGAATTCGTCCAGGTGACTTTAAAGTGATCCTGAGACCCTGGCCTGTATATGTGCCCAAGGTTCCTACCACTCCGTTAGGGTGGTGAACCTGCAAGCGCTGCCCTTGGAGGAGGCAGACCCAGCCTTGGCACTGCCCTGTCCAGTATGCGCCCTCCACGCTTACGTAGACAGGACGCGGTGTTTCAGGACCTCAGACCAGCTCTTTGTCTGTTATGGTGAGAAGCTGTAAGGGAAAGCTCTCTCAAAGCAAAGGTTGTCTTACGGGATAGTAGACACCATTGTTTTGGCATACCAGCAGCAGGGACGCCCATGCCCCCTTGGGGTTAGGGCACACTCCACTCGGAGTGTGGCCTCCTCTTGGGCTTTAGCGCATGGCACTCCGCTACCAGACATCAGCAGAGCTGCAGGCTGGGCAACACCAAACACATTCGCCAGATTTTAAATCTCAGAGGGGAGCCTGTATCCGACTATGTACTCGCCTCTATAAGTGGCCGGTAATGGATTGGCTCAGGTGTCTTCGCTTGCTTCGCCATCTCCTGTGTTTAAACGGAGGCCTTTGGCTGTACTAGTCTTACGCCAGGGTACTCACACTCTCACAGGGACGCACTGGAAGACAGCCGAGTGGCGTGATTGTATTGGGACCCCCATTCGTCAGTCACTGGCGTTTCTCGGAGTGACTGAACGAAAGGGAACGTCTCGGTTATGTATGTAACCCTCGTTCCCGAGGAGGGAACGGAGACATAATGTCCCTCTGCCACATCCGCTGTACCGCTGGAACGGCCGAGAGTTCAGTCTTGGCTCCTCAGCAGGTAACATAATGCGATCATGCCAGCTACTTCCTTATATACCCATGTGGGTAGGCGAAGTTACACATGCAAATCTTGCATGCCCATGGCATTGGCACTGCCATTGAGCGCTTTCTAAGATCTCAAAGATGACTGGCTTCTAGGCGAAACCCCCATTCGTCAGTCACTGACGTTACGTCTCCGTTCCCTCCTCAGGAACGAGGGTTATATACGTAACCGAGACGTTTCTGCTGGTAGAGGTGTTACTGAGGCCAGCAGGGGGCCCTCACCCTGTGGTCTGTGTGAGTCCTGACACCCCAGTATAGTGATGGGGACACTAAAATGTCAAAGAGCACCTTCCTTCGGATGAGACGTTAAACCGAGGTCCTGTGTTATTAAAAATCCCAGGATGTCCTTAGATAAAGAGTAGGGGTGTAACCCCGGCATCTTGGCCAAATTTGCCCATTGGCCTCTGTCCATCATGGCCTCCTAATCATCCCCCTCTCCTGATTGGCTTAATCACTCTGTTTCCTCTCCACCAATCAGCTGGTGTGGTGGGGGTTCTGGCGCAATATGGCTGCCGTCTCATCATCCAGGTGGTGCTGCACATTAAAGGAACACTCCACTTTTTTTGAAAATAGGCTCATTTTCCAAGTCCCTTAGAGTTAAACAGCTGAGTTTTACTGTTTTTGAATCCATTCAGCCGATCTCTGTATCTGGCGGTAGCACTTTTAGTGTAGCTTAGCATACATCATTGAATCAGAATAGACCATTAGCATCACTCTCAAAAATGACTAAAGACTATTTTTTCAAAGATAATATTTTTCCCATTTAAAACATTACTATTCTGTAGTTACATCGTGTACTAAGACCACCGGAAAATTAAAAGTTTTGATTTTTAGACCGATTATAGACTATTCTGTCATTCCTGTGTAATAATCAGGGAACTTTGCTGCCATGCTATGGGTGCAGTGATATTACGCAGAAAATAGTACCTAGCTATATCAGCCTAAAAAATTAAAGGGGTGTGCATAAGACTGACATGACACATTCATAATCATGACATGACACATGTCATGAATATGAAAGAGTTTTTATGCATTTTTATGATAACTGTCATTAAGTGTCATTCACTTAATTATGTCATTTTTAATGCAATGATGACATTTCAGAGTTGCCTTTGTTATGACAACTTGACATAAACCAATACATCATAACCTGTCAGTGTCTTTGTCATGACAACTTGACATTACCAAGACAACATAACCTGTCATAAACAGAAATGAAATGACATAGCAGATTAATTATCAAATTTAAGAAACTACTTAGCTTTTTGGGTTTACATTACATTAGTTGCTAGGCAACGTGAGGGAGAGGACGCTGGCGTTGTCTGTTCGCTGCTTCTCCACCCACAAATCATGTTAACTTTACTATTAAATTTAGATTTTATTTTATTTTCTTATGTTTGTGACTAGTCTAACAGTCAGCTACAATTGGGACTGTTGCTGATTGCTGGCAGCCACTGAGAGGACGTTGTTTGCCGTTTTTTCACCGCTTCTCTTCTGTTTTTGTTTGAATTTGTGGTTGGTTTTGGTTTGAAGGACATTTGATGTTGCTCGCTGCGGCTGCTCTCTCTTCTGGGTGTCGGCTGCTCACTGGTGGTCTCCCTCGGGCTTGAACTGCATGGTGGCTGAAGTTTGCTCCAGGCTAGCGTCATCAGCGTCCGGCATGATGTTGAGATGTAATTTTTACTTGTTATTCATGTATTGCTATTTTTTCCCTTTGTTGCACTTTGGAATGAAAAGTGCGTTATAAATAAAATCTATTATTATTATTATTATTATTATTAAACTGTCATGTGGTTGGTTTTGACGTTGGCTGTCATTAGGCTATTATAATGTCATGATTTTTTTATAAATTTAATTTGTCATTTACATGTCATTAAGTGTCAATACTCTGTCAAATTATTTTATTACATTGTCATGAATATATTTCTTGACCTAAACTACAGTGGTACAAGTTGAATTTGTCATTAACATGTCATTAAGTGTCAATACTCTGTCAAATTATTTTATAACAGTGTCATGAATATTTAGCTTGACCTGAAATATGGCATCATAGAGGAAATCGTAAAGAGTCATTAAAAACTATATAACTCAAAATGATAGAGTGACATATACACCTATATGATGATGTCTATGGTGGCACCACTGGTTATGTGTAAGTTACGCTGTAACAGTTGTTGGCAGAGCCTCAGTCAGGTTAGTTTGTTTAGGTGTTTAATGTCAATTTAGTTTGCAGTAAGTAAAAACAATTCACAACAACGTTATTTTGGGTTTAATATACTTTATTTAAACTTTCGCTCACTCTTTAACGAATAGTTTGAGTTTATTCTTACCATTTCTTTGTTTGTCTGTTTGTTATGGTGGAGTCTCGTGTGCTGGTGCACCGTCAAAAGGGGTTCGGGCGGAAACGTTGGCCCTATATATAATGTTCCGGCCTAGGCTCTAGCCGCAACCATTCCTTATTCAGCCCGGGGTGGGGCTCTAAAGACTATTTCTCTTATTTTTATACATCGGAAGATAATTTATAAAGTGAAGTCATTTGACAAAGTGTTATTTTTATGTGTTTGTTTATGTGTGCATATTATGTTGATCTATAGATATGTTTATTTTGTGTAATGGCCATTATTTGTGTACGTGTTTTCCCCTTTTTGCGTTAATTGGTGCTGGTCACCTGTGTATAAATTCATGCCTTGTGTTTTTAAGAGTCAGTTCTGTGAGAGGGCAGGTCTTAAAAATTAAATGATTGATTTATTTCTCGAACTCCTTTTCATATTTTTAAGACATTTGAAATTGTCTATTATCTAACCTTCTGTTGAAGCTGGTGGAGGAAACTTAAAAAATAAAATAAAACATTATAAACTGAAAAATATTAATAATGCTGTTATTAAAAAATAAGTTGACAGCGTATTAACACCTAATTACATTTTAATGACAAATTAAACTTGTGCAGCTGAAAAAAAGTTATGACATTATAATGGCCTCAGTCAACATCCAAACCAACCACATAACAGTTTAAGGTTAACCCTATAAGCTAAGTAAGTTTCTTAAATTTGATAATCTGTTATGTCATGTTTATGACAGGTTATGATGTCTTGGTAATGTCAAGTTGTCATGACAAAGACACTGACAGGTTATGATGTATTGGTTTATGTCAAGTTGTCATAACAAAGACAACTCTGAAATGTCATCATTGCATTAAAAATGACATAATTAAGCGAATGACACTTAATGACAGTTGTCATAAACATGCATAAAAACTCCTTCATATTCATGACACGTGTCATGTCATGATTATGAAGGTGTCATGTCAGTCTTATGCACACCCCTTCAAGTAAAGTGTTACCTAACTGTTTTCACTGTCATGCCGCGGATGCGCGTGGTGTTTCTGTTGCGGGTCAGCCACGGGGCTGCGTGGTGTTTTCTCTGCGTCACAGGCAGTGTGCAAACTTCAACCTGTTAACATGTGAGCCGAAACAAAAACGGACACGCCACGCAGCCGAGATGCTCGCGCTTGCAGTGTGTCCCTGGATTTGATTAACCAACTTGTTGATATTTAATCGATGGGCATAGCCTGTAGGCTGAGTTGCATACATAGAAAAATTGTATATTGTGTTTCTTTGTTGTTGGTTTATACTTATTTATTGGTGTGTGTGTGTGTGTGTGTGTGTGTGTGTGTGTGTGTGTGTGTGTGTGTGTGTGTGTGTGTGTGTGTGTGTGTGTGTGTGTGTGTGTGTGTGTGTGATGCATGGTTCACACTTATATCCACTGATCGGGCGGGCCAAGTAACAAAAATTATATTCCAATCAACCGTGGGTGGATGAGAAATAAATCATTGTGTTTGTTTTATAAAGAGGTTTACGAGCCCTGTGGGACGAATTATTCCGGTTGCAGTTTCCCACACGCTTCAAAAACAATTCCCACATATACTGACAGGGGAGCTGAAGCTCATTAAATATGCAAAGCTTCTCATATCCTCCAAGCGTTCAGGAGAGAGCCTCAAAACCAGGGCAGAAAATAGTCTTACTTATTCATCATGATTAGGGCTGGGCGATATGGCCAAAATTTCATATCCCTCATTTGATATATAGCTCATTTGATATCCCGATAACGATTTACATAACGATATAACACATTTTTTTGTTAATTCAGTTTATGAATAGTCTATACAAAATTGCAATGCAATTGTATTGCAGTTTGAAATGATATACAAAACAAATAAAGGTAGTATGGACTAGGCTACATTTTTATTTTATTTAGAACCTTTTTTTCAAGCAAGACTGTTGGTAAAGTTAACACCTGCCTATGGATGTTAACCAATGACCGTTTGACAGTTGGTTGACCGTATCAACGTTAACCGATCAAAGTTGTCGGTTAAAAAAAAAAGTGATAAATTAGGCTATTATACAGTGGACTAAACGCTACTACAGTTAGCCGTCTCATTCCAAAATCTTTTTGTGTGAACTGTGAAGTGAACATATCCCTCACACTCAATTTTTCATAACTCACCTGTTCGTACTTAATAAACCAATAAAAACATTTGACGCGAGGACACAGCTGTTTTGACGCGAGGTTTGGGTTTGCGCGCTCACAAGGTTTGCAAAAAGTAAACCGGCTAAAACACTCGAGGTTAGAGCCAGGGCAGACGACAGTATGAAGCGTCATTCCGCTTAAGATGGGCTTACATCTGGAAATATATTACATCTACATTTCAGTGGTAACACATAAGGTGTTGATCATCATCTTTCTTTATTATTGTTAACACTACCTCGAACTAAAGCGGCGTCTCTTCGGAGCTGTCATTTTCTTAATGTTTCAAATGAGCTTCTTACCCTAGACAAATGCCTTTATTTTCAACGCAATCACCTTGTACCCAAACCATTTCGAAACTAAGGAGCCACTTGTCCTCAGATTACAAACAAGCTCCTCGGCGGCGCATTTGCGGGACTCGTGTTTCGTGCTGTGGGGGATTTAAAAAAAGTGACGTGAGTGGAAGGGAGGCGGCAGCGCTAGGAAAGTGTGTGTGTGCGTGTGAGTGAGTAAGAGAGAGAGAGAGAGAGAGAGAGAGAGAGAGAAAGAGAGAGAGAGAGAGAGAGAGAGAGAGGGAGCACGGCTCACAGCTGTTATTTCAAATAGCGCAGCATATTTTAAACTAATCGGTTTACCGGTTTCAACCGGCTAATGAGGCTCGGTGGTCGGTCAAGAAAATGTTTAGTTTTCGCCATCCCTACACTTGCCATTAAATTTTTTCAAAATATGGCTATATGGTGTGCCACGTGTAAAAGCCCGTTGCAGCGTCTGTGTCTGAAGTTTGTTTTGAGCGCTTATGTCACCACTCTGGCATAATTACTCTGAGAATTAACCTGGTCTGAACCGCATCTACTACCGTCTTCCTCCATGTTTGTTTATGTATTGCAGCGTGCATGGGCATGCCGTAGCGTGAGATGCATCTTAACGTAAAATTCTGCCGTAAACGCCTTATCGTGGCGTAAGCGATAGAGCCTTATATAAAACGAAAGACATTTTCTATCGTCCAGAAAATATATTTTGTCATATCGCCCAGCCCTAATCATGATGTTTTTAAAAATATGTAAAAACTATGCAAACGTCATAAGTTTATCCCAGCCAACAGTATAAAATCTTTTAACAAGCCAGTTCATGACACCTTTAATGAGAACAAATATATGTTACATTACTAAGAGTGGTTGCTAAGGGTGTTGTTCAGTGATACACAGAACCATTGGGTGAAGCCGTCATAGCCTTGTTTTATTGTGAATAAAACACTGCTATTGACCAATCAGAATCAAGGACTGGAACTAACTGGTTTATAATGTACAACACCTATGTACTTTATAGACACAGGGTTTTTTTTCTTACACAATTACCTTTATTTTTTGTTTATGTATTTGAACATGCAAGTATAAGATAGCTCCGCTTACATGCTGCCTCTCTGACATTTCTGGATACTGCGGTTTCCATTCTGTCAGTCACGTTTGCAGTTATGTCAGACTCACGTCATGGGGTCCCGCCTGGGAGCCCAATTACCTCCAAGTGGTAAAAAAAATGAGCCAAGGACATTGCCCATTGCATGCCTTGTCACTGCCACCCGGACATACGGGTATAAATAGTCGGGAGTTGTAAAGCAATCGCTCGTTTCCAGTCTCACCTCCAAAAACAGCAATTGTTATTGCTATTTTTTGCTTTCACAGCTTGATGTGGATTCTACTTTGCCAGTGTGAAGGCACATCACAGCGGTGTGTGTGTGTGCAGCGGGGGTGGCCATATGTCTGAATTTTGACTGGACAGTCCGGATTTTAAGCCCCCTGTCTCATTTGTCCTCCTTTTTGGAGTCACGCTAAATAAAATAAAAAAAGCCTAAGCCTAAAAAAATCCACTCTAGAATCTTTATTGCGACACAGGCAGCAGCATATAGCGTCTAATGCCCAGAGATCTCTAGTCAAATAAATGATTGGCTGAAAGGGGTGTCAAATAAATATCTGATATATCATTGGTTAAAAACGTAAACAAGCATGATGTGCTGGCTATATCATATCATAAAGTTACATGCCGAAACGTCAGACCCAGAATGGACAAAAGAGCACGAATTTATATCAAAATCACACATTGTGAAAAGTGTCATTGTGAAGTGGACGTTAGTAGTCAAGAAAAAGCCACCACTGACCGACATGCCAGCACGGAAAAACATAAAAGTAACCGGCGAGTTACAGGTACGTCTTCCCTTTGGTCAATGTAACAAAGTTCTTAGAATAAGGAGAAAGTAGACAGGCTCAGCGTGACTGGGACTCGTGTTTATTCAGAACTGTCGATGTAGAAACAAATTAAGGTCACGCTCACAGCGCAGTCAACAACTCAGTTCAATATAACTTGTTCACAGCAATCTTTCTCCAACTCTCCATTTTCGTGCAGACCTCACTAAACCACGCCCCCTCCGCCACAGTCATGCTTCACTGCAGAGCTTTATAAATTCATGCAGTCACGCATCACCAGTCAAACTATATAACAAATACATAAACAAATAATGAAAGTGAGAAATAAATACACATTTCAGTTCTTAACTAAGAGCTCCCTGAGCTGCTGCAAAGGGTGTACTTCTTTATTAAAGGGATAGCTCACCCAAAAATGAAACTTTTGTCATCTTTTTCTCATCCTCAAGTTGTTCCAAACCTGTATGAGTTTCTTTCTTCTGTTGAATTTTGAAGAATGTTTGTAACAAAGCAGACAGAGCAACCATTGACTACCATAGTATTTCTTTCTCTAATATGGTAGTCAGTGGTTGCTCTATCTGCTTGCTGAAATGTGTATTTATTTATTTATTTATTTATTTTATTTTATTTTTTTTATTTATTTTTTTTACATTAATGATTTGTTTATTTTTTGTATTTATGTTATTTCCAGAAGTCCAGAAATGTTAGGCCTATGTTTTCAGGCACGGTGCACTTTGCAAGACAGGTTCATCTCAGTGCTCAGTTTTTGAAACAGATATCACAATGTCTTAAAGGGATCCCATGGTGTTGAGACTTGTATGGCTTAATATAACATAAATGATGTCTCTTACTGAATTATGTGGTAGAAAACCCATGAAAGATCTACGTTATTTAAAAAATCGATTTTATATTTGGACCATGGGCGGCGCCATTTTGTTTGCGTTCTAGGTTGATGACGTAGAGTGGTTGAACTCCTCAATCAGCTGGCGTTACCCGTTGCTATTTTTACCACAACGCAACTCGAAAATTGTTTCAGAGTTAAACAAAACAAATGAATTGCTTTGTAATTGTACTTAAAACACTCTCAAACATGTGCACACAAACTCACCTACACAAGTCACAAACAGATCGGCGGGCGCACACACATACACACCTGACTGCTCTGTCTCAATCGCATGCATCATCACCAAAACATCCTGCCTCTCTTCCTCACGTTACTTTATCCCATTGTCCTACCTAGATATTTCCCTCTGCTGGTCACATTAGGCATTATAGTTAGTCTACTATCAACAGTCTATCTAGGGAACAGGATGTGTTGAACAGGATATCAACACAGGGAATAGATTGAGGGTTATGTATGCGCGCGCAGTGCGTGCGTGTGTGTGTGTGTGTTCGCGCCGATCTGTTGGGGTGTGTGTGTGTTCGCGCCGATCTGTTGGGGTGTGTGTGTGTGTTCGCGCCGATCTGTTGGGGTGTGTGTGTGTGTGTGTTCGCGCCGATCTGTTGGGGTGTGTGTGAGTCTGTGTGAGAGAGAGAGTTTGTGTGCACATGTATGTTTGAGTGCGTGAAGTCGGACAGCTGTTTGTAAATCGGCTTTACTCGTTATTGCGGTGGAACGTGAGACTGAATGACTGCACTCGAACATGTCCACTATGGTGTCGGACAACACTACAAATGTCCGTCCCTTCAAATAATGCCCTATTTAAGGGTATAGGGTCGATTTCAGATTCAGCCCCTGTCGTGGAGACTGAGCAGCCCAACATCTCGATTGAGACAGAGCCTGTCGTGTGCACGCCCGCCGATCTGTCTGTGACTTGTGTAGGTGAGTTTGTGTGCACATGTATGTTTGAGTGTGTTTTAAGTATAATTACAAAGGAATTAATTGGTTTTGTTTAACTCTGAAACAATTTTCGAGTTGCGTTGTGGTAAAAATAGCTACGGGTAATGCCAGCTGATTGAGGAGTTCAACCACTCTACGTCATCAACCTAGAACGCAAACAAAATGGCGCCGCCCATGGTCCAAATATAAAATCGATTTTTAAAATAACGTAGATCTTTCATGGGTTTTCTACTACATAATTCAGTAAGAGACATCATTTATGTTATATTAAGTCATACAAGTCTCAACACCAGGGGATCCCTTTAAATAAATATGCATTGTCTTACGCATTGGACGATACTAAGGTATCGCAGATCAAATTGTGGCAATGAATAGAGTAGGCCATTTCAGAATTACTGTATCATGATACCATCGATATAATGGACAAAATTCTATAGTAGTTTTGAGTAGCCTACACCACTTACTAAAGGCTGCGAAGTGTCCTCCTTTTTGGTGTTATGGAAATGGCCACCCTCAGCGGCATTCAGCTAAAAGAGCAGTTCCCTAAAAAAGCACGGACGATCAGGATCTTTTTAAAAGACTCTTTTCAAGAAAGAGTTCCTGATCTCATCTGACAGCCATGATCGCTGTATCACATGCCTGGACAAACAGCATGCTGAGAGAGCATTTGTGGATGGTGCAGGCTCTCAATGCAAATCAATGTCCATGTTGGTGCTGCGGTCACAACTCTCCTTGTGGAGGCAGGAGAATATGGAAGCACAAGTTTTACTGCTCAAAGCTGCCCATTACTGTGAGATTCTATAATCTCCAAGTGAATACAATGAAGCCGGTTTAGCGCATTATTAATGTGACCCTATCTAAGGGTAAGGCAATCTAAGATTTATTAACCAAAGATATTATGAACATGTGAATAGGGCTAGCAGTTTGTTAACAATTACATTAAGAATGCAAAGATCTTTAAATATAATACAAACAATTAAATCTTGAAGCTCTATCAATCCCTGTACTAAACCTGATGAAATTGCAGAATCCTTTGAAGATTTCTACAAATCACTTCAGATATCTGCTCTGATGAGTCAATGGCAAATTATTTGAATCGACGTATTGAGGAAAGATAAATAATTAAGACAATCTTTACTTTGAAGAATAAGAAATGCTTAGGACCTGACAGATATATAAATGAATGAATGAATTCTATTAAAAAATTGTATTATGCGCTACAATCTGGTACAGTGGCGTCCTCTTGGAGGGATGCAACCATCGTTTTAATTCACAAAGAGGGCAAAGATCCTGCTGAGTGGCGTATTTCATTGTTAAATAGTTATTTATTTATATTATTAACTGCTGTTCTTACAAAAAAAAGGGTAGATAAATGTAAAAAAAAAAAAAAAACCTTTACAACCTTTACTGCAGACTTAGAAATCAACCATTAATAAGGGAATGGAAAAGGGAAGCTTGTTATTAGGAGTGTGTTCATATATCACTTGCTTAGTTACTTAGTTACTGTTTTAAATGTTCCACAAACTACAACTTAAAGACTCAGAATTTTATAGTGCAGTTCATGTGATCGCAGTTATTCTGTAAAAATTTGAATTCTTACCATCACTGCTGCTGGTGTCTGTGATTGTCCATCCAGTTCTGATCGATTAATTCCTCTCCTGCCAAGTCCTTTTTGGTCTCCTAGTACTTTTGCTGCTTCAGTACCCCATTGTTCTGCTGCTGTATTTTTTTCTACTACAGATATCACCCACTTTACTGTCTCTTTTACCAACTTTTTTGTAATTATTACCCATTGTAATTGTGGTTTTAATTTTGCTACTGTTGCAGCTCCTGCTATTGCTCCAACTACTGCTGTTCCTATGTGTGAGTGTGCTCCTACTAATGATTGCAATATTACTGCTGCTGTTCCTGCTACACCTCCAGCTATTGCCGCTGTCCCCACCTCTGCTGCTACTTCGCTCACTTCTGCTTCCCATAATGATCTTAAAGTGCATATAGCTGCTCTTGTTGCTGCTCTTGCTGCGGCTCTTGCTGCTACTTCACTCACTCCTGCTTCCCGTAATGATCTTAAAGTGCATATAGCTGCTCTCGCTGCTCCTCCTACTGCTGCTGCTGCTCCTGCTTCCCGTAATGATCTTAAAATGGATATAGCTTCTTTTGCTGCTGCTCCTCCTGCTGCTGCTGCTGCTGCTGCTGCTGCTAATGCTCCCACTACTGCTCCTGCTACTGCATCAACTCTTTTTGTTCCTGCCTTATTTACTACTTCTGCAACTACTGCAACTATCAGTGCTATTATAACTGTTGATTTTAATGCTAATTGTTTCCATGTTTTTGCAGGTAGTGGCGATTGTTGACTTGCCATTCCCGCTCCTGCACCTGCAACAGTTAAAGGGATACAAATAATTTCATCATAGAAAAAAAATCTTTGAATATGCACACATTTTAATGTATAAGATGATGTTATCCAAATGTAAATTGCTGTTCTTACACATCGATATTAAATTACCGTCACATGATGACTCTGGTCTTCTCATCTCCTCATCAGTACTCAGATCCTGGTCAGGTTCACAGCTCTTCCTGCCATCCATATTCCCCAAAGCAATTATTCTACATAAAAAAAGACAATGTTTCAATATATGACATCCAATTATTTATTAGTTTATCTATTTTACTACTTTTTTTTTTACTTTTTTTTTCTCAGCATAAACAGCTTGAATATTTTTAACATGGTTTATTTTGTAACATTTTCAGCATATACAGTAAGACAAGTCAAGTTAGCTTAATTTATATAGTGTGTTATGCAATACAGGGCTGCATTTCCCGATAACGTTGTCTCTTAGCGCGCTACGAAGACTCTAAAGGTATAACTTAACTGAAGGTATACCATTTCTAGGTGTGTTCCCCGATCTATACCTTAGGAGGTTGCTTAAGGTATACCTTCTTAAGTGCGACGTAAGCGGGTGCTGTTCGTGGCGGCGGTGCTGAATTGGCTTCTATCGATGGCTCAAGAATCGATTATTTACTCTATGCAGGGGCTGTTTCACTGTGTTATGCGAAAAAATTATGTTCTTTATAAAAGAAACACTTCAGAAATAGTTGAACTTTCATTTATCATACAAAATTGCACCTAAATTTTACATAATTCTGAAATGAGTGCACGAACCAGGAATCTCATGCTCAACCGCACCATGAGCATCACGCGTCATCTAAATTATTACAATATATTTTCCATAGTGTCTTGATTTAATCCACAACCAGGGATGATTGACCATGCAGCAGCTGCATCACATTATTGTGTAAATAACTAATTTATATTATTAGATGGCCTACTCAATAAAAACGCAACACGCAAAACATATAATCAGCTGCTACTATATGGCGGAGAAAAAATAAAGAAAGAGAAGAGCCGCCAGCAGCTGATTTTAGTAGCTGAGCTCCGTCCAGTTTGTCTCGACAAAGTTGATCCAACAAGATCTAAAAGCTGCTGAATTTGCTGTCGTGGTAGGCGAAATTTATTTTTAATAGCAGCTTCTGACATGGTAGCCAGGGACTAAAGTTTTCACATATGAAATAGTGCACATACACTAAATGGCTCCGCGGACAGCGCCGTCTTTGATTTAGCACAATTATATTCGCTGCCTCGCTGCCAAAGTTTGACTAAACTCCCCTCCACAATCATTCCCTTTAAATAGGCTCCTAAGCCTTTCCTGTCTAATGGTTTGCCAGCTGATGTACCTTTGGATAATATCATTAAAAAGCTAACAACCATTAGTGTTTGTAATGAAATTTTATGACAAAGAAATTTATGAAATTTCGTATAACAATTTTAATCCTTGAATTAAAATTTAATCCTTGAAAAAAAAAAAAAAAAAAAACTATTCAACTAGCCAATTGAACACTGGGTGTATATTACACCTTCGGAATTATATTCGGATAGACTGACATATAAAGAAGCTTTTTTTCACAGTGGTGGCCACTAGTGGAATTAACTTTTAATAGTGATAAGGTATAGCTAAGAGTGGTCCAGACCAACCTTACGAAAGTATGACTTAAAGAAGGTATTCTTAACTAAGTTCGTTTCGGGAAACACATATTAACGTTAAGGGATACCTTAAGGTATAACTTAAGAATGACGTAGAGTTAAGAAGGTTTCGGGAAATGCAGCCCAGATTGTTTTAAAAGCAGCTTTACAGCGCACTCTGCACACTCAGAATGGGATGTACACGGGCTGTGTGAGTGGTCGTCAGCGGACAATCCTGGTGATGCAAATGACATAACGTGGACCGTCATAGAACCCAAGCACTTGGCTTCATTAAGCCTATTCTACTGTCTAACTCAGTAACTGTCAAAGTCGCTGCTGTCCTGTTATAAAAATGAATGGAATATTAACGCCAGACAATGCAGGAGTGAGCAGTGAACTTTCAGACTAGGGATGTCCTGGGATTTTACCAGCCACAGCTTGTCTGT
Source organism: Pseudorasbora parva (assembly GCF_024679245.1). Taxonomy (NCBI): domain Eukaryota; kingdom Metazoa; phylum Chordata; class Actinopteri; order Cypriniformes; family Gobionidae; genus Pseudorasbora; species Pseudorasbora parva. The sequence continues at coordinate 10,154,110 of NC_090173.1, read as the reverse complement.
ATGGGAAGGTTGGGCAAAGACCTACCAAAATATTCAGCCATTTGAAAACATAGAACTTTATAAACTTAATCAGTCTTAAATTAACTCATAATTGTGTTCATCATTATTTCAAAAAATATTTTCTGAGCTTCTAGGTCATTTTAAGTTGTAAAGTGAGATAGATAAATGAGACATTTAGTGCATGGCTTCGGTTGATAGGTTGGCTATATTAATGATTGCACTTAGTAGGGCAGCTGGTCTCGGAGCCCTCCGTAGCTCAACAGCGCCCCACATTTTTCCAATGTAAATCTGTTTTTACGTTACATGAGAGTAGTTCCAGACAATGCTGTATTTTCCACGTCAGCAATGCGTGTATGATTCTGTGTCAGATCATCCCGCATGTAATACTGTCGAATTTCTGTTACAGAACTTGTTTGAGAGATAGTCAGTTTGCAAGAAAATGTTATCAAAGAACTTGGCCCCCGACAAGCTTCATATAAAAATCAATCAAGGATCAATTACTCAACAGACAGTAAGATGAACTTAAGCATTTTATTGCTTACCTGTCTGGAGCAATCCCAAGATAAAGCCCCCCAAATTGTTAGATTATTGCCCCTGAGGTGTGCCTCATCCCAGTCCTCTTAATTGGAAATTGAATGAAGAGTTACTCAGCGTTAAGGGAGAGTATAAAGTCTCCCTTTTATTTAGCAGGAGAATAAATTATATTTAAAAAGTACAAGGGGTGTAGTATAGATTTAACCAGTCAGAGAGAGAATACATCATACAGCTCATGGTATTGGAATGTGATACAAATAGAAAACAAGTCTAAATATGGTCATCTCCCAGTCAGATACCTTGGCTTTCCTAGGGATCCCAAAGACCTTAACCTATACTTGCAATACAAAAGCAGGGACCATTCCCTGTCTCCCATTCAATCCTAGTAGAATCTTGTTCCTTATTTGGACCAACAGTACATAGTACAATACATCAGTACATCATCACAAATTTTGCCAATGGAATCTACAAAGCTTTTTGTGATTCTGTTTGCCTCTATTGCATCAGTTCCTCACTTTTGAAGCTGTGCATAGTAGATGTCATCAGGTTGATGAATCTAGCTGAATGGAGAAATCGCCTCGGTTACATTTGTAACCCTCATTCCCTGAAGGAAGGGAACGGAGACATTATGTCAGTAGACGAAATGGGGGTTTCGCTTAGAAAGCCAGCTGCCTTCAATCTCAATCAAAACGATCCAATGACACGGAAATGTCATGGGTCTGCGGAATTTGCCTAATGCAAGCCCGCCCCACAGCGTGAGTATAAACAGCGTTGCATAGCAGTCACGCATTTATGCTACTTGCTGAGGAGACGAGGCCTACCGCCCGGCCATCCCACCGGCACAGCAGATGTGGCATGGGGACGTAACGTCTCCATTCCCTTCCTTCAGGGAACAAGGGTGACATACGTAACCAAGACGTTCCATTTCAGTCAGTACACTACGAGATACGTAATTTCTGACAAAATGGGGGTCCAGTCTAATCACGCCACAGCACTGTCTTCCAGCATCCTTGGGTGACCTGAGCACCCTGCCTTGGAGTTTAAGATGACGAGGGACCGGCTCAGCTACCAAGGTACACTGGGAGGCAAATCACAGCACCTACCCGTAGGGAGGACTTAGGAATAGACGTATGACCCACGTATGGGATGCATACGGAAGAACCTGGAGTATCCAGGCACAGGTGGAAAAGTTTTTCAACCCCAGGGGTGGCAAGGGTCTCGCCAAGGGAAGACATGCAAGAAGTCCTCGCTGCAGCCTGTAGCACGATGATGTACTGGATCAGATCCAACACGTACCGGACGCGCATGCGCAGTAGAGTTTTGGGGATATCATTGAATGCACAGTAGAGCTTTGCTGGATAGATAAATACTGAAACAGCTCGCGCAAAAAATAATGATTATAATAATAATGATAACGTGTGGCAAGGGGGGCGTGGTTCAGCGAGGTCTGCAGCGGGAGAGAGAGCCGCGGGACGAGCGGTAAGTGAGTGGGTTGGACGCAGATTAATAACACCTGTCTCTTGTTCCAGTAATGAGCGCGGAGAGGGGATAAAACGCCAGCGGAACCAGAGGACAGAGAGAGAGAGAGCCGGACTGTTGACGCGAACCCCAGAGACTGAGTTACCCGGAAGTGCCGACCCGGAAGTGATCATTGTGTTGAGAGAAAACCACACCATTGAGTGTGCTGATGTGTTTTGAGTACTTGAATAAAAGTAAAGCGTCAACAGTCCAGCCGACCCCCGTGTCCTCTTCCTTCCTTATATACGAACTTTGTTACACTGGTGCCGAAACCCGGGAAGGAAGTAGGACCGTGCCGCCGCCATGCAGACGCCCTCCGCCATGCCATTTGCGGACATTATCAACTCCCTCGCGGCCCTCCACCAAGACCAACATCAGGCAATGCTGGACCTTCGGGCGGACCAGGAGCGCCGCTTCGCGGCGATAGTCCAAGGCCAGCAAGAGGACCGCGAGCGGTTCCGGAGCTGGATGGATCGGGAGGTTCGCGCCGAGGCCGCCGGGCTGGCCAGCGCACCGGTTCACGTGCCCCTCCATAAGATGGGGCCGGAAGACGACCCGGAGGCCTTCATAGATCTATTTCAGAAGGCCGCGGAGGCCTGCGGGTGGCCCGGGGCACAGTGGCCGGTGCGCCTCATCCCGCTACTATCCGGAGAAGCCCAGGCGGCCGCGCAACAACTACCGGTCGCGAACCTCCTGAAGTATGATGATCTAAAGAGGGCCATCCTTCAGCGGGTCGGCCGGACCCCGGAGCAACACAGGCAGCGGTTCCGCTCCATGGAGTGCGGTGAGGCCGGCCGACCCTTCGCAATGGCCCAACAGCTCCGGGACGCGTGCCGCAGATGGCTCTTGGCCGGCGGAAGCGACGTGGACCATATTGTCGATCTGGTGATGATGGAGCAGTTTATCGCTCGGCTCCCAAAGAAGACCGCCGAGTGGGTCCAGTGCCACCGGCCCACGTCGCTGGAGACGGCCATCAACTTGGCGGAGGACCACCTGGTGGTGTGCCCGGGGGTCGGCAAGCCCCCGCTAACCTCTCACTCTCTCTCTCCCCCCTCTGTCTCTCCCTCTCGCCCTGTCCCTCTCCCCAGGTCCCGCCCTCCAGGCCCTCCTCGCATCCCCCCCAGAGGCCGGGGTGGGATGTGCCTAGGACCGTCCGGGAGTTTGCGGGCTCCGCCCAGGGGGGCGGGGCCGCTGGGGGCTGGTGGTGACAATGGCTCTGGTTCCGCCCCCTCCCCGCGCTCATTCTCCAACCCACTCCCCGCCGCAGGGGCGGCGGGTAGGCCTGGGCTGGCCTGCTGGCGGTGCGGTGATCCGGATCATTTTGTGGACCGATGTCCGATGATGGACATCGGAACAATGATCCGGATCCCGAACGTCCAGCGGACCACCCCCGATCAAGCAGGAAAGTACCAAATTCCTGTGAGTATCAAGGGGGGTACATATCAGGCCTTGGTGGATTCAGGATGTAACCAAACCTCGATCCATCAAAGCCTGATGCAGCCTGGGGCATTGGATACAAGCCGCATGGTTAAGGTGTGGTGTGTGCACGGGGATGTGGTGGAATATCCGGTTGTCCCGGTCACGATACAGTTTCGGGGGAAAAAGCATAATGTAGAGGTCGCGGTTAGTCCACACCTCCGGCATCCGCTAATTCTGGGGACGAATTGGCCCGCCTTTCCGGCTTTATTGGGTCGTTATGCGCGGATGCCGCTTGGGAGAAAAAGGCGAGGAGGGGGGCGGCGCGAGTGCAGCTTGGGGAGACTGAGACGGGACCCTTGGGGACAGCTGCAGAGGAACCGAGCGGGATCGAGAGACTGATTCTCTCGGACCGCGATGACTTTCCTCTGGAGCAGTCACAAGATGAGACCCTCAAAAATGCCTTCCAGCAGGTCCGATCGATTGACGGCCAGTCCAACCTGCCTTGCCTGTCTCGTATCCGTATTTTGCCATAATAAAGGATCGGTTGTATCGAGTGACCCAAGACACTCAGACAAAGGTAGATACAACCCAGTTGTTAGTACCAAAGAGCCGCCGGGAAATGCTTTTCCAGGCGGCTCACTCTAATCCAATGGCGGGCCACCTGGGACAGGCGGCCACGCTGAATCGCCTCATGACCCGATTTTTTTGGCCAGGCATTCATGACAATGTGCGCAGGTGGTGCGCATCTTGTCCGGAATGTCAGTTGGTGAATCCACTGGCCGCCCCAAAAGCGCCATTGCGCCCCCTTCCATTAATGCAGGTCCCCTTCGAGAGAATTGCGATGGACCTCATCGGGCCGTTAGAGCGTTCCGCACGCGGGCATCGTTTTGCGTTAGTCATCGTGGACTACGCAACACGATATCCGGAGGCAGTGGCTCTCCGCAACATCTCCGCGAAGAGTGTTGCGGATGCACTGTTTCGACTAATCTCCCGAGTGGGGATTCCGAAAGAAATCCTCACTGATCAAGGCACGGCGTTTATGTCACGCACGTTAAGCGAACTCTACGGATTATTGGGCATTAAATCCATTCGAACAAGCGTCTATCACCCACAAACAGACGACTTGGTCGAACGATTTAATCGCACTCTTAAATCCATGATCCGGAAGTTCGTACAGGAAGACGCCAAAAATTGGGATCGGTGGTTAGAACCCCTCTTATTTGCCGTGCGGGAGGTTCCACAAGCCTCCACGGGGTTTTCCCCCTTCGAGCTTCTCTACGGACGGCAGCCCCGGGGGGTGCTGGACGTCCTATGAGAAACTTGGAAGGAGGGACCTTCTTTGGCCAAGAACGAAATTCAGTATGTGCTGGACTTGCGAACAAAACTCCACACACTGGGGCGGCTATCCAGGGAGAATTTGTTACAAGCCCAGGACCGCCAAAGCCGGTCATATAACAGGGGTACGAAGCTACGCAAATTCACACCGGGAGAGAAAGTGCTCGTTCTACTCCCTACGTCGAGCTCAAAATTAATGTCAAAGTGGCAGGGGCCGTTTGAGGTCGCACGACAGATAGGAGAGCTCGATTATGAAGTGATACGATCCGATAGGAACGGGGCGCGTCAAATATATCACCTCAACCTGCTTAAGAAATGGAATGAGGTGGAATCAGTGTTGTTGGCAACGGTGATTGGGGGAGAGGATGATCTCGGGCCAGAGGCGAGCATTAAAGCACAATCGGTCGCGCTGGCCCCTGGTGGAGATCACCTCTCACCGTTCCAACTCACTGATTTATCAAAACTACAGGCGGAGTTCGCTGACATGTTTTCGCCCCTACCGGGACGTACCGACTTGATTCAGCACCCTATCGAGACCGAGCCGGGCGTGGTAGTTCGCAGCCGGGCATATCGTTTGCCTGAAGACAAGAAAAAGGTAGTTCAGGAAGAATTAGGGGCAATGCTCGACATGGGAGTAAACGAGGAGTCCAACAGTGACTGGGCGAGCCCGATAGTTTTGGTCCCCAAAACCGACGGCTCGGTCAGGTTCCGTGTGGACTACCGCAAGGTGAACGCAGTGTCGTCAACCCGCGTATCCAATGCCGCGGGTTGACGAGTTGCTTGATCGGTTGGGCACGGCTCGATTTTATTCGACACTGGACTTAACAAAGGGCTATTGGCAGATCCCCTTGTCTCCATTGTCCAAAGAAAAGACAGCTTTCACCACGCCGTTTGGATTGCACCAATTTGTCACGCTTCCTTTCGGCTTGTTCGGGGCACCCGCGACCTTCCAGCGACTCATGGATAGGATTTTGCGTCCCCATGCCGCATACGCTGCTGCGTATCTGGATGACATCGTGATTTACAGTCACGATTGGCAGCGGCATATGCAGCATGTTAGGGCGGTCCTGAGGTCGCTGAGGGGAGCGGGGCTCACGGCCAACCCAAAGAAGTGTGCGATTGGGCGGGTGGAAGTAAGGTATCTGGGCTTCCACTTGGGTCATGGACAGGTGCGTCCCCAAATTGATAAGACTGCCGCGATTGCAACCTGTCCGAGACCCAAGACCAAAAAGGAGGTAAGACAGTTCTTGGGGCTGGCGGGATATTACAGACGGTATATACCAAACTATTCGGACCTCACCAGCCCTTTGAGTGATCTTACTAGAAAGGGGCTACCAGATACGGTCCAGTGAACGGAGCCGTGTCAACAGGCTTTTACCCGAGTTAAGGCTGCTCTATGTGGCGGGCCGCTCTTACACTCCCCTGACTTTTCTCTCCCCTTTTTGTTGCAGACTGACGCGTCGGACAGAGGGCTGGGCGCGGTCCTGGCCCAGGAGGTGGAGGGAGGAGAGCGGCCGGTGCTGTACATTAGCCGTAAGCTCTCCAAGAGGGAAGCTAAGTACAGCACCATCGAGAAAGAGTGCCTGGCCATCAGGTGGGCCGTTCTCACCCTCCGCTACTACCTCCTGGGGCGGGAGTTCACCCTCTGTTCGGACCACGCTCCTCTCCAAAGGCTCCACCGCATGAAGGATACCAACCCGCGGATCACCCGTTGGTATCTAGCTCTTCAGCCATTTAAGTTCAAGGTGGTCCACAGGCCGGGTGCTCAGATGGCTGTGGCCGATTTCCTCTCCAGAAATGGGGGGGGGGCTGCAGGCCGGACGGCTCCCCGGCCTGAGTCGGGCGGTGGGGGCATGTGGCAAGGGGGGCGTGGTTCAGCGAGGTCTGCAGCGGGAGAGAGAGACGCGGGACGAGCGGTAAGTGAGTGGGTTGGACGCAGATTAATAACACATGTCTCTTGTTCCAGTAATGAGCGCGGAGAGGGGATAAAACGCCAGCGGAACCAGAGGACAGAGAGAGAGAGAGCCGGACTGTTGACGCGAACCCCAGAGACTGAGTTACCCGGAAGCCGGATGTGCCGACCCGGAAGTGATCGTTGTGTTGAGAGAAAACCACACCATTGAGTGTGCTGATGTGTTTTGAGTACTTGAATAAAAGTAAAGCGTCAACAGTCCAGCCGACCCCCGTGTCCTCTTCCTTCCTTATATACGAACTTTGTTACAACATGATCATGCCATCAGGACACACGTTTTGCATTTTCCCTTGAATGTGTAGGCTACTGACCAGTATTTTAAAGTTCTTTACAGATCGTGTTGCTTTGGACCTTGAGGATTAAAATTACAGAGATAATTACTTGACTAATTTTTCCTTCCACTCACCAGCAAGTATGATCAGAATATATTAAAATTTTAACTGTTTTGCATGCACGTACAGCAAAACTAGGATAATTTAAGCATCACATTTATGAAAAGATGATTTATTAATCAATAATTTCTTAATACTATGTATCAATACTACAACTACACAGTTTAGAACATAATCTATGTACAATAATGATCATACATTAAGACTAGTGCATATGCATTATAAATTAACCCAGAGATCGGTAGGCTATGAAATTGCCATAACGATCCACCATCCAGTACGTATTGGATCTGATCCAGCAACGTCATCGTGCTACAGGCTGCAGCGAGGGGTGTCTCAAGACATGCGCTCAAGGAGACTTGCCGTGGAGAATACACATGTGACGGTTGTCCTGCGGGGGAACGGTGCACATGGGCCACCTACCCTGACACGAGGGCTGGGACCATTCCCATGTAGCGACTCAGGCGAATCAAACACACAATTGCCAGTTACATTTAACAAATATGTTTTTGAAAGTGTTGTGCTTACTGACAGACCTTCCCCCAACACAACAGAGAAGGATTCTTCATTACCCTGGAAACCATCTGATAAGATGTTTTATGGCCGAAAAGAATTTGGCCACATGAAGTCTTATACACAAAGAGCTTAAGACACAGAGCTTTTGGCACATAAGCCATGCCACCAATGCAGGCCCTCCAAGCAGGCCTCATCTCTTCCAAAAATCTTCTCTTCTACAATCCGATCTTCAACAACACGGAGCATCCCTAAAAGCAACCAGCTGCTCCCTCCCGACCTCGGAGAAAGCCACCGAACACGCAGAAATACACGCACACAAGCGAGAAGCCAAAACGAAACCAAAAGAATGCAAGTATTCTTATTCTTACTGCTGTAAAGAGGGTGTGTTATTTTTCCGTTGGGACAAGTTAACTCCGTGAAGGTCGTTTTTGAGGAACTGAAGGAAAACTGTTTCTTACCCTCCCCCACTCTCTTTGTCTCTCTCTCTCTCCCTCTCTTTGTCTCTCTCTCTCTCTTTTATCTCTCTCTAACTTCAGTCTAGTCATTATTCTCTTTTATGTATTCTTTCGTTAATATCTATACTTCTACTCTCTTGATGCATATTAAGTATGTACTTTCTGTGTGAATTGTAGTGTTATTTTTAGTCTGTGTTTATTAAACCTCCAAAAGACATTTAATGAGTTGAATCTGTTATTCTGCCACATACACAAAGTCAATGAAACTTGTGATCTAATGTTACCTAACTGCTTATGCTACTATGTTAGTAAAGTAAACTGTATGACCATTTGAAATATTGAACTTGTCCTGATCAGTAAAGTTAATGTTTCTTATGCGCTCGTAAAGCAGTAATCCCTTATTGAGAATTGATTTGAAACGTCTATAACTAATTTGTAGGACAAACTTAGTAGGATAATTTCAAGCAATTCCGTAAAGGGTTACTTGTATTTAATTAAACAATTTTCCCTATCGGAAAATTTTAATACGTAATGAACAACTGGCAAATCATATTCATAAATTCATGAATATTGAATATTAAATCCCTTTTGAGTTAATTATTCCCCGAGACATTAAACTCATGAGTTGTTGTTGTTACACCCATGCACTCTGGTGCTGGCATCAACAGTGCTGGAGGAACTCAGGGCCTTCGGAGAGGCTCACCTGAGTGAATATAAGCGCACGTATCTGGTCCATTTAGGAGGGAAATGACTCAGCAAGCGATGACACTAGCGTGTGTCCAGTTACTGGCCGTCTGGGTCGAGTAAACGAGAGGACAAAGGCTCCACTTGCAGATTATAAAACCTTGGCGAATGTGTTCGGTGTCACCCAGCCTGCAGCTTTACAAATGTCTGTCAGCGAGGCGCCACGCGCTAATGCCCAAGAGGCAGCTACGCTCCTAGTTGAGTGTGCTTTGACCCCAAGGGGGCACGGCACTGTGTCCTGTCTACATAAGCGCGAAAGGCGTGTACTGGACAGAGCAGTGCAGAGGCTGGGTCTGCCTCCTTCAAGGGCAGCGCTTGCAGGTTCACCACCTGGTCCCTGAAGGGAGTGGTAGGAACCTTGGGCACATGTCCAGGCCGGGGTCTCAGGATCATGTGAGAGTTTGCCGGCCCAAATTCCAGGCACGCTTCATCAACAGAATGCCTGCAGGTCCCCTACCCTCTTGATCGAGGCCAGAGCAACAAGGAGCGCTGTCTTCATCGACAGGAACTTAAGCTCCACTGTCTGCAGAGGCCCGAAGCAAGCCATACGCAGGGCAGTTAGGACCACTGCGAGGTCCCAAGAGGGTACCTGTAAGGGGCGAGGTGGATTTAACTTTCTTGCCCCCCTGAGAAACCTGCAGACCAGGTCATGCTGTTCCACTGTTCTTGCTTCCAGCAGGTCATGGTGAGCAGCTATTGCCGCCACGTAGACCTTGAGGGTGGAGGGAGACAGCCTTCTCTCCAACCCTTCCTAGAGGAAGGAAAGCACAGACCCGATTGGGTATTTTTTGGGATCTTCTCCTCGAGAAGCACACCAGGTGACGAAGAGGTTCCACTTCGAAGCGTAGGCCCGTCTTGTGGACGAGGTCCTCGCTGAAGTGAGGTCCCATCCAGGGGCCACACGTGGAGGTTCCAGAAGTCGGGACGTGGGTGCCATACGGTGCCTCCTCTCTGAGAAAGGAGGTCCTTCCTCAGAGAGAAAGGCCAGGGAGGTGCTGTCGCACCTATATAGGAGTATGAGTTCGGAGAACCAGGTCCAGCCGGGCCAATACGGGGCAACCATGAGGACCTGGTCCTTGTCCTCCCTGATCTTGCACAGGAGCTGTGTGAGAAGGCTCACTGGGGGAAACGCACTCTTGGGTGGGCCCTGCGGCCAGCTGTGCACTAGTGCATCCGTGCCGAGGGTCCCTTTGGTTAGGGAATAGTACCAGCGGCAATGGGAGGAGTCAGGGGAGGCAAACAGATCTATCTCTGCGTCGCCAAACTGGTCCCATATCAGCTAAACTGCTTGGGGATGGAGCCGACATTCCCCCGGCAGAGGCTGAAACCGCGACAGCTCGTCAGCCACACGGTTCATTTCCCTGGGAACATAAAAGGCACGAAGCGACCTCAGATGCTTCTGACTCCATAACAAGAGGTGGCGGGCGAGTTGCGACATTCGGCGGGAGCGTAGATCACCTTGGCGGTTGATGTACGCTACAGTCGCCGTGTTGTCTGACCGGACCAGTACGTGCCAGTCCTTGAGCAGGGCTCGAAATTGGTGCAGGGCAAGACTTACAGCCAGCAACTCAAGGTAATTGATATACCACACACGCTGGGGCTCTTTCCAGGCCCCAGCGGCGGCATGACCATTGCACATGGCACCCCAGCCCATGGCAGAGGCATCCGTGGATACTACAACATGCCTGGAAACTGGGCAAGTGTTCACAATCACTGCGCTGCTTAGACTTGCTCGCATCTCAAAAACAAACAGCCGATTTTACTTTCACTTTATAACCGATTGTGTTTGTATTTGTTTACCTTATGTTTGTGTGTGTGTGTATTTGACAGTATTAGCGCAGTAAGACTACAAATACCAGTAATCACGTGTGTTTGACAAAACGCGGCGTCTTTAGTGCATATGATTTGATATTTGCTCATATCAGCGCGCAGACTCATAGGCACACTCAGAGAGTGTGAATATAAATATAAATATTTAATTAAATGCAAAAACGATTTACCGAAAATGCAATTTACAAGTGCGTATTGAACCGTCAGCGCCGTACCGAACGGTTCAATATTATATTGATTATTGTGACATCCCATATATATATATATATATATATATATATATATATATATATATATATATATATATATATATATATATATATATAACACATATATATTTGTATATTTTTCCTGATCTATGTCTTGTTTTGTTATTGTTTCTGTTGTTATGTACTTGTTTCATTTTAATTTTTGATATTAAAAAAGTAGTTGGGATTCATAACTATCATATGTCAACTATCATAGGCCATCATGTGCTGAATAACATTAGATTGGTATTATATGTGCAAAATTTTCCTGGGCTGGATTTTCCGAAACCTTCTACGACGTCATTCTTAAGTTATACCTTGAGGTGTACCTTAACATTAATACATGTTTCCCGAAACAATCAGTATGCCTTCTGTAAGTCATTCGTTCATAAGGTTGATCAAAAGTGATTCAGCGAATAGTTGTGCTAAATCAAAGACGCCATTTCTATGTTTCATCTGTGAAAACTTTATTCCCCTGGCTACCATTTCAGAAGCTGCAATTAAAAAATGTTTGCCTGCCACGGCAGCAAATTCAGCAGCTTTTAAATCTTGTTGGTCAAGTAAAACCTGACAGAGCTCAGCCCCGAAATTCAGCTACCGGCTGTTCTTCCCTTTCTTTCTTTTTTCTCCGCTATAGTAGGCCTGTTGATTATGTTTTGCGTGTTGCGCTTTTATTAGGTCATTCAATAAAATAAATTAGTTATTTACACCAATAATGGGATGTGGGCAATTAACGCTGCTGGTGGAGTAAATGAAGTCTATGGCTAAATATATTATGATAACATACACACATGCTGACAGCTATTTTAAGGGTTAGTTCACCCAAAAATGAAAGTGTGATGTTTATCTGCTTACCCCCAGGGCATCCAAGATGTAGGTGTGTTTGTTTCTTCAGTAGAACACAAATGAAGATTTTTAACTTCAGCCGTTGCAGTCTGCCAGTCATAATGCATGTGAATGGGTTCAATGGGTTCAACAACACATTGATGGCATAAGACACGAACTGATCAGATTCTGTGAGAAACCCAACAGTATTTTTTTTTTTTTTTTACCTCATGTCCACAAATCCACGACGAATCTCATCTAGTGTTCCCATCCGTCATATATATATATATATATATATATATATATATATATATATATATATATATATATATATATATATATATATATATATATATATATATATATATATCGCGCCAGTTTGATCTTACCAGATGGAAGTAATAGCGGATGGGAACACTAGAGGAGATATGTCTGCATTTGAGGTAAAAAAATAAAATAAATATAAAACATAAATACTGTTGGGTTTCTAACAGAAACCGATCAGTTCATGTCTTAACAACAATGTATCATATCACAGGGTTCCTGTGTATATTGTCTAAGCATGTTTTTTTTTTTTTTTTTTTTTTAACTCTCATAGAGTTGTTACACATTCACATCCATTATGACTGGCAGACTGCAAAGTTGAAACATCTTCATTTGCGTTCTACTGAAGAAACAAACACCTTCATCTTGGATGCCCTGGGGGTAAGCAGAAAAACATCACATTTTCATTTTTGGGTGAACTATCCCTTTAAAAGATCTCACGAGTCCCGATAAAATCAAATTAAACTATTTCTGAAGTGCTTCTATTATAAAGTAATACAACGCAGTTAAATAGCCCTTGCATACAGTTAGAGACTCCGTAGTGCAACATTATCGGGAAATCCAGCCCTGTTTCAAAGATGGTCTCATACTTTTTCTTGACTTTCACAAAGCTTTCCACTCCATAGAACACAGATTTATTTTCTGCACTCTATAGTTATTTGGATATGGCAAATTATTTATAGATACTGTAACCATGTTTTATGTAGGCTATTATTGACTGCTCAGTGGTCATTAATATTGACACGTCCAAAAGTTTAGGACATAAATTAGTATAAACTACAGCATGTCCGCCTTTTGAAAAATAAATAATAATAAAAATTATTATTTCCTAACTGGCAACGTTACAAAGTTAGCCTACATTATGACAACCATCCAGGAATTTTTCTTCTCCGGTTGCCACAACATAACTTTTTTATTTTTATGTCAGTACCACCCAAGCATAAAGCCGTATAAACAATGTTACCTTTATTAAAGGTGATTTTTAATTATTTGGATTAAACCTTCTGGGATTGCTTTTATTAAGGTGTTGTATTCCTTTGGTGGAACTGGAAAGTTATGGAAATTCAATATTCTTATAATTTAGAATATTACTAGAATCATCAAAGATTTATAGAATCTATATATATATTTAATGGGAAAGACAGACCACTGAGTTTGTTAACGATATTATTTGGAATGAAAAACCATGAGACTTGTTCATAAGGCATCTTTTCAGCCAATTAACTTAAAGTGTTTATAGAAGGATTATCTGCGTTTTATTGCTTCGGACACTGAAGAAAGCCACGGGTTTACGGTTTGCTCAGAGAGAACAATTTTATTTTACCGCGTAAATTCTCCCTTAGCCTACTCTAGTAAGCAGAAATGGTTTAGCTATCCTAAAAGGGGTTTTTTTTTTAGTTTTTTTTTTTTTTTTTTTTTTTGCTACTTCGTCCCAATTAACATTATCGTACTTTCCTAGGAACCAAAAATGTTTCGTTTTGATAAACGCGTCTGCTAAATTAATAATTATAATTATACATAAAAGCCAAACCTGAGGGAATCTGGATTCCAGAAAAGCCGCTGATGTTTTCTGCTAGAATGTCTTCTTTCCATGCTCTCTTTTGCTATATTCGTTTGTGCTGCCACATTGCGGCTTTAAATAACTATTTAATATAATGCAAAATGCATGTCAGCCAATAAGAAACTGCTCTTTTTCCAGTACATCACGTCATGACCATAGGCGGAGTTTGGGGGTGTGGACTTATTTTGTCTGAGCTATGAATAAAAAAATAAAAATAAAAAAAAAGATATATATATATATATATATATATATATATATATATATATATATATATATGTCTTAATTTATTCTTAATGAGTAAAACTGATTGTTTTTAAGATGACAAAGTTTTAAGTTACATTTTTGATTAATTATCATATAATTATTTTTAATAATTATTTATTAGCTGATTATTTTTTAGGCTTTGAAGTATTAAATAGATTATATAGCTTCGATATTTGACCACTATTTACATTGACAATAATACTTAATTTCTGACAGGAAAGCAAAATCAATCTTTAATTCATATTTTGATTTGAATAACGAGACACAAACCTGTACATACCTGCCTTTCAATCGCGTTTGCTCCCATTTGTTTTTGATCACAGTGCTTCAACAGCCTACACAAGAAAAAAATAGTCCACTTTTGGAGAAATGTGTATTCACACGTTTACCTCATATTTCTTTAGATAGAATATTTATAGAATATTTTAGATAATTTCTTAAAACGGTTCTCTGCCGATTAATTAGTCAATATTGCGTGATAATAATTCATGATGTCGCCGGTAAACTTCTGCGTTGTCTTATTAGCCTATACATGTATGCGTCTGTTTTATATATATAGCTAATATCTGCATAAGGTCACAATAGAGTGAGTTTTGAGCAGATTTTGTATTTATTATTAATGTCGCTGTAAAGTAGATTAAAGGTGCACGGCTGTCTTTCTGAAAAGCTCTGCATGGATTGAGGCGCGTGAAAGGAGACGCGGTGTCTAATACAAAAAAACAAAAGAATTCCATTTTTTCTGATTGGACTCTGATGAGCGGGTCATTATAATTATTATTTATAATAATATAAATTATACCCTAGGTACAGCCTATCCTACATGATAGTAGGATAATAACAAATGATGTAGTGTAATTTTATCTCAAACGAATGAGGAAAATAATGTGGGTTTTTAAACAACTTTATCTCGAGATCAGGAAGTAACCCATAGCACTTTAGGGCTTCCTTGATGTGTGGGACTTCAGTGCTTCCGTGTTCAAATTCTTTCTAAATTAAAAAATGTGAAACGGGGGAAATGCGACAGCACCTCCGCATGCTCTGAATTTGGAATTGTCATAAATCAACGAGAGCTTCATGTGGAGATGTTTTTGATTTAACATAAGGTAGGCAATGCATCAAAACACAACATGGTGACACTCAAGTAATAAAAACACTTAAAACATAAACCAACATTACAAAATAAACCAAAAACACAAAATGCGAACCAAACACAATTTAAACAGCATAAAAAAACATCAAGAATCAAGAAACTCCACAGCATAATCTATCCCCGTCACTATTAATTTGTACCCACCCAGCAAGCAATAGCCGTCATTTCACCGTCTAGGTTAACTATAGACCTGATATAGTCCGGCTATGAGTAGACCACTTTTAGCCAAAAGAATCTTGAATTTGGTTACATCCAATTTTTGTCCAAACAACTTGTGAGATGTATGATATTTCATCATATAAGCAAAGTTAACAGTGATTACAAGGTGTTTGGTATCATTTCTTTAACATGATATGTGCATAGGCTATGTGTAGCCACGGTTTAGCTCCTATACAGACCGGCTATTCGTAGCCCACTTTTAGTCAAAAGACAAAACTGATTAATTGTAGTTTTTGGCAATGTAGCACATGATATGGTTAATATTACATCATGTTCGCATTGTCAATAATATCTGCAAGATGTGTCATTTCATGTCATGGTCTATCTGTAGCCACGATTTAGCTCTGAATTGGACGGGCTATGTGTAGTCTGCTTTTAGCCCACCCATTTGTAAACATTTGAATTAGTTTTAGCTTTGCTGTCCCCCATAACATTCACTTAAAATGTAAGACAGTCAAAGAAAATCGTAAGCTAGATATATTTGAAAAAAAAAAAAAAAAAAAAAAAAAGAAGAATTACCACTCTCAACCGCTAGGTGGCAACTGTCGCCTGTACTACTGGCAACGGCAGATATCGCGAAAAACATTTCCCAGCAAGCAATAGCCGTCATTTCACCGTCTAGGTTTACTATAGACCTGATATAGTCCGGCTATGAGTAGCCCACTTAAGCCAAAAGAATCTTGAATTTGGTTACATGTAATTTTTGTCCAAATAACTTGTGAGATGTATGATATTCCATCATGTAAGCAAAGTTAACAGTGATTACAAGGTGTTTGGTTTCATTTCTTTAACGAGATATATTCATGGCTGTGCGTAGCCACGGTTTAGCTCCTATACAGACCGGCTATTCGTAGCCCACTTTTAGTCAAAAGACTAAACTGATTAATTGTAGTTTTTGGCAATGTAGCATATAATATGGTTAATATTACATCATGTTCGCATTGTCAATAATATCTGCAAGATGTGTCATTTCATGTCATGGTCTATCTATAGCCACGGTTTAGCTCTGAATTGGACGGGCTGTGTGTAGTCTGCTTTTAGCCCACCCATTTGTAAACATTTGAATTAGTTTTAGCTTTGCTGTCCCGCATAACATTCACTTAAAATGTAAGACAGTCAAAGAAAATCGTAAGCTAGATATATTTGAAAAAAAAAAAAAAAAAAAAAAAAAATACAACTCTCAACCGCTAGATGGCAACTGTAGCCTGTACTACTGGCAACGGCAGATATCGCGAAAAACATTTCTGTCGGTTGGAGTGGATTGTTTTTTACACAAGAGGAGGACGAGAACGGAGAACAACAACGGGCAACAGCAAACGTTAAAGGACATTATTTGGCCTTGTAAGTATCTGTGTTTTCATTTTGACATATGCTCATTATATACATTATTTGTTATTGTGTATGAACGGTGAGATTTTAGCTAGATAACATTGTAGAATAAAGCCATGTGGTTAGCATGCTACATGTACACCTTCAAGGGGTTGAACATGAAACATGTGCAACCTATAATAATTTGTCATGAAAGCCACAAATATCCTTTTACTCTTTGCATCATTATATGAAAATATGAGTCTTTTTGAAATGATTTAAAATAAATGAAGAGTTGCCACAGTACTGCAGGTTTTCTTTGAGTTTGTTCAAGATATGTTATGTATAAAAACTGAATTCTGCTTCTCCATGTTTAGTTTTGACTCGGGGGACAGAAAGCAGACCTGACCCAGATGACCTGAGAGGATGGTTCATAATGCAGCAGAAGATCAGAAATTCACTTTGGCCTTAAACCATTCAATGCTTTCCCAATCATGTACCTCATTGTTCTAATGCAACATAATGGCTAAAATATATTTTAAACCCAAAAATTTAAATTCTGTCATTTACTCGCCTTCAAGTTGTTTCTTTTTGTCTGTTGAACACAAAAGAAGATATTTTGAAGAACCTGGGTAATCAAAAGCTTTATGGGCCCCATTGACTTCCATTGTATTTATTTTCCTACAATGAAAGTCAGTGGCTACCATCAAATGTCTGGTTACCAACATTCTTCAAAATATATATTTTTGTGTGTGTTCAACAGAAGAAAGAAACCCATACAGGTTTGGAACAACTTGAGGGTGAGTAAATGATGACTCTCTCTTTAAACATGTCACATACATGTATCTTAAACTTTTATAGCCCAGCTTTAGTGCGCATCCAAGCAAAAGAGAATGGCTTTATCACAATTACTGTAAATAAAGTAAACAATTATGATGTCAACATAGCTTTTCTTGTGCAATGTTTTGTTTCTTATTTGGCAGATGCCATGATGACCGACTTCCCAGCAGCAACAGAGTTTGTTATATTTTATTTTATTATATTACGTTGTTAATATTCAATATTTCTTATCCTAATTTTATTTTTAATTTTATTTTTAACATTTTATTTGGTCATTTTTATGTTTTAATCTTTTTTGTATTATCTTAAGTTGTTTCTGTTGTTAATATTCTTTCTAAATAAAACTTTTATATTTAATGTGTTTTGATTGATTGTTATTTTACTGTTATATTTGAGTGAAAAGAACCCTTTAGCCATTTTATTGTCTATTAAATGTATATATTAGTCATTCATTAGCCGTCTATTTGATGACTAGTCTATCCTTGGGCTATGATTAGACGTCTATTAGATTTTCACTGACAGCCCAAATTTAGCCTTGTTTTAGCCTAGACCCATATTTGCTGTCTATTAGACGTATAGATGTAGCCATTCAGTAGCCATCTAATTTTGGGCTATGATTAGACGTCTATTAGATTTTCACTGACAGCCCAAGTTTAGACTTGATTTAGCCTAGACGTCTGGGCTGTGTTTAGACGGTTATTAGACGTCTTTTAGACGCAAAATTGCTTGCTGGGTTCTGTCGGTTGGAGTGGATTTTTTTTTACACAAGAAGAGGAGAACGGAGAACAACAACGGGCAACAGTAAACGTTAAAGGACATGATTTGGCCTTGTAAGTATCTGTGTTTTCGTTTTGACATATGCTCATTATATACATTATTTGTTATCGTGTATGAACGGTGAGATTTTAGCTTAGTAACATTGTAGAATGAAGCCATGTGGTTAGCATGCTACATGTACACCTTCAAGGGGATAAACAAGAAACGTGCAACCTATAATAATTTGTTATGAAAGCCACAAATATCCTTTTACTCTTTAGATCATTATATGAAAATATGAGTCTTTGAATTGGCAAGGCAAAATTGAATTGCATATTTTACCAAGTCAAAAGTGCTTTACATAAAA
The DNA here is from genome assembly GCF_024679245.1 of Pseudorasbora parva. Classification (NCBI taxonomy): domain Eukaryota; kingdom Metazoa; phylum Chordata; class Actinopteri; order Cypriniformes; family Gobionidae; genus Pseudorasbora; species Pseudorasbora parva. The sequence continues at coordinate 10,135,533 of NC_090173.1, read as the reverse complement.
CATAAAAGCAACATTGGGGAATTTAAAAAGTCAATATAAGAAGACATTGTTCTATAATAATTAAAAAACATGATAACAGGAGAGTAAAACTTAAAGTGCAGTGTAAGAAATGTATCATTATTCCTTTCCAGTTAATAAAAGGCAGTGGCAAAGATTAAACCCTGATTTAAAATAAATGAAGAGTTGCCACAGGACTGCAGGTTTTCTTTGAGTTTGTTCAAGAGATGTTATGTATAAAAACTGAATTCTGCTTCTCCATGTTTAGTTTTGACTCGGGGGACAGAAAGCAGACCTGACCCAGATGACCGGAGAGGATGGTTCATAATGCGACAGATGATCAGAAATGTACTTTGGCCTTAAGCCATTCAATGCTTTCCCAATCATCTTCCTCATTGTTCTAATGCAACATAATGGCTAAAATATCTTTAAACCCAAAAATTTAAATTCTGTCATTTACTCGCCTTCAAGTTGTTTCTTTTTGGCTGTTGAAGACAAAAGATATTTTGAAGAACCTGGGTAATCAAAAGCTTTATGGGCCCCATTGACTTCCATTGTATTCATTTTCCTACAATGAAAGTCAGTGGCTACCATCAAATATCTGGTTACCAACATTCTTCAAAATATATATTTTTGTGTGTGTTCAACAGAAGAAAGAAACCCATACAGGTTTGGAACAACTTGAGGGTGAGTAAATGATGACTATCTTTAAACATGTCACATACATGTATCTTAACCTTTTATTGCCCAGCTTTAGTGCGCATCCATGCAAAAGAGAATGACTTCATCACAATTACTGTAAATAAAGTAAACAATTATGATGTCAACATTGCTTTTCTTGTGCAATGTTTTGTTTCTTATTTGGCAGATGCCATGATGACCGACTTCCCAGCGGCAACAGAGTTTATATATATATTTTTTTTATTATATTACGTTGTTAATATTCCATATTTCTTATCCTAATTTTATTTTTAATTTTATTTTTAACATTTTATTTGGTTATTTTTTTGTTTTGATCTTTTAGTATTATCTTAAGTTGTCTAGGTTGTGAATGTTCTTTTTCTAAATAAAACCTTTATATTTAATGTGTTTGGATGGATTGTTATTTTTTAGAACCCGTTATATTTGAGTGAAAAGAATCCTTTAGCCATTTTGTTGTCTATTAAATGTATAGATTAGTCATGTGTTAGCCGTCTATTTGATGACTAGTCTATCCTTGGGCTATGGTTAGACGTCTATTAGATTTTCACTGACAGCCCAAATTTAGCCTTGTTTTAGCCTAGACCCATATTTGCTGTCTATTGGACGTATAGATGTAGCCATTCAGTAGCCGTCTAATCTTGGGCTATGATTAGACGTATTTTAGATTTTCACTGACAGCCCAAGTTTAGCCTTGATTTAGCCTAGACGTCTGGGGTGTGTTTAGACGGTTATTAGACGTCTTTTAGACGCAAAATTGCTTGCTGGGCACGTTCTCACTACAAGCTGTTCTGTTGTCAATAAACACACGATGCCACCGACCTTTGCTCTCTCTCTCTCTCTCTCTCTCTCTCTCTCTCTCTCTCTCTCTCTCTCTCTCTCTCTCTCTCTCTCTCACAGTTTTTGAACAAACTCACGCGGCGCCATGGAATAAAAATAACGGCCGCAGTGAGTGTGGAAGACTGCTGTTTGGCAGTCGGAGAAATTGTTGGACATGAACACATTGTGTCAGCCTCCAAGATGAACAGTGCGACGGTAATCTTCCTCAGTTCTGTTGAGAAAGCTAATGCCTTGGTTGAGACTGGATTAACCATTGATGAACTTTTTACTCCTGTCCTCCCTCTTTCCATGCCTTCGAAGAAAGTACTTCTTTCTAATATACCGCCTTTTATAAGTGATGAGACAGTAGGAATACTTTCTCGATATGGAAAAATTGTGTCACCTATCAAAATGATACCGATCGGATGTAACTCGCCCTTGCTAAAGCATGTGATCTCATTTAGACGGTTTGTCTACATGATCCTTAAAGAAGAAGAGGAATTGGAATTATCTGTGTGTAAGCTGCTCATCCCAAATAAGGGCAGTGACGTCAGTGGCGTCCATGGGGTTTCCTTGAGTGGGCCGGGCGAGAGAGAAACATGTGCAAAAGGCCTCTTGTGGGGGAGGGTGTCAGAGTAATATTGCGCTGTCCAAACGGGGACTCTTATTATGAAGGTGCGCAGTGCGCACCCGACTGGAAGAGAGGCACTGTTCATTCAGCACGGCGCGGACGGCAGATTGCATCAGCTGCTGCAGGATCAAGTTTATGGCATGCATAAGCGCTGAAGACATTCATTTAAGTTATTGTCAGCCTCAGTTTTGGTGCAGCTTGTGTTCGTGTGCGTCCTATAGGAGTGAGTACTGTTAATCTTTTGTGTTCACTGATTTCTGCTCGTTTGCTGTTATGACGCAGTTATCAGTTGTGAATGTTACGTGACAATATATATTAATCTGTGCTCGTTCTAATAGCTGAACTGTCGATCTAGAATGTTCGGAGTTATAATGTGTATTATATCATAGTAAGTCATACAGATAAATAATGATAGTAAATGTGATGGATGTTAAATTCAGGTGTTATACATCATTGTTATTGTATGAGGGGAGCAGCCTATAGTTACATGTGAATGGTAATAATTTGGAATGATTTTGCTGTTATTTGAATACTGCTATTTGTGTGTTGCAGAGAAACCACACAAACACACGCATCCCCTTACATCCATAACCGCAACCATACCAGCCCAGTGTGCAAGCGGATAGGGCTCCACAAACCAAACCAAACCAAACCCATTCTGATTGGGACAGGACAGGACTCGCTAAATGTACCTCAGGTTTCTCAGCTAAATTAATCCTCAGCGTTTCCAATGGCAAAGCCCTCCACAGTCCTGGTATTTCACGCCACGTGTTAATGTTTATGTAAAGGCTGACTCCACCCCTGATGTTGTTCTGCGTACCATTGAGAATAAAGCAGTTAAACTGACCCTTCACTCTGTGGTGTTCTGACCGACACACCTGGTTCACTGCGATCTAAACTAGCCCTAACATATTTACATAGCCCTTAGTAATTAGAGACTGAAGCTATAAAGGTATGATGCTTTTGTTGTTTGGCAGGGCTTTTTCTGTGAGTGCTGCTAGTGATGGCGAAGTGAAGCTTTCTGAACCAGTGAAGCTTTCAGCATAGTTGTATCAGAAAAAGGTTCATTAGGCCTACTCGAAGCTTTTCAAGTCAGAGCTCAACGAGGACCTCTGCTGGTGAAAGTGAGGGAAAGCGCTGTGTCGCAAAAATGTTTTGCAACCGACGCATTATCTAGAAGCAAAAAGTGAATTAATGGATTGGTTAATAAATTAATCAATATATTATATATGACATTATATGACACAATCTGTTCCACTGCATACTCCTAGTAACTTAAACCAATAGATATGATTTTTTATTGTGAATGTGAACATTTTTCCTGTTTGTAAACAAATAAAACTCACGAATAAAGGAAGTATGCTAAATAAATGCATGCACACAAGGAAAAACACACACACTTTCACATGATTATAGAAGGATAAGCCTATACTTGTCTCTAATGTATGAAGTCATAGGCTGGTGGATTAAATAAAATAGATAAATATATGCGGCAGAACAAAAGCCAAATAAATGATCAACTTTATTGGGCGAAATCAAATGAAAGTGTTCCCACATTTCAGAACGCCCTCTCTTTGCAACAGGGTCCATAACAAACTCGCGCAATACAAAAAGCCCTCTCAATGCAACGCAACACACCTCACAGGCACGCCCTGTGTCGCGCATTTTTAAACCTTTCTGAATCAGTCACGTGGGTGTTTGTGAAACGAAGCTTTGGACGTCATTGGTCACGTGGTTTTGATAGAACGAATCAAGCATCGATACAAAGCTTCACAGAAAATAGTTTCATTTTTTTGACACACGCTTCAGAGCTTTGGTGTCACTGTTAACATCACTAAGTGCTGCTGAAATCCTTGCCGAGGCTGCCGTGTCGGGACGTGGGCTGAGGATTGTTCCTGTTGCGTGCGAATAGCTGGGAGGGATAGTTTGTAGTATTGGGGTTTTCCCCTACTAAGTTGGGCGGCCGCCGTTGATTTCCCCGACGGCTGTATCCCACGTCCGGTAGCGGGTAAGGAAGCCAGCAGTACACTTTTATTTTCACCGCTGTATTAGTGTTTGATGTGTTTTTATGTATGGTGGTTGTATTGCCGGGGAGACTTTTCATGTGTGTGCCAATATTGGTCCCCCGGCGCTTTTTGTCTGTAAAGTGAGCGTGTGTGTGTGCAGGGGGTATGAGGGCAGGTTATTATCTCCCATAACGCTCCTGTAGGTTATACAGCTCGACGAAGGCAATGTATTTGGCCCGAGTGGTATCGATGGTCTGAGTGATATTTGGTGTGTATTTATTGGTGTTATTTAATGAATTGATTATTTATGCTACTGTGAGGTTTTGCGGTGTAATGAAATCATGCATGTATTGTGATCATAGGAATTAATTGAATGGGTGTGTTTTTTATAATAACTGTTGAGACCCCGAGTTAAATATGTTCCTGCTTGTTGATGTTGTATTCTTCTTATAGTTAACCTTGCTGAGTATTAGTATTATCAATTAAAAAATTTCCAGTGAATTGTACCTATCTTGATCATGTTAACCTGGCGCCCCCTGAGTTTTAATACCATTGTCCATGAATAAAATTGTTATATTTTCTCTCTTGAGTACTTGAGTGTTTTCTTGGTTATTGAGCCCACAGTAAATTCATGGTCCAGTAGAGAACCTGTGAATTAACCTTTCGTAGTATTTGGGGGTGGGTTACATGTGCATCTGAAGGTGGATGAATATGATTATGTAATCTACGCCACAACGGAAAAAATAAAGTGCTTTAAATGTGGAGAAGTGGGACATCTAGTTCGTGCTTGTCCAAATAAAGACAAAAATAATCTGACGGCCGCCGATGGTGAGGTGGCTCCGGCCGAGACGGTAACCCCAGCAGTGACGGACACGGACACGTCGATTAACAGAGTGACTGAGAAACCGCCGAATGGAAGCGCGGAGGATTTGGCAACCGAAGGGACGGAGGAAAAAATCGGCGCTGAAGATACTTTACTTGACACGGACATCATTAGAGAAAACAACAGTGAGTTTTCAGCCTCACGGGCGAGGATACCGTTCGATGATGGACTAGAAATGGAGACGGAACCGACGAGCTTTAAAATCCCAATGAAAAGGAAAAAACTGGGTGATTCTCAAGCTGTTAGAGCAAAGAAGGCAGATGTGGATGGTATGGAAAGTGGCAGTGAGTCCTCTGACTCGAGCGTAAGTTTTTCTCAAACTGATTTTCGGAACACTTATGAAGCAGACGACATCAAACTCTTTTTGAGAGCTACTAAAAATAAGAGAGGGGTATGTGTTGAACAGTTTTTCCCTGACTATAAACAATTTGTGGACAAAGCAAGGATGTTTATGTCGGAGGGACTGTTTACAAACAAAGAAGTGTACCGACTAAAGAAGATAGTGAGGAAACTCACTTCTGACTTTGCTGAAGATGGAGACGGAAAGGTTTAAAAGAGACATGCTTAATGTGATGGGTATCTGTCAGAAAGCCTGTCATATAGGAACCAAAGTTGGTTCCATAGGTTCCCATTTCAGTGTTGCACACAGGAAGACAGGACTGCAACTGTTGCTATGCACCTTATCATTATTGCTCACTGTAATGCGTTTATGAAGCGATGTAAGTACACATATGTATATATTCAGATGGTATATATGTGGTGTATGTCGTACTGATGCCTGTTGTTTACATCGGCGAGTTTGGAGCGTTTTATCGCGGCCGTAATTTGCCGCGAGCACATTCGCTAATTAGCATTAGCCACCAGTATTACCATACTGTGCCCAAGGGTCTTTAAATTATGTTTGTTTATTGTATTACTGTATTATTGCACCTTACATTGAGTATATTGATATTGATGTTGAGGATACAGACATGATAGCTGTGTTTATTAACATATGTTGTTAGTATTATTACTATTGCATGTCATAACATATTTTCACTGAATATTATTTGTAAATATATTTCTTTATTGTTCCATTAGACCATTACTACAGCTGTTGTTATCACAGTTAACTATGGTGCAGATGACAACAGGAATACAGATGTTCAATAAATCCATCTTCACTAAGAATCTCTTCTCCAATTACTGATTCTCTGACCGGAATCCTGTCCATATTCGGCCGCCTCAACCAGTGTAACAAAGATTGTAGTAAGACTTCACTACAAAGTTGGTCCTTCGAGCCGGATTGAGTGCAATTCACACCAATATGGACAAAGCACAAAGTGACGCATCTGAGACAAACAGCAGACCACGCCGCAGGACGAATCTGCCTCCACATCTGGATGACTACGAAGTTGGCTATCAACTGCCACAGGACCCTCCTCCCAATGCTTCCTTTTGCCCAAGTCAGCCCAAAAGCAGCTCGAGGAAAACGTCTCACAGCGGAGAAAGCTATCGTTCCAGAACCAGTAGGCGATCCATTACATCCACCGGCGTTTATCTCCCACCAGAACTCTCAAGCGTCCAGACTGCTATCTTGGAGGAAAAGATTAAACAAAGGCAGCTTGACAGTCTCAGGCAGCAATTAGAAGAGGACTCACTGGCCGACATTGAATATCAAAAGCTGCTGGTACAAGCTAAAGAAGCCCAGCGCATGCAGGATGAGGCTATCACAGCAAAGGAGACCTTGTCTAAACAGCTTGAGAGGCAGCGTAAGCTTCAACAGGCAGAGACTGAACTGGAGGTAGCAAAGCTTGTATCCTCTATGCTTACTATAGACTCTGGTGCAAATACTCCTGTACCTCCAGACACCAGTTCCCCAAACAGAGCTTTGCCGTCACCACAGCTCATACAAATTAGCCCGCCTCAGCGGCCCTCTTCTCAGTCACCAGCGGTGACGTCATCCATACAGCCTGATCCCTCTGAACGGATTATTCTTCATGACTCCGGGTTGTCTCAGCCATCACCTAGACCACGGCAGTTACCAGCTAACGAATCTGTGAGGTCACCATTATCCCCAACACTCCACCTGTTACCACACGCAGTCTCATCTCGCGCACCAAATATATCTTCATCTGTCCCTACGGCTGCTCCAGTGCACACTGTGTCATCTGCATCAAATGTGGTACTTCAACCGCCATCAGTTTCTACAGTGATACCCACCACTACACATCCCATGGGTATAAGCATGCAGTCTGTGCCACAGCAGCATACTACAGCAACACAGCCGATACGTATAGTTCAATATGGGGCACAACAGATGACTGCGACTCCTGCGATGATTCATGCACGTCTGCCGCAGCTTCCAGTTACTAGCCACCCGGCATCAGCTGCGCCACCTAATATCCCTGGTCATTCGCAGCCATTTTCATCTTTGCCTTTCCCCCAAGCTGGCTACCCAACATACCCTGGGTCAGAGCTACTGTTCGCATCAGCCTATGGCATTCCTCAACCTACATTACCAGTGTTCGACAGTGGGAACGAGAGTGACTTTGCATTGTTGAAATTGGCACTGGACAATTTGTTGAGTAATCACAGCCATATCAGTGAGCAGTACAAGTATCATGTTCTATTAAGCCATTTGAAACTTCCCAGTGCACAGCAGCTAGCTAAAGCTTTTATGTACCATCCTCAGCCTTACACTGCTGCGTTACAGGCGTTACAGGACAAGTATGGTCAGCCAAGACAGCTTGTTCAATCAGAGTTGGGCGCCATCCTGAGCACTCCACCACTTAAAATGGGTGATCCGATTGCTTTTGACTCCTTTGCGTTATCAGTTCAGGCCTTAGTGGGAATGCTGAAAACTCTTGAAGGCCAAAATGGTTACGAACTCATGTGTGGCTCTCATGTGGATCGTCTCTTGAGCAAACTGCCACCCGCCTATCGTGATAGTTTCGTTGAATACTGTTTAAGTCATGGTATTCTCCAAACAGGTACTGACAAAACCTACACCCTTCCTGATTTGGCCACCTGGTTACAGATAAAATCTCAAGCAAAACGGATTTCCAGCCGAGCTGCAGCCATGTTTCAGAGTGACAACCCCAAGTCATATGGGAAGGTTAGAGGAGCTCCTTATCTGAAGGAGCGTTCAACACCAGTTCTCCTGACACATGAGAAAGTTACAAAGACCTCTGAACCTGCAGCCCCCAGATCTAACTTCAAGCCAAAGCCATACTGTCCCCATTGTGATAGCCGGGATCATTACCTCAACTATTGTGATGAGTTCAAAAAGTTGACCACTGCCCAGATTGTCAGTTGGATAAACAAGGATAAACGCTGCTGGAGATGTGGTCGGGCCCATTCTGTAGATACTTGCAACCTCAAGCGGCCATGTAAGGTCTGTAAAGAACTTCATCTCACTATTCTTCATGACTCCATCAACGACACCACCAGGGCTGTTCTCATGGTAAGCCTTTCACCTACCCGGGTTTACTTGGACAGACCAAACCGCTCACCACGGGTCATGTTGAAGGTGATTAAAGTCCTTCTTCATAATGGTCACAGGACCATGGAAGCCCATGCAGTTCTTGACGATGGGTCAGAGAGAACAATAGTGCTCTCTCCAGTTGTACAGCAGCTCCACTTAACCTGTACTCCTGAGTTACTTCCTTTACAGACTGTCCAACAGTGTCACACAGAACTAGAAGGGTCATCAGTTTCCTTCGAGGTGTCATCAGTATCCAAGCCCACGAAAAGGTTTGCTATACACAATGCATTCAATGCAGCCAATTTGAGTCTGGCAGAGCACAACTATCCAGTGGCTGCACTTCAAAGGGCTTATCGTCATCTGAGAGATCTGCCACTCCCTCCAGTGGACAGAGTGAAGCCGTTGCTCCTCATCGGCTCTGACATGCCGCACCTCTTAACACCAATTCAGCCTATATGCCAAGGCCCAGTAGGAGGACCTATAGCCATACAGACACGGCTTGGGTGGTCGCTTCAAGGTCCAATGAGTCCAAAACAGCCCTCACAATGTTATCAACAGTGCCTTCATATTACCACAGCTCCACCTTGTGATAACCTTATTCAGCATGTTGAACGACTCTGGCAAGTTGACACTCTCCCGTACAATGAGAAAATGGTCACCAGGTCCAAGCAAGACAAAGAAGCTTACACCCTGCTGCAAAGTGCCACCATCAGAGTAAATGTGGATGGTGTTCAACGCTACGCTACGCCGTTGCTGAGACGAACTCCAATGAGCTTACTCCATGCTGAAAAAAATACTGTTCTTCCCAGTCTCCGAAGTACTGAGCGCAGACTGGCCCGGCATCCTGAACGAGCCAACGCCTACATCAATGAAATCCGTAAGTTGGAGTCCGCTGGATACGTAGCCAAAATAACCTCAGAAGAAGCACACAAAACTGCAGAGTCCTGGTTCATTCCGCACCATATGGTGCATCACAATGGCAAAGATAGAATCGTCTTTAACTGTTCCTTTCAACATCATGGACAGTCTTTGAACAGTCAACTGCTGCCTGGACCGTTGCTGGGTCCATCTTTATTGGGTGTACTTCTGAGGTTCCGTCAACACACAGTTGCCGTGAGTGGGGACATTAAAGGCATGTTCCACCAGGTACGCTTGCTGCCCAAGGACAAGCCAGTGCTGCGATTCCTTTGGAGGGACATGTGCAGAGACAAGGAGCCTGATATATACGAGTGGCAAGTGCTCCCATTTGGAACTACATGCAGTCCATGTTGCGCCATCTATGCCCTCCAACACCATGTCCAGGGACACAAAGAGGGTATGGCTGAATTAGTCCACGTAGTAGAGAATTCCTTCTATGTCGATAACTGCCTTCACAGCACTCCAACCTCAGGGGAAGCTAAGGAGGTGGTGGATGGACTGCGTCAGATGTTGTATGAGGGCGGCTTTGACATAAGACAGTGGGCATGCAACGTACCATCCGTGATCGAGCATCTTCCTGCCGAGGCCCAATCCGCTAACAGCGAACGATGGCTGACCAAAGCTAGCACGGACCTGCAAGAACCTACTCTTGGTCTGAGGTGGAATTGCCTCAGTGATACCCTGGGTTACAATCTACGCTCAAGAGAGACATTGGAGCCTACCATGAGAAACATGTACAAGACCTTGGCAAGCCAGTATGATCCGTTGGGTTTTATCATCCCGTTCACTACGAGGGCTAAGGTTCTTGTTCAAGACCTCTGGAAGCAAAATCTGGGCTGGGACGATCTAATTGAGCCTCCACATCTACGAGAAAAGTGGCTAACCTGGGTAGGCGAAATCCCAAATCTACTTCAGCTGGAATTTCCTCGACCTTACACACCGGCCTGTGCTGACAATCCTTCTGCCACTCGAGAGCTTCACATCTTTTGTGATGCATCAGAAAGAGCATATGGTTCCGTGGCCTATTTACGTACTACCGACGACCAAGGACACGTCCATGTTGCATTCATCTTGGCCAGATCTAGAGTGGCCCCCAGAAAATGCCTCTCCATGCCTCGTCTGGAGCTGAGTGCAGCTCTAACCGGAGCCCAACTTGCCAGGGTGATACAGACTGAGCAGACTATTTCTATCAATACAGTCACCCTCTGGTCTGACTCCACCACCGTGCTGTACTGGTTGACATCTGAGTCCTGCCGCTACAAAGTGTTTGTAGGAACGCGTGTAGCGGAAATACAAACCCTCACAGAAATGGCTGAATGGAGGTATGTTGATTCTGCACACAACCCAGCTGACCACATCACGAGAGGTCTGACACTAATGGAGCTAGCAGGCCCTCACCAGTGGAGATCGGGACCAGATTTCCTCCTTGAATCAGCTGACCAGTGGCCCTCCATGCCCATAATTAAGGTAGAGCCTGACACAAGTGAATTAAAGAAAGCTGCTTTCATTGGTACAATTGCAGTCTCCGATTCCTCACTTCCAGATGCAGGTCAGTTCCACTCATGGCATGAACTTGTTCAGGCCACTGTCAGGTCCCTGCATGGGGCGGCTGCTGCCTCTCCTGAGGCAGCTGATTATATTGAAGCCGAAAAACTCCTCCTGTCCCAGGCCCAACATGATTCATTTCCACACGAAGTCAATGCTTTGAAGACAGGGCAATCTATTCCAACTGATAGTCATCTAGCCTCGTTAGCACCAGAGTATGATGAGGCCACGGGGCTCATCAGAGTGGGCGGACGATTGCGTCGGGCTGGTAACCTCGACCTGGATGCTATCCACCCAATCGTGTTAGACCCTGGTCATCAAACTACAAAGCTGTTGATTAAAGAGACAGATCAGCGGCTCCTACACCCTGGTTCTGAACGAGTCCTAGCAGAATTGCGCCGGCAGTATTGGATACTCCGAGGCAGAGAAGCAGTTCGAAAATACCAGCGAACTTGTCAAGACTGTCAGTTCTGGCGGGCCAAGCCGCAAATCCCACAAATGGCTGACCTTCCACCCAGCAGACTACGACTCTACAAGCCACCATTCCATTCTACAGGCGTGGATTGCTTTGGTCCCTTTACAGTTAAAGTTGGTCGTCGACACGAAAAGAGATGGGGAATTCTCTATAAATGTATGACGACCCGGTGTGTGCACCTAGATCTTTTGGAGCATCTTGACACTGATGCATTCTTGCTCTCTCTGCGTCGCTTCATAGCTCGACGAGGCAAGCCTATGGAACTACTTTGTGACAATGGAACCAACTTCATTGGAGGAGAGCGAGAACTAAGAGAGACCTTCGATGCCATGGCACCAAAGCTTCAAGAGCTGCTTGCTGAACAAAGGATCCGATTCCGCCATAACCCACCAAGTGCTCCTCATTTCGGAGGAACCTGGGAGCGCGAGGTAAAATCTGTAAAGACAGCCCTACGCGTCATTTTGCGGGAGCAATCAGTGCCAGAGCCCGTACTGCACACCCTATTAGTGGAAGTTGAGGGCATTCTGAATGCTAAGCCACTCGGCTATGTATCCTCCGACGTTGCCGACTTTGACCCAGTGACTCCGAATCTACTGCTCATGGGTCGTCACGATGCCTCCCTTCCTCAAGTATTCTATGACTCGAACAACCTGCTTGGTAGACGCAGATGGAGACATAGCCAAGTGTTGGCTGATCATTTCTGGACGGCTTTCATCCGACATTATCTCCCAAGCTTACAGGATCGTCATAAATGGAGGAAGGATGGCAAGGAACTTACTGTGGGCCAAGTAGTTCTCATCGTTGATCCACAACTCCCACGCGCCCTCTGGCATGTCGGAACTGTGACTGAAACCTTTGCTGGAGCTGATGGTAAAATTCGCACTGCTCAAGTCAAGGTTAATGATAAATCCTACACTCGTCCAGCTGTACGGCTAATTCCACTTCCTCACCTCGAGGATGATGTTCCAGATACTGCAGGCAGTCTTTCTTAGGGTGCAATTTTCCTGATGGATAATTGGGGGCGGCTATGTCAGAAAGCCTGTCATATAGGAACCAAAGTTGGTTCCATAGGTTCCCATTTCAGTGTTGCACACAGGAAGACAGGACTGCAACTGTTGTTATGCACCTTATCATTATTGCTCACTGTAATGCGTTTATGAAGCGATGTAAGTACACATATGTATATATTCAGATGGTATATATGTGGTGTATGTCGTACTGATGCCTGTTGTTTACATCGGCGAGTTTGGAGCGTTTTATCGCGGCCGTAATTTGCCGCGAGCACATTCGCTAATTAGCATTAGCCACCAGTATTACCATACTGTGCCCAAGGGTCTTTAAATTATGTTTGTTTATTGTATTACTGTATTATTGCACCTTACATTGAGTATATTGATATTGATGTTGAGGATACAGACATGATAGCTGTGTTTATTAACATATGTTGTTAGTATTATTACTATTGCATGTCATAACATATTTTCACTGAATATTATTTGTAATTATATTTCTTTATTGTTCCATTAGACCATTACTACAGCTGTTGTTATCACAGTTAACTATGGTGCAGATGACAACAGGAATACAGATGTTCAATAAATCCATCTTCACTAAGAATCTCTTCTCCAATTACTGATTCTCTGACCGGAATCCTGTCCATATTCGGCCGCCTCAACCAGTGTAACAAAGATTGTAGTAAGACTTCACTACAGTATCTGCAATTTGATAATACTTCTCCTTATATCTTTCATGTGTGAGGTTAACATCAGGGACTGCGGATGGAAATTAGCTGTAGCTAAATCTGGTGTGAAGCATCTTTTCTCTTGGAAGATTAATGTACTTGCACATGGTCCCTGTCAAATAAATAATAAACATAAAAATAAAAAAACATCGCTACTATTAATGTTAACGGAGCAAGAGATATGAGGAAAAGAGCTACAATTTTCGAGTTACTGAAACAAAGGAAAGTTGATATAACGATGCTGCAAGAAACACATAGTGATATTAAGAATGATGCTGATTGGGCAAGAGAGTGGGATGGGCTGTCCATCCTGAGCCACAATACCTCACTTAGTGGTGGTGTGGCTTTTCTTTTCTCCAAAAACTTCACTCCAGACACATACCAGGTGGATGAAATAATCAAGGGCAGAATGCTAAAAGTTAGAGCTAATTTTGACAAAATGTCTTTTGTTTTCATTTGTGTGTATATTCCCACAGCTTGTGTGGAGAGAATGATATTTTTAAATTCACTGTGTTCTGCTTTACAAGAATGTAATGAGAATGACTATCTTGTCTTGGGTGGAGATTTTAACTGCACAGAGTCCAACTTGTATAGGAATCCTATTGAACCCCACATGCCTTCTCGGAATCGCTTAATTCAACTTTTAAAAACACATGAGTTATGTGACATTTGGAGACAACTGAGTGGGCTACAAAGGCAATATACATGGACTCATGTTAGAGACAATGTTATTTCCCTTGCCAGACTTGACAGGTTTTATTTTCTTAAGCATCAATGCAATATTGTGAAGAAATGCATGATTACTCCCATTGGTTTTTCTGATCACAGTATGGTACAATGCAGTGTGGTGGTTAATCCCTCCAAACCAAAAAGTGCTTATTGGCAGTTTAATAATAGTCTGCTAAGTGACAAATATTTTAAGGAAATGTTTAAAGTTTTTTTTGGTCTGATTTTAGAAATTCAAAAAGCTCTTTTAACTCTTTGCGGCAGTGGTGGGATTTCGGGAAAGTCCAAATAAAGCAATTCTGCATACAATATACTCAAAATGTCACAAAAGAGACTAATTCAAATATGAATATCCTGGAGATCGAGATTTTAAAACTCCAGGAATTGGCGGAAATAACTGGCGATCATTGTTATTTGGATTCTTTGTGTAGGAAAAAAAAAGCAGTTAGCTGATTTACTGGATTTTAAAACGCAAGGGGCTCTGATCAGGTCGCGGTTTCAAAATTTGAATCAAATGGATGCTCCGTCCAAATTCTTTTTCAATTTGGAGAAAAAAAATGGGCAGAGCAGAATAATGCATGTCTTACGTTCTGAGACTGGAGTTTTACTGACTGACCCTGCTAAGATTCGAAAAAGAGCAAATTCGTTTTATGAAAAGTTATATAAGAATGAGCTTGGGGCTAATTTTAAAGAAAATAGCGAGTTTTTCGATAATTTACCCCAATTGTCACAGGAAGCTAACACTGAAATCTCAAATGCTTTGAGCATGGGAGAGGTTCATAAGGCCCTCCAAGAAATGGAGGTTGGAAAAGCCCCGGGAATTGACGGTTTACCAGTTGACTTCTTTAAGTGTTTCTGGTCAGTACTGTGCAGTGATCTGCTAGATGTACTAAACGAGAGTTTGAAAGAAGGTCAATTGCCCTTAAGCTGCCGTAGAGCAGTGCTAACCCTCCTGCCAAAAAAAAGGCGATTTAACAGAGATAAAGTGCTGGCGACCTGTTTCATTGCTCTGCAGTGAATTCAAGCTGCTTTCCAAAACTTTAGCTAATAGGTTGTCAGGGGTAATGGACGGAGTCATCCATCCTGATCAGACGTATTGCGTTCCTGGTAGATCCATTTTTGACAATATATCCCTGATTCGTGATGTCTTCGAGATTTCCAGGATTTTCAATTTGGATTGCGGCCTAATCTCTCTAGATCAGGAGAAGGCTTTTGATCGAGTTGAACACTGCTACTTGTGGAGAGTTTTGGAAGCTTTTGGTTTTAGTCAGACCTTCACTAATTTTATTAAAGCTCTCTACAGTGGGGCCCAGAGTTTGCTTAAGGTGAATGGCAATT
This sequence comes from Pseudorasbora parva, assembly GCF_024679245.1. Classification (NCBI taxonomy): domain Eukaryota; kingdom Metazoa; phylum Chordata; class Actinopteri; order Cypriniformes; family Gobionidae; genus Pseudorasbora; species Pseudorasbora parva. The sequence goes on along the minus strand of NC_090173.1, from coordinate 10,120,289 downwards.
TGTGTGCTCCTTTTAGTGTTTGCAGAGGAATCAGGCAAGGATGCTCGTTGTCTGGTATGTTGTATTCATTGGCGATAGAACCTCTACTTAATCAGATAAGGACAAAATTGCAAGGTTTTACTTTACCAATTAATGAGGGTAAAATAGTTTTGTCAGCATATGCTGATGACGTTGTAGTGATGGTTAATGGACAAGATGATGTACAGGCTCTGTCAAATATACTTACAAGTTTTAAAAATCTTTCTTCTGCAAGTGTAAACTGGGGAAAAAGTGAAGCCTTTTTTTTGGGTAATGGGTCAAATGAGAAGCCAAAACTTCCTGAAGGTTTAAACTGGGGGAAAAAAGGTTTCAAATATTTAGGTGTGTTTTTGGGGGATGAGGCAACAATGCAAAGAAACTGGGAAGGAGTCTTGGAGAAAGTAAAAGGGCGTCTGAACAGATGGAAACGTTTGTTGCCATTAGTATCCTATAGAGGGCGCATTTTAATAATGAACAATCTAATTGCTTCCTCTCTATGGCACAAGTTGAATTGTTTTGACCCTCCTCTACAACTACTCACAAAGATACAAGCTCTGTTAGTTGATTTTTTTCTGGGATAAAATGCACTGGGTACCACAGAGCATTTTGTTTTTACCAAAAGAAGAGGGCGGTCAGGGTTTAGTGCATTTACAGAGCAGACTGGCAACTTTTCGGTTACTCTTTGTTCAGAGGTTGTTATTCTGTCCTACTGAGTGTAAATGGCGTGCTGCTGCCTTTGTTATTTTGCGTAAATTAGAAAATTTGGGACTGGACAAAACACTATTCTTAATGAACCCTGGTAAAATGAACTTGTCTACTTTGCCCGTGTTTTATAGGAACCTGTTTAAAGTTTGGAGTCTTTTTAATTTAAAAAAAAACTTGTCACCTTCCCTTCATTGGCTTTTAAAAGAGCCTTTGGTTTTTGGATCACGAATGGATGTATCTACAAGTACTTGCATTCCAGGTCTTAACAGGTCACTAATTTCTAGTGGAATTTTCACTCTAGAGCAGTTACTGGAAGTGACGGACTGATTTTAGAAATAGAGATGCACTGGCACAGAGACTGGGTTTTAGGTCAGTTCGCATAATTGCACAATTGTTACTAAAATGGCAAGCAGTACTCTCCTCATATGAAAAGATGTTACTTGAGGAATACCATGAAGGACATTCTAAGAGAAACTTTACAGATTCTTTTCCTGAATTGCTCATTTCTTTGAATTTGAGAGATGTGTATGGTGTTTTTTTGGATTCTGATGATCTGTCTGATGCAATGTTTTCTTCATGTACAGGTAAACCTTTGTATAGATATTGTGTGATAGCATTCTGTAAAAAAACGTTGAACATGAAAGTTGATACTCCATGGCGGGCCTATTTTAATTTGGACCCAGGAAAAAAACCTGAATGGAGGGCAATTTACAAGCCGCCTTTAGCCAAAAAAGTAGGAGATCTACAGTGGAGAATCTTACATGGGGCTATCGCTGTTAATGCATTTATTTCCATTTTAAATCATTAGGTTGAAGTTGGGTGTCCTTTTTGCAAAGAGAAAGAAACTGTTTTTCATGCCTTTTTAAATTGTAACAGATTGCAGCTTCTGTTTCGTCTGTTAGGAGACATTTTCAAAAAATGCAATGAGGTTTTTTCTCCAGAGGTTTTTATCCTGGGGATTAGGTATGTTGCAAAGAAAAAGTTTTTATGCCAGTTGTTGAATTTTGTGTTGGGCCAAGCAAAAATGGCCATCTACATCAGTAGAAAAACAAAAATAGAACAAAGTTTTTTTCAGGACAGCGCAATGGTCTTTTCAAAAATGGTAAAGTCAAGAATCACAACTGATTTTAATTATTATAAAATGGCGAATGACAAAATCACGTTTGAAGGTATATGTGAATGTGAGTGCTGTATTACCCTGTTGTACCCCCTATTAATTGGAATAAAGTGTTGTAAAAATCAAATCAAATCTCTCTCTCTCTCTCTCTCTCTCTCTCTCTCTCTCTCTCTCTCTCTCTCTTTCTCTCTCTCTCTCTCTCTCTCTCTCTCTCTCTTTAGTAAATAAAAGTGTTGTTAAATCTCAAATCTCTCTCTCTCTCTCTCTCTCTCTCTCTCTCTCTCTCTCTCTCTCTCTCTCTCTCTTTACGGAGCTACGGAGGATAGATTCCTAAATCATGGGCTAGGTCCTACATTATTTGAAAGATATTTCTAATCTGTGAATTGCAACAAACTTGTAATTAACACTTAGACGGAATTTATCATACAAACTTATTTTTATTTTTGTAAATTTGTTATTATTATTATTATTATTATTATTATTATTATTATTATTATTTTGCACAAAGGCTCTTTGATTTTTTGTTCATAATGATAGTGAAAGGGGGATTCTGAAATCCACTGCTGCTTCAATATACCTGTATTATTTATATTTAACTTCATAATCAAAACTTTAATCAATATTTATCCTATATTATTATAATGATTCTATCCAGTTATGATTTTGCTTTGTTTCTTGTTTTCTAAAGTGTGTATTTGGTCTCTGAGGAGTGACTGAGGGTCTGGCCTAGGGATGTGTTGTTGTGTCACTAAACACCTGCAACAAGGTTGTGTGTTTGAATTTTTGAGGTTTTACACACCCCTAACATGTCAGGAGTCCAGTAACAGGGTTTGCCCACTTAGCCCGGCTTCCAGAGATTAAATATGGATTTGTTTTTCATTTAATTTATTATATTTTATTCCTTTTATATTTCCTTTTACTGAAACACTAAAGACTCAAGATGAATATTGCCTGTACTATTGTGTGTTCCTCTCACTGAAAGAGAGCACTTGTTATCAGTATGTTTTGGTTAGAACTGGAGCTTAATCAGCTCCAACCTTGGAGAGACTGTGTATCTGTGTATGTGCGCAATATTCTATGTTACAGATTTATTTATTTTATAAATAAAGTAAAGTAAAGATCAGTATTGAGAATGGTGTGCAATGGGCACCCTAAGAGATGGGTGGACTTGTTGTTCTGGGCAAGCTGGTGCCTGCTCCAGATCTGGAAGGTCACTACGAACCATCCACATTGCAGTAATGACGTGGATAAGACCTTGAAAACTGTATAACTGTTGGGACAATTGTATGTATGATAGGGCAGGGCAATGAGACTGTGAGAGAGGGACCACGGCCTACAAACTCCTTGTGAGACTTGAAGCTGGCTTCTGCTTTTGAAACTGCAAACTATTCTTAAGTAAATTATTATTTTAATTATTTGCAATCCTGACACTTTGTCTTCATTTTTTCACTACTGGTCCTGGGTTATAAGCTGTTAACCCCTTAACAATAGACTTTGTAGGCTGATAAGAAAATATTTAAACAAAACATACCTTGCTGAAGACAAATTAAGTTTTGGTGGGTGATTGGCATACTAGTCAAATAACAGCCCAATCATTAGCCCAAATTACGCAAAGTAACTACTTGAGAACTAGCCTAGTTAAAGCCCAAATTACGCCAAATAACAAATTAAGTTTAAATCATTTGCTGACAGCTTAGTCCCCCCCAGTTGAAAAAATTCCTATCTGCGCCCCTGGGAAATGCACGAACCAATGGCAGCGCGGCGTAACTGCGCGAACCAACCAATGTGAAGGCCACGAAGCTGAGCGCAGAGACTGGCAAGTGGGCGGGACATCTGCCTAAAAAAGATTCAAAAAGCAAAATGAGTCGTATGCTCTCTGAACCACTTTTCCTGGTTCGGAGGTGTTGCTTTGGGTGTGGAAAGACAAAGAACCGATTTGAAACTGCCCTGCTGCCTTCCACCAGCACTGCCTTGGTGGAAAAGGGGTAAAAGAGGAGCAGAGAGGTTGATCACTTGACCCCATAATCATGTCTTGGTTTGAGGATGACTGTAGAGTCACCTGGTGCAAACTCCAGACAGGAAGTGTCACCAACATGCTTAACTGATGCCAGTGCTAACAACAGGGCAGTTTTTAACATGAGTGGTTTTAATTTGGCTGTCTGTAACCGTTCAAAAGGAGGCTCTTTCAGTGCCCGTAAGACCAGAGAAAGGTCCCAGGAAGGCACCTTAGGGGGCCTAAGGGGGTTAAGCCTTCTGGCTCCCTTTAGGAAATGGACAATCATGTCGTTTCTGCCTACTGACTGACCAGCTATCTTTGTGTGGAAAGCGTCAAGTATCTGTAATTTATCGCATGGTAATTGGTCCTGGTTTCTGGCAGAACACATCCAGAGAGCGCTGACCATTTGAGTGCAAAGAGACACAGAGTGGACAGAGATCTAGCCTCACTTACAGTTCTCAGGACACACGCTGGGAGGTCACTGAGCCCCCTTTGAGGGGCCACACATGTAGTGCCCACAATTTGTGACATTACTGGGTTTAAACATGCCAGATTGTCCCGTTTGCCTAGGAAAGGAGGTCCTTCTTCAGGGGAATTAGCCATGGGGCTGCTGATAGCAGCTGAATCAACTCGAGAAACCAAAGATGGATCTGCCAGAGTGGGGCCACTAAAAGGACTGTGGGATCACTCTCCCTGCTTCTTTTCAAGCCTTGGGGAAGGTGCAGGACTGGAGGAAAAGCATAAAGCAGTAGGCTGGGCCATTTGTGGGCCAGTGCATTCTTGCTCTTTGAAAAATATATTGGGCAATGAGAGTTGTCTTCAGAGACGAATAGGTTGACCTCTGCTTTCCTTAAAAAACTTCCCATATCATCTGAACTGTCTGAAGATGGAGAGATTCCCCTGCGGCAACCAGACCCCAGGAGAGTATGTCTGCTCCCTGATTTGGCTTTCCTGGCACATGCACTGCTTTTAGCGAGTGGAGGTTGCACTCTACCCATAGGAGTAGACTTCTGACCAATCTCAACCTGAGTCCGCCCTGTCGGTTTATGTAGGAAACCAATGTTATGAATCCGTGCGGAATAGGACATGGTGACCTGTAAGATGTGGTAGGAAGATCTTGAGGGCTAACACGACTGCCAGCCTTTCTTGGCAGTTTATGTGCATCCGTGACTCCGTGCTCGACCATGAGCCAAAGGCCGGGTTGCCCTCGTGCACAGCTTGTGTTGGAGGCGTCCGTAGTGACCACTACTCGTCTCGAAGCTGTCACCAAGTTCACCCCTGACTCGTAGATGCAGGATTTCAACCAAGGGGCCAGGGCTTTGACACAACAGTGGTCCACATTAATCCGTAGTTGGCCTGAACACCAAGCTTGGGGAGGAACCAATAGTTTCAGCCAGTACTGCAGTGGGCGCATGTGCAGCATACCCAGCGGAAGTACTGGAGAAGCTGATGCCATTACGAGTGTGCAAGCTGCTGGATAATCAGAGCACGCTCGTTCAACAGATGCACCCTCATCTGGGTTGAGTCTAAAATCACCCCCAGGAAAGAGATTATCTGCCTGGAAAGCAACAAGTTATTAGCTGTATTTATTTATCCATCATACAGAGACAGTGGCCCATTGGTTTTTCTGAATTGACAGGCCAAAGTGAGAGACTTCCCCTCCATATATGGCACTTTTTTCTACTTAATTTTTTTTTTTTTAATTTGAACGCATGGATCTGCAAAAGGCAAATATCCACACAACACAGCTTCTGACCGGCTGTAGAATGTACAAAAGGTATAGTTCCCTTTCAGTCAGTCACTCTCGTCGCCACGAGACAAATAGGAATCTCGCTCGCAAGAGCCAATCTACTTAGAGTACAACTGAAGGAGCCAATGCACATTGGCATGCAATAATTGCACCAGGCGCTCATGCCACGCCTTGCGGGTATAAATGAGACAGGTGATTGCATCAGATTATCCTTTTGCTTTGGAGCCGAGTGGTATAGTCTTATGCCAGATATCACTGCTCACTTTGCAGTTCGTAGCTTATATAACAAATAAAAAAAACAGCTCACCTAATGCTGTAAACATACAGAGAGCCCTATCAGCTGGCAGTGTTATTTAAGGTTAAAAATAACTCAAATGGCGTTTTTTTAAATATAATAACAACTTTTTTTGATGATATAAATACAAATATAAAAATATGTAATATGGTACACTACACATATTTAGCAAAATACTCTCTATAGCTCTTTTTTTTCTAGCCAACTGATGTGCTATATAGCCTATTATGATCATTTAACGGCTTTTCTGAGGTAAATGTTATGTGACATAATTGTTCTCCAGTTGTTTTATTGACCCCTTTGTTAGATTGATTGGTCGATATTATGTATGAGGAATATACATTTAGGTAAGTTGTAGGCTACATTGTTTTTACAATTAGCTAGTAAGTTAGAAATGATCGGTCCAAGTGCAGCTAGGGATCTGTCACGTAACATTTTCAAGAGCCAAAACGGCATTTATTGTTTGAATTTCGTAATAAAAGTGACAGAATCTGAGAGCTGAGATTTTTTTTAAAGATAAAAACTAAAACAGGAGGTTAACCTGCTCTGTCTAGTCTGTTGGTCTCCGGCGCTAATTTTGGCTAACGTAGACTCGCTGTATTTGCTGATGCTGAATCGTCTTTAGCACACAATACATTCATTACTAATTTTAAGTTAAACGTGTGTTTAAAGTACACCTGGGAAAACTCACTTCACCTTCAGGGGCTCTGGGGCAGCTCAGTCTCCCCAGTGGGTTTGTTGGGCTTTGCACCGCTGCAGACTCGCTGTGTGTGTGTGTGTGTGTGTGTGTGTGTGTGTGTGTGTGTGTGTGTGTGTGAGAGAGAGAGAGCCAGACTGAGCGAACGAACACCGCTCTGCACGTTTGAATCATGGACGTATCTGAGGGGCGGGGGAGGGGTATTCTATTTGTTTTAATTTTAATACATTTAAAATTAAAAATTAAATGGTTTACTTTTGGTAAAATGTATTGGACATACTGGCAGTTCGGGTTGTTTTTACAAATAGGACTACAGTTTTTGGAACATCAAAATTAGGGGGGCAGCTGGGGGGGCAAGGCTCTGGGTGGGCAAGGCTCTTGCCCCCCTGTAGATCTGCCCCTGCAACTGGTTTGGTGTGCTAGGTGGAGAGCGCTAAAAAGCCTTTCTCACTGCTGTTGAGAGCATCCTGTGAGAGAGAGTGCACTTGACAGGCTGCACTATTTCCCTCGGCCCCACTGCACTGTGTCACCTCGGCCCCACCCCCTGCGTGTTTCAGCACCAAAGAGAGCGTGCTTTCTAAAAGAGCAACACAGATAGAGCTTCCCCCAGGGAACCAACCCCCAGGTAACCCTCACTCCTCCCGCACTCCGCAGCCAGTAGAGCTGCGGTTGGAACGTGGTGGTCCATCCTCGAGATGTGTACCACTCGTATCCTTCGGGGCTCCCCATGATCGAGATGTTCGTCGCTGCATCGGAGGGATGGTCAGAGTCTTCGAGTCTTCCGGAGATGACATTTCGACGCAGGCAGCTCCCTCTGGAAGATCCGCTGTGCCCGATACTGATCTGGAAATGATGGCTATGCTTTCCCGGGCCACCAAGAAGGTTGGGCTCATGTGGAAACCTTGCCATTGCTATGCAACTGTGCCCTGACTCCACTTCCAGGGGGAACCCGTGTCTCCCCTCCCGGGCCTGTAAGTACTCCTCCGATTTGACCGGGAAGGCCTACCAGGCTTGTGGGGAGGCAAGTTCCCATCTCTGGTTGTGTCTGGCTGACATGAGGGATACAAATAAGATCAAGTTCCTTAATGAAATAGTGTCCCAGACCTGTCTCTTTTGGCGACGCGTTCCAGAACTTCTTCCAACAGTTCTCGGCCGCACAGAAGCAGACTGAGGCCATCAGTCACATCATGCCACTGCAGTCAGCTGCTGTCAGCCTGCTCGCCGCAGAGGGCCGCCTGTGTCTGCTTCCACTCCCGTGTCACAGCAGCAGCCTCCACCCAAGCAATGTTGCATCCTCCCGGGCGCTGGCACGTGGCGCCTCGCTGTCAGACATCTGTAGAGCTGCGGGCTGGGCGACACCCAACACATTGGTTAGGTTCTATAGCGGATGTGTAGAGTCGGTCTCCTGCTGTGTTTTCACCTGAAATGAGTAGAAGCCGGAAAGGCCCAGCTCTTGTCAGCTTGTCTGCACTTATGTTTTCTCCAGAAACAAACTCTGTGAGTCCTCCACCGCCCTTGGTGCCGGGCGTGGCAGAGTGTCCGGCATCATGCCTCTTGCCGCTGAATGCTTGAGAACCAGTATTGGGCTTTGGCCATGTGAGTGACCCTGCAGGGATCCCACATATGTGTTCCACGGTTGCTCTTCCACGGAAGCCCACACCTTTCCCTTGGGAGAGCCCTCCCTTCGCTGGGATGGAGCCCCCTGGCTCGGCGGACCTCGGCTCAGCTTTGTACTCCACATAGCTCCCTCGGGGTACGATGCGTGTTCTGCAGCCACCCCTTCCACCAGGGCACACTTTCCCAGTGTTATTCAATAGTCTTTGAGTGGGTCATGCGGAACAGCAATGATGGATTTCTCGGTGTGAGCCCCATCTCATCAGGTAAGAGAGCCCAGGAAGCTCACACAGGGCACTGGAAGAGGGCAGAATCCATGCCGCTTTGGTAGGGATTCCTATTTGTCGTTACTCACAGGTGGCGTAGAGAGTGACAGATTAAATGGCAACGTCTCAGTTATGTATATAACCCTCCTTCCCTGAAGGAGGGAAAGGAGACACCACGTCCCGTCGCTATGTCCTCTGTCCCTGCAGGAGTGCCAGTTTACCTACTCGGCCCCTCAGCAAAAAAAATAACCTGATGTAATCACCTGTCTCCTTTATACCTGCACGGCTTGGCATGAGCACCTGGTGCAATCATTGCATGTCAATGTGCATTGGCTCATTCAGATGTACTCGAAGTAGATTGGCTCTTGCAAGCAATATTCCTATTCGTCGGTACTCCGACGTGGCTTCTCCGTTCCCTCCTTCAGGGAACGAGGGTTACATACGTAACCGAGACGTTTCTGCAGCTCTATTAAGGAATGAACAGCATTTTGACTCTGAATTTTGTTTTATACAATCTTGTGAAATTAACATTACAAGTTCTGAGGTGAATGTAGCTGAAAACAACCACGAAATGAGGTAAAGTGGAAAACAGCAATTCTCACAACTACAAACTTGTCACTTTAGCACAATCACAATTTACCTTGCCGGTACTAACAGTGAAGAAATAAGGTGTTTTGGAAGAAACACATTTATTAAAAATGTTGTTATCATTACTTACATTAATATTGCAGAATATAAATCACTTGTAAAGCTAGAGGCTGTTCGTATTTTTGAAATACGTGTTTACACTATTTTTTTTATTTATTACAAATTCAATAGTTTATTATGGTTTATATATTTTAGAACCAATATACCCATGGTAATGAGAAACATTGTTTTACCTGTGACTACTATGATCTTACAGTTAAATGAAACTGCCCTACAGTTAAACTCAGTTAAAATGTTATTCTAATTCAATAAAAGAGCTTTAAAGCCTGGATCCTACAAATTAAGGACAACGCTTTTTTCTCTTTAAACGTTTTATGAACTTTTAATGGATCTAATGACATTTAACTAAATGTTATTTTAATATGAACCTCATGAAAGATACATATCATTGTCTTACATAAAAAAGGTGTTAAATCTAGAAACTTTGATTGCATTTAAAGGGGTAGTTCAACCCCAAAATGTGACCATTTACTCACCCTAATAACATTCCAAACCTAAATGAATTTATTTCTGCGTAACATCAAAAATAAAACAATATTCAATGGTAGCCTAACCAAAATGGCTTGGTTGCTAACTTTCTTCAAAATATATTTTGTGTTTCACAGAAGAAAGTCATACAGGTTTGGAATGACATTAGGGTAAGTAAAGTAAGTGATTAAGTAAATGATGACAGAATTTAAAAGCAGTAATTTCACTGCATCCTAGCTCAAAATCAGCACTTTACTGTCAAGTGCTTTTCTGTGTGACAAAAGTACAATATCAAGTTTGTTATCTGCATTTTCAGTAAATTCGATAATTTCCATCATGATTTGTCCCTGTCCTAGTTTTATTTATTTGCTCGAATTTAAGGCCCTACACCCAGCAAAAACTAAGGAAACAGGAAACTCATGGGCCGGTAGGGCTGGGTTTGCCATGGTCGAATTTTGGCCCCAGTCCAGCCCTGCATTGAACGCAAATCTCAAGACAAGTCTGTGACAGGGAATAACTTGAATATGAAAGTAAGCATATTTCAGATCCACTGAGAAAAACCAGTCCAACAGGTGAATCTGCATGATGATCTGTCTCAACATTAACATTTTGAAGGGCCGTTTGATTAGGACCCTGTTCAGATGTCTGAGGTCTAGGCCTGACTTGCTCTAGGTTGGAGGTACCGCCTCTAATGCCCCTTTTTCCAACAAGCTGTTTACTTGGTTTTGAGGACATGAGACACTTTGCTCTTCACCAAAGTGTGTATGTTTGAATATGTATTTATAATGTTATGAGGGGGAAATTCACGAGTAGAAAACATAAGAAATATGATTTATAGCTAGGGCTGTCGCGGTAACCGCACTATTGTAAAACCGCGCTATTGACAAGACAACCGCAGAGAAAGGAAAGCAACCGCAGAAACCGTGGCAACCGCAGTGTTCAGTTTTTTTTTTTTTGTGGCCTTGTTTTATAATGCCACCACGTCGCTAGTTTGGGAACATTTCGGCTTTCAACCCAATGAAAAAGGCGAGCCAGCGAATTTAGATGAGCTGATATGCAAAATTTGCTGCAAAAAGGTTCCTGTGACACGCGGCAATACATCTAATTTGAGGCATCATCTCGCTAATTGTCATCCAGCCGTTGAAGCGCAGCTGCCCCCTCAAGCATCAGTTCGCGGAGCAACTTCAAAATGAACAGCTGAGGCCGGTACCAGCCGACAGTTAGGAGTACCTGAAGCCTTTGCAAAATTGGTCAAATACAGCCGTGAAAGTAACAGGCATAGAAGCCTTACAGCCGCTGTTACAAAATATCTAGTTCAGGAGATGGTTCCGTTTAACACGGTGGAGAAACCAGCATTCAAATTAATGCTTCAACAATTTGACAAGCAGCACGAGTTTCCGGACAAAACATACTTTTTTAGAAACTGCTGTGCCGAAAATGTACAGCACGGTAAAGACATCGATCAAAAGCGAGCTAATAAATGTCGACTACTTTTCTGCCACAACTGATATGTGGTCAAGTGTCAATATGACTCCTTATATGAGTCTAACGGTTCATTATCTCAGCAAGGAATGGACTCTGAAATCACGCTGCCTCGAAACGGTGTTTATGCCCGAAAACCACACATCCGACAATATATTTCCGATGCTCTTCGGCACGCATTTGAAGAGTGGTCCCTGGATGAGAAGAAGCTGGCCTGTATCAAAAAGCTGAACTGGCCATGGCTGAACTGCTTTGGTCACAATTTACATTTGTCAGTTACAAATGCAATGGCAAGCGTCAAGGACCGCACAGCCCGAGCAATGGGCCTGTGTCACACATTGGTCAGTACATTTTCTCAGAGCTGGTTGAAGAGAAGAGACCTAGCGAAAGCTCAAGCGGAACTTCAAATTCCTCAGCATGGCCTCATACTGGTAAGTTATAAAATGTAATCTAAATGCTAACTTATTTATTATGTAAGCTAAAAAAAAAAATACAAATGTAACCTATATGAATTAAATTATTAAAAATAAATAAACAATAGCTTATTGTAAAATAGGCTAGGCTCGTCTGTTGATTAAATGTATTTTTATTTTATTTTTCGTTTAAAATAAATGTTTTACAAAATAAAAAACAAAACAAAAATGACATTAAAAGGTCAGATATAGCCTATCCACCTTATTTTTAAAGGAAATACGTACAAGGCCATTTGACAGTTTTTTTGTGCGAGACGTCTGGCACTTCCGGTCTGGCATTTCCTAGCGAAACAACTTTTCATCGTAGAACAAGTGTTCGTTCGTAACAACTAACTCGTCGTTATGGCTTCGAGGAAGACCGGGATTGTTTGTGCAGTTAGAGGTTGTTATAATAACTGGTACAAAAGAAAGATTTACTTGGAGCAGGAGTGTTTTGTTCATCAAACGCGTACGAGAGCTGAATGTGGATGCAAGGCGTGATCCGACCTTTACCCCCCGCCGAAGAATGAGGAATCCCTTCGCCTGTGGTTAAAAGCTTTAAATTTGAAGAAACCACCGAAGCGACCGTATGTTTGTTCTTTTCATTTCGTGCACTCAAGACCTACAGAAGACCATCCGATACCAGAAAAGTGGCTGGGCTACGAAGTCCCGATAAAAAATCCAAGGAGACGTGTTAAGAGGTTAGCAGAGACAGGTAAGATAACGGATTTTTAATTGCTACACAGGGCAATGTTAAAGGAACTATGTATATCACTGACAACAGTATATTGTAATTTAATATATTTTTATTTTTTTCATCCCTGCTAGTAAAAATTGGAAGCAATAAATGCAATATAATTATTTGAATTAGCACTAATACAGGTGTTGCTATATTAGCTTGGTGCTAACGTAGTTTAAAGTAGTCTAGGTATGTTTTATGTTGTTTGCTAAACTGGTTGTGGGCTTATGTGGTCTTGTGTTTGGCAGATGACTGCCACTGTGATGAGGAGGCTGACCCTACCGTTCCAGAGTCCGAGTCACCTATGCATAAAGATGCTGACACCCAGTGGGAGGTTCAGGCACTGATGGATCACACCTACACATTAGGAGAAAAGTTGAAAGACGTATGCGACAGAGAAACACAATGTGGTGGAGAAGAACCCCTTGCCCATGCCATCCTGAAAAATTAAACTAGCTGTGTGTTGTACACAGGCCTGTCTCTCATTGCCTTTTTTGATCATGTTAAATTTCTGGAACAGTTCTATAAAGCAAACTTTAAGATGTACGTAATGGATCAAATATTGATGACCATGATGAAACTTAAGTTGAATCTGCTCCAGGGTGATCTTGCAGAACGCTTTGCTGTGTCCCAGGCATGGGCGTAGATTACGCGGGGGACGCGGGGGACGTGTCCCCCTCACTTTTAATAAAATGTATTTTCGTCCCCCGCACTTTTACTGGGTCTCACCGATCCTAGTCGACCCGCTCCGAGCGGGATCCGAACCGGCGTTACCCTGCGCGGGGGCGGGCAAGTTAACAGGGACGCTAAAAACAGATTTCTTTAATCTGGGTTGATTGCGCGCTTCTTGAGGTCACGGGCAAGTGTATTTACATTGAAACCAATGTGAATACATCAAGATTTAAATTCAGAGACAAAAAATTATCTATGCATGACCTGTCATTTTATTCGCGTCTAAATATGAGGGCGCTCTCACAGAATGTCAAAAGCGGATTGGTAGAGGTAATATCCAGTCACGCTGGAGCTGCAGCTGAAGGAAAACAATCGTTATGAGTTATGAAACGTGACGACGACAATCAGACGATTGCGACAATATATGCTTTATGTGTGTTTTTCAAGTCATCTCAAGGCTATTTATTGACAATAAAGTATAGGCTATCATATGAATAATGCAGCTTTTAAGGTTTAGTATCTTCTGCTCAAGGCTGCATTTATGTAATCAAAAATAGTTCAAACAGTAATATTTTGAAATATTATTACAAATTAAAACAGCTTTTTTCCTATGTGAATATAGTAATTTATTCCTGTGATCAAAGCTGAATTTATCATCATTACTCCAGTCTTCAGTGCCACATGATCCTTCACTATTCATTCTCATATGATGATTTTATAATCAAGAAACATTTATGATTATTATCTGTGTTGAAAACAGTTGTGCTGCTTAAAAATGTTGTGGAAACCATCATAGCCTACATGTTATTTTTCAGTATTCTTTAATGAATAGAAAGTTCAATGGACAGCATTTATTTGCATTCATTAAATAAATTATTATCTTTTGTAATATTAAAAATATCACTTGTGATCAATTTACTGCATGTCTGATCAACAAAAGTATTAATTTCTCTCTTTTTTTAATTTTACCACAAATGTTTAGATGATTTCCACAAAAATTAAGCATCACCATGAGCAGCACAACTGATAATAATCATAAATGTGTGTTGATCATCAGATCCTCATTTGAGAATGATTAGTGAAGGATCATGTGACACTGAAGACTGAAGTAATGATGATAAATTCAGATTTGATCACAGGAATAAATTACACTTTTCTATATCTTCACATAGAGAACAGCTGGTTTACATCAGAATATATCTATATTTTTTTTACATTGCACAAAATCTATGGAGTCCTAATGCACAAGTGTTTGTAGTATATAAACCAATCATAAAATTGGCACAAAAAATAGGAGAATAATATTATAGATATTAATTAGTGGTTATTGTTCAGCAGTGTATTTGATATCTTGCCCAATTAAAAGCAAGAGATGCAATAAATGATATTGGTCCAAAAAAAAAAAAAAATTCTGTCCCCCTCACTTCTGAAAAGATGGCTACGCCCCTGGTCCCAGGGGTTAGTGAGCAGGATCCTCTCCTTCTGGATAGACACAATGGAGGAGCACATGAGAATCTACATTCCATGGCTGCCACGGGAGACAATCCGGAGCACAATGCCTCAGTGCTTCAGGGAGAAGTTCCCCAGCACCACCTGCATCATTGACTGCACTGAGACCATCCTGCAGAAACCACACAACCTTGACTCCAGAGGCGAGTCATACAGCCATTATTATTCTAGCAATACTATAAAGTATTTAGTTGCTATTGCCCCATGTGGGCTTGTTATGTTCATTTCTCCTGCTTATGGAGGCAGGTGTAGTGACAAGTTCATCACTCAGGAGTCTGGCTTCCTGGAGTATCTTTGTCCTGGTGATGAAGTGATGGCAGACAGAGGCTTTACCATCAGAGATCTGCTGTTTGAGAGAAGGGTTAACCTTGTTCTACTAGCGTTCACTCATAAAAGAGAGCAGTTGTCTGATGAGGATGTAACTGCCACAAAAAGGATTGCGAATGTGCGCATACATGTGGAAAGAGTTATCAGGAGGCTCAAAGTGTTTAAAATAATCTCCCAGACTGTACCTATCAACTTGGCACACAAAATGGACAAAATCCTCAGAATCTGTGCAGCCCTGGTAAACATGCAGGGGGAAATCATCCATGAGGATGCTGAATGAGCCTGGACATTTACATGTCAAAAAGATCCGGATTTCCACTGTAGCTTAATATTTGTAAATAATTATTTTTCAGGTATCTCTATTCTCTATCTCTATTCTGCACTGCTGATTATTTTCTGTAAATCAATGTAATTATAATGCACAAGCAGGTGTTTTGGATCTCAGGTTTTATACTAAATAGTCTGTGTTTGGCACCTTGATGTTTTTTATTTTTTTTATAATTTTTCAAGTATTGTATAATAGCAACTTATTTTTAAGACTACTTAAATGTTTACAGATACAAAAACATGCTATTTACCTTGTGTCCAACTAAAATGTGTATTATTACATTTTTCAATCGGTTTTAATTTTAATTGCTATTTAATTGCTAATGTAATTTGTTATTTAGTCGTATTTTGATTGAGTGGATGTTGTCCTAACCACATGTAAATAACAAAGTGTCATGACTCATGTATATAAAATGGCAAGAAAATACAGTATTTCACTAATGGAATTTATTAACTCATGTCATTTGTTTACATTGAATGTAATTACAATAATTCACTTTTAAAATAGAAAAACATCACTCAATTTAAACATTTCACACATGTATGGCATTATTTCTAGGCCATTTAATTTATTATACATATTAATTATAATCACAATTACTACACTCTAAAAAATGCTGGGTTAAAAACAACCCAAGTTGGGTTGAAAATGCACCGACCCAACAATTGAGTTGTTTTAACCCAATGGTAAAGTTGTTTTAACCCAGTGGTTGAGTTGTTTTAACCCAGTGGTTGGGTTAAATGTTGTTTAAGACAACCCAATTGCTGGGTAAGAACAACTCAACCATTGGGTTAAAACAACCCAATTGTTGGGTCGGTGCATTTTCAACCCAACTTGGGTTGTTTTTAACCCATCATTTTTTAGAGTGTATTAAAATGGCAAAACATCACCTTAATGTGTAAAACTGAGCACAAACTATAAAAAGAAAAACACCAAGGAACTAGCTTAACAAAGGGTCAGCGGAACAACTATTAAAAATTAGGTATCTGCACACATCACAGACACAGGGAAGCTGGTGTCTGGCATGCCCATACAGCAGGTTAAAGACTACAACATGAGTCTATTTACACATATGGACATATTTATGGGACAGTACGAGTCTGCCTGACAGAAACTCATCTACAATCCTTGGTAGCATGTGACTAAAATAGAATAATACTCCAAATCAAATGGCACATCAATGACAGCTTTTTCAGATGGAGCCCAGACTTGCAGCTTGCATCTCTCTAGTCTTGTACAAAACATACCTTGTTGGACTTGAAGGTAGTAACCACGGGATCCATTTGGTTGCAGCTGTGGAGCCCCGTCCACCATCTTCACATCTGTGAGCTTGCTGGAAAACACTTCAGCCAGAGATGCACAGTTCTTGGTAAGAACAGGACATTTAATCTCCAGCAGCTCTGTGGAGTTAACCACACCATCTGGGCTGGCAGAAAGCCATGGTTCTGTGACACTAACTACAGTGCCTCTCTTCTCAACACTAAACCCACAGCTCTCCATCCATGCGTAGGCCACCTCCTCATTCTCCTTGCCATACCTGGTGGCAGTGTTCCCATGGAACCTAGGAAATAGGTGATCTCTAAGAAAATTATCTGGCTTAGTAGATGCACGCATGGGGACCGTTTTTGCAGAGCTAGCAGTTACTCTTAATTTACGTGCATCAAACAACAAGTGGGAGGCACTCTTGGAGGCGTTCACTCATTTTAGTGAACGCCTCCAAACTGGCACATTTATCCCCATCTAATTTAATGTACGTATCATAAAATGACATGCATTTCCGGCACTGTATGTCCGTGCCATGTTCACTATGAGGCTGCTGGAGCTGTGTGGAAGCTGCTGGAATTTGATCTGGTTCAGCAGAGATGCATTTGTGCAGAAGGCTGCCCACTGGAACATTGGCGACTTCTAAGCTCATCTTCAGTGCTTCATGTGAACTTTAGGCAGGGGTTGGCGGTAGAGATGGAGAGATGGGTAGGATGTTCTCAGAGACATCAGAACTTTCTTTGTGGTGCCTGAAACATATATTTGCCAACCTTTTTGGGACTAAATTGCGCTGTGTCCCTGAGTTCCAGTTGCGCTGTTCATCTGTGCAGGACAATCCAGTCAGATCTTTGGACACTGCAAACTACACCTTTAACAAATTTTAAATAGAACAGTTACATATTATTAATGTATTACAGTACTTGGTGTCACAACACTTATATAGAAAATATGGACAGTTTATGGTGACAACTGTCCATATTTTTTAAATTCACCTTGATGATGTACTTACCAAAATTGCCATTCGAGATTAGACTGGTATGAATTAGAATTAGTGAAAATAAAAACTTACTTACCACCACAGGAAGTGGTGGTTCACCAAAATGTGGTGTGCTGACAGAATTTTACATTTAGTCAAACTTGAATGACCTTACCTTAACCCAAGCAGCATCAATGAACAAGATATTATACTTTTACTTATCTGGAAAAGGTGCGCCATCTGTTGATTAAAAAATAAAAACAATAGTCATACACTAAATATTATTTTACAAATGCCTTAGCAGCCAATGTTTTCATCAGCTCTTTAGCGCTGATACCCAAACAGTAAAAATACAATAGAAATAAACTTGAAGCTTCAATGTAAATCTAGCTTAAATTTTAATGTGACAAACTTGCATCAAGAGCTCTGTGGGTACACATCAGATTGGTACAATGTGTCAAACTTCAAAACTAAATATTATGAGGTAGACAACAGTTCAGTTACAGTTTTGATATCAAATTGTAACGTTAGTTCAATCCCAAACATTTAGCATGGCTATCTATATAAAATAAACTGACTAGCAATCTAATCACAACGAGGCAACAGCTAGTATGTTATGGCATTGAACCATATACTGTATATAAAACTATATAGCCTAATTAGCCTACCTTCCATAAGATCGCCGCTGCGGGACTGCAGGATTTCCCCTGACCCGCGACACAGGAGCACCCGGCTGTCTCAATAGTGCCGGCTGATGTAGTCAGAATCCACGCAGAGTGAACGTCAGACTTGCTTTGGCTTGGTTGGACATCCGCCTTCATGAAAATCAGGTCATCGATGTTGTTATTGATTAACACCTTGCCAACTTTTCCACTGTGGAGGTACTGGTACGCCTCAGTACTTTTGTAATTGCGCATTGTAGACCCATCCGCACCAAGTGACAACACAAAATAATTAAATATGTCCTCTTACGTTATATAAGGCCACTTCTTCATGTCATCCTCCCACTCGTGAATAGTTTGAGGGTGAGGCACTGACCTGCCATTTCGATTATGCAGCGATTTTTGGAAATGTTCCCACGACATAGTCACCTAATTTAGTTCGGATAACGTTAGTTAGCGCAGGGAAGCGAGGGAACGGAAGTGCTGCACAAAAACCGGAAGTTGGACCCATGTTTACTTCCGCGTTCGAAAATAAGGCGGATATAAATTAGGCTAATTGCAGCTCAAATTTAACGTCCATATCAGTCTGTGCACATTAAAAGAATATGCATTCTTTTGCAGTCAGGATAATTTAAATGTATTTTTTGTTAAGTAAAAATATATTGAAATGAATAAATAGCCTCATTTATAATGTAGCCTAGCCTATAATTTATTTTGGTAGGCTAATTATAGGCTAGTAGATCCATTGGCTAATTTCTAGGCTATTCAATGTTCCTTTCTATTCAACTCTGTTCAGAACTGCTCTACGAGATGGGGCACCAAACAGAAAATGGTGGAAAGGGTTTTGGAGCAAATCCCAGCTATCAGAAGAGTTCTGGATGACCGGAGACACCACAATCTAAATCCAAGCTGGCAGGACATCGCTGTCCTTGAGTCCGTGAATGCAGCTCTTAAACCCGCGGCTGAGTTTACGGATCTGCTGTCTGGCGAAAACTGCGCTATCTGCAAGAGGAGTGCATCGAAGCCAACTTAAATCCACTGTCCTGGTGGCGCGATAATCAGTATAGATTCCCGCTGCTGTCCAAAGTCGCGTGCAAATATATGTGTATTTGTGCAACGAGCACACCATCAGAAAGAGTTTTCAGTGCCGCGGGATATCGTTACGCCCATGCGATCCTCCCTGAAACCGCATAAGGTCAATATGTTCGTTTTCTTAGCGCGAAACAAAGACATGATCCAGGTCTAAATCACTTTCGTTTTAAGCTTAAGTAATATTTTCGTTTGTTCTCTGTATTTTCACATGGTTTTGTTTTCACACATTGTTTTAATTCTTTCGTTTTTGGAACATGCATTTTCTTCTTTTCATGTGATACGTTAAAATTATTTGATTTCTTTTATTTTTTTAAATGGAAAAAGGCATGTTCTTGTTGCTGTTTTGCATTTAAAAAAAAAAAGTTTTAAAACATGTCTTTGTCAGTTAAAAAGCAACAATTTATGCTACCTCAACAACAGAGCTTTTATGCAATAAAATCAGGATAAATTAGGTTTCTAAAAAATAAAATAATAAATAAATAAATAAATGGCGGTAAAACCGCATACCGCGCTATTGAGCCAACCATAATAACCGCAAGGTACATTTTCTAACCGCGACAGCCCTAGGTCTGGCCCCTGAGGGGGCACAGCTCATAGAGGAGGGTCTGTCAGCAGGTGTCGTCGAGACCCTGCTCAGCTCCAGAGCTCCTTCCACCAGGAGGCTGTTAAACCTGAAGTGGAATGTGTTTCCCAGTTAACTGCGCAGTAGCTTCAGTGCTAGAGTTTCTCCAAGATCATTCCTCCGCCGGGCCTACCCCGTCCACACTTACGGTGTAAGTGGCAGCCATTGGGGCTTTCCACACACCTATAGGTGAGGGACCACTGGGAAGGCACCATTTGGTTGTACGGTTCCTCCGTGGGGTGCGGAGGATGAGGCCTGTGGCTCATTCCAGGGTTCCAATCTGGGACCGGGCATTAGTGCTCGAGGGGTTGGCCGAGGCCCCTTCGAGCCACTGGAGCTGGCCGAGGCTAAGAAACTCATGCTTAAGGTGGCCTTTCTCCTTGCCATCACTTCTCTGAGGAGAGTGGGGGACCTCCAAGCGTTGGCAGTCACGCCAAATTGCTTGGAGTTTGCCCCAGGCGGAGTTAAGGCCATCTTGCGTCCGACCCCGGGCTATGTGCCCAAGGTACCATCTAACACGGTCTATTATGTGGTTATACGTGGTTCTCCAGGCATTCCATCCCCCGCCTCATGTGACGGTGGAAGAGGGCAGACTTTACCTCCTCTGCCCGGTGTGGGCATTAAGGATTTACTTGGAGAAGTCTGCCCAG
The DNA here is from genome assembly GCF_024679245.1 of Pseudorasbora parva. Taxonomy (NCBI): domain Eukaryota; kingdom Metazoa; phylum Chordata; class Actinopteri; order Cypriniformes; family Gobionidae; genus Pseudorasbora; species Pseudorasbora parva. The sequence continues at coordinate 10,099,881 of NC_090173.1, read as the reverse complement.
TGGAGGAAGTCAGACCAGCTGTTGGTGTGTTTTGGTTCACCCAAGAAAGGGCTGCCTGCGGCAAAACAGACTATCAGTAACTGGATTGTCCAGGCAATAGCCACGGCCTATCAGGTGCGCAATCTGCCTTCACCTATAGCCGTGAGGGCTCATTCTACCAGGGGCATGGCCTCCTCGGTAGCCCTCCGGATGGGCCACTCCTCACACCTTCATTAGGCATTATAGTCTGCACCTCCCGGTGACACCAGGCACTAGAGTGCTCACCTCCTGAGTGTGCCCAAAATTGGCTTCACACCAGGAGGTTACGATGGGCGTGGCATAGTGGGTACTCGTTCCCCGAAGTGTCATCTACGATAACGGAGTGCGAGTTCCCTCAGTTCATCGCAGCAAGCTAACACTGCTTGTGACGGCATCCCTTTGTACCTTCCGGGTATGCCGTCACTCGCTACATCATGACGCAACACCAATCAGGATTGGCCTTTTTTCATTCAAGCTTCAGTAGCGTCACGCTAAGGGCGTTCCCCGAAGTGTCATCTACGATGACGCAGTTTCTCGTTCCCTCTCAGGACTTATTGTGAACATTGTGCAGTTCTGTAAAATAAATGAGATTATCGCATTTGGATCTCTCAGTTTCCTTCTAGAACCTGACAACATGTGCTTTAAGATAATTATTATATCTTATTAAAAATAATTTAAAATGGCTTCATTTGTAAATAGAGGTGGATGCAATTTAGAAATGTGTCTCCAGAACAAGATTCATACAATTGAAGTGAATGTGATGTGATTTCAGTCTCAAGCCGAGGACACAGAGCGACAGATTAAACAAGAGTTTGAGAAGCTTCATCGGTTTCTCCGATATGAAGAAGAAGCGACGAACACTGCACTGAGAGAGGAAGAGGAGCAGAAGAAGCAGAGGATGAAGAAGCTGGAGGAGATGGACAGACACATCTCAGCTCTTTCACACACTATCAAAGACATGGAGGAGATGATGAAGGCCAACGACGTCTGCTTTCTGAAGGTCTGATTTCACATCATTGATTGATTGATGATAAATGGTGTGTTTGTTCTGCAGGAGTTTCCAGTCTTAATGGAAAAGTGAGTGATCTGCTGGTGTCTCTGGTCTCTCTGGTTCTGATCCAAAGCCACTGCAGTTCTGACTCCTGAATGTTCTTCCAGAGTCCAGATCTCACAGCCGGATCCACAGATGGCTTCTGGATCTTTGATTCATGTGCCATGGTACTTGGACAACCTGCCGTTCAGAGTCTGGAAGAAGATGCAGAACATCGTCCAAAAGTCTGGAGATGATCTGCCTGTCCTTGACCCTCTGAATGATGAGCAGAAGCACTTTCAGCACCGTCACATCTCAGAGCCGATACAACAGTCTGGTGGAGCTAGAGCTAACATCTGGACACAACCACCCCGACATGGACACCCTGCCGATCGTAGACAGGCCGTATTTAACACCCTGGATCGTATATAAGACCCTGACACTTATATACAGGTGAGAGAAAAGCCCTGCATCACTGTGTGAGGATGAGGAGCATGTGTTTGTCATGTAATGAAGAAATGCAACTTCACATTCTGGATTGACAATGTCTGTTAAATTAGCGATCTGGATTTCACCACCGTAACATTTGGTTCATGCTAATTTGAAAGTGGCTTTTCCACTCAGAATTAAGAAACATCAGAATCCATTTAAATTACTTCATACATCTAAATGATTGGATGAAGTCTCTCTGTTTGTGAGGGATCAGGAAATATATAAAGAAGCTGCTCACTTGCTGAAATATACTCTTTCCATCAGAGAAAAGACACTTGGGAAAGACCATCCTGCCATAAGTGAAATTAATGTTGATTTGAGCAATTCATGGGAAATTATTTACAGTGCATCTGGAAAGTAATCACAGCTCTTCACTTTTCCCACATTTTGTTATGTTACAGCCTTATTAGAAAAGCGATCAGTTCAAATGTAAGTTTACAAATATCTTGAAGCAGGTGATTTGAAAAGCGCTGAGATAGTTATTTTTCATAATTCCTAATTTTGTTATCTAATTCCTGTATTCTGCCCAGATCCTCCTTTTTCCGTTTAGATGCATAGCCTATTACCTTCCCTCTGGCGTATGCCTTAGATGCCTCCCATTCAGCTTCTATCAGTGCTACCAGTATTAACTTAATAAAACAAAAAACAAACTGTAAGTCTTCTTTTAACGATAAACCAAAAGCCTCATGAGCTAGAAGTGAATGTTTAACCTCTATCTGGCTTTTCTCTCTTTGTCACAGTTAATATCAATTCCTAACTCAATGGCAGCATGATCTGATAAGGCAATAGCATTTATTTTGCAGTGTGTAACATGTTTTGTCATGGTGTTCGAGATCAGAAGCATATCAATTGTGGAGTGGGATTTATGACAATGTGACTAAAAGGTGTACTCCCTCTCACATGGATTTACCAGATGCCAAATATCCACTAACCCACTATCTTCACTCATCATGTGAATTGCTGCTCTGTCTTTAGGATGTAGTTAGTCAATAAATTTACTTTTGTCTATAAAAGCATCCCGCATTTGATTAAAATCTCCAGCTAGGATTATTTGACCATACATTTCCCACAATATCTTATTTACTTTATAGAAAAAGCTAGGGTTCCCTATATTTGGTGCGTAAATGTGATATAACACCAGTGCAATATTGTCTATCCGGGCCTGTAGACAGACCATTCTCCCATCACGATCTCAAACTTAAAATCAGCCACTTAGCTTATTTTATATTATTGTCATTGTTTTATAAATGCTTTCATTTGTCACTCTTCTGGCTTGGCTAGATCATAAATTTGAATAGGAATATACGAGGTTCAAGATCCCTAGCAAATGCAATACTGATCACAATCATGGTGACGTCCAAACAATTACGGTACTGAACAATATCATTTATTTCAGTGCTGTGGTTAAAGACAACTTTATCAGGTGAAGTCACAGTAAGACTTCAGCAGTATTTATTTCTGTGATGTCAGCATCCTGCCGTTGATTAACAGTAATTCGTAAAAGACAATCACACAACATGCATTCATTTTACTGTAAATTTCTGACTACAGTAATTTATTGGAACATAATACTCTTTAATCCTGTAAATTCCTGGCAATTTTTTACAGAGTGGGAAACTAGTGCTTATAGTTTGCAATATACTGCTATATGCATTGATCATGGCTGTATATTGACACTTTAGTATGGAGAACAATCCCACTTTTATATTTTAGCTTGCATATTGGTGGTTTATTAGTACTTATAAAGCATTTTAATGCTTTATTCTGCATGACCATATTCTACATCCCCAAACCTACCGCATACCTAAACTTAAACACTACAACCAGAGCCTGCCCATCCTGGGGCCGCGCCTTAACTATTAGAATAATCTGAGTGTCTGTTTACACTAAATGCAAATTGTCCACGCTATTGGCAGATCCATCGTCTGGTTGCCACAGCAGTGTCGTAGGGAGTAAAATGGGTTGCAGACACTTGATGCAAATTGACCACACGCTTCTCGCTTTTTCCATCGCAAGATTGGAAAAGTATTTATTTTCAATAAATAAGAAAAGAATGTGAAACAACAGAACAACAGAATAAATAAAATCTGACAAAATTATAAACACAGTAGCACTTCACACTAATTTTCCTAATAGAGCGGTGCAGCTATGACATCACTTTGTAGGCCTAAACATAGAAGCGAGTTAGCATTTTAGCACTTTTTGGGTTCCCTCATTCCGAAGTCACAGAATTTTTTTTAATGGGATTTTGTTTAAATAGCTGAAATATGGTCTGTGGTAAACACTTTCATGTTTAATTCTAGGACATAAAATACATCAGTTTTACCCCATTTGTGATTTTACTTTTTTAAGCTGTTGCATGTCTTGAAGAAGGTGGTTGCTTTACTTTAATGGGCCTGCAGAGGCTGTCGGGGAGATTAAACGTCATAACGCCAAACACGTAAACTCAATCTGCTTTTACAGCCTCATTATGATCATAATTGTGCTCTTATAAACTAGTCTAACAAAAATGTTTTGAAATAAAAACAAAGAGTTGCCTAGCCCTAGAGCTTAGGGATGGTAACGTTGAATTCAAGTGACTGTGGTGAGTTCGTTCTGCATTTAGGCTTCAAAATTAATAAAAGTTGTGTTCATCTGTGAGAATTATCTTAATGGGCAAAACGTTAAGTATCATAAACTTGTATTGATCACAGAGCTTGGGGACTTGTCTACGAACCCCATGGACATCGCTGTTCCGAGCTTGAGACGGACTTGATAATAGCGTGTAATTTTTTCACTTAAACCACAGACACCTGTTTCTGCTGCTGCTTTTAGAGGGAAAAGCTGCCCACAACTGCTTCTCTATGATCTGTAATCTGTAATCCTCTGTAAAAATTCGTAATAATTCTGTAATTCTTAAGAATAATTTGTAAGAATTCTGTATTTGCACTCGTCAAATGATTACATTTCCAACGTGTTTTCGCTTCGGTGAGTAATGTAGCCAATCAAAGACATGTTTCTAGTTCCCTTTCAGTCGGTCACTACGATGTACATCGTGACCGATGAATTGGGATCACTTCTGGGAGCCCCTATCATATTCGAGATATAGAAAACGGGCCAATGAATTGGCGTGCGTGCTTTGCATATCGCACTCGCCCCGCTGCGCTGGTATAAAGTGGAAGCAATCGCTGCGCACTGTTGTCATTCACTTCGGAGCCAAATGTCGTTGATGAAGCATCTGATTGCCTTATATCTAGCGAGCGAGAGAGAAAGAAAGCGTGTGCCGGGGAAAATCGCTCTTGTGTTGGCCAGACGGCACAAGACAGCGCGACCGCAATCTCACTGGTAAGAGAGCTAGGGCCCTATTTTAACGATCTGAAACGCAAGTGTCAAAGCGCGGAGCGCAAGTAACTTTGTGGGCGGGTCTCGGCGCGTTTGCTATTTTCCCGGCGGGATAAATGGCTCTTGCGCCCGGCGCAAATCTAAAATGGGTTGGTCTGAAGTAGCTTCATTATTCATAGGTGTGGTTTGGGCGTAAAGTGAATAAACCAATCAGAGCGGCATCCAACATTCCCTTTAAAAGCAGCTGCGCAAGTTCCATTATGGACTGTTATTTTTATGGCGTATTTACCAGGCGCACGCCAGGAGCGGTTCACAGCCGACGTGACTGATGTTCTTGTAAGAGCAGCCCTTACGAAACAAAAATATATTGCAGTATATTGGAAAATTTCATGCAATACATTAGGAAATATATTAACATATATGGGAATTAATATTTATATCTTTCAATATATTGCAATATATTACATGAATATATAATATATTTTATAATACCATCAATATATTATTCCATATATTTACAATATATTAAAATATATTTCAACTAATATATTGGTAAATATATTTTCCTTTCGTATGGGAGTGAAAGACAGAGAAGTTGTGTTGTATGGGGATGGGAGAAACCCACCCAAAATAGCGTCGGTTAAACAGTTTTTTTTGTTCCATCGATTTTTTTTCCTGGCTCTTGACGGACAAACCAATTTGTCAGATGTCCTTATATATATATATATATATATGTCTTGCCACTATTGGGCAAACAGGTCTGATCCTTAACTACAATAAGCCTGAATAATTTGTAAGCTAGATTTATGCCTATTTTTTCACATCTTCGTGGCACACCACAATGTGTTAATATTTTTTTTTTAGTGTAACAATTTATGATTTGCAAAAACAACTGTTGCATCTGTGTAGATTTCATGAGCAAAGTGTATGCGCGTTGTGCACGCTATACATTATGGTCAAGCATGCGCCCTTAAAACAGCATAATGAACAACGCGCAACGCGCCGCTGACTTTAGACTAGGTTTTTTTTCTGGACAGTGGCGCAATTGTTTAATGGAACTGCAAAATAGCACCAGGGATTGTTTGCGCTGGAACACGCCTCCTTTTTTGCGCTGAACCGTCCAGGGAGCGCAAGTTCATTCACTAGTTTAGCGACGTGCTTCTGTGGAGGGAAAAGAGGGTGCAAAATAGGAATGACACATCCGTCGGTGTTCAAAGTCAATTGCGCTGGGTGCAAGATAGGGCCCCTAGTGTTTTCACAGCAAACCTGAGAAACTGAGCAAATTGCACTATACTTACACATATACACAAGACACACAGTTGGTTCGGTGGTTGTGTTCCTTTTCTGGTGAGAGCAGAAACAGGCTGCACACAAAACCTGTTATTCTGCCGCGGTCAATCCCTGGGTGCTTCAGCACTAAAAGAGCAGATTTCCTCACAAAAAGAGCTACATGGGTGACGTGCCGTCCTTTTCAGGATGTCTTTCCACCCGTGCGTTTCTGGATGCGGTCGTTCCCTGTCGCCCGCCGACGGTCACAAGCGCTGTATCACGTGCCTGGGCTTAGAGCACGCTGAGGCAGCGTTTGTGGATAGCTCGTGTTCTCACTGCGGGAACATGACTACACTTAGGTCGAGACTCGCCTACCTTCGGGAGGGTGGAGTCCCCCTACCCATAGCTAGATTTTGGTCTATTCCTGCCCAGCAGAATAGGCCTACTTCGATGGATGGCCGGGGTGACCTGAGGATCACAGTTAGGGCAAACCCGTCGAGTGAACCTCCTCGGGACACCGACAAGCGCCGCAACCGGTGGTGCTTCCGGAGGATCCCGTCGGCCCCTCTCATGGGCGTCCGATGGTGTCCTTTGGGGCACCCACGGACAAGCAGATGTCGATCTCTGCATCAGAGGGGGAGTTTCAGTCCTCTGGGGATGAAGATTTGGCTGTACTGCCTCCCTCTGGGAGAGTGGCAACGGTCGAGTCGGACCCGGAGTTGACCGCTATGCTTTCCTGGGCCACAGAAAAGGTCGAGCTTGAGTGGAACTCTCCACCACGTCCCGAACCTTCTAGGTTGGACGATTGGTTTCTCAGGGCGGTCTGCACTGGTTCTCAGCATCCCGCTGCGGGTTTGTCTGTGTTCCCACTGGTTCAGTCGCTGGGGGCCTGGCTAGCGCTCCCCAGCCTGTCCCGCTGGCTCATCCGCACCATCAGACTCGGCTATGCGATTCAGTTTGCCCGGCGTCCCCCCAAGTTCAGAGGCGTTCACTTCAACTCTGTGTCGAAGGAGGGCGCCCAGGTGCTTCAGGCGGAGATCGCAGTCCTAAAGGACGCGATCGAGACTGAGATATATTGAGATATGAAGACTGGCTTTTACAGACCGTACTTCCTTACAGCCAAGAAAAGCGGCGGGTTACGGCCGATGCATCCGTCCCCAAGATTGGTTTGCAGCAATCGGCCAGAAGGACGCGTACTTTCATGTCTCGATTCTCCCTCGACACCATTTCTACGCTTTGCGTTCGACGTACAAGCATATCAGGACAAGATCCTACCATTCGAGCTCTCCCTGTCGCCCCGTGTCTTCACGAAAGTCGCGGAGGCGGCCATTGCTTCCATGAGAGAGCGTGGTGTTCGCATCCTCACCTACCTCGACGACTGGCTGATTCTAGCTCAGTCGCGAGAGCAGTTGTGCGAACACAGGGACATGATGCTCAAGCACCTCACCCAGTTGGGGCTTCAGGTCAACTGGGAGAAGAGCAAACTCTGCCCGACGCAGAGGATCACTGTTCTTAGTATGGAGCTGGATTTGGTTGCCCTGACAGCGCGCCTCACCGAGGAGCGCGTCCAGTCGGTGTTGAACTGCTTGAATTCGTTCAAACGCAGGACAGCGGTCCCACTGAAACAATTTCAGAGGCTCCTGGGGCACATGGCATCCCTAGCTGCGGTCATGCTGCTCGGTTTGTTCCAAATGAGACCGCTTCAACGCTGGCTCCAGGACCGAGTCCCGAGGTGGGCGTGGTGCAGCGGGTCCCTCCGTGTCTTAGTTACACCGAGGTGCCTCCAAACCTTCAGCCCGTGGTCGGACCCGGTATTTCTATGGGCAGAAGTGACCTTAGAACAGGTATCCAGGCATGCGATTGTCTCCACGGATCCCTCATCCACCGGCTGGGGTGCCACGTACAACGGGTTTGAAGTTTCAGGTATGTGGATGGGGCCTCAACTGCAATGGCACATCAACTGCCTAGAGTTGTTAGCAGTTCGTCTTGCTCTGAGTCTGACTTAGGCCGTAGCATACATAAAAAAAGGGTGGTCTACGCTCCCGTCGCATGTCACAACTGGCCTGCCACCTGCTGCTATGGAGTCAGAAGTATCTGAGGTCACTTTGTGCCAATCACATTCCGGGCCTGCTCAATCGTGTGGCCGACGAGCTCTCACGACAGCCAGTGCTTCCGGGAGAGAGGAGACTCCATCCCCAGGTGGTCCAGCTGATTTGGGATCGCTTTGGGGCCGCACAGGTAGACCTGTTTACCGCCCCGGACACGGCCCATTGCCAGTTGTTTTATTCCCTGACCGAGGGGACCCTCGGCACAGATTCTCTGGCGCACAGCTGGCCCCCGGGGCCTACGCAAATATGTGTTTCCCCCAGTGAGCCTTCTTGCACAGACATTGTGCAAGTTCAGGGAGGACAAGGAGCAGGTCCCGTTGGTGGCGCCGTACTGTCCCAACAGGACGTGGTTCCCGGAACTAGTGCTACTTGCGACAGCACCTCCTTGGCCTATTCCTCTGAGGAAGTACCTCCTGACTCAGAGACGGGGCACCCTCTGTCCCCCACGTCCAGACCTCTGGAAACTCCATGTCTGGTCCCTGGATGGGACACGGAGGTTCTAGGTGGCCTAACACAGGCTGTGGTATACACCATCACTTCTGCTAGAGCTCCCTCTACGAGGCACCTCTATGCGTTGAAGTGGAACCTGTTCGTCGTTTGGTGCTCTTCTCATCGAGAAGACCCCGAAGATGTTCGGTCGGGGCCGTCTTTTCCTTTCTACAAGATGGGTTTGAGAGAAGGCTGTCTCCCTCAAGGTGTATGTGGCCGCAATAGCTGCTAATCATGAACTAGTAGAAGCTAAGTCTTTGGGGAAGCACGACCTTATCGTCAGGTTCCTGAGGGGCGCGAGGATATTAACCCCCCCCCCCCCCCATACCCTCTTGGGACCTGTCTCTGGTGCTGAGTGCACTTCAGAGACCTCCCTTTTGGGCCTTTGCAGTCAGTGGAGTTTAAAATCCTGTCTCTAAAGACGGCACTCCTGACTGCATTGGCCTCTATCAAGAGGGTAGGGGACCTGCAGGCATTTTCGGTCAACGAATCGTGCCTGGAATTCGGGCCGGACAACTCTCACATAATCCTGAGACCCCTGGTGAGCCTGCAAGCGCTGCCTTCCGAGGAGGCAGACCCAGCCCTGGCTTTTCTCTGTCCTGTCCGAGCCCTTCGGACTTATGTGGACAGAACGCAAAGCTTTAGGAACTCAGAGCAGCTCTTCGTCTATTACAGAGGCCAGCAGAAGGGAAAGGCTGTCTCCAAGCAGAGGATCGCCCACTGGATAGTGGATGCCATTGTCTTGGCATATGAATCCCAAGACGTGCCCTGCCCGCTCAGGATTAGAGCCCACTCCACCAGGGTGTAGCCTCCTCCTGGGCGCTGGTTTGTGGCGTCTCGCTGACAGATATTTGTAGAGCTGTGGGCTGGAGGGCCCTCAAAACGTTCACTAGATTCTATAGTCTACGTGTAGACCCAGTATCTTCCCGTGTACTCACTTCAGATAGTCGGTAGCACCAGAGTGCCCGTTCTAGTGTTGGCTTGCTGTGCCACTCCCTTCCTCATGGAACGGATACGTGCGCTTATATGCTCCAGTCGAGTTCCCCAGAATAGCAAACCCTGTCGAGTCCCCCGCAACCCATGGCAGTCAGACGTGGCTGAGCATCTGACGCCAGGTCTAACACTCGTATGCATTGGTGGAACTTGTGTTAGGCTGGGTTCCATATGTTGTGACACCCACGGCGGCCCCATATGTGCATTCTCCACGATACGGCTCCCTACGGCGAGCCCGTGTCTTTCCCTTGGCAGAGCCCGCTCAGCCGCCTCAGTGCGGTGACTGTCCGCCGCCCAAGAAGGGCCGGAGCCACCCCTGGGACTTACGTATGTTGTACTGCCCACGGCCAGTCCGGCCGTGTAATTTCCACATGGCATCCCCCTTCAGGGTAGTGTGGCTTCCACAGCGGCCTCCAAGGGCATTATCCAATAGTCCACTGATCCAATAGTTCCCTGCAGGAAATTCCCCGCCCGCTTAGACGGGGTCCGAGGGACTCCGGCAGGGCGCTGGAAGTGGTAGTAACTGTGGCGTTTTCCATAGGGATCCCAATTCATCGGTCACGACGTATGTTGTAGTGACCGACTGAAAGGGAACGTCTCGGTTACGTATGGTAACCCTCGTTCCCTGAAGGAGGGAACTGAGACGTACGTCCTGTCGCCACAGTTCCTTTACCATCACTGCAGGTCGAGCCACTAGTTCGGCTCCTCAGTGAAAAACAACATTGCGTGGCGATCGCTTCCGATTTATTCCCGCGCAGCAGGGCGTGATATGCAAAGCACGCACGCTAATGTTCTATATCTCTAAGCTGATAGGGGCTCCCAGAAGTGATCCCAATTCGTCGGTCACGATGTACGTCTTTGTTCCCTCCTTCAGGGAGCGAGGGTTACCATACGTAACCGAGATGATTTCTACAACGCAGTTGGCCAATCACACGTGTTGAATTTGGAATCCACTCACTCACCGCTCGAGTGTTTGTCCGGGTGCTAAGTTCGATTCACACATGCGCCAATCCTCTGTAAGTGCAGACATTGTGAAAATAAGAGATTCATTGTATACCAGCTTCACTGCGAAACATTGTGAAATTGCATTTATTGAATGAGTGACAGCTTTTAGTGATTATTAAAAAACAGCGCACTCTGTAGGTGATATAATTCTTCTTTTTTTTAATAGGTCTATATTATATTCAGAATTTGAATAAAACCTTTGTTTTCCATTCTTGACAAGCAACCACATACACGCTTCAATACACTGACCCATCCACATATACATGCAAGATTCACTCGAAAAATTTGATGACTGACAGTTAGAAATATTCATGTCGAAATTAGGCACATAAAAATGTCAGGATAACATGACTCCCGACTGCATGTCATTATCCATGGATCACTGAATCTGTGGTAAGTTGTAAGGACCACTATATCTTGCCCAACCTTTAGTTTAAACTGATAATCATTTGCTCTAGTCGCGTTTTCCTCTATTAACTCCAGTCACGCAGCAGCTCTTATGCCACCCAGCCTTGGCTGAGGCGGCGTATACCGGCGGAAAAAAATTGACGTTGATGCATTACCTCTATCAATGTCCGTTTAAAATACGTCATCACCAGGGCTTGACATTAACACCCGCCAACCCGCCAAATGCGGTTAGATTTCAGCTGTGGCGGGTACGGCAGCATCTCCCACTAGCCACTTTGGCGGGTCGAATATAATTTACAGCTAAATGAAATGCCAAGACCTTTGTATCACAAAATTGGCTACAATTCAACTACAATTCTTTATACTTAGTGAAGGCGAGACAGTCGGAATCACGCTGAATGACACACAACAAAAGCGTTCTCTCTCGTGCGCTCTCTGTCGCACGCGTGATCAGTTCTCTTTGCTCCTGAATAGTCAAATACAAGCGCACACTGATGTCAAAATGTCCATCGCATGAACACAATCGGTTATGGCTTAAGTGTACGTAAACAGGTGGGTAATAACTGGATATGTTTCACAAATATTACATCCATGCATTCAGCAGCCCAATTAAATACCCGTCTGTCATTAATGTTAATCAAACAACTACAGATGTTAAATAAATATATACATATTAAATAAATATGTATTAGTATCTGAATTTTTTATTTATTTTTATTATTTACACACACACACACACACGCGCACACACACACATGCGCACACACACACGCGCGCCCGCGCGCACACACACACACACACACATATAACTAAAATAACTCATCATATTATCATATTTATCAAAAGCCTATCATATTACATTTCTCATATTAGCCTATTATATTGCCCACCCCTTGCCCACCTGCACATCCCAGCTGATTTACAATGTAGTCTTGATTTGGGGGGGATCACTCTGCATTTGAAAGTTTAAAAGGGTTTTAAATCTTCTAAATTAAGTAAAATGACTCAAAATCAAGTAAATAAACATGCCAAAGTCAGCTTTAAACATATACAATGTAATTTCCAAACAGCAAAATTGTGGCCAGTGAAAACGCTGAGTGGCTAGTAACTTTGGAAAACCACTAGCCACAGTGGCTGGTGAGCAAAAAAGTTAATGTCAAGCCCTTGTCATCACAGTCTGTGAGAAGGGTCTTCTCTCATGAGAATTAATACCGTAATTATCACAGTATTCACACGCAGATTCCAAACTCACTGCTCTACAATATGCTCACATTTGTTAGAAATGTGAAAAGTTTTATTTTATTTGCACCCAATTTAAATGAAAAGAAGAATATATTGTGAAGTTGTGGTAGAAATGGCATCCAAATGTTATCTTTACGAAGCTGGAAGAAGGGAATACAAGAGAAGAGCACAGGAAGAAAGACAAGCTAAAAAGTAAAGGTATGCTCTTTTTACTGTTATAAGTAGCACATAATGTATTGTGTATTGCGTGTCACATATGAGGGAAACACTGGAAACATTGTATTACTGTCTGAAGAAGTTATCATAGTTGGTTAAATAAAGCGTGCCACCTACAGGCCTTTTCAACATTAAAATGAGTTCCCCTAGAATATTGTCCCCAAGTAGCTAGGAATTTTTATTGGTGTAAACCGAGTTCTGTGTGTCTTTCTCTGCCTTTGAGAAAATGAGAGCCCAGACGAGCTGAGTAAGAGTGAGAAGTAAGTTCATTTAAGTTAATTAGTTAAGTTAAGTTGATCAGTAAGAGTTATGACCACCACTAAGAGTGAGTAACCGTGGTCATTAATGCCTGATCTGGGATCAGTGAGTTCTGATGTGCAGCTTATCATTCAAGTTCACACAGACTTTCTTTCTAAATCGTTCAATACTGTCAGTCCCGCCGCTGGCCGTCTTGATGCATCAGTGAATCGAGCCAGTGACTGAAACCGTCAACTTCACGTCGTTTCTGTTAGTAGCATGAAACAAATTTGTTATAGAGAGCGATCAGGAACACTCGTTATAATGTTCGGATCGGTCAATCTCACGTATATCTGCAGTGCACACTTGTCCAAACCGCCGTTATAATGAACGACGCTGCTCTAGTAATTATGCTCAACAGAAGCTCTTACTGTATTCATGTCGATGTCGTGTTTGTTGTTAGCGGTGGTGAAAGCATTTTGTGTGAGAAATAACGTTGCAAAGTTCACCTGTGTTTATTCAGAGCTCTCTGATACAAACAAAATAAACTCGCACTCTCAACAACTCGTTACAATAACACTTCCTCAGCCATCTTTCCCCAGCTCTCCGTCTCTCTCTGGACTGGCAGTGCTGCTGCTGCCGCTCCCACTGCACTAAACCACGCCCCCTCCGCCTCAATCTCATTTAAAATGTAAAGATGTCAGCCAATCACAACAGTGGGTGTTTTCACTGAAGACTCACAGCAGACACGCCTCTTGAAACCGAGAATTCAAGACTGAAGAGTGTTTATATCAGTATAGAAAAAATGCCTTTTATTTTTTAAATTATGACATTTTTTATGTAAAAACCATACTAACAATATAATTACACCTCAGGAAACATTATAAAATAAAATAAAAAATCCATGCCATGGGACCTTTAAGTTTAATGTTGAACAAGGTCATTGTACAGAGTAATGATGCCCTGTTAATAATAAAATATATTAATTTCAGCACTTTATATGGTCTGATTATTCGGATCGTAACACTAATAACTGTTGAAGTGTGAATACCAATGGTCGATGTAAATACTCAACATCATTTTTTTAACATTGGTGAAGTTACAAGAACTATGAACACCGAATTTGGTGTTAATGCTACGTTTTAAGAGTTTTTTAGTTAAAGGACAACTCCGGTGAGAAATGAACCTAGGGGTAAAGGTTACTTCAGCGATTAGCATATGGCTTTGTATCAGTAGAAACCCTGGAGTATATTCAAATGATTGTGCTTTCCCCCCTCATATCTCCCTGAGACGAGAGATTTATGCATTTTATTTCTGGAAAAATTCCTCCTATGATGCAAATTGACGATTTTTGCATCATAGGAGGAATGTTTGCCCAGAGGCTAAAGACTACAGCCAGCAGAGGGAGCTATTTCCGCAAGTTTTGAATCCGCGCATGGGGGATGGGAGATTACACTCAGCTGGCAGGGAGAGCTCAGCTTGCAGCTACAGGATCATTTAAACTGAGCTATGGTGAGCAATGTAAGTCTTTTAACTTCTCAAATTCATTTCTATGAAAGTTAAGCTTGCAAAGGCGTGAACTAAAACGCGCCAGACTGAACTCGCGTTGTGAATGTATGCCGCGAGTGTAGTCGCGATTACCTCAGCTCTCATCACTCCTGCAGTTAGTGCTCAGTGCAGTGATACTCGCGCGGTGACTCACTCATTATATTGAACAGACGTTCAGTTTTTAATTGTAGTGTCTTCTCTAACTCCGTCACAGTAATGAAGTTGGTGGCGTTGGGAATGGCCTCACAGGGCAGCGAAGCATTCTGGGAATTGTAGTCTTTCATCCCCAGTGATCTGTTGGGTTTGTATTTAATCAGCATATCTGCAATGTATTGAGGTCCTAGGTCATTGAGTGATTTATAAACAAGAAATAATACTTTAAAATCGATCCTTAATGTAACTGGAAGCCAGTGTAAAGACCTGAGGACTGGTGTGATATGGTCATATTTTCTGGTTCTGCTCCGAGTCCTGGCAGCAGCGTTCTGTATGAGCTGCAGCTGTCTAATGGTCTTTTTGGGAAGGCCGGTGAGAAGGCCATTACAATAGTCCACCCTACTGGTGATGAAAGCATGAACAAGTTTCTCTAAGTCTTACCTGGAGACAAAGCATCTAATTCTTGCAATATTTTTCAGATGATAGTATGCTGATTTAGTTATTGCTTTGACATGACTACTGAAACTCAGGTCTGACTCCAAAATCACACCAAGATTCCTGACTTGATTTTTTGTTATCAGACCTTTAGCCTCAAGATATGCGTTCACCTTGAGAATTTCATCTTTGTTTCCAAATGTAGTGATTTCAGTTTTGTCTTTGTTTAACTGAAGATAGTTTTGGCACATCCAGTTGTTAACTTCATCAATGCATTTGCACAGGGAGTCAATGGGGCTGTAGTCATTAGGTGACAGTGCTAAGTAGAGCTGGGTATCGTCAGCATAGCTGTGGTAAGCAATATTGTTCTTTTTCATTATTTTGCTCAGTGGAAGCATATACAGGTTAAACAGGAGTGGTGCTAGAATGGACCCTTGTGGGACTCCGCATGTCATGGATGTCCACTCAGTCTTATGGTCTCCTATACTCACATAATAACCTCTTCCTTCTAAGTATGACCTGAACCATTTGAGGACCATCCCAGAAAGCCCAACCCAGTTTTCCAGCCTGTCTAGAAATATGTTGTGGTCAACAGTGTCGAATGCAGCACTGAGGTCGCGTAGAACCAGAATTGATGTTTTACCTGTATCAGTATTTAAGCGAATATCATTTATAATCTTTATGAGCGCTGTCTCTGTGCTGTGATGCGGTCGGAAACCAGATTGAAAATTGTCAAAGAATCCGTTTGAGTTTAAGAATTTGTTCAGTTGATTGAAAACAACTTTTTCAATGATCTTGCCAATGAAGGGGAGATTTGAGATTGGTCTGTAGTTGCTCAGTATGGAGTTATCCAGATTTCTCTTTTTCAGAAGAGACTTAACTATTGCAATTTTAAGGGCGGTTGGAAAAGTCCCATAGAGAAGTGAGGAGTTTACCACTTCTAGGAGATCTGCTTCTAAACAGTTAAACACACTTTTGAAAAAAGAAGTGGGGAGTGCGTCAAGGGCGCAGGTTGATGTTTTAAGGTGCTATACTGTGTCTTCTAAAATTTTACCATCAATTGTTTCAAAATCAGACATAGTAATTTTCTGAGGTTTTGGTCTGATCTGTCTGACCCCAGAGAAACTCAAGGATGTGCTGATTGCCTTTCTGATATTTTTGATTTTCTCTGAGAAGAAGGAAGCAAACTCGCTGCATTTGCTGTCTGAGAGAATTTCTCTTGGAATGTGATTCGGGGGGTTTGTTAGTCTGTTTACAGTAGCAAAAAGAGTGTTGTTTATCTGTCTGTTTATAATATTTGAGAAGAAGGTCGTTCTAGCTTTGCCTAGTTCAACATTGAATGCATGAAGGCTGTCTTTATAGATGTTATAATGGACTACAAGTTTTGTCTTCCACCACATGCGTTCAGATTTTCTGCATTGTCTTTTCATTATTTGAACTGCTGTTGAGTTTCTCCATGGTGCCTTTTGTTTGCCACTCTTTTTCCTGACTTTCAGAGGAGCAATATCATCAATTACACTCTTAACTTTTGAGTTAAAGGAGTCAAGGAGAAAATCAACAGAGTCTGCAGATATGCTTGGTTTTAGAGATAAAGCCTTCATAAACAGCACATTAGTGTTCTCATTTAAGCATCTCTTTTTGACAGAGACAGATCTAGCTTCAATGGCAGGAGAGATTGATAAATCAAAGAAAATACAGAAATGATCAGACAGTGCCACATCCTTAATAACAATCGATGAAATGTTTAGACCCTTACTGATAAGTAAATCTAGAGTGTGTCCACGATTGTGTATGGGTCCATTTACATGCTGTGACAAATCAAAAGTGTTAAGAACAGTCATGAGCTATTTTGTTGTACTGGATTCAGCATTGTCTATGTGAATGTTAAAATCCCCAGCAATAGCAAAACAGTCAAACTCTGAGGAAATTATTGATAACAGTTCTGTAAATTCCTCAATAAAGGCTGGAGAGTACTTTGGAGGCCTGTAAACAATGATAAGCAGGATGCGTGGAGCACCTTTTAACACAATACCCAGATATTCTAGAGACAAATATTCACCAAATGACACTTGCTTACATTGAAAGACATCTTTAAAAATAGCAGCAACACCTCCACCTCTCCTAACTGCTCTAAAACACTCATAAAAGTAAAGTTAGGAGGGGCTCCTTCATTTAGGACTGTTGCACTACAGTTTTCTTCTAACCACGTTTCATTTAGAAGCAAAAAATCAAGGTTGTTTGTGGTTATAAAGTCGCTGACTAGAAATGATTTGTTCTTAAGTGAACAGATGTTTAAAAGTGCTAACTTAACAGTATTAATTTTTTTCACCCACATTAGTCTTAGTTTGACAAGTGACAGGCAGCAGATTATATTGGTTTGTTAAACGGCCTGACAAGGCCTTAGACTTTCTTTCACGTAACAGAACTGGGATAGATAAAGATGCAGGCACACTGGGTTCCCACTTGTTTTGTAAACATTTGGTAAAGTTATTGTTATCATAGCGGGGACCCAAAACACATCACTGAGAGCTGGAATCAGTTGTTTTTGGTTCACCTACAACAGATGAAGGAGGGTGTGGGCCCGGGCGTTGTGACTGAAGAAATCTCACAGGAGGAGGGAGAGCTGAGCCCACAGGCTTTGGTGATTGTGGGGTTCAACGCTTTTTGGTTGATATCTGGGGGCTCGCAGCAATCGAGTGTGATAGTCTAGTTCCAACATAAATCAGTTCCTCCATTTTCTCTGAGAAGCCCAGATGCGGGGATGCTGGAGAAAGGAATGACATGTCCGGTGAGAGGGGCTGTTGCTCTGGTGTTATCGGAAGCTGAAGTATGTTGTCCTGGCTTTGCTGTCCATTTTCAAGAAAGTCATCTTTGGTTTCTGAATCTTGGAGCAGTTCTAATCCATCACAGTCCGTCTGTGGTGAGCTCTGTGGGCAGGGCTCAGCTGGGAGTGTGTCCATGAGCAATTGTTGTGGCTGCGTGGTGTTATCATTGTCCTTGTGGGATGTGTCAACCGAATGTCCATTCAGGAGCTGAAATGAAGTCCTGTGGTCATCCATACTCTGTATCAGGTTGAGTGGTTTAAACACACAGCTGTAGGATGATGAAGGGAAAAATAAATATTGTCCTTTAGCACTCTTGCACCAAGTTTGTTTGGATGGAGGCCATTTGATGTAAACAGTTGTCTCTGACTCCAGAAGAGATTGAATTTATCGATGAAGTTCACTCCATTCATGTTACAGGTTTTTTTTTGCAGCCATGTATTAAGCCCAAGCAACCGTGAGAATCTATTTGTTCCTCTTGCTGGAAGTGGTCCACTGATGAACGGCTGAACTTTCAGTTTTCTAAGTTTTTCAAAAAGTTCATTGAAGTCCGACTTCATGAGTTCTGACTGCTCTCTCTGAATATCGTTCTTTCCCACATGAATGATTAGTTGGTTTGCAGTCTTATGTTTTATCAGAATGTTCTCAATTTCCCTGTTTACATCAGAAATGGTTGCTTGTGGAAGGCAGCATGTAGTTGTAAACTGCTGCGAATGTTTCTGACTGTAGAGTCACCCACTATCAGAGTCCTTGGCTCGGCTGCTCTCTGAGCTGAGGGCCGCTGTCTGCTCGACCTTGAGTGCCTGTTAGCATTAGTGTTAGCTGCGGGCTGATGCAATCTGTGTTCGATCACATTCATCATGTTTGGGGATTCCTCACCCACATTCATTAATACTTCAAATCTTTTTTCGAAATGTATAGACGGTGGCAGAAAACTAGTGTTTGCAATCCTTGTGTCTGGGGTAGACCATGCAACTGCAGCCATATATGAGGCTCGTGACAATCTGACGTCTCGAGTGCGTTTGGGTCTTGCCCCCTGTTTGTGCCATCGATTAGAGTGTTGATCAGTTTCTTGTTTCTCTATCTGTTGAGTAGAACTAAATTTATGGGACTCACCGGCTGTGTGCAGAGGGCGTTCATGATGAAGCTCTGCTGTGTGATTCGTCCGGTTTGGTGGTTCCGCAAATAACTTTGTTTCAAGAACTGCAATCCTTTGTAAAAGTCTATGGCAGTTTGTGCAGCAAGAAGATTCCTTAGCTAGAAGAGGCACTTTCTTATCCTTTTGATAGTAGGCGGCTGTGTTTTCCCTTCCGGAATGTAAGCTAATGGCAGGGAGAGGCTGGTCGGATGAAATATTCCACTTTTTTGTAGTAATCCAGTCAACAGAGTTTCTAGTTTTATCGTTGAAGTCAAGGTTTGTTGTTTGAGCACTGTGTTGATTTGCTGAAGTTAAGATTATGAGATAAAATATAGAAGCGATAGAGCAAAGTGCGGAGCAGTAAGCAAGAGCGTCCGAACAGTTGCGAAGCAGGAAGTCAGTAGTGATGTTGGGAGTACAAATTTTAATATTAAGACAAAACAAAAAAAATCAAAATGTAAAGATGTTCATCAACTGGACACTTGTTTGTAAAAACTCATAAACATATCTTAACTCCAATTATTACTCATTTAATGCATTTGTCATTTGGACAAAGTGTTTTCCCAATGCATGGAAACAAGCTGTTGTTACTCCTATTTTTAAATCTGGAGATCATTATGAAGTTAGTAATTATAGAAAGGTTGCAGAAAATATAGTTTTTGAATTTGATACAGTTAACCATGAAATTCTTTTTTCGAAACTATCTAACTTTTAGTTTTCATCTGATGCCCTAGCATGGATATCCTCGTATTTATCAAACAGAGAAAATTGTGTAAAAATGTAAGGGGTGAAGTCTAGTAATTTTAATTATACAATGGATGTACCCCAAGGTTCAGTGTTGGGTCCTTTATTATTCAGTCTTTATGTAAATGACCTCCCACTTCAGTGTAATGGGATACAAGTGCAAATGTATGGTTATGACAATATTATTTTTATGCATGAAAAAATCGCAGAGCTAGCAGCTGAAAAGCATGTTGCCAAGGAAAGAATTACACATTGGCTGAAGAATTTGTGTCTGACCTTGAATATTGGTAAATCTAAAGGACTGTTTTTCTCAAAAAAAAGGTTCAATCCACCTGTTGATATTTCTATAAATGGTGAAAAGATAGAAATAGTTTATGTGTTCAATTATCTTGGTGTAATATTGGATCCATATCTTAGTTTTAAAAAACATGTAAATAAAATGGTGAGGAATATTAAATATAATTTAGCAAATTTTAGAAGAATTAGACAATGTCTTTCTGTTGATGTAGCCAAAACTTTTATGCATGCCACATTCTTTCTCATATTTCGTATTGTCTCACATGCTCGGGTCAAGCTGGTGAAACTGTGGTTAAGCCTTTAAGATCCCTATAAACAAACCTTAAAAACTTTAGATAAAAAAAAAAAACCTAACCATTTTCATAATTGTATCATATTGAAGAAATATAAATTATTGAGTTTTGATAATTTAGCTTTTTTTTTGTGTAATGTTTATAACATTTTAAATGGTTTGGCTCCTTCGGTACTCAGTGATTTTGTTAGTTTCCGTCCTAATAATTCTGTGAGCTCTAGATCATCTATGAGAAATTGTGCTATTCCTTGTCACCGTTCAGCTTTTGGACCATCGTCCTTTGCTGTGAAAGCTATGACTCACTGGAATGCTTTGCCAGAGAGTATAAATGGGTGTAAATCTATTGGTTTTTAAAATGCAGTTAAAATCTTTTTTAAATTTAATCAGCTTTGTAGACATTCAACAGCGTCTAGGGGTATGATTCTCGCTTGGGGTGCGAGAGGGTCCGGGATCATATTTCCCGTGATATTAAATATATTGCTGGAGTGGGAAGTAGATTGACCATTGACTTTGCTTGTGGGGCGTGACTGGTTGATTAGGTGGTAGTGTTTGGTTCGGTGTGGCCATGGCTGATTTTGATATAGAGAGTTTTGTTGAAGCACCCGTCTGTTGCGCAGCTTAACAAGTGTAGAAAAGATGATTTGTTGTGTGTCGCTGCTCATTATAAAATTTCGGTTACGAAACAACAGCTTAAGAGAGATATAAAGAGCATTATATTGCAAAGGTTAGTGGAACTAGGTGTTTTGGCTTTGCCTGCTGGAGCAGAGGAAGATTCACTTGGCGCCGATACTCATTTAAGTATGTCTGGTGATGAGGAGCAGGGTGAAACAGCTGAGGTGGAGGATTCTGAGACCAAAGCTGTTCTGCCGCCCTTTGAACCTTTTTCCCCGATCTTTGTTAGGTCTGGAGGTGATGCCCAGTTGAAAGTTCGTTTGGCGCGTGTCCAAATGGAAGCGCACGACCGCGCAGAGAATCGTCGGGCTGAGATGAATTTACGCCTTGAAGTTCGCAGGCTAGAAATTGATGCGGAAAAGCAGGTTAAACTGCGTGAACTTGAATTGAATGCAGCTAAAAATGCACCTGTCCCAGTAGTTCCATCAGTAGCAACTGCTAGTGCTCCGTCGGGGGCTGGGTCAGCAGTAAACACCTTTGAAATAAGTAAGCACATCTCTCTAGTACCGCAATTTCGCGAAGCAGAAGTTGATTCATATTTTGGTGTGTTTGAGCGTATTGCGACTGCATTAAATTGGTCTAGGGAAGTATGGCCCTTACTTCTGCAGTGTAAGTTAACTGGTAAGGCTCAGGAGGTGTGTGCAACTCTATCCTTAGAAGATAGTTTAAATTATGACATGATGAAAGCTGGAATCCTGCGTGCTTATGAGCTAGTGCCTGAAGCTTATAGGCAGCGGTTTAGAGGCCACAAAAAGAACTTTAGTCAATCGTTCGTTGAATTCGCCAGAGAGAAAGGCGTTCTATTTGACAAGTGGTGCGTGTCTAATAAAGTCACTGATTTTAAGACACTACGAGAACTTATTCTTTTAGAAGAATTTAAGAACTGTATTCCCGAATTTATTGTTGTGTATTTAAATGAGCAAAAGGTGACTTCTTTGCCTCAAGCTTCTGTCTTTGCAGATGAATTCGCGCTGACACATAAGAACGTATTTACCACCGTTCGTTCTGATAAAATCATGTCTGTTCCTCTGCCTAACCAGTCACGACCGAAAACAAGTGTTCCGATTTCGAAGTCAAAGGAAGATCGAGAATGTTTTTATTGCCATAAGCCTGGTCATTTAATTGCCGACTGTGCTGTACTTAAACGAAAGCATCAGGGATCTGCGACCAAGAGCGTTGGTTTTGTAAAGGCTATTGATGACAGTGTTGAGTGTGATAAACCAGATTCTAGTTATGAACCGTTCCTGATGGAAGGGTTAATTTCCATTTCAGGTAGGCCTACAGAACAGGTGAGAATTAAAATGCTCCGTGACACTGGTACTACTCAATCCTTTGTAGTTGCAGGTGTATTGCCGTTTACTGAGCAGACCTTTTGCGGCAGTAATGTGTTGGTACAGGGTATAGAGATGGGTCTCGTCACAGTTCCATTACATTATGTGCATTTGCAATCTGAGTTATGTACTGGGTTTGTGAAAGTAGGTGTTCGTGAATGTTTGCCTGTGAAAGGGGTAGAATTTATTCTCGGCAATGATCTGGCTGGTGGGAAGGTTTTTCCCGTCTTGGAGGTTTTTGATAACCCTGTGTTAGGTCAGGCCGATGAGTTATCCGAGATGTACCCTGAAATCTTTCCGGTTTGCGCTGTTACCCGAGCTCAGGCTCGTAAGAAAGATGTGTTTGATTTGTCGTCGTCTTTTATTGCACCTATATTTACCGATGATGTTTTGCCGCCGGTGGAAAATAAGGCTGTTGAATCCTCTCCTGTCCGTTCGCACTGTTTGAAGTTGCCTGTGACGCGTGAGAAAATTATTTCGTCACAGACTGCAGATTTGACTTTGCAGAAATGTTTCTCTGCGGTTGTTTCCTTGGAGGAAGCACAACAGAGAAAATCTGCTTACTTCGTTGAAAATGGACTATTGATGCGTAAGTGGTGTCCCGACGTTAAGGATGATTCGGAATGGAGTGTGGTGTACCAAATTGTCATTCCTTCGTGTTATCGTCAGCAAGTTTTGTCCTTAGCGCATGATTATGATCTATCTGGACATTTAGGAATCAAGAAAACATATAATCGGATTTTGAGGCATTTCTTTTGGCCTCGCCTGAAAGCTGACGTTGCTCATTTTTGCCGCACCTGTCACAATTGTCAGATTATGGGCAAACCGAACCAGGTAATTCCTTCTGCGCCACTCGTCCCTATTCCAGTGGTAGGAGAACCGTTTGAGCATGTAATCGTTGATTGCGTGGGTCCTTTACCTAAAACTAGAAATGGTAATCAATTTCTTTTAACGATCATGTGTAGTGCTACGCGTTTCCCTGAGGCAATTCCGCTGAGAAAGATTACTGCACCGGTGGTCACTAAAGCACTTGTGAGATTTTTTTCAACATTTGGTTTACCAAAGATTGTGCAAACTGATCAAGGCACTAATTTTCTCTCTAAACTCTTTTCACAAGTTTTAACCACCCTGAATATTTCTCACAGAATTGCGAGCGCTTACCATCCAGAGAGCCAAGGTGCGCTCGAACATTTCCATCAAACGTTGAAAGCGATGCTCAGGAAGTACTGCATGGATACAGGTAAAGACTGGGACGAGGGTGTACCGTTGGTTTTGTTTGCGGCTAGAGAGGCTGTACAGGAAAGCCTTGGATTTAGTCCCGCTGAGCTTGTGTTCGGACATACCGTCCGAGGTCCTTTAAAAATGCTCAAAGAAAACATTCTGTCCTTCGATTCCAGTTCTAAAATGAATGTATTGGATTATGTCAGTAAATTCCGTGAGCGCTTACATAAAGCTTGTTCTATGGCGAGAGATTCATTGACTATTGCTCAGAAAAATATGAAATGTCAGTTTGATCGTAAAGCTCTACAGCGCTATTTTCAAGAAGGAGATCAGGTGTTGGTGTTACTCCCAGTCGTTGGTTCTGCTTTATCTGCACGTTTTTCGGGCCCTTACGAGGTGTCGAGGAAGTTGAGTGACACCGATTATGTGGTTTGTACCCCTGACAGAAAAAGAAAGTCTCGTGTGTGCCATGTGAACATGTTAAAAGCATATCATCGCAGGGAATCTCCTCAGATGGAAATTTCCGCTGCAGCTGATGTCCCAGCTCCTGTTCCATCTACCGTAGCTACAGCCTGTGGTGAAGTGACTGCTACTGGTGATGTTGATGCTGAGGATGATGGTATAGGGACCCGTCATGCCTATCAACAATGTGCTAGACTCAAGAATTCTGAGGTATTAAGTGCATTACTATCTCACTTACAACATTTATGTGAAGAACAACGGGGTGATATTATGGATCTGATTAACGAGTTCCCTTTTCTGTTTAATGATGTTCCTTCTCGCACTTCAGTTCTGCAGCATGATATTAATGTGGGTGATGCTACTCCATTAAAACAACATGCGTACCGTGTAAACGTCACGAAGAGAGCGGTCATGCGAGACGAGGTTGAGTATCTGCTGAAGCACGGACTTGCTAAGTTCAGTTGTAATCCTTGGAGTTCACCATGCCTGTTAGTCCCGAAGAGTGATGGCACCGCTCGATTTTGTACTGACTATCGGAAGGTAAATGCAGTTACCATTCCAGACTGTTTTCCTCTGCCCCTCCCATGGAGGATTGCGTGGACAATCTTGGTTCTGCTCGTTATGTCAGTAAATTAGATCTACTAAAGGGATATTGGCAAGTGCCTCTTACCTCCCGTGCCTCCGAGATCTCAGCTTTTGTGACTCCTGACAGGTTTTTACAATACTCCGTTATGGCCTTCGGAATGCGCAACGCTCCCGCTACTTTTCAGCGACTTATTAACATCGTGCTTTCTGGGGTACCAAACTGTAATGCTTATTTGGACGATTTAGTAGTGTATTCTACTGACTGGTCAGAACATGTATCTCTGTTACGGACTGTATTTGAGCGTCTTGCTAACGCTTCTCTGACCTTGAATTTGGTCAAATGTGAGTTTGCCCAAGCAGCTATTACCTATCTCGGTAAAGAAGTGGGTCAAGGTCAAGTGCGCCCGTTAGAAGCGAAAGTGACAGCCATAGCTGAATTTCCGACTCCAACTACCCGGCGAGAACTTCGCAGATTTTTGGGTATGGCTGGCTATTATCGTAGCTTCTGTAAGAATTTTTCTATCATTGCGGAACCTTTAACATCGCTCTTGAGTCCATACTGTCAGTTTCAGTGGTCTGACGATTGTCAGCATGTGTTTACTTCGATCAAAACTCTTTTGTGTAGCGCTCCTGTCTTGATGGCTCCTAACCTTGCTTCTGAGTTTAAACTGGAGGAGGATGCCAGTGCGGTTGGTGCTGGAGCCGTGCTTTTGCAGGAGGATGCGGATGGGATCGACCATCCTGTCTGCTACTTTACGCGTAAGTTCAACAAACATCAAATTAACTACTCGACGATTGAGAAGGAGACACTAGCACTGCTTATGGCCCTTCAATATTTTGATGTGTATGTTGGGTCTAACTGTCCAGTTATTGTATTTACAGATCACAACCCTCTGCTATTTTTGTCGCGAATGTACAATCAGAATCAACGCTTAATGCGTTGGTCCCTGATCGTACAGAGTTACCATTTGGTAATAAAACACAAGAGAGGTGCGGAGAACGTGTTTGCTGATGCCCTCTCTAGGGTGTAATTGTGCTATGTTATTGGATGAAACAACATATATATGTAATTTCATATATAGTTTGTTTTTATGGGTGGGAGTGTTACGGGCTGCGAGCGTATTAGATGTATTGTCTGCCTTTCTTCTCTCTGGTTGTGCTGTCTTGCTCTCAGGTCTCTGCTGATTGGAGGAATCGACTGTCACTCTTCATCAAGGTGCCGTCTCTGCTGCCAATCAAGTGCCGCCCTGGTGGATAAAGTCTTCGAGCGTGTCCTGATTAGGCAGTGTGTGTGTGTGTCAGGTGTTTCAGTTGGAGTTTGTTATTGTGAATCCTTCGTTATCTTGTGTTAAACTTCACACTTGAGTTGTCCTGTGAGATGTTGAGAGTTGAGAGTTAAGAGTAATTCAGTAGCCTACTTTCTGGGGAAATAGAGAACAGGTAAGCAGGTCGCGCGATGTACATCTTGCCCGCAGTTATCAAATGTTAAACACATCAGGTAAGCGGTGAGCGCCCTCTTTGTATTTCTTTGTTCTTATTTAGTGTAGGTTTAGTTATGGCGTCGGATACGCCGAAGATTTCGGTTTTTCTTTTCACATTTTTCTTTGGTTAGGAAGGTTAAAGGGTTTTGGGGAATTTAGTTTAGGAACTATTTCTGTTTTATTCTTTTCTTTAATTTGGCGCCACCACGTTCCTTTTCCCCATTAGTTTGTTGTATTTCTTCTTTTTATATTTCCTTAAATGCATTGTAATATAGCGCACTCACATATGGATTAGTGGCTTCGGCTTTAAGTAACAATAAATCAATTGGCCTTATCAATTTCTGTGTCTGGTCTCTTCTGCTGCCCGCTCCACTAAATGTATTTTAATATTTAAATGTTACGTGCTGACCCTAGACCTTTAAAAGTTCGTAACAACATGGTTGCTGTTTAATTGTTTGTAGTGACAGTATGTGTATGTTTTTTATTGTGTATATATGTATTGTGTATGTTACTATATTGTTTATGTTGACCTGCCAGAGGACTGCGGGTAAAAATGAGCTTTGAGCTAAATCTGGTACAATACATGGAATGGAAACATTTATGTTAAATTGTACATGGTCCTTTTTATAAATAAAGTAAAGTAAGTCAAGTTTGGTTTGTACACACTGGTGTGTAGTTTTGAAATTGTGTTTATAGTTGTGAAAAAATGGTGAATTGTTTCATAAATTGTTAGCAATCAAGAAAAACTCTAACAGCAGATAACCTTCCTGACACATTTTAAACCATTAACACAATGAATATCTCAAAATTAACACAAGTGTTGTCTCAAAACTCACACACTGATGTGTAAGAATTAAAATTTAAATTAGTTTTTAACACATGCTTTTTTACACTAGATGTGACGAAACAACAATACTTTTCTTCTTTTTTTTGAAAGAAGGGGTGCATCGCACATTTACAAATACATAAAACGTCACGAGTCAAACTGCCCAAATAAAGGAAATACTGATTTCCTTTTTTTTTATTTTTTTATTTATTTTATTATTTGAGAATAAAATAAATTTCTTCTTCCTGGCCAAGATGGCCATAATACAATTTCACAATAAACATTTAACACGCGTGATATTCAGAAAGACAGGGTAAGATCAGTTTCTGATCAATGAACTCAACTGGGAATTAAATTACAATGAAAGAGAACCGAATTACATATGAATTATTCGGAATTAATCTTTAACTCCTCATCAACTATTCATCCACCGATACGTTGACATTGGAGTATTTTACCAATTCTGATCAGGATATTACTTTGTGGCCAACGGTAATAATTTCATACATTTTATGTTCATTGCTATGAGCACAGTAACAGAATCGATCAGTTTAAGGCAATAACTTAAACACAAAGTACAAGACACTTGTATAGATGAAAAATTAATACAAGGCTTTATTGAACTATAATAATACACACAAACTAATCTAACAACGCACACACACACAGGTACACACGATAAACACCGTGCTGAACGAGTCTCCAGTCTCCAGATCTCTGGTTAATCGATGCCTGTTCATGTGTAATCCTACAACAGTCAAAGCTAAAACACTCATCATAAATCAACAAATTAATTAAAACAGCAACATGATTCATTCATTTTACACTGCAATACATTTTTGAACATATTCAAAGGAGGAATTGTATTGTTTCTAGCGGAGTAGTAGCTTGAAATTCATTCCATAGCCATGGAGCATAATAAGAGAAAGATGATTTTCCATGCTCTGAGTGTACCGTACCCTATGGTACTAATTTAATCCCATTTGATGATCTGATGCTATATTTCTTTTGACATAAGCCTAAAGGAATATGGTAACGTAATGCTCCATCCCTAACAATGTCTTTAAAATATATACTAACAAGATTTCCTTCTTTGATATTAAAAGGACTCTTTTTTGCCGAAAAAGAAAACCCAAAGACCGAAGTCTTTTCCCCAAGTATGAACACCAATATGCAATAACATCAAAAGATAACTTCTCATCAAGCCATATTCCTAAATATTTGTAAGTTGGTACTCTCTCTATATGAAGGTCACTATAATGGTTACCAAACCTTTTCTATAAAACATCAACATATAAACTTGTTAATTCTCAAAAAGAACTGTGGACAAATTAAAGAAATAAAGTATGTATTGAGAGCGATTTAATGTATCTTCAGTTGATTTAATCTAAGACTGTGGCTGAAGTCAGATGTAGTTCTTCTGTTTCTCTTTCCTTCAGTGATTCTGCTCATTATCATCAGGTATATCTTAAAAAAATCAAGCGATTATCACTCAAGTGCTCACTAAAGTATCAATTAAAAAAAAACAAAAAACATACTTTTAACACCCTGCTGGTGGTTCCCATATTAACAATGAGCTTTGTTAATTTAACACTGGGGGATTTATTGTGAATTGATTCAGTGTTAAGGTCTTCCAGTAAATGTATTTTAAATAAAAAAGTGATGTTTTATTATAAATACAGTTTTCCTTGATATAATTTTGAGTAATGATACAATAAATAAAAACTTTAAAATTATCTTTGTATCTTGGAAGTGCATGTTTATATTTTATATTGTGTTCTGCTGATAAGTGGCTTAGATTAAGTTTTATTGAGCCCTGTTAGTTTATATATGTTTAAATGTATTTATCCAAACTCTCAATAGCATCCTGATTTGTGAGCTTTCTCCATTCATCTGGAATTGTTCCATCAAATGTTGTTTCATAGTGCTCTTCCAGATCTTTCTGGAATCTGCACACAAACCACTTCCAGTACGGCAGCTCAGAGCAGTCAGGGGTGATGCTCCAGTCTGCATAAACCCCTCCTGCTTTTCTGTATTCTTTGTATGGAAACGATACATCCTTTGAAAGAAAATTTTGATCACTTACCACTAAATTTGTGCAGATATTTGCACAGAGCTTTTTTGTTTGAACATTACCCCATCCTTTAATTCCATCCACTCTGTGGAAAGGAACGCTGTGATCTCCATCATGGTTTTCTATGGTGTTGGTACAGATGGCTGCACAGAACGGGCACTGAACCCAACAGCACTGACACAAGTGATCAATCAGAAGCTCATCTGTCCTGAACTTGAGGTCCAATTTTTTGTCAAATGTCTCTGTGTTGAATCTACTGCTGATATCAGACATTATAGCAGGAAGTTCTTGCTTTATCACAGTTTCTAGGAGATTGAAATCATCAACATCATCATATTTCACTCCACTGAGGTCTTTTACAGAGAAGATCAGCTCATCTGAGAGCTGCTGTGTGAAACTCTTCAACCACAGTCCAGCATCTCCGCTGTTCTCTTTAACATGTTCAGTAGATTCATGAGCTGCTTTTATGATCTTCTGCTGCAGGAGTTTAATGTTCTCCTTCATCTTTGGTAAAACACTGATGCTGAACTTATCAGTGACGTACCGACTGACTTCATATCTGATGAAACTCTTGAAGTATTCTTTGGGGGTTTTTATGTATTTCATGTATTTGACAAAGTCCTCCTCTTCTACCAGTCTCTTCAGGATGTGTTTCTCTAGTTTTGATCTGTTTCCATTCAATGATTCACAGTTTGATCTCATCTCATCAGCCAGTTCTCTGCCCGTCTTCTTTTGGACACTCTGCTCAATGGGCTCTTTCAGTTTTTGACAGATGATCTCTCCAAAAATGGCAGCTGATGTTGCTCCATGACAGTATTTTTGGAAAATAATATAGTACTCTTCTCTCTTCTTCTCAACATATATTACAGGATCGTTGGCTTTCCTGAACATGTTCTGTTGGTCAGTAATAGTCTTGTTTGCTTTCTTACAGATGGAAAGAACCAAATCCATGGAGAATTCAATCTTGAACTCGTAGTGCACTGACACTTCCTCATGTTGCATTACTCTCTTCTTGATGTAATCTATGAGTTGTTGAATGCAGCTGATGTTGTAGCCCATCTTTGAAATGTTAAATGATATGATCAGTGTGTCTGTATGCTGAGCAACATCTGAGACTAATGCTCTTATTTGGGCTTCATCCTCATTTGATAGAATGTAACCTAACGTATTCTTAGCTGATCTGTAGGCATTTGTGATAGTTCCTGTAAAGAAGTCAATGGATTTCTTTATCTTTACGTAGTCTGAATAACTCTGCACAGTAAAGATATCCCTGTTCTCCTTCCAGTGGTCTACAGAAACACTTCCATAGACGTCACTGAGGATCTCTCTCACATCTCTCATTATGTCAATGTCTTTGATTTTAGGAGTGGCCGAGATGATCTTCTTCACGCTCTTTTCCCAAAACAAATCAAACTCTTTCTTCAGAGTTTCTACATTATTTGCTTTGTCTTTAAGTTCTAAGGCAAGTTCTTTGCTCTTTTCAAAGAGCGTGTTTTCATGATTTGTCCTCTGAGCATCAATCTCTTTCTTCATGTCTCGCTGCTGAAGGATCTCATTTAATTTCCTCTTTGTTTCTCTCACAATGTTTTCCTGAACATCTTTGATTTTGATTTTAAATGATGTTTTCCACTGAATCAGTATATCTTTATCGTTGTCTTTCTCAAATAATTCAGACATCGATTTCTCCACTTCTTCACTTGTCTCCTTCAGTTCTTTTTGAAGATCAGTTTCCTCAACCTCATGAATAGCTTCATTTTCTATTTTGTTGTGTAGTTTGTTCTCAGTTTCCCTCATGACACTGCGAAGACTCCAGGTCCACTTGCTGTATTTCGTCTCTAGTTTCCTGTAGGCTGAAATCTCCAGAGAATTTCTGAAGCTGAAGACGAATCGCTCATTCAGTAAAGCCTCCCAGAGATCTTTAATACGATCTTTTAAGTCTTTCAGAATCATTCCATCTGATTTTGAGGCATGAGACATAATCGATTTCTTTAGTTCTTGAATATTCTCACAGTAGTTTGGGTTTGGTGGTGCCATCGGTGGGCTCCCCTCCCAGAGCTGAGCGAAATACTTCACATCATTCTGAACATCAAATCTAATGACATCTCTGAAACATTCAGCATCGCTGTCTTCCTCTTTAGCAGCGAGTTTTGTCATCTCATCCAGTGTCTTCTGCAGTCGTCTCCTTCCCTCCATGTTTTTCTCTCCAGCTGTGATGTCTGAAACGTTCTGATGCACAAACACACAGCTGGGATACAGTCTGGTCTTCTTCATCCTCATGAAAGCTTGAACAACAATCTGAAGAATGTCCTGCATCTCAGATGGGTTTTCTCCAAATATGTTGATCAAGGTCAGATTTCCAAGACCAACAACAAATGTGGCCAATTCATTGTCATGATGTCTGGTTGATCTTCCAGCCAGTTCTAGAGCACGAAGCCCTTCAGTATCAACAACCAGAATATAGTCAAAGTTCATCTGTGTTTTCATCTCATCTGATACTTTGACCAGCTGCATGAAAGCTCCTCTGGTGCACCTGCCAGCACTGACGGCAAACTGTAGTCCAAACATGGCATTTAGCATGGTGGATTTCCCAGAGCTCTGGATCCCTAAAACTGACAGCACAAAGACTCTCTGGTCTCCCAGTTTCTTGATGAGTTTATCAAGAACAGCAGAGATCCAGACCAGAGGAACATGAGCAGCATCTCCATCCATCAGCTCGAGTGGAAATCCAAAGATCATAATTTCAGCTGCAAGACTCGGGAGAGATGAGAAGTTAAAGTTCAGGTCTTTCTTGTTCTTCTTCACAGATGAACATGATTCATAGATCTGACCGATCTCCCTCATGATGTGCTCCAAACCAAAGGATGCAGCTTGAAGATCCTCAGATATTCTCTCAAGTTCAGTCTGTTCAGTCTTGAGCTGTTCAGATTTATCATGACTCTCTTTCAGTTTTACAACTGTTGACCACTTTTCATTATACGTCTGGAGTAGATCAGAAAGATCAGTTGAGATATATTCATCAAGAAGGATTCCAAGATATTTCAGAAAAAACATTTTCTCATGTTCGTCATTTGAGTTCATTTCTTTAATAAAGAGCTTAATAAACGCACATATGTCAGACTCATGCTGCTGCTCACGGATTTTATTCATCTCTGTTTGTTTTTTACTGATGTCACTTTCTGTCTCATCTCCTCGAGGTCGATGTAGTTCTTTGTTCTTCTCACACCACTGATGCCACAGTTTCCCTTGACAGGGCAGAAATGCTTCTTTGATTTCTGTCAGATGTTTCTTCTCCAGTAAACTCATCATCTGCTGTGCTGCTTCTCTTCCTCTCCTGCAGTCACCATCATCTTTCTCATCTACTCTGATGCCTGAGTGTTTGGACACATCTTCAAGTCTAAAAGATGATGATGATTCTGAGAGACAATCATTTATTGCTCTTCTGAGTTCTTCAGATACATCTGACTGATTTCTGTCCTTCAGACCAATCTTGAATTTCCCTTTCTTCATCTTTATTACAGTAGATTCATCTTCTGTAAAAAGACAAATAAGCGGCGTTGTGATTTTGAATAGGTTCTGGATCTTTTCGGCACTTCTGTCATACCTGTCCAGTCGTGGTAGAAGAACAACATTGACTGAGGCCATTTCAGTGAGGATCTCCAGCTGTTTCTCATGGTCTCCAGCATCACCGTGTAGATTACAGAACGCAACACAGTCAGTGAATTTATCCGTGTTTTTCCCAGAGGGGCAGAACCAGGCGATCTCCACCACCCCATCCATCAGGACTCTGGTTCTGCTGCTGCCTGGGCAGTTCCTGTGGAAGAACGTGTTGTGTTTCTCATTGATCAGACTGTTCATCAGCTGAGACTTGGATGAAGACACAGAGCCAAACCTGAAGAAAGACACCATTGGAGTTTGTGCCTTATAGATCGGCTGGGTTTGACTGACGATTTTATCATTGTTGATTTTCTTCCAGCTCTTGTTGATTTGTCTGAATGTCCAGAGAGGAAACTTAATCTCTCTTTTGAATGGATCAGGAACAAGCAGAGGCAGAGCGTACTGACACTGGGACAGTTTAGTGACCATCAGCTGCTTCAAGAAACCATCAGCACACTGAAACACGGCCATCTGAACATCCATTGGGTGGATTCGATCAGATTGACTTGCTCCTTCTTTAGAGAACGATATTGCTTCAAATATATCACTACTGTCTTCAGATAGGTCAGAGTCCCCTTGTTTTGTATGATACTGTTCATTAATTTTAACATGAATGTATCTTGCTCTGTAATTCATCATCAGTAGTTTTTGTATGAAACTCAAAACCAGTTCCTCTTCAGCACAGGATTCTTGGGACTGTAATGACTGTTCGGTTATCTGAAGAATGTCTCCAGCTCTTAGTTTATCTTTCCTGTGAAGACGAAGTCTGTGAAATAATTTATGCTGTATGTTTTCTCCTTCAGTCTTTTTCCGCTGTAGATGTTGTCCGTCCTTTTCTCTCTGTTTAAAAGACACAATAATAATAGTTGTATTTTATTAATTTCCATTCTCATGGAATCACATTCAGAATTGATTTGATTGTGTCATTGATATCTTAAGTTTATCTTTAACTTAGCCATATTAGCAGATTGTTTGAATTATATCAATAAATAATATATATTTTAATTTTTTAGTTTATCATTGAAATTAAACAATAATACTTGTTAGACTAACTGAAGATGTTCTCAACATCCCTGGGTACAATTTCAGGAACTCACATTATGACAATACTATAATTTCATATAGCTTAAAGATTATAATGTTTTCAACAGTGACTGACAAGTTTTTACACCATTTTCAATTTTGTTAAATATTCAAATAAAGGCTGGAATACACTACACAATTTTTAAAATCTGAACAGATTTTAAAAACACTAGGCATCATACACTGCTGACTTTGTAAATGGTTAAAGAGAAAAGCTTGGCATCATACACTACCAGACTTTAAAAACGTCCAGAACACAAACTGAAACAAGCGCCTGGTTGCTAGGAGATGCATGACATACATAACAACATGCATGAGATGTGCAGGAGATGAGCGCGGTAATTTTTGAAGCAACTATCTGTGAGCTGAGCAAAAAGTGAACAAAAAGAGGCAAACGGACTAGACGTGGCCAGTAATGGTCGGATTACAGTGGGAGTTAGAGGAAGTGTTTTTCTGTGCTGATGAGTCAAAATATTGAGTCTAATCTGTAAGCGTGTTCTGTTCGTTTATTGTAATTTTACTTATTTTTATTGCAGCACATGTAGATAGTAGGGCTGGGACAACGTGTCGACGCCATCGTTGACGTCGACGCAAAAAATACGTTGACGTGTATGCGCGTCGATTCGTCGGACGCAAAATAAAGATGGCGGTGCTGGAGAGTAGTAGCAACCATAGATATACATAATAAAGTATATTATGTAATTAAGTATATTATTTATTATGTATATCTATGGTAGCAACACGAGTGGCTCCTCAGACTTTCAGAAGTGCAAGGCTTGCGGGTTGGCGCGCGGCGCGCACGGAGCAAGCGCTCTTAACACAGGCATGTGCGCATGTGTTAAGAGCATAGACAGTAAAAGAAATGGACAGAGCGATCCCATTGACGTCAACGGCGAAATAATGAAGTCAACCTAGGGGCACTCACTTCCTGATGGCTGAGCGAACTGCGCAGGCTCAGACTGAGCTTGACGACGTAGATGTGACGTGAGCCTCCTGTCTGACAGCTGTGAGTCTTTTAGTAGATGTGGAAAGTGAAAGCTGAATCACGTTGTTTAAATATTTTCTCCCGTTGCTTTTGGCTCACTATGGGCTTCTCCCCATTCTTCCCCCTTGACTTTATCAGACTTCATGTCTCCACGTCCCCCCGACTGTCTCATAGACAGTAAAAGATTGCCTGCGAGCGTCTCCTCAGGTCTATACGGTAATTTCGCAACTGTTCGACAGAGTCGCGTTGGTTATGACGCAATCGTTAGCCTATTTTTACAAAAACAGCTTCTGCGGGGCGATAGTGTAAGATACAAGGTAATGGAGCCTTTTATGCATTGTCGTGTTTCTTTAGAAATAAACAATGGACAAATGGAGTCTTTAAACGCCTCAGATGTAAAGTTATTTACTGTCAAAGTGACTCAAAAATGAATGGAAGTCAATGGGATGCTAACAGCAGGTGATGGCTTGGTTAGCAATGGGTGGAATGCTTTCCGAGCGCTAGATTACCCCCTTGGTTAAGAGCGCTTGCTCCGTGCGCGCACTCGTTCTGTTGTCACGGCTACATAAACAAATTTTTGCACACAGGAAGACAGATGTTGTGGTAATATTTTATGTATTTTAATCACAAAAACAAACGTTTGCATCAAGTGAAAGCATCGGGCACATTGGCTACCTACATAATAAGCTGTTTAAAATTTAAAATGTTCAATGTCTAATCTGTCACCGAGGGTACCCATCCTCTAAGTGGGCAGTTTCATCCCAGGACTATTCCGGTTTTAAACGAAATATTGGCGCCCGTAATGCACTCTACATGTAACTGTTTTCACTGTCATGCCGCGGATGCGCGTGGCGTTTCTGTTGCGGGTCAGCCACAGGGCTGCGTGGCGTTTTCTCTGCGTCACAGGCAGTGTGCAAACTTCAACCTGTTAACAATGTGAGCCGAAACAAAAACCAAGATGCTCACGCTTGCAGTGTGTCCCCTATGAGTGTGTCCCTGGATTTGATTAACCAACTTGTTGATATTTAATCGATGGGCATAGCCTGTAGGCTGAGTTTCATACATAGAAAAATTGTATATTGTGTTTCTTTGTTGTTGGTTTATTCTTATTTATTTGTGTGTGTGTGCGTGTGTGTGCGTGCGTGCGTGTGTGTGCGTTGGTGTGTGTGTGTGTGTGTGTGTGTGTGTACTTTATGTTTTCAAGATTTTATTGAATGCATTGCTCTTGTATAGTCTTACTTTGGGATTTTAAGAGCAATAAACATATATTGCAATGTTAAGGAATTAGTTTTTTTCATTCAGATAATTAAATCAACATGTATAAATTGCTATTAGGCAATTAATGGGGAGATAATCGATAATCGAATCGAATCGCAACCGAATCGGACAGGAAAAATTAATCGTTAGATTAATCGATGCATCGAAAAAATAATCGCGAGATTAATCGTTTAAAAAAATTATCGTTTATCCCAGCCCTAGTAGATAGAGGAAAGCTTCGGATTCATATGAATAAATAGATAATTAAATCATTAATTTATTTACAACATTGAGTTTTTCATTAAAACACTGTTGTTCGAAGAAGCACACATGCTCTGGTGTGGCTTTGTTTGGAACTACTTTCACTGACAATATTTAAGTTACTTAATACAATAGTTTTGCTGTTTTGATTTCTACACGGGTCTCACACAGACAAGATGCGTGAGCATCGAGTAACGCCACCTTGTTAATGAATACATTAAGGCAAGGCAAGGCAAGTTTATAGCACATTTAATACACAATGGCAATTCAAAGTGCTTTACATAGAAATTAAAGGCATTAAAATAGGGATAAATAAATGCATAAGAAAAAGAATACAATGTAAAGAGGATTAAAAATAATAAAATGATAAACCAAAGAAAAGAACAGGTAAACTAAAACAGTTATAAAAATAATTTAAAAAATGATGCATAGATAAGGTGCGATCAGCACAGTAGCTCAGTGCTCAGAGCTCATTCAGTGAATGCTCAGATAAACAGATGTGTTTTGAGTCTGGATTTGAATGTGGCTACTGTTGGAGCACATCTGATCTGTTCAGGAAGCTGGTTCCAACTGCGGCTGGCATAATAGCTAAAAGCAGACTCTCCTTGCTTTGAGTGAACTCTTGGTATTTCTAACTGACTTGATCCTGCTGATCTGAGTGATCTGTTTGAGGTCTTAGGTCATTGAGACCTGAGGACTGGTGTGATATGGTCATATTTTCTGGCTCTGCTCAGAATCCTGGCAGCAGCGTTCTGTATGAGCTGCAGCTGTCTAATGGTCTTTTTGGGAAGGCCGGTGAGAAGGCCATTACAATAGTCCATACTGGTGATGAAAGCATGAATGAGTTTCTCTAAGTCTTGCCTGGAGACAAAACATCTAATTCTTGCAATATTTTTCAGATGATAGAATGCTGATTTAGTTATTGCTTTGACATGACTACTGAAACTCAGGTCTGACTCCAAAATCACTCCAAGATTCCTGACTTGATTTTTTGTTATCAGACCTTTAGCCTCAAGATATGCGTTCACCTTGAGAATTTCATCATTGTTTCTGAATGTAGTGATTTCAGTTTTGTCTTTGTTTATCTGAAGATAGTTTTGGCACATCCAGTTGTTAACTTCATCAATGCATTTGCACAGGAAGTCAATGGGGCTGTAGTCATTAGGTGATAGTGCTAAGTAGAGCTGGGTGTCGTCAGCATAGCTGTGGTAAGCAATATTGTTCTTTTTCATTATTTGGCTCAGTGGCAGCATATACAGGTTAAACAGGAGTGGTGCAAGAATTGACCCTTGTGGGACTCCACATGTCATGGATGTCCACTCAGACTTATGGTCACCTATACTCACATAATAACCTCTTCCTTCTAAGTATGATCTGAACAAATGATTAATGATAAATGTTTACCTCAAAACATTTAAGTTTAACTAAAACATTTAACATGTAAACAAATGTTTACCTCAGAATTTGGTTTGCTAATTATTATTAGTATTATTATTTGTCTTTGCTGTATCAATAGGCAATATATTTATATTTAACAAGTAAATATAGGAAGTATATTGAAGTATAGGGCTTCCCTGTACATTAATAGCAACAGCAGCGGGCAGACACGCAGGTGTGCAAAGACGGAGAAAACGCCAGGCAGCAGCCCCGCGACTGACACGCAACAGAACCGCTCACAGGCAAAATCTATAATTATGTTGTTTTTTATTATTACAATTAGGTCTATATCTGCATTTGTTAACCTACAGACTTTGAAAATGTCATTTATTAATATGTATTTGTGTCAAAATTACATTTTGCCTGGAAACGCTTCCAACACGCTCACGTGAAAAATAGGCATCTCTTCTATTTAAAGCATGCACGCGGTTTCCGCGCGCAGGCAATGTGCAAGCTCTAACTGGTTAACTTGGGAGCCGAAATAAAAACGGACACGCCACACAGCAGAGACGCTCACGGCACCCTTGCAACTGTGTCCCTGGTCCAGCATTTTTCTTTGTCTACTCTATTGTGGTAACGTTGTGACTACGTTTTTCTTCCATGGCGGAGTTCCACTTTGTGATCTTGGTCTCCATTTCTTGTTTGTTGATTTTCGTTGGCTTGTAGTCAGTGATTTCCAGTTTCAGTAGCGATGCGTCATATGTGTTCTAAAATCGGCTCAAAATATCAAACATTTTTGATATCCTCCGACATAATGGAATCAAAATCTGAAGCTAAAAAATCGGAGTCTATGGCCATGATATACTACAGCGTAGTAAGTACGCAATTTTTCATGGAATCTGTCAGCTCAAATCTGCAGACTGGCTCTGACTTTTGTCAACTAGCATCAACTTGTTCAGACTGCAAATTGAGCAGTTTGGGAGCAGGGACACCTACTGGTCATAAAAATCAATGAAACAATTATACCTTTGCTTAAACTTTAAATAATTTAACCTTACAAAATTGGGCCAAACCTTTTTGTCAGATTATATACAATTTCTTATTTTCCTATAACATGCTAATGAACTTGACTATAACAGTCCCAAAAATGTTTTTTAAGACTTCACAGAACTGATTCAGTTGTATATGTGTGATATCTACATGTAGTGATGCAGATAATGGGAGAAAATGGCATAATAAAATAAAATAAAAAAAAACGTACTTTAAACAAGATTTTCTGTGAATATTCACCTTTATAGAATAACTTGATTTAAAATCTTCAGTCCTTTGATTTCCTGCCCCACATGTTTCTGTGTTTTCAGGTGAATCTGAAAAAGAAAACAGCACTATTTTATAATATTTACATTTACATTTCTGCATTTGGCAGACACTTTTATCTTAAGTGACTTACAGTGCACTTATTACAAGGACAAACCCCTTGGAGCAGCATGGAGTAAAGTGCCTGCTCAAGAACACACTGGTGGTGGTGACTGCTGGGATCAAACCAGCAATTTTAGGGTTCAAATAATAAATTATATAAACTAATTCTGTCATAGGGATGCGATGGTATATTTTAGGTCTTTCATTGTTTTAATACTGATGATTTTGGCATACAGCTCATGAAAACCCAAAATTCCTGTCTCAAAAAATTAGCATATCATGAAAAGGTTCTCTAAACAATCTATTAACCTAATCATCTGAATCAACTAATTAACTCTAAACACCTGCAAAAGATTCCTGAGGCTTTTAAAAACTCCCAGCCTGGTTCATTACTCAAAACCGCAATCATGGGTAAGACTGCCGACCTGACTGCTGTCCAGAAGGCCATCATTGACACCCTCAAGCGAGAGGGTAAGACACAGAAAGAAATTTCTGAATGAATAGGCTGTTCCCAGAGTGCTGTATCAAGGCACCTCAGTGGGAAGTCTGTGGGAAGGAAAAAGTGTGGCAAAAAACGCTGCACAACGAGAAGAGGTGGCCGGACCCTGAGGAAGATTGTGGAGAAGGACCGATTCCAGACCTTGGGGGACCTGCGGAAGCAGTGGACTGAGTCTGGAGTAGAAACATCCAGAGCCACCGTGCACAGGCGTGTGCAGGAAATGGGCTACAGGTGCCGCATTCCCGAGGCCAAGACACTTTGGGCTATAGAGAAGCAGCACTGGACTGTTGCTCAGTGGTCCAAAGTACTTTTTTCGGATGAAAGCAAATTTTGCATGTCATTCGGAAATCAAGGTGCCAGAGTCTGGAGGAAGACTGGGGAGAAGGAAATGCCTGAAGTCCAGTGTCAAGTACCCACAGTCAGTGATGGTCTGGGGTGCCATCTCAGCTGCTGTTGTTGGTCCGCTGTGTTTTATCAAGGGCAGGGTCAATGCAGCTCGCTATCAGGAGATTTTGGAGCACTTCATGCTTTCATCTGCTGAAAAGCTTTATGGAGATGAAGATTTGGTTTTTCAGCACGACCTGGCACCTGCTCACAGTGCCAAAACCACTGGTAAATGGTTTACTGACCATGGTATTACTGTGCTCAATTGGCCTGCCAACTCTCCTGGCCTGAACCCCATAGAGAATCTGTGGGATATTGTGAAGTGAAAGTTGAGAGACTCAAGACCCAACACTCTGAATGAGCTTAAGGCCGCTATCGAAGCATCCTGGGCCTCCATAACACCTCAGCACTGCCACAGGCTGATCGCCTCCATGCCACGCCGCACTGAAGCAGTCATTTCTGCAAAAGGATTCCCCACCAAGTATTGAGTGCATAACTGAACATAATTATTTGAAGGTTGAATTTTTTTGTATTAAAAACACTTGTCTTTTATTGGTCGGATATGTATATATATATATAAATATAATTTTAGAGGTGGGCATAGATTATAATTGTTTTAATTCTGGAATTAATCTAGATTAATCTAGATTAAAATTGCTCTTCTGAATTCTGCTGAAGGCATTCAGAATATGTGTGCTACCCGAATAATAGGTGCGTTTTCATGGAGCATTGTAATGGAATGAAAATGCTCCATATAAACACCTCAATCAGAATAAAAGTGCCTAAACTGAATGAAATTGTAATCAGTTTAAAAGAGAGGTGGGATAAACATTTTTATGAACCGATCAAAAGAAAAATGTTGACATGTAAACTATCCGATTACTTTTGAGTGTGCGTTGATGTGACGTGATATACAGCGCACGCCATTACTACTGAAGAGTGCTCGCCGCCGGCCCGTTCACACCTGTTGACAAGATAGGAAAGTCAATTTTTCCTAGGGGTAAACTTTTTATTTTGTAAGAAGTTATGAAGATAATGTATAATGACACAGACATAACCTGGCTACACCCAGGGGCCTAGCTAATGGGGGAAAGTTAGGACGATTCTAAGGGCCTAATTCTTTTGGGGCCCCCAAAGATTGGTTTTATTAGTAGTAACAGTAGCATACTAGTAGTAATATAATATACATTTTAAATGTAAAATCTACCAGAGTAACAAATATAACAAAATGATGTCTTTTATTTTTGGCTAACCCCCCCTTGTTTATGTTCTTTTATGGACTTTATGTTCACTGCTGCTGAGAGCGAATTCCAGCACAACTTTTCAGTTAGCAGTCACAAAGTGCAAGATGAGAAACAGTTGTGTTACGATAGAAGTTAAACGAGCAACAGAAACAATCAATTTGCAAAGACTGTATCAACCAAAGCTCAGCTTTGATAAGGGGAATATGCAGGTCAGTAAGAAGGATAAGGTGATGGAGATGGAGATGAGAAGCAGCTATTGTCCTATTTAACACAGATAGGCTCCTACCAGTCAAAAGTTTGGGAATGGTAAGATTTTTTAAATGTTTTTGTTAGAAGTATCTTCTGCTCACCCAAGCTGCATTTATTTGATCCAACATACAGCAAAAGCAGTATTGTGTAATCTTTTTTACAATGTAAAATAACTTTTTTTTCCTATTTAAATATATATTCAAAAATTATTTTATTCCTGTGATCAAAGGTGAATTTATCCTCATTACTACAATCTCAAGAGTCCCCATAATCCTTCTGTGTTGGTCTTAATGAGCATTCATTCATGCATTTTGTGTTTCTTTAGTTATTTGTTGTGCGTTAACGCCATCTACCGGACACTTGTTGCAACGGCAGTTTTGGTGTACAGTTTCTATTTCCTGTTGTATTCTCGTTTGTATTATCGTTTGGAACGAGATAAGTGGAGTTAGTTCACGACATTTCCATAGCGAGTTGTACTCAGTGCTGTGTAAATTCTGCTGTCAAGTTTCTTCAAACTATGCTCAGTTGTGTTTCCCCTCGGGGGCAATGCCAGTGAGTAAGACCGGAGACACACTGCAAGCATGGCGTTTCTGCTGCGTGTCATCCGCGGGGCGTCTGCCTGACGTTTTCTCTGTCTTTGCACACCAGAAGCGTGTCTGACGCGGCGCTGCTGCTGCTATTAATGTACAGGTAAGCCCTATACTTCATGTTAAATATAAATATATTGCCTATTGATACAGCAAAGACAACGTCGGCAGTAGCCTCTTGACCATGCATATCTATGGTATTGACGGCAAAATAGGCTACAGAATATTTTGTTCTATATTGACAGGTTTAATATTTCAAAATCGATAATTATGTTGTTTTTTATTATTGCAATTAGGCCTATATCTGCATTTATGTTAACCTACAGCCTTTCAAACATGAAAATGTAATTTGTTAATATGTATTCGTGTCAAAATGGCATATAAACATATTTTCCTATTCTATTTTGCCTGGAAACGCTTCCAACACGCTCGCGTGTCGCGTGAAAATTGGCGTCTCTTCTATTTGAAGCATGCACGCATTTTCTACACAGCTCGGACCGCGCGTCACGCAGGCAGTATGCAAGCTCTAACCGGATAATTAGGGAGCCGTAATAAAAACGGACACGGCACGCAGCTGAGACGCTCACGACACGCTTGCGGTGTGTCCCCGGCCTAACACTGAGTGTAATATAAGCCGTTTTATATTAGTTGTTTTCTTAAGATGTGTAGTAAGAAAATGAATGTGTTGCCACAAAGTGTAGATTCCTCTGTGTCCCGTGTAATGGCAGCTCATGCTTAGTAGAAAACGATGTATGTGTTGCATTTGGTTTTGGAAATGATTGAAGAAGGCAATTTGAGTTAATAAGTACTTTTATTTGTGTTTACAGTTTTACAGCTTGTTTTTGCACTGCTGTGTGTAAAATAAAGGAGAGGAGAAAAAGGACCGTCGGGATAAAGCATCATCTCTTTTCTTTGTTCACCTCATCTGGCTGTTTATATGCCCTGGATAGCTAAATACGCATACGTTTAGTGAGGCCAGTACAATAAAACGGCATACCCTCGCCTGTCGAGAAGACAGAACTTCAACTGCTAGAGAAAACAAGCCTGCATGTGGCTTGCCCCTGCTCCATAAGACATGGATTCTCCGACCGAAATGCAACTTCCCACTAGTGTGACTGATGCAAAAGCTGGTGAATGGGAGGTGAGATCAGAGCTGTTTGCATCAAACTCTGTTTGTGCATGATCTCAACACGGATAAACATGCAGCTCAAGAAGGAGCACTGCGCTAGCAACTGCTAAAGCCAGAGCTCAAGCAGCAATAACCAAAGCAGCCTATTCTGAAAAGAAGATGGCACTGAAAATTCAGAAAGCTGAAGCAGAACTACGAACTGCCAAAGTAGAAGCTGAATTGGAGGCATTGGGGTGTAGAAATGAAATGGAACCTGCAATAGCTGAAGCAGCAGTTCTTCAAGCAGAATTAGATGATGACAACAGCCTCGAGGAACCTGAGTCAGAACTGAACCAAAGGTATTTCACTGCAAACAGAGTGCCACCGCAAAGAGATATAAAACAAGAATGCTATAATACTCTGCCCCGGCCTGCATAGCCATCCGCTTCCACCTGCAAGTCCTCCAACGCAGCCAGCCATAAGACCTCCAGTACAACATCCAGCAACATCGCTTGCAAAGCTACCGTCACACCCACCAGCAGAGTCCCTGAGACTGACACCAGCTCTAAGACGGCTGCCACCGCCGTCACAGGTACCACTAAAGCCACAGTACCACTAAAGCCACAGAGTCGTCCGAACAGATACCCAGGGTGGCCTCAGAGCTATCTGGCAGCACATTGAAGTGTGCTATGGCACCCCCGAAGCTATTGACGGGGCGCTATTTGCCAGACTTGAAAGCTTCCCGAGAATCTCCAACAAAGAGCCAGCGAAGCTACGCAACTTAGCCGACATGCTACAGGAACTGTACGCAGCAAAGCAGGATGGATTCCTTCCAGGACTAGCTTACCTTGACACTGCTAAGGGAGTAGCCCCAATCACAGAAAAGCTCCCATATAATCTACACGAGAAAGTGGATGTCCTACGGCTCTCAGATAAAGCAACAGCATCAGATTTCCTTTCCCCCATTCGCCGTGTTCGTCGATTTCATTCAGAACCAAGCCAAAGCAAGAAACAATCCCAGTATCAGTCACCAGGCCACTTCTGCCTGCCACAAATAGAGACAAACCCAAAAACATCCACAGTAGAGTCAACCAGTCTGTTGCAGTCCATAAGACTCAAGTCGTCGAGTCCAGCCAGAAAGGTGAGCCTGAAGCTGACTCTCTAGATCTCACCAAGCACTGCCAGATCCACAAAAAGCCCCATTCATTAGGAGCATGTAGGAGCTTTAGAGACAAACTGCTAGCTGAC
This sequence comes from Pseudorasbora parva, assembly GCF_024679245.1. Lineage (NCBI taxonomy): Eukaryota > Metazoa > Chordata > Actinopteri > Cypriniformes > Gobionidae > Pseudorasbora > Pseudorasbora parva. The sequence goes on along the minus strand of NC_090173.1, from coordinate 10,055,617 downwards.
CATAAACAATATCTTAAAGACAATTCCATCTGCTACCGCTGTTGTGCTTCAACCACACATATTGCAAAGAACTGTGACAAAACCATAACATGTGCAGAATGTCAGAGCATCAAACACGTCGAAGCCCTCCATCCAGGTCCATCCCCATGGAAAGCAAAGCCATCCCCATCTACGACAGAACAGAACGAGAACAGCAGGGAGGACAGTGAGAACCAGCAGCCTCCAGAGACTGTCTCCTCCAAGTGCACTGAGGTATGCGGAGAGGGTATGAGTGATAGAGGTTGCTCCAAAATATGCTAAGTTAGTGTCTATCCACAAGGCCAGAGAGAAGCAACAACCAGAGTGTATGCTATCATTGATGAGGTAGCTTGAACAATCAGGTAATAAATAACATAAATTCTTCACTTTTGGATTTTAGTGCAACAGTAAATATAAAAAAGTTCATGACCGGAGTTGCCTAGAGCAGGAAGTACAATGGCGATATCAAAAGCACACCCACACTCTCACAGATGCAGAACAATTAATTATGTTGGTGTGAAATAAACAGTTATGGAAATTAAATTAAATTAAATAATCTGCTCCAAAAAATCCTGAAAAAAGTCTGTCAGTGCCTCAGTGACAACTTCACTAAGAGAAGACGTCGATCTCAGCTGTCAATCATGACGTCACACAGCCGTTTTTATAGCATCAAATAACTAACTAACACTAAACTTATTTAAAAAACGAACACTTGAAATGAAATCATTGTGACGATAACTGCCTACAATGACATAAACTAACTTTGGGGAAAAAAATATTTGAAGTGTAATTTGATTGAAGTGTAATTAACAATGCTTTTCAGGTTTTTATAGGTCTAACATTAGTTTTTAGGTAGAGAAATTGAATAAAGTAGGCTAATCAAATGTAAAATAGCTGCATATTTAACTGTTTAAATTAAAGACTAATCCTTAAAAAAGCTATTCAATCAAGAGTAGTGAGTGATTCCTTATCTTTTGTTTGACATTAAACAGACAGCAGTAAAGGCTACTGCCCCTTTAAGACCTAATGGAAGGCTTGGCGTCGTCTTTCTCGACTGTATAAAGTCCTCTTAAGGCATATTCAGACTATGTCTGCTTGGATACTCATCAAGATGGACATGCTGACATACTTCTTGTGTGAGTTGGTCTGTTTAAGCGCAAGACTTGAAAGAGAACTCAATATTTGTGAGACGAGTGCGCGCTTTCGGATGATGCACAGAGACAGATCAGCGCGCGCGGTCTCATTCGCGTCTTCTGGCGAATATACCCGGGTGATGACTGTGAAAATGACTGCTCATATTCAACAATACGGCAGCACTCGCATGAATTGAACAAAGTTTACACAGATAGACCGTTTTGCCCATGTTTTTCTTTTATTAGCGCTGTTGTAATGTATCACTTAGGAGCCAGCACATGTATCCATCTACAGAAACATACATAAAGCATTATTTTCAAGTTACAACCCATATTATTGATGCGTCATCAGATGTGAGATGAACCGCGGTGCAAGTGTGCACCTTTTACACGGCACCCCTGCTCACCTCACCTCATAATTATTATTATAATATTATATCCGAGTCCTGATCAGGATGTAATGACCGATTCCGATCGAGTCTGAAATCACGTGATCGGACATCGGGACATCCCTAATCATGGATACTGAGGTATATCAAGATAGCACTCAAAACCGGGTCACACCCCTACCTTTTCGGACCCCAAGAGAACGTCTGCCAAACAACAGAGACTATGCCATGAAAAGACTCAAGTCAGTCTGCCGCACACTAGAGAAGAAACCTGATGTGAAAGAACATTACATGCAGTTCATGCAAAAGATGATTGACAGTCAACATGCAATATCCCCGTCCTCCAAGAAGGACAAGAAAGCTGGTATTTGCCATCCTTCTGCATCTACCATCCCAAGAAACCCGAACAGATTCGAATAGTGTCCGATTCAAGTGCTCAGTATGAAGGAATTTCACTGAACAGTGTCTTGACCAAAGACCCGGATCAGAACAATGACCTGTTAGGCGTCCTCATCAGGTTTAGAAAAGAGAAAATTGCTGTGACTGCAGATATTCAACACGTTTTACTGTTTTGTAGTCAAGGAGGAGCACAGATACTGCCTGAGGTTTCTATGGTTCCGCGACAACAAATCGGACAGTGAAATTGTAGATTATCCAATGCATGTGCATGTGCATGTGTTTGGCAACACACCTTATCCTGCTGTAGCAATCTACTGCCTCAGGAGGGCGGCGAAAGAAGCAGAATCTGAATTCGGCTCTGATGTCAGAGCGTTCATCCAGAGAGACTTTATTGTCGACGATGCTCTGAAGTCGTTTGCAACAGAGACCGAGGCCATCAACTTGGTGAAGAGGGCACAAGAGATGCTCTTCCACAACAGCCTCCGGTTGCACAAGATTACATAAGACAGTGCAGCTGTCATGGCTGAATTCTCCCCTGAAGACCTTGCAAACAGCATTAAAGACCTGGACTTTGCCACGGATAATGTCCCTGTGCAGCATAGCCTGGGTTTTAGCTGGAACATAGTCACAGACACATTCACCTTTCAAGTACAGCGAGACGACAAACCTTTCACACGCAGAGGCGTGCTCTCAACCATAAACAGCATCTTTGATCCGCTCGGCTTTCTCTCACCTGTCACTATACAAGGGAGATCATTGCTTAGAGAGCTGACCATAGAAAACGATGAGTGGGACGCGCCATTACCTGGATACCTCCAAGCGGAGTGGGTGAGATGGAAGTCCTCCCTTCAATGCCTTCAAGACATACAGATCCCTCGCTGCTACACATCTCTCTCCACCTCTGCAGCAAGCACGAGAAATTTGTGTGTGAATGCGGGTGCTTCAACCAAAGCAATCGCAGCGGTTGCCTACTTGAAGGTGACCGACCAAAATGGACGCTCCGAAGTCGGATTTGTGCTTGGCAAAGCAAAGCTGGCACCAGTGAAGGAGACTACAATCCCCAGACTCGAACTCTGTGCTGCAGTCCTTGTGGTGGAGATAGCTGCATGAGACTGTTGTGAGTAGCATGGACTCGCACATGAACTCTGTCACTTTCTATTCTGACAGCAAAGTTGTGTTAGGTCATATTAATAATGAGCAGAGAAGATTTTATGTTTATGTAAGCAACAGGGTCCAATGCATCAGACAAGCAACTTCACCTCAGCAGTGGAAGTATGTCCCCTCAGAGCTCAACCCGGCCGAACATGGCTCCAGATCCGTTACTGCTATATCATTGAGAGACACGAACTGGCTGACCAGACCCGCCTTCTTGTCTGGTAAGCCTCCAGCTGATCATCAGTCACTGTTTGATCTAGTTGACCCAAAATTAGACTCTGAGATCAGACCTCAGGTCGTAATGCTAGTCACTGAAAACACAGCCCAGCTTTGGAACTGAACGCTTCGAGCGCTTCTCAAAGTGGACTTCTGTGTTAAGAGCACTTGCGGTCCTGATTCACATAGCCCAGTGTTTCAGACAAACTGACAAAGACAACACATGGAGAGGGTGGCATACCTGTAAGAAAGCAATCACGGCAGAGAACCTGGAAAAAGCAAAGAACTACTGATCAAGAACATGCAGCTGGAAAGATATCCTAGTGAATTCAGTAACATTCAAAGTAAGTCAGGCATTTCAAAACAGAGCAACATTGCAAAGCTGTGCCCAGTGGTTGACAGCTTTGGACTTCTCAGAGTGGGCGTACGCATCACTCAGTCTGGCCTTAAGATAAATCGCACCAATCCCCTCATCATCCCAGTTCAGCACCACCTAACGACTCTCCTTGTGCGCCACTATCACGAGCAGGTAAAACACCGGGGCAGACACTTCACAGAGGGGGCCATCAGGGATGCTGGACTGTGGCTGGTGGGCGGAAAGAGATGTATTAAAGGCACTCTGTCTCAATGTGTCACCTGCAGGAGACTGCGTGGCAAAAAAAAGCATCTGCTGATGGCAGATCTGCCTGCAGACAGGCTACAAGCTGCCCCACCGTTCACGTACGTCGGATTAGACGTGCTTGGTCCATGGGAGGTTATCAGCCGTAATATATATATATATATATATATATATATATATATATATATATATATATATATATATATATATATATATATATATATATAATATTGTGAGGAAATTTTTGCAAGTTCTCCCACTTTGAAATCATGAAGGGGTCTGAAATAGTCATCGTAGGTGAATGTCCACTGTGAGAGACATAATCTTAAAAAAAAAAAATCCTGAAATCACAATATATGATTTTTTAACTATTTATTTGTATGATACAGCTGCAAATAATTATTTGAACACCTGCTAGAATGATAAGCTATAATTATGACCCTCAAATACTTTGTCTCCATTTAAAATGTCCACCTCCACTCCATTTATTATCCTAAATTAGATGCACCTGTTTGAGGTCGTTAGCTGCATAAAGACACCTGTCCTCCCCATACAATCAGTAAGAATCCAACTACTAACATGGCCAAGACAAAAAGCTGTCCAAAGACACTAGAGACAAAATTGTACACCTCCACAAGTCTGGAAAGGGCTACGGGGAAATTGCCAAGTTGCTTGGTGAAAAAAGTTCCAGTGTTGGAGCAATCATTAGAAAATGGAAGAAGCTAAACATGACTGTCAATCTTCTTTGGACTGGGGCCCCATGCAAGATCTCAGCTGGGACGACCGTTTCCAAGGTTACTGTTAGTAATACACTAAGACGGCATGGCTTGAAATAATGCATTGCAAGGAAGGTTCCCCTGCTTAAACCAGCACATGTCCAGGCCAATCTTAAGTTTTCCAATGACCATTTGGATGATCCAGAGGAGTCATGGGAGAAAGTCATGTGGTCAGATGAGACCAAAATATAACTTTTTGGTCATAATTCCACTAAACCTGTTTGGAGGAAGAAGAATAATGAGTACCATCCCAAGAACACCATCCCTACTGTGAAGCATCATGCTTTGGGGGTGTTTTTCTGCACATGGGACAGGACGACTGCCCTGTATTAAGGAGAGGATGACCGGGGCTATGTATTGCAAGATTTTGGGGAACAACCTCCTTCTCTCAGTTAGAGTATTAAAGATGGGTCGAGGCTGGGTCTTCCAACATGACAATGACCCGAAGCACACAGCCAGGATAACCAAGGAGGGGCTCTGTAAGAAGCATATCAAGGTTCTGGCGTGGCCTAGCCAGTCTCCAGCCCTAAACCCAATAGAGAATCTTTGGAGGGAGCTCAAACTCTGTGTTTCTTAGCAACAGGCCAGAAACCTGACTGATCTAGAGAGGGTCTGTGTAGAGGAGTGGGCCAAAATCCTTCCTGCAGTGTGTGCAAACCTGGTGAAAAACTACAGGAAACGTTTGACCTCTGTAATTGCAAACAAAGGCTACTGTACCAAATATTAACAACAATATTAACACTGTACCAAAATATTAACATATTTCTCAGGTGCTCAAATACTTATTTGCAGCTGTGTCATACAAATAAATAGTTTAAAAATCATACATTGACCCTCATTTATCAATCTTGCGTAGAAACAGGCGTATATGTTGGCGTAAGATTATGCTTACACTCCTCTCACTGCCTGATTCATGAAACTGTGCGCACCTCTGCATTCCAGGTGTACGCAATACTTGCCCTTGCTAAATGCCATGGCTGAAAACGATCATCGTTAGAATAACACGCCCCTATATATTCAAGTCTCCGCCTCCCCCACACCCTCATTTTACGCCATGGACACACGGAAGACGGCAGAGAAGCGAAACTTCTCCGACCTGGAGATCGGGCGCGTCTCAATCATCTCACTAGTCCACTAGTCAGGGCACTGATTAGGACATAAGTCAAAGGGCTGACTCCCTGATCAGTGCCCTGACTACTGAAATAGTGAGATGACTTGAGACGCCCATCAAGACCATCACCAGGGAAGTTGAAAAAAAAAACTAAATAGTTTTATTTGGGAGTTTAAAGAGTGGGATTATAAAGGCACCCACAAAAACAAAATATGGACCCAAATTACGAGTACTGTTATAGTGTGGGGGTTGAGAAGCGCACTCCAGCAGTTTAAATAGCTGTTGGATGAGAAATTACCTATCACAATGAATTATTTTACAGCAGATGTTTTGAAACAATTAGCATTTAATTTCGTATAATGGCACATGTATTGGGGTGTAGGTTATGATGATGATGTGATGTAGGCCTACCATAATTCACATTAATAATTGCATGACAAGTTGTAAGATTGTATTTAATTATTATTATTATTTTTATTATTATTATTATTATAATTTTGATTTTTATTAATAATGACGCTCATTGTTATTTAGAAGAAGAATGTTGTTACTATTTATTTTATTATTATTATTATTTAAAAGAAGAAGAATGTCATTTTTATTATTTTGTCAGTCTGAATTATTTTCAGTCCCAGTATGTGCACAGCTGTCGACCTAACCTGGCCTAACCCTGAAACGTCAGGTATTTCTCCAGTTGCGAGCCTGTGCGCATTCCTACAAACCAAATGCTAGTCACACAAATTAAACATTGAAGTCCATGTTGCACAAAAATAAACACTGAAGTTTATAATTACTATGTTGTTGTTGTTGTTTTTTACAGTGGGTCATAATGTAGCATATCTTTGTCAGTGTGTTTTGTGGTGTTAGGAATTGTTTTTCTGCGCATTTTCGCACTAACTCAAACATGCGTACACCCCCTCCTGAGCTGGCGTAGGATTTGAGCGTGCCGTATGCCAACGTCCATATTGATAAATCTCAAAGTCACCGTGGGTTTGGGTGTACGCAAGGTGTACGCTGGAAATTTGGTGTACGCACTTTTGATAAATGTGATTTCTGGATTTTTTTTTTGATTATGTCTCTCACAGTGGACAAACCTGCTGCTTATTACTTACAAAGTACTAAATGGTTTAGCTTCCCAGTACTTAAGCGAGCTCTTAACACATTATACTCCATCACGTCTATTGCGGTCTCAAAACTCTGGCCAGTTGATAATACCTAGAATATCTAAATCAACTGCAGGCGGGCGATCCTTTTCCTATTTAGCACCTAAACTCTGGAACAGTCTTCCTATCATTATTGGGGAAGTAGACACACTCTATCAGTTTAAATCTTGACTAAAAACACATCTCTTTACTATGGCATACACATACAACATTTTTAACTTTCATTATTCAAATCAATTGACTGATAGTAAGGCTGCATTAACTAGGTCACTTCCCATAACACCTGATGTACTCATTACATCATAAAAAGAGTGGCATCTACGCTAATGTTAGTCTCTCTGTTTATCCCGAGGTTTACTGCAGTCAGCCAGAATCAGGCCGTGTCCAGATTGGATGGTTGCATCCGCAGGGTTGTTGCCTAGCAACGAGGGGGAGAGGACGCTGGCGTTGTCTGTTCACCGCTTTTCCACCCGATTTTAGTTTTATATACGTTAATTATAAACTTTATTTTAATTTTAATTTTTGTCAGTAACTAGTACTTTCAGTCAGTGCTAATTTTGGGACATCTTGCTTGGCTCTTATCGTCTCGGATAACTCTTCTCGGCTGTTGACAGTTGGCTGTTGACAGTTGGCAGTTTGAATGGACTCCCTCGTGACAGGAAAGGACTCTCATTGTTCACCACTTTTATACATCTAAAACCTTTTTTGTACGGATTTTTACGTTTTTTCTCCTAATTTCTCCTAAATATTCCATCCCACAGCTGCTAAATTTCAACGACCGCACATTTCCGATGTGCATTGCGGTCATTAAGGAACTTGGACTTCTGCGCAGACGGCGTTACATCCATAGAGGCTCTCGTCGCGGGCTAGTTTATCATCAGCCTGAAAACTCTGCATCAGCCATACCATCCATCTGGACCTCCGTCGCACATTTGCCGCGTCATCACAACAGTTTTGCTCTCCGTTTTGGTAACACGGGAATCACAGCGAGATCTCACCAATCTAAACTGGATTGCACGGGAAACACCGCGAGATCTTTTAGCACAGCGCATGACAGAAAACGTGGAGTGGATTTTAGTGTTTTATGGCCAATAACGAGATTCACCACCCCATCAACGCTCAAAATAGAACTTTGTAATGCACAATCCCTCACAAATAAGTCATCTTTCATCCAAGACCACATCATTGATAAGAGATTAGACCTTATGTGCTTAATGGAAACATGGCATCAGCCTGCAGTTTTACGCAGCACTTTATGATGCCTGTCCTCCTGGTTACAGCTGCACAAGGCCCAAGCATGCCAAACAGCGTTCATGCCTGTTCATGCCTTTACATGCAATGACCGCATCCAGCTGAAACACACAGGCAAGACATCTTGCCACGTGTAACTCTTTTAGAGAGGAGAAAGCTCTGCAGAAATGCAATGCGCCCAGGGAGAACACGCACGCTGTGCGAGATCATTGCACAGATCAGACAGGAATGCGGAAAGCACTGGAACGCACAATAGCACTGACATTATGGAGAGTCGCTCGTTTTGAAGAGTAGAGAAGCTCAGGAAGGCAAGTGAACACTAGGCTCCGAAGCAGAAACATAATACGAGATTGCCACGCAGCTCCTTATATTCCCACCTGGTGGAGCGGAGTTGCGCTATGAAAATTCTGCAGATCCATGGCATTCTCATGCCATTGGCTCATTTTGTAGATCTCGAAGGCGATTGGCTTCTAAGCGAAACTTCATTCGTCAATCACTGATGTAAATCGTAGTGACTGAACGAAAGGGAATCACACATTCAATGGAAGTCAATTCATTCCATTCAAACACATTCTTTATTAAAGCAATTTTTCCTTTTACAAAATCATTAAGGATACAAGGATAGCGTGGTAACCAGTGTTTATGAGATGAAGAACCAATGATTTTTTGTTTGTTTCCCAAATAGCCAGAGAAGTTTAGTATTCCCTTTCAGTGCCACTGGGCACCTGCCCAAGTAGAATGCATAATATTGGGAAAAGAATGAGATTAGACCAATTTAGTTACAGAAACTTCATCACCCCAATGGACTGAGTGAAGACAACTGAATCAGGTAAGAATCTTGAGTTGGGACTAAAACTCAGCAGTTTTTGCACTAATGCCAACAATGATATGAATAATAATGTCTCAGTGATTACATTTTCATAGATAAATTGTTTCAAAATGAATAAATGAATAAATAAATATATATATATATATATATATATATATATATATATATATATATATATATATATATATATATATATATATATTTTTTTTTTTTTTTTTTTTTTTTTTTTTACCTGGTTTTATAGGCGATGGTACCTTTTCTGTTTGTGGGGGTTCATCTGCCATTGGGGATTCACCTGTCTGTGGAGATTTGTCTGTTTGTTGAGTTTTGTCTGTCTTTGGAGATTCATCTGTCTGCAGAGGTTTGTCTGTCTGTGGAGATTCATCTGTCTGCAGAGGTTTGTCTTTATGTGGAGATTCATCTGTTTGCAGAGGTTTGTCTGTCTGTGGAGATTCATCTGTTTGCAGAGGTTTGTCTGTCTGTGGAGATTCATCTGTCTGTGGAGGTTCATCTGTCTGTGGAGATTCATCTGTCTGTGGAGGTTCATCTTTCTGTAGAGGTTCATCTGTCTGTGGAGGTTTGTCTGTTTGTGGAGGTTCATCTGTCTGTGGAGGTTCATCTGTATGTGGAGATTCATCTGTATGTGGAGATTCATCTGTATGTGGAGGTTCATCTGTATGTGGAGGTTCATCTGTCTGTGGAGGTTCATCTGTCTGTGGAGGTTCATCTGTATGTGGAGATTCATCTGTCTGTGGAGGTTCATCTGTATGTGGAGGTTCATCTGTCTGTGGAGGTTCATCTGTCTGTGGAGGTTCATCTGTCTGTGGAGGTTCATCTGTATGTGGAGATTCATCTGTCTGTGGAGGTTCATCTGTATGTGGAGATTCATCTGTCTGTGGAGGTTCATCTGTATGTGGAGATTCATCTGTCTGTGGAGGTTCATCTGTATGTGGAGGTTCATCTGTCTGTGGAGGTTCATCTGTCTGTGGAGGTTCATCTGTATGTGGAGGTTCATCTGTATGTGTTGATTTGTCTGTATGTGTAGACTTGTCTGTCTTTGGAGGTTCATCTGCTTCATCTGTCTTTGGGCATTCATCTGACTGTGGATGTTCTTCTGTCTAAAGAAATTATGATGTTGGTGTGAGTTACAAATTACATATAAAAATAGTCTTTATCGAAACTAAAGAGAAAAAATTGTCGTTTTGAACTTCTGATTTAAATCGCTAGTCAGCTCTCCCCCTCTCTCTGATTGGCTGTGTTGAAAAGTATTCATATGAATATCATGCCACTGAGAAGGAAAGAAGTTATAGAAGTGCCAAAATCTAAAACCTTTGATTTGCTAAATAAAATAATTTCTACATTTATTCTGCAAGGAAAACGACCAAGAATAAGGCATAAAGTAATATAATGGCTTAAAACAAATTGCAGGCTGGCATTTTAGGTTTTAAGGTAAGGTAAGGCTGCACAATAAAGGATAAAACTTTATGAATATTACATATAATGCTATTTAGGTCTTAATTTCTAAATATTGTATGTGTTAATTTATAGTCATACAAGGTCAATGCATACATTGTAGTATATTAAAAAAGGCATTAGTTTCCTTTATGGAAATGTATTATGTAATTGTATTATATTTTGCATGTAATTGCAGTATATTCCCATATGTATTTTTGTTCCGCAATGGTATTCTACATTCACAAACTATTTGTTAACAGTCATATCAGCAATAAATAAAATAAAAAAATAAAAAATAGTCTTAGTTCTGTCATCGCAAACTGCGCATGCGTCAGCGTGCCCAGGTGGAAATCAATCGTGGAGTTCATTAACCTTCCACCGGGACTGCGAAGTGCCGAGCTCCAGGTAAGATGTGTGTTTGTCATGTCATTCCCAATGCAAATTTTAACTTATTGAATGTCAAGATTTGCCAAAAGATGTGTAAATTAGGCTACTCGTTTCTGTTGTCATGTTGGTGCCACAGCCTAGCCTAATAAAGGGGCTCACGCACCAAATTTAAACAACTAATGTTACAATTATTTAACGTGCAAAAAAATTGTTAACAACAAGTGAACAATGAATATATTTGTATAAGTTATTAAAATATATGATTGCTCTCCTCATTTGTTAATCCCTTTGAACAAAACTGTCTGCTAAATTATCAAATGTTAAAAAAACAAGACTATTATTGTTGTTTAACTATGTAATTTGGTATTAAGTAAACCCTCATGCACATTGTTTGCATACGATTTGCTGTGTGACACTGACAAAAAGCAAAATTAGAATAAATGTAATGTGATTTGTTTACTGGTAGCGAATATTTCTTAAATAGTCGATTTTGGGCTAATTCACTTTAAATGAGTGAATGTTTTAGTGAACTTGAGTTTGCAGATTGCTCAAGTGTAGTTATCTCCTAAAATATATGTTGAACTTTAAGAAAAATCTAAACTTCTATAATTTGCATTCATGTAAATGCAACATATGAATCTAAATTATGTACAATATTAATATTATGTAATAGAAAGTACTGTATAAGAATAGATTGTTATACTGGAAAACATATAAAAAAAGTGTTTCTAATATTCATGTATGTAAATGAAGTGGTCAAGAAGAGATTAGAAACACCTCTTAATATAAAGCAGTCCAGTTCTGCACCACTGCAAACTACAAATGATAAACATTAATATGCAAATTAAGTTAAATGAATACCTCCCTGATGAAAGTGTACATTTATAAAAGGAGAAAGAACTACAGATTAATTTATTTCACCTAGCTTTAACTGTTACTCTTCTCTTTCAAGTTTTAGATGATTTTGTATTGTCATGCAGATGTAATTATGTATCAGTGCGTTTTAAAATTGTTATATCAAGAAACAGCTTACATTGATTTAAACCAAATGCAACTTGTGTCTTCACTAAAGCTTGATGTGGTATCACAATTAAAATAATCTTATAATACATTTACATTACATTTACATTTAATCATTTAGCAGACGCTTTTATCCAAAGCGACTTACAAAAAAAGGGTAGAGCAATAGAAGCAACGAAACAAACAAAGCCAACAACCTGTAAGAGCTGTAAGAAATCTCAATTAATTAGCAGAGTACACAATTTTTTTTTTTTTTTTTTTTATAGCCAGCTACAACAAATACTCACGTACGGAAAATACAGAACACTGGATTTGGATAGCTAAGATAACAACCCATTAGGACTAAGGCTGATGCCCCAACTGTTGTCGTTAATGCGGATTCAGTGGCCCAATGGGTTGGTTTTGTATGGCATTCTAGCTAAACGCGCAGCAATAGCCATCGACAGCAAAAACTCACGTACGCAAAATACAGAACACTGGGTTTTGGTAGCTATGATAACTATGTAACATACCCGCCTGAAGGCACAAATCCGGATGAGAGACGTAGATATGATCAGTAAGTGCTATTCTGTATTGGTCAAGTGCAATAGAAAAAAAGTGCAATTGGAAAAGATGTGTCTTAAGATGTTTTTTAAAAATGGCTACAGACTCGGCAGCACGAATTGAGATCGGCAGGTCATTCCACCAGGTGGGAAGGGTCCAGGAAAATGTCCGTGATAGCGATTTCATGCCTCTTTGGGAAGGAACCACGAGGCGCCGCTCATTCGCAGAACGCAAGCTTCTGGAGGGTGTGTAAGTCTGAACAATTGAGTTTAGGTATAATGGTGCAGAACCAGTGGTTGTTTTGTAGGCGAGAACTAGAGCCTTGAATTTGATGCGAGCAGCCATTGGCAACCAGTGCAGTTTGATGAAGAGAGGCGTAACATGCGTTCTCTTCGGCTCATTAAAGACCACTCTCGCCGCTGCATTCTGGATGAGCTGCAAGGGTTTGATAGTGCATGCTGGAAGCCCAGCCAGAAGAGCATTACAATAATCCAGTCTGGAGAGAACAAGAGCTTGAACCAGGAGTTGTGCAGCCTGTTCTGATAGGAAGGGTCTAATCTTTCTAATGTTGTATAAAGCAAATCTGCAGGACCGGGCTGTTGCAGTAATGTGGTCAGTGAAGTTTAACTGGTCATCAATCACAACTCCAAGGTTCCTGGCTGTCCTTGATGGAGTTATGGTCGATGAACCAAGCTGAATGGAGAAATTTTGATGAAGTGCTGGGTTGGTTGAGAAAACAAGTAATTCTGTCTTTGCAAGATTGAGTTTAAGATGATGCTCTTTCATCCAGTCAGAAATGTCTGTCAGACAGGCAGCGATACGAACACTGACTGTAGGATCATCTGGTTGAAATGAGAAGTAGAGTTGAGTGTCATCCGCATAGCAGTGATAGGAAAAGCCATGTTTCTGAATGACGGAACCTAATGATGACATGTAGATGGAGAAGAGAAGTGGTCCAAGGACTGAGCCCTGGGGAACCCCAGTAGCTAGATGATGTGACTTAGACACTACACCTCTCCATGACACCCTGTAGGACCTACCAGAGAGGTAAGACCTGAACCACTGGAGGGCAGTTCCTGAGATACCCATCGTCTTAAGTGTTGACAGGAGGATCTGGTGGTTAACTGTGTCAAAAGCAGCAGACAGATCCAGCAGAATGAGCACTGAGGATTTGGAAGCTGCATAATCTAATAATAATCTAATGATAAAAATTGGTTCCGGGCCAGAATCTAAAGCGTTACCAATTTTTTTTTTTTAAATAAAACTTTTGACTTTATTTTGCTTCCACCGAAAGATCTATATGAAAACATCTGAAGACCATGCAAGAAGAATAGCACAGGTTCAGCCACAGACTGTTTCATCCCATAAGAACTGGTTCAGTTCTGAATGGGAAGTGTTGAAGAAGTTTATGTAATTTGAGTTTTAAGACTAATGTTAACAAATAAGACTTTATTGTAAAATGTATTAACTAACATGATCTAACAATGAGCAATAAATTACTACAGTATTTATTAAACTTTGTTAAAGGGTTAGTTCATCCAAAAATGAAAATTATGTCATTAACTCCTCCCCCTAATGTCGTTCCACACCCGTAAGACCTCCGTTCATCTTCACACACAGTTTAAGATATTTTATTTTAGTCTGAGAGCGTATGCAAGTGAATGCACACTGTACTTTCCATGTCCAGAAAGGGAATAAAATACATCAGTGGGTTCTCTTGTATCGTTTTTATTTATATCGTACAGTATTTATATTGTTTTTACCTCTTGTACACCACAGAAAACACGCACGCGCACCCTCGGATCAGTTGGACGTAGTGGTGTACAAGGGTTTAAAACGATATAAATACTGTTCGTTTTCTCACACAAACCGCTCGTTTCGTGTCTTAGGCTATCAGTGTGTACTTCCGATGGGGGATTGTTTAATTTGGACTTCTCTGTGTATGCTCTTTGAGGTGGTGACCATAGACCTGCATTATGTGAGGCACAGACAAGAACGGTTTGACCTAAAATGATCAAAATTGAAACTACTGGGGAAACAAATACTCCTACATCTCGGATGCCCATGAGGTAAGCTAAAACATATCAAAATTTAATTTCAAAGTGAACTATCCCTTTAAGAGAATAAAGGATTATGTAGAAGAGCAGTGAAATCATTCAAGCAAGCAACACAAATTGCTTTCCCTTATTGATTAGATCAAATCTTACTAGGACTGCAGACAATATATAGTCACACTATAGTCGTAGCCTGTGTTGCACAGCGTATTCATGATTTTAGGGGGTGGAGTTATCAAGATAGGATGGTAATCCTTTTGGGTAAGTCATGTTTGTATTGGTGAATTCAACATCATTTCTCAGAAATCGCTTATTGCACCTTTAATGGTATGAATCATATTAACAGGCCAGACTTAGAATGTAAGCTGCCACTGGATCCCCAGAAGTTCTCCAGCGCAGTTCATAACAGTGAGTGCATTTATTCTGACAAAATCTGAATTCTTACCATCACTGCTGCTGGTGTCTGTGTTTGTCCTTCCTGTTGTGATCCATCAATTTCTGATCCTTTCACAAGTCGTCCCAGAAATCCTCTGATTATTTCTGATGCTCCAGCTGTTCCTGCTCTTGCTGTGACTCCTGCTCCTGCTACTCCTGCTATTAATGATCCTACTGCAGCTGACCCTCTTCCTGCTGGGCCTGTTCCTGCTGCAGATGACCCATTTCCTTGCGCTGCTGTTCCTGTTGACCCTGTTCCTGCTGAACCTGTTCCTGCTGCTGACCCTGTTCCTGCTACTGACCCTGTTCCTGCTACTGACCTTGTTCCTGCTGCTGATCCTGTTCCTGCTGCTGACCCTGTTCCTGCTGCTGATCCTGTTCCTGCTGCTGACCCTGTTCCTGCTGCTGACCTTGTTCCTGCTGCTGACCCTGTTCCTGCTGCTGACCCTGTTCCTGCTGCTGATCCTGTTCCTGCTGCTGACCCTGTTCCTGCTGCTGACCCTGTTCCTGCTGCTGACCTTGTTCCTGCTGCTGATCCTGTTCCTGCTGCTGATCCTGTTCGTGCTGCTGACCCTGTTCCTGCTGAGCCTGTTCCTGCTACTGACCCTGTTCCTGTTGAACCTGTTCCTGCTGCTGAGCCTGTTCCTGTTACTGACTCTGTTCCTGCTGAGCCTGTTCCTGCTGCAGATGACCCTGTTCCTTGCACTGCTGTTCCTGCTGACCCCGTTTCTGCTGCTGACCCTGTTCCTGCTGCTGACCCTGTTCCTGCTGCTGATCCTGTTCCTGCTGCTGACCCTGTTCCTGCTGATCCTGTTCCTGCTGCTGACCCTGTTCCTGCTGCTGACCCTGTTCGTGCTGCTGACCCTGTTCGTGCTGCTGACCCTGTTCGTGCTGCTGACCCTGTTCCTGCTGAGCCTGTTCCTGCTGCTGACCCTGTTCCTGCTGCTGACCCTGTTCCTGCTGAACCAGTTCCTGCTGACCCTGTTCCTGCTGAGCCGGTTCCTGTTACTGACTCCGTTCCTCTTGAGCCTGTTCCTGCTGACCCTGTTCCTGCTGCTGAGCCTGTTCCTGCTGACCCTGTTCCTGTTACTGTCTCTGTTCCTGTTGAGCCTGTTCCTGCTGCAGATGACCCTGTTCCTTGCACCTCTGACCTTGTTTCTGCTGCTGACCTTGTTCCTTCTGACCCTGTTCCTGCTGCTGACCCTGTTCCTTGCACTGCTGTTCCTGCTGACCCTGTTCCTTGCACTGCTGTTCCTGCTGACCCTGTTCCTGCTGCTGACCCTGTTCCTGCTGAGCCTGTTCCTGCTGCTGAGCCTGTTCCTGCTGACCCTGTTCCTGTTACTGTCTCTGTTCCTGTTGAGCCTGTTCCTGCTGCAGATGACCCTGTTCCTTGCACCTCTGACCTTGTTTCTGCTGCTGACCTTGTTCCTGCTGACCCTGTTCCTGCTGCTGACCCTGTTCCTTGCACTGCTGTTCCTGCTGACCCTGTTCCTGCTGCTGACCCTGTTCCTGCTGCTGACCCTGTTCCTGCTGAGCCTGTTCCTGCTGCTGAGCCTGTTCCTGCTGAGCCTGTTCCTGCTGAGCCTGTTTCTGCTGCCAATGACCCTGTTCCTGCTGATGTTGTTCCTGCTGCAGATGACCCTCTTCCTTGCGCTGTTGCTCCTGCTGACCCTGTTCCTGCTGCTGTTGATTCTGCTGCTGCTACTCCTGCCTGTGGTACTTGTTTATATACAGCTGTTGCTCTCACTTCTCCTTCCCATGATGATCTTAAAGTGCATATTGCTGCTGCTGCTCCTGCTACTGCTCCTGCTACTGCTCCTGCTACTGCTCCTGCTACTGCTCCTGCTACTGTTCCTGTCTGATCTAATACTACTACAACTACTGCAGATGTCAGTGCTGAGCCTGTTCCTGCTGCTGAGTTTATTCCTGCTGCTGACCCTGTTCCTGTTGAGCCTGTTCCTGCTGCAGATGACCCTGTTCCTTGCACTGCTGTTCCTGCTGACCATGTTCCTGATACTGATCTTGTTCCTGCTGACCCTGTTCCTGCTGCTAACCCTGTTCCTGCTGACCCTGTTTCTGCAGCAGATGACCCTGTTCCTGCAACTGTTGATCCTGCTGCAGAAGACCATGTTCCTTGCGCTGATGTTTCTGCTGTTGTTTCTGTGTGTGTCCAAGGTTTTGCTGCTAGTTGTAATTGTAGACTGGCCATTCCTTCTCCTGTAGCTGCATTTGCAGATGCTGCCATGGCTCCTGCAACTGCAACAGGTAAAAGAATAAGAAGTTATTACATCATACAAATCTCATAAACTTGTATTTTATTCACATTAGAATTTAGATACATATCAAACGTTGAAAGTGAGACCAATATGCAATGTATAAGCTCAATTGGCAAACTGATTGGGTTAAAAAAAGCCTCTCAGAGTGGCAGTGTCTCTCAGAAGTAAAACTCTATTGGTCAAAAATAAAGCCATATCTAAACATGATCCAGAAGCGCAGGTGTTTTCTCTGGGCCAAGGCTCATTTAAAATGGACTGTGGCAAAGTGGAAAACTGTTCTGTGGTCAGACAAAACTAAATTTGAAGTTCTTTTTGAAACTGTCATCTTGACTTAAGAGGACAAGGACAACCCAAGTTGTTATCAGCACTGAGTTCAGAAGCCTGCATCTCTGATGGTATGGGGTTGCATGAGTGTGTGTGGCATGGGCAGCTTACTCAACTGTAAAGGCATCATCAATGCTGAAACGTATATCCAAGTTCTAGAACAACATATGCTCCCATCCAGATGCTGTCTCTTTCAGGTAAGACCTTGCATTTTCCAACATGACAATGCCAGACCACATAATGCATCAATTACAAACATGGCATTGTCCCAACTTTTTTTTTTAATGTGTTGATGCCATGAAATTTAAAATATTTTTTTTTCCCTTAAAATTATACATTTTCTCAGTTTAAACATTTGTTATATCATTTATGTTGTATTCTGAATAAAATATTGAAATTGAAATAATGTTTGTTAAAGCTACATTGTGTAACTTTTTTAGTTTACTCTTAGCTAAAAACATTTAGTTCTTTCAAAAATATATGTGCTCATTAATGTACTTCTTTTTTAAAAAAAAAAAGAATTTACTTCTTTAAAGTAATAAAGTATTCTCGTAAGTTTATAATATGCCATTTAAAATACATACGAGTGAGGGGTTCAAATGCCGGTCGCCATGTTGCCCCTCCATCTTGAAAGTACATTAGCCAAAGAAGGACATACCTGTAAATTCAAGCTTCGCCTTTTGCGTTTTAACACTCGATGGCACCGTGTCGAATGTGAAGAGGGGTTTTGCCATGTTAATCTTGGACTAAATCGGCCGCCGTAGGAGTTAAAATGAAATCAGAATTGAGAGGAACATAAACTACTATTCACTGGATGGTCATGTACCTTTTCACCGCTAGATGGGGGAAAATGGGGACACTCCCATAGACTTCCATGGGAACTGAGGAATGCAGAAGTAAAGTGTGTCATCATGGAGCGAACAATAGTCACAAACATCCAGTTCCAGCATTGAACTCCAATCGTTTCAGTGCATCTCAAGCACACTCGCTGGTAGGAATATACTTTAGCCATTTCCAGTCCCTAACAATTTTTTTAAAAATGTCTCATGTTTTGCTTTTGAATTTATTTCTATAGATTATCAAATCACTATTATAACATTAAAATATATATTTTGGTCACTTTTTTTGTACAGTATTAAGTATATTAGCTAATAGTCTCATGAAAAACTAAAACTCACTAAAATTCACAATAAATGTTTATTTAAATAATGTCTGTGCTTTGTTTGTTAAACTGATAAGATATGAAGATAATTAGAAGATTTGTGTAAAACCTTAAACCTATTTGACTAAACTTGAACTAAACTCATTCAGCGTTTTCACTGATACATGCCGTCTATGGCTATAATATGTCTCCATGATTTCCCCCGCAATTTTTTTTTGTATAAAGCAGTCCATATGCTATAAGCGCAAGTTGTTTTTGCAGGTCATCTGTCGTGTTTGTTTACTTTAAAGTCAGGTTTGATTTCCTGTTTTCACAGACCGGATTCAGGAATTTGTTCGTGGGTGGTGTGCTTTCCTTGTCACATCACGGCACTCCACACACTAGAGGAACAAAACGGTCAAATCTATGATTTTTTTATTATCATGTTTGTGGTCTCTCACATTTAGAAAGTCTTATAAGAGTTTAAAAATCCTTTAGAGTAGCCCAGCATTAGACTACTTAATTTAGTCTACTGTCAAAAAAGCTGTCATAAATACTCAGCCACTTGAAAATATAGAACATTATAAACTTGAACAATCTTAAGTTGTTAACTCATAATTGTGTTCCTCATTATGTACAATTTTTATTTTAAGTTGTAAAGTGAGATGGATATGTTAGAACTTACGCATGGCTTCGGTTGACAGGTTGACTATATTAAAGGGGGGGGGGGGACACTCAGTTTCAGTCAATCTCATGTCAATCTTGAGTACCTATAGAGTAGTATTGCATCTCCGAAAAGTCTTTAGTTTTATTATATTTATAAAAGGAATATAGGCTGTACAGAGTCTTTCCGGAAAAAAAACGAGCGGCTGGAGGCGTATCGTGTGGGCGGAGCTAAAGAATGACGATCGCAAACAAAGCGGTGACATCCTCAAGCGTGGAGAAACCCATGGCTATCTCAGCTAATAGATATATGATCCAGAATCAAATCTGAGGCTGAAATAAATTGAACAGGAGAAACGGCAACATCAGGAAATCCGTCTCTGTGGTATGTACTGTATATAGTGGCCTGTCAACATTTGTGTGTGTTTACTCGCAGTTTATGAGGACATGATTTGGTTTATGGACTATTGTATGTGACTAGACCTTAGCAGTAGCAAGCAAAACGGTTTTGCACGTCAGACTAGTGTAACGTTATACAGAGAACAACAATAGAGTCCGTTAGCGCATTTGAATGACGAAGCGCGCGATCGTGTCGTTTACTGATGTTTACTCACGCGACGATAGCCAACAGCACAGACATTTGAAGCAGTTTTACTCACCGGCTGCTTCCAAAGCAGGACCGAACCTTTATCGCTGGGACCGCTCCGTCAAAAACACACTTCTTTGGTATGATTTGGTAAAGTCCTAACAGCAGTGGCGTGGAAATCCACTTTGAGACGCGACTAAAGTGATGTTGTGAAGCTTCCCGTCATTTCTGCGTTCAAATCGGTTCAAATGCAGCGCTGCCTTCCCAGAATGCTGTGCTGAAGCGTTGAAGTCGCTCGACGTCACCCATAGGAATAAAGTGGAGCGCTGCGCGACATAAGTGTTCACGGACGACTGGATCTGCACCTGAGAGCAGTGTTTACGGCGACAGAAACAGTGTTTTGACACAGAAATACTCCATCAAACGTCCAGCATTAGTTTTTGAAACTTATATGAGCAGATTTAAATCTGCCCCGCCTGTTTTTACGTTATGTGTGCATAGTTCCGTACAATGCTGTATCATTCCATGTCAGTAAAGCGTATATGATTCTTAACCAAACGCATCAGACTGTGAAAATGGCAGATCTTGTTTGAGAGATTTTTAGTTAGCGAGAAAATGGCTATCAAACAACTTGGCCCCAACAAGCCAGATATAAGTGTATGATGTTGTGTAGTAAAGCTCATCTCAGCTGTGCAATGAAAGCTAATATACCAGCTTCAGTGTTGGTGTGAAACCACAATAAGGAAGTGGATAGGCACATTCTCTCAAAGATAATTGACTGCCTACTTTTTTGCTGAGCTTTTGAGTTAGCCCTCAGAGGGCATGCTGAGACTGAAACCTCCAACAGTCCTGGTATTTTTAGCGGTCTTGTGGATCTTCTTGCTTCCCTTGACACTATCATACAGGAACATCTTGAGCATGCCAATGTTTTTAAGGATACCTCTAAAACCATTCAGAACGAGTTACTGGACTGCATGTGTAGCTGGTTCAAATATAAATGAACGTCATCAAAACATCATTTTATTTTTGTTTAAATATGGGATCATAATGGTTCAGTGTACATAATTTACTCTAGTGGGAACCATTCATGCAGAAAGTGTCTTGTATGGAGCACATATCGGTGATGCACAATACCTTTTGTGAAGTGCGAACAGCCTTAAGCTGTGTCTCATTTCGTTAAAAAATTTCGAAGGCTGCGTCCTCCGAAGGACACATCCTGTGTAGGATGCAGTCGAGTGTCCTCAATCAGAATTAAACAAGACATCCTTCGTAGGACACACAGGCAGGAAGTATCACGTTGCTATGCCAACAAGTTCAACCTCGTTGTGCTCTCACGGCAGTTATATGAATGAAAATTATTTATAACTTGAAAATGAGATGACTATGAAATGTTTCTTGTCTTGACAGCAATGTACTGTTCTAAACGTTTAAAATGCACTAAACAGTTGTAATCCTGTTTACCATAACTATCTGTTTTGAGGTAATAGAGCTTAAAAAAAAAAAAAAAAACTTGAACTACTTAATTTAAACACCACACCTACGCTCACATGTATATCTGGTGGTGGTGCCGTTTTTTCATATAATAAAAAAAATGACGGTTGACGCAAAGATTTGTGGGTTATCGCAGCCGTGAAGGATACACCTCATGCACACTCCGAATTCCTGTGAAAGAAGGGTGCATTCGAAGGTCGCATTTGGAGTGTCCTATGCTGCGTCCCAATTTGCCTACTTATTCTACGTCCTAAAAGTATGTATTCTTTTTGTGAAGAAACGGTATATACTTTTGAGTGTCTAGCAGAAAAGTATGCAAGCTTCGAGACATCCTACTTCGTCATCTTTAACGGACTCTGTCGCTTAGTTACGTGCTTCCCGTTACTGTTTAACTGCCCTGTCAATCATCGTCAGATTCGTCACAGTTCAAATCCTCCACATTCAGTTTAATCTCCTGCCGTATCGGAGAGAAATGTAGCCGCTCGTTGATCTGCCATGTGTGGGTCTTTGTGGGTCAGAGACTCTCCTCATGTGTTTGCAGTTTAAATATAATGATGCATTTAAAAGTTAATGGCCAAATGTGTCATTAAAAAAGTCCACAATGCTGCTGCAGGTGAAATATAATGTGGACAACGCTGAATAAATATATTTTTGTCAGGTTAAATATTGATAGTTGGTCACTCAAACCCCTCTATCTAAACTTCTCTACTTAACCGTCTGACTCGCACTTCCGTCATGTTTGTAGTTTTTTAACGCTTTTTATCCGTGTCTTTGTAGTTCTAATCGAATCCTCGTCCAACTCGCAGTGGGTTGTGGGCAATATCAGCCGTTAGAGTGCCCATCGATCAGTACTACGAATTCGGACCGGAAATAGTAAACCATCCGGGAATCTTTGGAATACTCTTTTCAACATACTACGATTTGGGACATACTAATTCTATTTTCGAATACTATTTAGGATGGATAGTATGCGAATTGGGACGCAGGGCTACTCACTTTTTTGAAATGAGACGGCCTCCCTTACGAAAGGAAAATATATTTACCAATATATTTTCTTGAAATATATTTTAATATATGGAATAATATATTGATGGTATTATAAAATATATTATATATTCATGCAATATATTGCAAAATATACAAATGATTGCCGCTTTCAATATATTGGAAAATATAAATATTAAATCCCATATATGTGAATATATTGCATGATATTTTCAAATATATTGCAATATATTTTTGTTTCGTAAGGGCTTATGACGTATGCACCCTTCAAATGCGACCTCCAGAGGACGCAGCCTTCTGAAATGAGACACAGCTTTACAGTGCTTTAGACGCGCATTTGTTGCAGACTGGGTCAAATGTGCTCTCTCTCACTCTTCTAACGAGCGTGCTGGTAAGGACGTTTTTAAAGTGTGTTAAATGATATCATCGATTTATTTCATGAGATAAAGAATGTTTAAATGTCGTGTAAGGCTGTGCTGTTATAAAATTAAATTCAGCAAATTGCATGTTTTGCCAAGAAATGTTTTTGCTTACTAGCTTTTCTGTGCTGTAGCCTACAAGCAGAGTGAAGGGGAGAGAGGTGTATTCCAAAAAAATGATTGTGCTCTATTTATTTCTGCAGGTATGTCCGATTGATTGTTTGTTATATGTTGAAAAATGTTTCAAATGAGTTTTATATCAAGTTTGAGTTACATACAAAAAAGAGAGTAAGGTTGCAAAAGTAATACCATTTATATCAACGTTTTTATTTTATTTGTTTAAAATATGTAACTTTTGAAATTATCATTCAACTAATTCACTGATATGAACAAGCAGTGAGGAAATAATATTTTCACTTGTATATTATTTCATTTGCCATATAATGGTGAACTCTATTTTAATGGCTTATTATATTTTGTGGTTTTAATTAATTTATAATATTATTTTCGGTTTTGCAACTATTGTTTGAGTAAATTAAGATCTTTAGACCCACATTTGTTGCAGACTGGGTCAAATGTGCTCTCTATCGCACTTCTAACAAGCGTGCTGCTTTTCTGTGCTGTACGAGCAGAGTGAAGGGGAGAGACGTGTATTCCAAAAAAATGATTGTGCTCTATGTATTTCTGCGGAATAAATCTTCCTGAGACCTCTTCCATCCGCATTGTCTTCATTGAGAAAAACCACAGTAAACACAACCAGAGTAAAACTGCTACACATGCTTGATGTAATGCAGGACCACATTATAAGTGATCTGGAAAAAAAAACACCAAACCCTGGACATATCCAATCACTGCCTCTCGCTGACACTGAAATCAAGAAGTTTTAGTTTTAAAACAACTGACAGTCACATGAATTCCAAGTCGATCTCTAAGGTGCTATTAGAGCAGTTGCATGTAGTTTGCTCTCCTGACAGTAAAATTGACAAGGGGAGACTCATGGCATTGGGGCTCATTGGGCTAGTGTGTTTAGAGAAGCATCTGTAAGAATGAATAAGAGTGCAGGACATTCACCCGAATGCTCATTTTGTTCATGTTGTTATGCACACCAATTAACTTTGATTATAGAGCAAGCTGTGTCCGCAGTGGCACCTGTCCAATGTTTCTTCCCTGATCTTGGTGGCTTTTCATCTTAGTTCTTTTTGGAGATCTCAAAAAAAAGAAAAATCTCAGTCATCTCAGATGCAATGGAATTTCAGTAGCTGCACTGTCAACACAGACTATGAAAATCAAACCATACTGGAAGGTTTTGAATCTAGCCAGTCATCTCAAAGCTTTGATTCAGGAACTATAAGGCTAAAGGTTACTGCCATATGCTTTCTGATCCCGAATTTCTCTTCTTTTTGGATCTATATAATCATGCCCCGTGTTGACATCTTTTAAGCACAGCTTCAAAAAGCAAGGAACTGATGCAGTAGAGGCACACAGTCACAAAAAGGTTTGTGGATTCCATTGGCAAAGTCTGTGATGATGTGCTATCTCTTTGCATAAAATATAGTGATGCATCGCAGTCTAAACAAAAGAGCGCACTCAATTTACCCAAGTGGTATCCATTGCAGAGTCAAATAACATTCAGCTCCTCCTCTTTGGAGCTCCAATGGGGTGACAGGATAGAGTTGTGGGTAGGGTTAGGGTGGATATTCTAGCTCCACCCATTAGATACAAATTACATTTGCCCCTCCTCTCTGGAGTTCTAGTGGGGGGGGGAGCTATGTTTGCTCCACCCATTTGCTCTGCAGCGAGCACCCTGTTCTCATCTTATTTGATAACTTATTTGATTTCCTAGCCTGACGTGGTGGTCATACTCAATTCTAGTCAGAATATGAGTCTGATGCTCCATTGGGCTGTGATTATGGGGCGTGTTTACACTGAACCAGGAAAGACATCAATTGGATAGACCTACAACCAATCAGAGCAACGAAGCGACACATCGTCAAATGTCAACAGAGCTCAAATGCACTGTGTTGCCAAGTCCGCATTTTTTTCCGCGGGTTGTTTTCTATGCCCGCGGGTTGAAGCGACTATTATGTAATATATAGATCCATGAGTGCGAATTTTAGCAGCAACCTTTCCAAAATAACACACATTTTACCCCCAAATGCCATTTTTTCCCCGGAGAACCCCCCGAGAAGCTATTGTTTAGGGCTAGTAGTTGGCGGGTTTTGTTGCAAAAAACTTGGCAACCCTGTCTGCACGCGCTGGAATAAATTATCTTTGCCGGTGTTGTAAAAAAATAAAATAATTTAATGATACACAGAGTACTGACCCTGTCACGTCACAAACACAAAGGAAAATGGTGCGAGGGCTCATGTGCAAAGAAGTGGTAATTTATTATAAAATAAAACAAATACAAAACAAAACCCACAAGGGGGCAAAAATAGTTAATCAAAACATAAACTCAAAAACATACCAGAACAGAATCACGGGGAGGACGGGAGACGCAGACATTACAACGATACCACAAAGACTGACAAACACCAGGAGCTTATAACAGGGAACAAATGAGGCAGGGAACGAGGAAACACAGGTGGGAGAAATCAAACACTAATTAGATAACAAGGGGGGAGGGGTCAGACAATGACAGAAGCACAAAGGCCATACTGACAAAACCCACATGTGCACACAAGACAGGACAGGCATGTGACATTACCCCCTCCTTAAGGAGCGGCTACCAGACGCTCCACTAGGGACGGGCGGGACAGACCAGGGCGGGACGGGCGGGACGGGCGGGACAGACGGGACAGACCAGGGCGGGACGGGCGGGAGGGACAGACCAGGGCGGGGCGGGCGGGACAGACCAGGGCGGGGCGGGAGGGACAGACCAGGGCGGGGCGGGCGGGACAGACCAGGGCGGGGTGGGCGGGACGGGACGGGAGGAACAGGCGAAACAGAGAAGGAAGGAACAAACAAGAGAAGGGTCAACAAGGAGGGAATGGGGAAAACAAAATTTTCCGGAGGCCATGGTGGCCCACAAAGTTCAGGCACCCAGGGAGGCGCGGTCAGAGCAGGACGCCTCAGCGGCGCACGGAGAGCAGGACGCCTCAGCGGCGCACGGAGAGCAGGACGCCTCAGCGGCGCACGGAAAGCAGGACGCCTCAGCGGCGCACGGAAAGCAGGACGCCTCAGCGGCGCACGGAAAGCAGGACGCCTCAGCGGTGCGGGCTGAGCAGGGCGCCTCAATGGCGCAGAGAGCAGGGCGCCTCAGCGGCGCAGGCAGAGCAGGGCGCCAGGGAGGCGCGAGCAGAGCAGGACGCCTGGGAGGCGCGGTGAGAGCTGGACGCCAGGGAGGCGCGAGCAGAGCAGGACGCCTGGGAGGCGCGGTGAGAGCTGGACGCCTGGGAGGCGCGGTCAGAGCAGGACGCCGGGTCGGCGCGGTCAGAGCAGGACGCCGGGTCGGCGCGGTCAGAGCAGGGCGCCGGGTCGGCGCGGTCAGAGCAGGGCGTCGGGTCGGCGCGGTCAGAGCAGGGCGCCGGGTCGGCGCGGTCAGAGCAGGGCGCCGGGTCGGCGCGGTCAGAGCAGGGTCCACTGAAACACGATCCACCGGTACAGGGACCACCGGCAAAGGGACCACCGGAACACGATCCACCGGCACAAGGACCACCGGAACGCGATCCACCGGCACAGGGACCACCGGAACATGATCCACCGGCACAGGGACCACCGGAACACGATCCACCGGCACTGGGACCACCGGAACACGATCCACCGGCACTGGGACCACCGGAACACGATCCACCGGCACTGGGACCACCGGAACACGATCCACCGGCACTGGGACCACCGGAACACGATCCACCGGCACTGGGATCACCGGAACACAATCCACCGGCACTGGGACCACCGGAACACGATCCACCGGCACAGGAACCACCGGGACACGCTCCACCGGCACAGGAACCACCGGAACATGATCCACCGGGACCACCGGCACAGGGACCAACAGAACTGGCGTGGAGGAAGCCTTTCTCCTCCGCCGCCGTCTCGAGGCCACTGGAGCAGGGACCACTGATACACAATCCACTGGAACACGATCCACCGCCACTGGAACTGAGTTCACCGGCACAGGGACCACCGGAATATGATCCATTGGAACTGGGACCACCTGATCCATCACCGAAGGAGCCCTCCTTCTCTTCCTCCTCCCTCTCCCCGAAGGGGTCATCGAAGGACTGGGGACCTGGCAGTCTGTGAGGATAAGTGGAGGAGGACCAAGTGGAGGAAGGCCACCCTTCCATAACTCTCCTCCACCACCACGATTGTACATAAATCCCACAAACTGCCAAAATGATAAAATCCCCAGCATTCCCATCTCCCAAGCGCTAACAGGCTCATTTAGTCCGTTGTTAAAGATGTCCTTGAGCTCTGTCGCGCTGATGTTGAGCCCCTCTGCTGCAAATACGAACCGGTGCGCAAACTCCTTCACGCTGGTTCCCTCCTGCCGGAGGGAGAGGAGCTTGCGCCGTCGTCCTGCCATCGGTGAAGCAGAGGGGCAGGGAGATGGAAAAAGGAAGCCTTCCATCTTGCTGAGTCCTCTAATTGTTGGTATCGTTCTGTCACGTCACAAACACAAAGGAAAATGGTGCGAGGACTCATGTGCAAAGAAGTGGTAATTTATTATAAAATAAAACAAATACAAAACAAAACCCACAAGGGGGCAAAAATACGTAATCAAAACATAAACTCAAAAACATACCAGAACAGAATCACGGGGAGGACGGGAGACGCAGACATTACAACGATACCACAAAGACTGACAAACACCAGGAGCTTATAACAGGGAACAAATGAGGCAGGGAATGAGGAAACACAGGTGGGAGAAATCAAACACTAATTAGATAACAACAGTTTCTGTTCATATTACTCCTTTATGGATCGAGGCCAGACCGAACTGCCCAACCTAAAAATGTTGTGGGCAGGGCTAAGTTCGGCTTGCATCCAGGTTAAAAACTTCCCCCAAGAAACCTTGAAAAAAGCTTGCAATGCATACCCTATGTTAAATATTGTTGATTTATGATTCCAGCTTCAGAGCGTGCAGAGATGCAGTCACATTTTTCATATTTATAAACAAATAATCTGAATGATGTGTTCCCAGAAACACTGAAAATCCTACACAGCATGATCTGAATGCCAATTACAACTGCCAAGTCTGAGAGATGCTTTCAACTGAAAAGTGTTTAGCGTGAGATCCCAGAGTTCAACAAAGCAGTCATTGAAAAATGTGCTAATATTAAGCAACTGTAACCAGGTTGAAATTATATCTTTACTTTTATGGTTGAAATGTCACCAAATCCTAATGAACATTGTTTTCTATATGTTTAAGATGTGTTCTATTGCCAATATTTATGGCTGGATGTTGTATTCAGACCATAGATTTAATACCTGTACCGTCAATTTAAGAGTGTCGCAGGCTTTGTGGCATCATTCACGTGCTTCTTTCAGTTTGCGACAGACTAGCTGAGAGGAGGAGCTTGAGACCTGTGAGTTGTGTGGAGGAGACTGCATGTGACAGACCCTACGTCCCAATTCGCATACTATCCATACTAAATAGCATTCGAAAATAGAATTAGTATGTCCCAAATCATAGTATGTTGACAAGAGTATTCCAAAGATTCCCGGATGGTTTACTATTTCCGGTCCGAATTCGTAGTACTGATCGATGGGCACTCTAACGGCTGATATTGCCCACAACACACTGCAAGTTGGACGAGGATTTGATAAGAACTACAAATGCGGATAAAAAGCGTTAAAAAACTACAAACATGACGTATGTGCGAGTCCGGCGGTTAAGTAGAGAAGTTAAGATAAAGGGGTTTGAGTGACCAACTATCAATATTTATCCTGACAAAAATATATTTAATCTGAATTTGGAGGATTAGAACTGTGATGAAACACTATGGCCTCCTACTTCTTATATAAAACCTCTTAAATCAAAACACCTCGGAAAAATAAGTGCTTCTCAACAAAAGGCCAACCGTGATGTAAGCGTTGGGAATCATTTATATGCACGCCCCCAACATTTGCATCTGTCCAAACATGTTCAATGTCAGGAGGAACTGACGTCACAGAGCCGAATCATTGAGACTGCAGGTAAAGACACCAGTGTTGGGGAATCTACTCTGAAACTGTAGCTTTACAAGCTACAGGCTACTTGTAAGTTAAACTAGTTAAGTTACAATCAAGCTACCATTTTGCAAAGTAGTTAGTTACACTACAAGTTATGATCAAAAAGTAGCCAGCTACATTGAAACTTTTTTTTCACAATGACAAATTACTTTGAATAATTAATGAATAATGTTATACTATTTGGGGTTTCAAGCAATATAATGCGAAGTAATTGTGAGTAAAAAGAGTAAAGTGTGACTTCAGGTTGATTGGGACACTTTTTTCCCCAGTCATTTCAAAGGCAAAAACTGTCAGAATCATTTGAATAATTGATACAATAAACACAATAATCTAATATAGCCTATATCTCAAACTGACTGTCAAAGTGCAACATGGCTAAAAATTTGACATCACTGCAAGAATAAAATGTATGCAACTTAAATTAAATATTCAGGAGTCAGGATTAGGTTTACCACCATCAAACAAACCAAATGTGGGACGATTACTAAGTTTGTGTGGGACAATGTGAGAAATGTTACCAACACTAAAACATAACCTGAAACTGTTATATAATGTCTAAGTTAATAAAACATTTGTATTCTGCCTTTCAGCTGATAAAAATATTTTGTTCTTTATTCCCTCCCAGAAAACTCCATTATATCACAATGTAACATAACATGTCTTTATTTTACATGCAATTTAAATTCAACTTCACTGAGCCCAAAGGCAGCAGGCATTATGCAGGTAAACTATTTTTGAAAGAGTTCTGACCAAGTCCAACTAAAACAAATAAACAAATAAAATATAAATCAACATGAAATTAGTTAATTGACAGTTTTATATATTCATTTATATTATATATTAACAATATAACCAATTTACCAAATTATCCAGTAGTTTTCTGAACAGATGCATTTATTAATATGACAATTAAAAACTAACAGACTGATGGAAATGTGGGGCATTTTCTCAATATGCAAAGTGCGGGACAAGGGGTGAAAATGCTGTAACCTACGGTACATGCAAAGAGGGACGGGTGGTCACCCTAAGGATTAGTCTGAAATGCAGGTTAAACTCACAGCACATGCAGGGATGGAGCGCAGCGTTACGAACAGAACCGCTGTGAGTATCATGAGCTGCTCACGTGAACGGTGCAGGCGCTTTGCTTGCCTATTTATTTTCATTTCGAATGGTTTCTTTTAAAAGTGTACATTTCAAGCTTTCTATAGCTTACACATGATATATATCATGTCTGTGAGGCAAGTAGCCTGCTGAGTTTTGTTTTATTTACAATGTTTAGCAGCTCATATGAGTGAAGCTGCAAGCTGAGTGTACGTCACACCGCTCAGCTCCGCTCCTTAGAATCTCGTTCTTGTCGATCGTTAGATTCAGAACCCAAAACGAAATGTAGCTTTTGGCCGCGCTACTCCGCTACTTGCTGTATAATGTAGTTAGCTACTGGAAAAGCTACACTGTTTTAAAAGTAACTGAGCTACTGACAAGCTACTGAAAAATGTAGTTAAGCTAGTAGCATCGCTACTTGTAGCTCGCTACTGCCCAACACTGAAAGACACTCGAGGATAGCAAAAAAGGCAGCTGTCATGACACACGTCATGTTTAGGCTGTGCAGGGGACTGTTGTCATATGTCAACAGTCATGGTTGAGGTTTATTATAATCAGATACCACAACAAATCGTTAGTTTGTTTGGCCCATTTCAAGCAAGCTTCGCTCAGTGTCTTAAAGTGAAGAAAGGGGCAACTGTAACTTTATTCCTGCAAGCAATAAGTAATTTATCCACTTATTGACTAGCTGTTTAAACAATTTCTGATTAAATTGAAAGGTTTTTAGAGAGACAGCATTGTCTAGATGACGCAAAATTCTAGTAACAATAGGAAACTCCAAGTACCATACCAAACTAAATAGTGTGTCTAATGACAAAGGTTAAAATTATTTTGTATTACAAAATACAACTGTAGATATGTTGCTTTCAGTTTGTTCACTCGATCCTTCTAGCAAACGTCACCTTCTCCACCATATAAGTTAAAACGACAGTCATTTGACAAGGCTATTCATTTAAAAAAATATAAGTTATATATTTATATTTTTGAAAACTGAAGTAGGCCTAGAATGTTTTTGCATGCTTGTATCAAGAGTACATCACAGTCACTGCGTAACCTTAGCCTACATTGTGACTAACGTTATATAAACATGCAATATCGTTGACGAAAAAAGACAAGTCTACAATGTAGACTGAATGACACTTTAAGCAGAACATCTCAAATGGAGATTGCTGAAATGCAGCCTACTTGTTTATTGGTGTTTTCAGATCATCCGGGCGCGAGAGAGGACATGTTTGATTGGACATGTTTACACAGAATGTGTTCACAGAATGTGTTCACAGAATGTTACACAGAATGGGTTCTTTTCACAGGAAAGCTCTGTTTGACATCACTTGAACGCAAGCTCTTTCTTGCAAGCAGATGATCTGAAACACCAATAAACAAGTACGCTGCATTTTATCAATCTCCATTTGAGATTTTTTGCTTAGTGTCATTCCATCGGTCTATGTTCTGTCAGGACGTCAGACACACGAGCCGCTTCGCTGAACAGCTGAACTGCTGTGAGCTGCTGAAATAAGCCAAGCAGAGCTCAACGTTAATATTCATGACTCTTCCAAATAAGGCAAAAACAGAGCATTACATCCTAGGGACAATTTCTAGGGTTGTAAATGGACCTGTAAAACTGTATCTGGACTATTTTTGCCCTTAAATAAGCCACATGCCCTCTATGTAGATATCAGAGAACAATTTACCATAGTTTCAAATCATTCTAGGTCACCTTTAAAGGGTCATGTGTTTTTTCACACCTTCGATTTGAAAAGGCTTGTTAAAAGGGGAGTGGTCGACTGTGAAAATGTGGGATGGTATTGTGAGAAAAGAGGGAATGGTTTGCATAAATAGGGAAGTGTCAGTAGGTGCATTAAGATTAGCGATCCCAATAGCAGCAGTTACAGCGGTTCTGAGACATGTTCTTGGTTCACGTTGGCATAGTTTAGGCTACCACAGTGAGATTAAATGAGGGATGAGTACAGCGAATGAGAGAGTTATGAGTGGCATGCAGCAGAGATCGCTAATCATTCAGCTCTTCAAACCAGCATAATTCAGTGAGAAATGAAAATAAATGTTATTCTGCATGATGAAATATTTTGCAAACGTGATAAAACTATATTTGTCCAAATATGCACGCTCTTTGGCAAGATGAACAACGCGCCGACGTGATAAGGGAACGTGAACCACCCAACATGCGATGTGACCTACAGTCTATGGATGCGACAGAGATGTGTAATTCTAGATCGGGGGAAAAGCGAAGGGCTTTGAGGCTTCATAGTCTTGACCGCGCATCTGAAGCACAGAGCGACGCGCGCTGGGTTGCCGTGACGATCCGTGCGGACACTCGGCAGCTAAATCTATATCTGTCCAAATATGCACACTGTTTCACTAAGAGCCCGAACACATACGGTTTAGTGCATGGCTGTGACCACAAATAAAACGGAGAGGACGTGGCTTTTGTTCATTAGCCTACAGATTACAGATTGGTTATTTTGCACTCCTGACATAAATTAGATAGTCAACGCTTGCAGGTTCGGCGTACGATTGCTCAAGTTAATTTTTCTTTACCGAGCCTTTGTAGCAAAGTCTTCCCCAGACGGCGCCAGTTACAGCTCGCTCGGCGCCCTTTACGTTACTTCGTATCAGCATAACGCCTAGCTTTCCTCCATGACTTTTCCGCAAGCTGCTTCCAAAACTTCCCCACCATATCTCTACAATAATGATGGAAGACGAGCCTGACAGAAGTGACTGTCTCATGCATATTAACTAAATTATCTTGTATGCATACTACAGCGCAGGGATTGGACTGAATGAGCTTTATGTCATGAATATATATCGAGAATCGCTCTGAGCGGTCGATGTCAGCATGTGCCCAGCAGCCCATACTTGGGCCGAAAAGGCCAAGCTGACGTCAGCATTTGTGACGTTGCTCCGACTAAGCTTTTTAAACCGGAAGACAGAAATTGCTCTGAAAAATGCAAAAACAACTATTTTCACATATGAATACCATTAATGAGTACCCTTAGTGTTTTCAATGATGTGCAGCCTATACATCTCTGTTTACATCTCAAAAAAAAGCGTTTTGGGGTTTCATGACCCTTTAAGGTGAGAACAGTAGAGCACAAAGTCCTTTCCCCGTGTCATGTGGCCGATAATACACCGGCCTCAAACACTGCCATCTCTGGTGCCCATGACTACTGCGAGTGTTGACAATGTCTGCATAAGGAGTTTGGTGAACTTGTTAGACCGACTGGTTACACAGCATACACAAGTGCCAGCTAACCCCAGAGCTCAAGCTGCAGTCCCTCACTCTTTTCAAAAGGTGTGCAGGGTATTTAGGGCTTCTGATCATTCCACATTGTCTCACTGCAGGCGAGAGAACAGGAGTTTAAATTGCTTATCACCTGGCCACTGGAAGAGGGACTGTCCTGATCAGACCAACCAGCGCTGCTCTCAATCTGCCAACAGCGCTGGTGGACAGGATCAACAGTTAAACAAGAAAACCCACACACTGGGAGGGGCGGTGTGGGTATTATAAATGAATCCCTATCTGATACACACGACCCAGCTCACGTATATAAGGACTGCTGTGCCAAAGCACCTAAGGGGACCCGAATAGTCATTGAAGGCATACAGAAGATTGAAGCATTCAATTAGTTGTTTTATGCTACTCTCCTTGTCAATCACAGTGTGCAGCTTAAAGGCATGTTGGACTCCGGCTCTATGGCATGTAGCATCAGCGAACTTGCGGTAGAGAAACTTAGCTCTGCTGGTGTTTTGCCCGAGAAGCAGCACCCTGAAGAAAATATTGTTTTGATTGGCTGTGGTGGTCGGCAGACTCGACCTGAGGGTTTTTATTTGGAGATGCAGCTTTACGGCGCTCGCTGTGTTGTACTTACCTTGGTTGTGCCTGGTCAGCATGACGATCTCATATTGGGCTCGAATGTCATCAAACATGTGATTCATATTCTGAAGGGTGATAATGATTATTAGAATATGACTTCCAGACTGGAGTATCAGTCTGATCCCAATGTTGAACAGTTCTTATCGATGTTCACCAATGTGGAGCGCTGGAGAGGGAGTGAGGTTCCTGACAAAATAGGCACTGTCAAGCTCCCCCAATCAGAGATACTTCTACCCAGGCATGAACACTTGGTTTGGGGTAGACTCCCTGCTAGCGTGTCAATGTCTCCTGGAAGCACTGTTGTTCTAGAACCGACAAACTCCAAAGCCATGCCACGAGGTGTTCTAGTGGGCCGTCTTGTCACACCTCTCTGGGGTGATAGATGGGTGCCAATGACAGTTGTCAACCCAGCTGACAAAGCTGTCACACTGAAGAGAAATTGCAAATTGGTTGATGTGTTTCCATGTTTGGCAATTAAGGATCTAGCTGCTTCTCAGGGTCTACATGTGGCTTCAGAAAAAAAACAACCCGATGAACACAACAAACAACCTGACATTGAGATACAGCAATCTCATACGGAGAAACAAGTACATGCAATACTGCAACAGAATCTTGACACATTGCCCAGTGCCTATTCAGCTGGTCAGCTGGCTAAAAGCCTGTCAGAGTTGGGCTTAAGTGATGTTAACATAGACGCATGTCAGGTTAGTAAAGACTGTAAGTCTAGGCTCACACAGATATTAATTGAATACCAAGACATCTTCTCCAATCACTCATTGGACTGTGGTGAGGTCAAGGGATACACACATTGCATTCATCTCACCGACGATCGCCCTTTTTGCTTGCTGTACAGGAGAGTCCCTCCTGCCCACTATCAGAAGTTGAGGCAGGTTCTCACTGATATGGAGGAGAAGGCGGTTATCAGGAAGTCCTCAAGCGAGTATGCTTCACCATTGTTTATGGTGTGGAAGAAAGATGGTGGGTTGCGGGTTGTGCCATTTGCACTGATTTCAGGTGGCTAAATGCCCGGACCTTAAAGGACGCCCATCCCTTGCCGCACCAGTCTGACTGTCTGGCTGCTCTCGGGGGCAATTGCCTCTTTAGTACGATGGACCTCACTTCTGGCTTCTTCAACATCCCAATGCACGAAGATGACAAGAAGTACACAGCTTTCACAACCCCCCTTGGACTGCATAAATATAATCGCATCCCACAGGGACTGTGTAACAGTCCAGTGTCCTTCATGAGGATGATGATTGGGATTTTTGGGGATATGAACTTCACAAAACTCCTGTGTTATCTTGATGATCATCTCGTCTTTGCATCATCAGAGGATGAGGTCCTGTGCAGGCTCCGTACAGTGTTCCAGAGGTTGCGGGAGAATAACTTGAAACTGGTTCCGAAGAAGTGCTATCTGCTTTGAGAACAAGTCAGATTCCTTTGCATTGTCATTAATGGCGAGGGTTTGGCCTTCGAATCCTGCGAAAGTGGAGATCATCACCAAGATGACAGTATCAAGACCTTATGGAGGACGATGAGTGCGCACTTTCTGTCCGGAGAATCAAATCTTTCCTTGGCATGGTATTTTACTACCAGCATTTCATCCCAAACTGTTCCGCCATTGCAAAGCCCTTGTTCGCAATTACGGCTGGACAGAAGAGATGGGGACGGTCAGCTAGAGATAAGAAGCCCCTAGGTGCCTATCGCAAGCTTACTCCTGCAGACTGGTCAGCGGAATGTGGAATCGCTTTTGACCGGTTTAAGACCATGCTGTTGGAATGTGTTGTGTTGGCTCATCCAGACTTTGACGAGCCATTTATTCTGTCAGTCGATGCGTCATTGAACGGACTTGGAGCAGTGCTCTCTCAAGTGCCACAAGGAGAGTCCAAGGCCAGACCGGTTGCTTTTGCAAGAAAGACACTTAGTCTGTCACAACGGAAGTATCCATCTCATCGACTGGGGTTCATGGCTTTAAAGTGGAGTGTCTGTGGAAAGTTTAGCCACTGTCTAAAAGGCCATAGCTTCACAGTTTAGACGGATAA
This sequence comes from Pseudorasbora parva, assembly GCF_024679245.1. Taxonomy (NCBI): domain Eukaryota; kingdom Metazoa; phylum Chordata; class Actinopteri; order Cypriniformes; family Gobionidae; genus Pseudorasbora; species Pseudorasbora parva. The sequence continues at coordinate 10,019,544 of NC_090173.1, read as the reverse complement.
TAATCCACTAACCTACCTTCTAACAAAGCCGAAGCTTGATGCATGTCAAATCCGCTGGGTCTCTAAGCTTGCGTCTTTCTCATTTGATCTTAAACACCTGCCTGGGAAAAGAAATGTAGTGGCTGATGCCTTGAGTCGTGACCTCTTTGTGAAGCCCATTTTTCAGAGGCTGCTGAAGGAACCATATCCCACCCTGATTCAGGAAGCTAATTGGGATAGAGGAGAATTCTGTGCAGGATGCTTTCAGGGTCAGCTGTCAGTCTCAAATCTACAGCTCTGGGACCATCAAATGTTCAAGGTGGCGTGTGATTCTGCCGAGATTATAGCTCTTTGTCAGGCCCACTGTGACTGGATTGATGCAGTGGAATCCAGGGCACTCTATCTGGTCAAACACGTCCAACAGCTGTCGAGTGGTCAGAATGTTGCGCCCATTTTCTCCACTCAGGAGCTGCAGCTGAGTCAAAAGCAAGACCCCAGCATTTCTAAGGTGTTACCTTTTGTTGCTGCCAGGAAGCAACCATCTAGGCAGGAAAGGCATGGTGCTGATTCTAAGGTCCTGGTGCTGATTCTGATTCCCTCTGATTGTTCAAGCAATGGGACAAGTTGGAAGTCCATGATGGGATGTTGTATTGAGTGATGAGAGATCCTGTGTCCAAACAGAAGATCTCAATATGTGTTGCCTCTGAGTTTAAAGGAAAAAGCAGTGTTGGGCATACACGATCTGGCAGGTCATCAAGGTCAGGACGGTACTCTCTCACTGGTAAGGCAGCGATTTTACTGGCCTGATATGGAGAGGGATGTTAGGGCACATGTCAGATGCTGTCAGAGGTGTGTGTTTGGGAAGTCGCCAGAACCTGCTGCTCGTGTGCCCCTAGAAAGCATCAAGAGCTCTGCCCTGATGGAGTTAGTTTGCATGGATTTTTCTGTCGGCAAAGGACAGTAAGCAGCGTTCTGTGGATGTCCTAGTGGTCACCGACCATTTCACCAAACTTGCCAGTGCATTCCCTTGTGCCAATCAGACGGCAAAGCAAGTCACTAAGAAGCTCTAAGACAATGTTTTCTGTGTTTACGGTTTCCCTGAGAGAGTACATGCTGATCAGGGCACCAATTTCAACAGCAACTTGATTGCAGAGCTTCTTCATCTGGCCGGTGTGGCAAAATCCCATACGACAGCCTACCACCCCGTGGGTAATGGGGGAACAGAGCAATTTAATCGCACTTTGGGAAACATGCTCTGTACCCTGCCCCTTAAGGAAAAACAACAGTAGCCACAACAAATTTAGACCATCACGTTTGCCTATAACGCCACCCTTCATGAGACTAAAAGTTACCCTCCCTTCTTGATGTTTGGCCGTGTGCCTAGATTGCCGGTGGATATTATGTTTAAGCAGGTTTTGAATGACCCAGGGATAGTTGACTATGACTCATATGCCAAGTCCCTGCTTTCTTGTCTCAAAAGTGCTATGGAAATTGCCCAGAAACATTCATCCACTGAGCAACAGCAACAGGCCCGGCAGTACATCAAATTTGTCAAGGCTACCTACCTCTCTGTGGGAGATCGGGTTTTAGTAGCAAATAAAGGATAATGAGGGAAGAGGATGTTGGCCGACAAATGGGAGGATGGAGTGTACACAGTTGTTGGTGCAAATCCTGATGTCCATGTTTATAAAATACAGGATGCAGAGGGACGCACAAGAGTTGTCTGCTAGCGAGGAGTCTACACAGGAAGACTGTGACTGTGATGATGATAGAGCCTCAGCGTCTGTGTTATTGACTCAAGATGACAGTGCACAGAACCTGTCAAATTCCAGAGATGGTGAGAGTCTGGCAGTTTTGTCCCCTGAAATCTCACTTGAATCTCAGTCAGCTGATTCAGAAGACCTGGACCAGTCTAGTTCAGTGCAAAATCCTGTTGGTACCATTACTGATAACCCATCCATTTCACCGGCACCACAATCAGATATTTCACACTCACCACATGCTGATGCATTGGTTCACACTGACCCGCACACACACAGACCGTGGCTGATGGTCGTATTATGTGTTCTTTACAGTCCCGAGATTCCAGTTTATCAGGATGTTGGTGAATTTTAGGAGGGGTGAATGTAACCAGGTTGAAATTATATAAAAGTAAAGATATCACCAAATCCTGATGAACATTGTTTTCAATATTTTTAAGATGTGTTCTATTGCCAATATTTATGGCTGGATGTTGTATTCAGACCATAGTGTTAATACCTGTACTGTCACTTTAAGAGTGTCGCAGGCTTTGTAGCATCATTCATGCGCTTCTTTCAGTTTGCGACAGACTAGCTGGAAGGAGCGCGCAAGATGGCGCCGTGAGGACAGGTGTTGAGACCAAGCGCCCATCAACAAAGTTAATTTTAAGCAATAAAACGGACTTTTTGATTCCAGTCTGCACCTTATTTTAATGATGAGTGCTAGTCGGGCATTAAGATTAGTTCACGATTAAGAAACATGTCAACTGATAAGAAAAGAAAGAATTCTGCGACAAAGAAGAAAGAAATGTCAACAGCTGTCATGATTACTATGGTCCTGGTGAGAAAATGGAATTCTCTGTGTTGTCAGAAGTAGATTTCCCCATGCTCCCTGACACTCCAGTGAAGCCTCCCTCAAAGAAAGGCAGAGGTGAGTCCACTGACGACATTATTACTAAACTTTCTGAGCTCATCACCACACGATCTGATAAGCTGGAGTCAATGGTTGCGGCAAACACTTCTCACATTGCCGGATTGAGAGAAAAGCTTAACTCTGTGTGTAATGATGTGAATGAGGTGAAGACTAAAGTTTCTCAAGTCGAGTCATCGCTGTTGAAAGAGAGCAATTGGATCGGCACACTGGAGTCAAGCATCACTGAATTGGAGCAGTATTCCAGACTTTGGAACTTGAAATTGCACGGCGTGCCAGAAAATATCGATGAGAAAAATGTAAGGAGAGAAGTGGTTGGCATTTGTCAGAAATTACTGGCATAATATGCTGATCGTCTTCCGGATGTGATCGACCCTGTGCATTGTGTTGGTGTGAAGAAAATGAACTCTGCCAGTGGTGTAATCATCCAGTTTTCTTCACGTATACACAGAGCAGCAGTATGGGCCACAGCCAAAACCTCAACTTATCTACGGGAAAAACGGTCTGCGTTTCAGAGAGGATCTTTGCAAGGCCAACAGAGAAAGCAGAAGGAAGTTGGGGCCATTAGTAGACGAGGCACGGAAAGCAGGAAAGATTGCATACTTCGTAGCTGGTCAGGCTTTTGTGGAGAGAAAAAAAAGAGATATTTTTGCCCGGCTAAATTCTTTCATCCTTGAGATAAGGTGTTCTGTTTGCTTATAAAAAATAAATTAAAAAACAAGAAACATTTTCTTTTTCATCGCTAATTATTTTTTTCATTTACCTCAAGTTCAATTTAATAATGGTACTCTTTTTTTATTGTTTTTTGCAAAAGGTCATCTTTGACCAGGACTATATTTTCATTGTCGAGAGTCAATGTTTAGTCCGGTTATACATACGAAACTACAGTTGATGTGGCGCTTTTTGTTCTCATCACGTTTAGCAGTTGTCTCTGAGCTTCTGTTCGGAAAAAAATGTTCAAGTGACTTCTTCTGTTTTTGTTTTTTTATTCTAATCTCTTATTTTGATGTCTTTATCTTTAATTTCGCTCAATGCCAGGGGACTTAGGAAGAATTTAAAACGGAAAGCCATTTTTTTTATTTGCCAAACAACGTAAAACAGATTATTGTTTTCTTCAAGAGACTCACAGCATCTCTGAGGATGTGCCTTTTTGGAAATCCCAGTGGGGAAATGACATCTTTTGTTCTCATGCTTCTCAACGCTCTGCAGGGGTCTGTACACTCAAGAACTTATTCGGTGGAAAACTTCCTTATACAGACTTTGATACCAATGGACATTATGTGTGTCATGTTGTTCAAATTCATAACTTTAACTTCATTGTCATAAACATTTATGGGTACAATTCAAAGGCAGAAAATGATGTTCTTTTGGATAGGATAGAAGAGAGAATTGCCAAATTCCCTAATGCACATATACTCTTGGGTGGTGACTTTAATATCACATTCGATAATGCAATTGAAAGATGGCCTCCAGGATCTTGTTCTATTACAAATACAAAGCTTAAAATGTTAATGCAAAGATTCGATCTGATTGAAGCTTGGAGAGTTAAGCATCCTCATAACACAACCTTTACCTGGTGTAATAATTCAATGTCTAAGCAATTGAGAATAGATTTATGGTTAGTTTCCCAAGTGCTTCCAGACAATTTTAGTACTAATATTTTATCTAAACCTTTAACTGATCATAAGGCGATACAAATCAACATTGATCTACTCCCAGCGACTTCTGCTAAATTGTATAACTCCTATTGGAAACTTAATAGCTCTGTACTGAAACATGAGACGGTTATTTTAGAGGCAAAAAAGATTATTAATTGCTTTTGGACTAAAGCCAAAGCAGAACGGGTTTATGGTAAACATTGGGAGTTGCTTAAATTTGAATTGGGCAAATTTTTCCTGCCGTGATGTTTGATGTTTGTCCGTGTGCCTAGATTGCCAAACCTAGATTGTAAAGTAATACTGCCAAACTTAAAAGAGCCCAAGAAGAGGACATCATTTCCACCGCTGCATACTTGTCATCTAGAATCTATATGCCCTAATAGATTATCTGTAGAAGAAAATAATATTCTCTGTGAGTATCAACACAAATTGGTTAAACTATATAAAGTAAAAGCTGAAGGTGCTTTTGTAAGGTCCAGAAGACGCTGGCTTGAAGAAGGCGAACAAAATTCAGCTTACTTTTTTAGATTGGAAAAGTCTCTGACTAAAAACAACATTCACCAGCTTAAAATTGGTAACTCTCTCTCTCTCTGAAGACCCCCAAAAAAATTGCCAAATATTGTTCAGGTTTCTATAAGAATCTACATAGCAGCCGATTTTATGACAGCACTGTAACATTTATGGCCTCGGTAGTTAACATTAATTGCATTAGTGCTCCTGATAAAGATTTTTGTGATCGCCCCATCACATTATTTGAGGTTCTCGAATCTATCAAAAATGTATAGGTTAATAAATCACCAGGTTTTGATGGCCTCACTTCAGAGTTTTATCAAAGATTTGCAAAAGATTTAGCCCCTTTTTTATTCGAAGTAATTTATGAAAGCATAAGTGTGGGATCTCTTCCCTTAACACAAAGTTTGATAAAGCTTATCCCCAAACCTAAAAAAGACGTATTATCAATTGATAATTGGCGTCCAATTAGTCTTTTAAATTGTGATTATAAAAATCATCGCCACAATATTTACAAAACATTTAAAAACTATTTTAGAGGACATAATAGATGAAACACAATCAGGCTTTCTAAAAAACAGACACATTTCAAACAATAATCGGCTGGTTCTTGATCTTTTAGACTACTCAGAGTTAGTGAGGGATGATAGTTATATGCTTTTTCTGGACTTTGACATTACTATTGAACATGGTTTTATATTCAAAACTCTAGAAAAATTTGGTTCCCTTTCTCGAGGGAACTCGAGCTGCATCGAAACGCTAGGGGAATGCGTCTGCATGATGCGTCATGAAGCACTTGTGAAATCAGTCCAATAGTGGGGAGATACGTCATAGGCGGGTGACGTCATCGACCAGGAAGCTATAAAGCATGCCCGGACCAAATAGTCGCTAGCTTCTGTGCCTTCACAAAGCGCTCTATGTGAATATTGTATGTCCATTTATTGTGTGTGTTGGCTGAAAGAAAAGAAAGATATTATGGCGAGCAGTCAATTCAAGTGTTGTGTCACTCCCTGCCCAAACAACATCACGGTTGGGGACACACTCGACTTGTGTGTCATGTGTTTGGGGCTCGATCATGCCCAGTCATCTCTCAAAGGGGGTTGGCTGCGAGCATTGTGAGAGACTCCCAATGCGCACATTAAGATCACGCCGGGCACTCTTCGAGGAGAGTGCTTCGGCTCGCGGTCCTCAGGGTTCGGGTCCCGCTGTTGCCGAGGCGCAGCGAAGGCTCGCGTCCTGGGGATCGCAGATGGATCTAGTGGCGGGGTTAGAGACGGGTGATCCCCTATCTCTGCTCTTACCCGCCGGATCTCATGCCTCAGTTAACGAGTTGGATGCGCGCTCTGCAGTTTCTTCCGCTCGCGCTGAGGCACAAACGCAGCAGCACTCCAGTTCCGAGGAACTGGATATTGTTAGCGCTGATGATGATCTCCCCATGCCGCCGCTACACACACACACTCATGTGGAGCTATCGGTGTAACTCGCGCTGTGTCCAGGTTAAGATTAGACTGGCCGGCCGAGTGTCAAGAAGTTAGCCAAAAAATAAGGAAATAAATTAATAAATAAGAAAGAAAGAGAAAGAGAAAGAGAAAGAACAATGTAATGGCGAGCAGACAGCATGTTTGAATCACGGGGTTGAGTCTAGTGGCTCGGATCTCGCGTTTGCCGAGGCAGCGTGTAGATCATGGGTCTGCAATATAGATTCTATGACTCGATCGTGGATCTCGCGTTTGCCGAAGCAGCGTGTAGATTACGGGGTTGAGTCTAGTGGCTCGGATCTTGCGTTTGCCGAGGCAGTGTGTAGATCACGGGTCTGCAATATAGATTCTATGACTCGATCGTGGATCTCGCGTTTGCCGAGGCAGCGTGTAGATTACGGGGTTGAGTCTAGTGGCTCAGATCGCGTGTTTGCCGAGGCATCGCGTATATTATGGGTCTGCATCTATCATTCAGTGGCGGCAATGCCTCGGGGGGAAAGAGATGCTCGCGAGCTATCTCTCCCCCGAGTCAGCATCGTAGCGGAGAGCCCCACAGCTGCCCACAGCAAGGCGGTCAAAAAAACAAAAAAAACAACTTCGGCTTTGGTGGGTAGGGCATATTCGGCAGCAGGTCAGGTAGCCGCCTGTTTGTATACGGTGGTTGTCCTGCAAGCGTATCAAACAGACCTGCTGGGGGATATTGATGATGAGTGTGAAAAAAAAAGAAAAAAAAGAAAAGAAAAGTGAGTTAAATCAAAATGTCAAAATGTCCCTCTGGGGCTGCCGGGCACGTCCTCCTCAAACCTACACCGAGCAAAACAAAAGGAGAGCATGGCCGCTCCCACAGCAGAGAGATCGGGGGTCCGGGTGACGCACTCAGCCGAGACCATCGCGTGGTAGGGCAGACCTGAGGGCTGTCATTGTTGCTAGGAAGGCCTCGGCTAAGAAGTCCTGACCCCAGAAGCGCAGGACTTCCGATGGCAGTTCCCTCGCCCAGCCGAGGCGCCCGCTCTTTTCTGGTGCCATCGGGGGGCCTTCAGGGCGCGGCGGTCCCCAGCGAACACATATCTCCATGTCCGCCCGGAAACATAGTGGCGTGGGGATGTTCACGCCCTCTCGGGAGGGCCCCTGGGCGGTCAGTTCGGTTGCTCCCTGCCGGTCATCCGTTACAGGACACCGGGCTGACCACCCAGGAAAATCCAGAGGCCAGCCTCGAGAGGCTGGTTCCCTTAGATTTTCTGGCAGCGTGGAAACTTCTGCCGAATATCTCAGAATGGGTCCTGCTCAAAGTAGAAAAAGGGTACAGAATTCAATTCGGGTTACACCCGCCCGTGTTCAACGGGGTTACTACTACGGTAGTAAGCCCCGAGCAGGCTCTGGTCATGGAACGAGTGGTACAGACTCTCCTGCGAAAAGAGGCTATAGGACGGGTCCCTCCCCACTGCAGAGAGTCTGGGTTTTACAGCCGGTACTTCATAGTTCCAAAGAAGGATAGGGGGTTAAGGCCTATTTTAGATCTGCGTCAAATAAACAGAGCAGTAAAGAAATTAAAGTTCAAAATGCTCACAATAAAACAGATCATGTGTCACATCAGGTCCGAGGACTGGTGTGTCACATGATAGAGCCTTGATAGAGTAATGAGAAAGCTTAAAAAAAAAAGATTTAATCAGTAGCTTCAGAGACATTTTTCTTTACAGTAAAAGGAAGGATTCTTCTCTCCAAGGCAGAAAGCATCTCACGTCTAACATGTGCAGCCATCTCATTAAACCTTGATAGAGTAATGTGTAAAAAAATCGATCAACTACTATGTAATTTTGTATGGAAAAACAAGACACATTATATTTAAAAAAAATCAGTTTTATCCAACAGCTTCAGTAATGGTGGGCTTAATTTTGTTGATTTTGCAACGTTAAATAATACTTTTAAAATCAACTTGTTGAGGAATTACTTGAAAAATCCATCCAGTATTTGGAATATTATACCAGAGTATGTATTTTCTCAGTTGGGAGGTTTGAATTTTCTGTTGATGTGTAACTTCGGCATTGAGAAGATCCCTGATGCTCTGTCTAATTTCCACAAACAAGCACTATTAGCATGGTCTATGATTTTCAAACATAATTTTTCTCCAACTAATTACTTAATTTAGAATAATAAGAATATTTGTTATAAACACAAGTCCTTATTTCTTGAAAACTGGTTCAAGAATGGGATCGATGGAATTAGCCAATTATTTAATCAGGATGGTTACTTATTTACTTATCAAGAATTTCTTTCTCACTACAATATTCCTGTTACTCCAATACAGTTTTCCACTCTATCCCTAATGGAGTCATTATGCTGACCATAAGACCATAATAGTTTTTTGACAAGTTCCGAATTGCCTTTCCCAGACCCAGCTGACACGTATTTAGGCAAAATATGTTTTAAATCTGCATTAAAAAATAATAGAGATATTCGTTCTCTTTTTCTCAGTGACTGTTTCTACTCCTCATGTTGTTACGAAATGGAACACACTAGTGGAAAATATTTCATGGAAGAAGGTTTGGGCTCTCCCTAACAAGTATCTATTAGTAAATAAGGTCAAAGAGATTTATTTTAAGCTTATTCATATTACCCTGTCAAAACGTTCATGGTATCAAAGTTTAAATTAACTATAAATGCAAATTGTACTTTTTGTGATTCACAACCTATTTTACATTTAGAGACTATTTTACATTTATTTTGGCATTGTGATCATACAAGAAAACTTTGGCAAGACATTTGCAAGTTCATAAACAATATATATAATGACTTTGAGCTTTATTTCAAGGATTTTTTTTGGGTATTTCATTTTTAAGAGGCAATATGAAAATATTTTTTTTCTCTGCAACTTAATTATTTTGCTTGCAAAATATTTTATCCACAAATGTAAAACTATGAAAGTTACCCCCGATTTTTTTCATTTTCAAGATGATGTTAAGATATATATTAAATCCTTATCTACCTCCTGTAAAAAAAAAAAAAAAGGCTACTAAAACTTTGAATGTATGCTCACTTTTTGGCATTTTTGTATATATTTTTCCCCCAATGTTATTATTTTATGTTTTGTAGGGAGGACTGTATTTAATTGATACCTCCTCATTGATTTATTTAGTCTTCTTTTATTTATTTATTTATTTATTTATTTATTTATTTATTTATTTATTTATCTTTCTTTCTCCAAACTCAAATGTGATGTAATGTTTGTCAGTCCCTGGACCTCTGGCTATGCCTTCTGGTTTATGGATCTTTTGTATTCTGTAAGTAAATGTTTAATTAAAAAAAAAAAAAAGGCTGGCGGAGAGGAGGAGCTTGAGACCTGTGAGTTGTGTAGAGGAGACTGCATGTGACAGTCTTATTTTTGTTGTTGATTTGTACAGTATGCACCAGGCTCGCTGAGAGGAACCAAATTTGCTGTTTCGCCTTCATTAAAGGAGAAACCAGCAGTTGGTCGTGGTCTGCGTCTTTCCTTCATTCAACACAACAAGAACACAACGCAGAATACACAATGGACGTGCATCCATGGTCCAGGTATCGTTCGTTCATTTGTTTTTGCTTTCACAAATGAAAACGAAAAAACGAGAAAACAACTCCTTTGTTCGTTTTTTTCGTTTTTTTAGAAAAACGAAAAAACGACATTATGACTTGATTTTTGGTTTTCCCATTCTTGCACAGAAATCGGATTGGCAGGAAATGGATTCGTGTTTTTCAAAATAAGAGTTTTACCAAAACTGTATTTGTTTGCCTGTAAAATTAATAGTCTATATGCATGCTATTTGTCACCCAATTATTTGGCTTCTTTGACTGAAAAAATCTATTGAAATAGCCTAAATGTAAAACATGTTCACTGAGCATTGAGTGTTGTCATCATACAAATGTAAATAATACATGTATTATTTGTTTTAGATGTTTTTATTAACTTAAATTTCAATGAATAATATATTTTTTTGTTATATTAATATAATATAATATTAAGTTAATGCTTCAGTTTATGTTTGCACTACAAACATCATGATGGAGTGGCACAATTTACACAAAAATAATTAATATGCTTTCAGGTTCCTAGAACAATTAATATGCAACATGCTTTTAGTCAAAGTTTGGTGGTAGGCTAATATTACATCGTCATTATAATACAATATAATGCATGATGTGCTCACTCGGTTGAGAGAAGATCCAAACTTTAATAATAAAGCCAAGAGAAAACTGTATTTTTAAAATCATCGTCATATCTATCTGTCCTCTAATAGCCAGACACGATGTATGGCTATTATGACCAAATAAAGTAATGTCGGTATCAATAAAATAATTTTTTGGATTGACACAGGCTGTTTAGACATGGCATGTGGATTTACACAATAAATTATAATTGCATAAATTATGTTAAGAGATGAATGTTTAAAATGTAATGTAGAAATGAGACTACTTTTTAACTATAAAACTAACACCGCCAGTAGGTGGCAGCAAATCTCTATCTTAAAGAGAGAGTTGAATCCTTTATTCAAACGAGTCTTTCAAAAATCCTAAATCTTTTAATCTGGCAAACGACTCTGGATAGGCTAATCTATAAAAAAAAAGCCTACTCAGTAACTTTATTGAACTGTAGTATAATGTCACATTTGCGATTGTGCAGATGTTCGGAGAAACACTCTTGCTGGTGTGATAGCCTAACTCACAGCCTCATAGGCTCTTGTTAGAACTATATAAAACGGGAACTCGTTAGGCCTAAAAGGTTTTTTTTTTCTTTTTTCTTTTCTTTCTTTCTTTTTTTCATGTAGCCAATGCCTATTCCTATTGTGATGACCGTGGAGAGAGCGCTCAAAACTATATCATTTAGTGAACAAATTTATAGAAATGATCATTCTCTGTAAAGCAATGAGACGTGAACATGACAATGTATCAAGATTTCTCTAAATGTGCGCTCTTTTGGACTAAAAGCCTAATTGAAGCGATTTAAAGTAGCCGATCGGATGGCGTTAATGCGGATCAACGCGTGCTATTCTTTGCGAAATAAAGATACAGTCTTGTTCAAAATAATAGCAGTACAATGTGACTAACCAGAATAATCAAGGTTTTTCGTATTTTTTTTTATTGCTACGTGGCAAACAAGTTACCAGTAGGTTCAGTAGATTCTCAGAAAACAAACAAGACCCCGCATTCATGATATGCACGCTCTTAAGGCTGTGCAATTGGGCAATTAGTTGAATTAGTTGAAAGGGGTGTGTTCAAAAAAATAGCAGTGTGGCATTCAATCACTGAGGTCATCAATTTTGTGAAGAAACAGGTGTGAATCAGGTGGCCCCTATTTAAGGATGAAGCCAACACTTGTTGAACATGCGATTGAAAGCTGAGGAAAATGGGTCGTTCAAGACATTGTTCAAAAGAACAGCGTACTTTGATTAAAAAGTTGATTAGAGAGGGGAAAACCTATAAAGAGGTGCAAAAAATGATAGGCTGTTCAGCTAAAATGATCTCCAATGCCTTAAAATGGAGAGCAAAACCAGAGAGACGTGGAAGAAAACGGAAGACAAAATGGATAGAAGAATAACCAGAATGGCAAAGGCTCAGCCAATGATCACCTCCAGGATGATCAAAGACAGTCTGGAGTTACCTGTAAGTACTGTGACAGTTAGAAGACGTCTGTGTGAAGCTAATCTATTTTCAAGAATCCCCCGCAAAGTCCCTCTGTTAAAAAAAAGGCATGTGCAGAAGAGGTTACAATTTGCCAAAGAACACGTCAACTGGCCTAAAGAGAAATGGAGGAACATTTTGTGGACTGATGAGAGTAAAATTGTTCTTTTTGGGTCCAAGAGCCACAGGCAGTTTGTGAGACGACCCCCAAACTCTGAATTCAAGCCACAGTACACAGTGAAGACAGTGAAGCATGGAGGTGCAAGCATCATGATATGGGCATGTTTCTCCTACTATGGTGTTGGGCCTATTTATCGCATACCAGGGATCATGGATCAGTTTGCATATGTTAAAATACTTGAAGAGGTCATGTTGCCCTATGCTGAAGAGGACATGCCCTTGAAACGGTTGTTTCAACAAGACAATGACCCAAAACACACTAGTAAACGGGCAAAGTCTTGGTTCCAAACCAACAAAATTAATGTTATGGAGTGGCCAGCCCAATCTCCAGACCTTAATCCAATTGAGAACTTGTGGGGTGATATCAAAAATGCTGTTTCTGAAGCAAAACCAAGAAATGTGAATGAATTGTGGAATGTTGTTAAAGAATCATGGAGTGGAATAACAGCTGAGAGGTGCCACAAGTTGGTTGACTCCATGCCACACAGATGTCAAGCAGTTTTAAAAAACTGTGGTCATACAACTAAATATTAGTTTAGTGATTCACAGGATTGCTAAATCCCAGAAAAAAAAAATGTACAAAATAGTTTTGAGTTTGTACAGTCAAAGGTAGACACTGCTATTTTTTTGAACACACCCCTTTCAACTAATTGGCCAATTGCACAGCCTTAAGAGCGTGCATATCATGAATGCTGGGTCTTGTTTGTTTTCTGACAATCTACTGAACCTACTGGTAACTTGTTTGCCACGTAGCAATAAAAAAAAATACGAAAAACCTTGATTATTCTGGTTAGTCACATTGTACTGCTATTATTTTGAACAAGACTGTACATATTCTGGTTGCGCTGTTTGATTATGGCCTCGAAGCTCAGTCGGAGGATATTTAGGACAGGGTATTTTTATTCTGTGCTCCCCTCCGTCTTTCAAACTAGCTTTCAAACTACTCCGTGATCGCGAAAAGACGCGTTCGGCGGAGCCGGCGTTCGGAGACACACTGCAAGCGTGTCGTGAGCGTCTCGGCTGCGTGGCGTGTCCGTTTTTATTTCGGCTCCCATGTTAACCGGTTAGCGCTTGCATACTGCCTGCGTCAGCCGCGCGGAAAACGCGTGCATGCTTTAAATAGAAGAGACGCCTATTTTTCACGCGACACGCGAGCGTGTTGGAAGCGTTTCTAGGCAAAACAGCATAGGAAAAGATGTTTATATGCCATTTTGACACGAATACATATTAATAAATGACATTTTCATGTTTGAAAGTCTTTAGGTTAACATAAATGCAGAGATAGGCCTATTTGTAATAATAAAAAACAACATAATTATCGATTTTGAAATAATAAACCTGTCAATACAGAACGAAATATTCTGTAGCCTATTTTGCCGTCAATGCCATATATGTGTATGGTCAATAGGCTACTGCCGACGTTGTCTTTGCTGTATCAATAGGCAATATATTTATATTTAACATGAAGTATAGGGCTTCCCAGCAGCAGCAGCGCCGCGTCAGACACGATTCTGGTGTGCAAAGACAGAGAAAACGCAGCCGCCCCGCGGCTGACACGCAACAGAAACGCCACGCTTGCAGTGTGTCTCCGGCCTGTGAGTGTGGCGTTTCTGTTGCGTGTCATCCGCGGGGCGGCTGCCTGGCGTTTTCTCTGTCTTTGCACACCAGAAGCGTGTCTGACGCGGCGCTGCTGCTGGTATTGATGTACAGGGAAGCCCTATACTTCATGTTAAATATAAATATATTGCCTATTGATACAGCAAAGACAACGTCGGCAGTAGCCTATTGACCATACATATCCATGGTATTGACGGCAAAATAGGCTACAGAATATTTCGTTCTGTATTGACAGGTTTAATATTTCAAAATCGATAATTATGTTGTTTTTTTATTATTACAATTAGGCCTATATCTGCATTTATGTTAACCTACAGACTTTCAAACATGAACATGTCATTTATTAATATGTATTCGTGTCAAAATGACATATACACATATTTTCCTATTCTATAGCCTACTTAGTTTTGTAGCGTATAAATTAATTAAACTTATGATTTTAATTAAACATAGGCAACCACATCCATTAGTCTACTAAAGTATTGTGGCCGCATATCTATTGTGTGTTTTGAGACCTAATTTTAAAACATTTTTTTGTTTTTTCAAAACCCATGCACAAACATTATTCTCTCAAAAATACAAGCATGTAGGCTACATATTGTTCTCATGTTATGGTAGCACAGTTTGTGCTGAATACATTGTAATAAAAAAGCACAAATGTCAGAGCAAAACTTTTAAAGGGCCCCAAAACAGCTCAGACTCCCGAGGGATAATTTTTTTTTTAATGGTTTCTAAACGTAAATTTGGCCCAAAGTAGGCTAATGTGTGATAAACAGTAGCCATAGGGTATATGTTTCATCTGCTTTTATAATAGCCTATAGTCAAAATAATCCAGCAATGATGTTTTTAGTAGGTATATCGATCGAATTCAAGATGTATAAGATCAATGAGGCTAATTTATGCCAGATAACCAGGAATTATAAAACGTATTTCCAATGTCTGGCCATGTGTGAGCGAGGTAGCCTATAATCAGCCCAAAGTAGTGATTTGGCTATAGCCTTTGAGCGCTTAGAGTGCGCGGCTCCGCCGAACGCGTCTTTTCGCGATCACGGAGTAGTTTGAAAGCTAGTTTGAAAGACGGAGGGGAGCACAGAATAAAAATACCCGGTCCTAAATATCCTCCGACTGAGCTTCGAGGCCATAATCAAACGGCGCAACCAGAATATGTATCTTTATTTCGCAAAGAATAGCACGCGTTGATCCGCATTAACTCCATCCGATCGGCTACTTTATATCGCTTCAATTAGGCTTTTAGTCCAAAAGAGCGCACATTTAGAGAAATCTTGATACATTGTCATGTTCACGTCTCATTGCTTTACAGAGAATGATCATTTCTATAAATTTGTTCACTAAATGATATAGTTTTGAGCGCTCTCTCCACGGTCATCACAATAGGAATAGGCATTGGCTACATGAAAAAAAGAAAGAAAGAAAAGAAGAAAAAAAATTTTTTAGGCCTAACGAGTCCCCGTTTTATATAGTTCTAACAAGAGCCTATGAGGCTGTGAGTTAGGCTATCACACCAGCAAGAGTGTTTTTCCGAACATCTGCACAATCGCAAATGTGACATTATACTACAGTTCAATAAAGTTACTGAGTAGGCTAATTTTTATAGATTAGCCCAGAGTCGTTTGCTAGATTAAAAGAATTATGATTTTTAAAAGACTCGTTTGAATAAAGGATTCAACTCTCTCACGAGGATAGAGATTTGCTGCCACCTACTGGCGGTGTTAGTTTCATAGTTAAAAAGTCGATGTTTCATTTTTTTCCTTCTAATTATTTCATATTTCTACATTACATTTTAAACATTCATCTCTTAACATAATTTATGCAATTATAATTTATTGTGTAAATCCACATGCCATGTCTAAACAGCCTGTGTCAATCCAAAAATGTATTTTATTGATACCGACATTACTTTATTTGGTCATAATAGCCATACATCGTGTCTGGCTATTAGAGGACAGATAGATATGACGATGATTTTAAAAATACAGTTTTCTCTTGGCTTTATTATTAAAGTTTGGATCTTCTCTCAACCGAGTGAGCACATGCATTATATTGTATTATAATGACGATGTAATATTAGCCTACCACCAAACTTTGACTAAAAGCATGTTGCATATTAATTGTTCTAGGAACCTGAAAGCATATTAATTATTTTTGTGTAAATTGTGCCACTCCATCATGATGTTTGTAGTGCAAACATAAACTGAAGCATTAACTTAATATTATATTATATTAATATAACAAAAAAATATATTATTCATTGAAATTTAAGTTAATAAAAACATCTAAAACAAATAATACATGTATTATTTACATTTGTATGATGACAACACTCAATGCTCAGTGAACATGTTTTACATTTAGGCTATTTCAATAGATTTTTTTCAGTCAAAGAAGCCAAATAATTGGGTGACAAATAGCATGCATATAGACTATTAATTTTACAGGCAAACAAATACAGTTTTGGTAAAACTCTTATTTTGAAAAACACGAATCCATTTCCTGCCAATCCGATTTCTGTGCAAGAACGGGAAAACCAAAAATCAAGTCATAATGTCGTTTTTTCGTTTTTCTAAAAAAACGAAAAAACGAACAAAGGAGTTGTTTTCTCGTTTTTTCGTTTTCATTTGTGAAAGCAAAAACAAATGAACGAACGATACCCGGACCATCCATCCTAACAACAGTTAAAGACAAATAACGCCCGTTAAGCTTGGAACATACTCTGCAAGAACAAAGAAATGTATTCGTTTTCTCGAAGCGGCAAGAACAAAGTTCGTTGAAAAAGTTCGCAAGCTGCGAGAACTCCCAAACCAGGGCTGGGAGAACAAAATGACTTCATTTTTTTCCCGCAACCCTCGGAGCGAGAACTTGTTTCTCTGTTCTTTTGGAGTATGTTGCAGCCTTACACGCAGGGTCAAATTCTTATTAAAAAATAAATAAATTCACCACCAAAAAAGTAAATCAGTTTAAAAAATGCTAAAATAGCCTGCATGTGTACATAAATATGTAACAATATGTAAAATAACACAATCCGCTTGAGCCCCTGCCTCTTTGAAAGTAATAGTGACCTTTTCGATCGCACCATAGTGCCCTCGCGAATGTTATTGCAACCCGATCACACATAAATGCGTATAAATAGTACGAGTGTGCAATGTCGTGGCCCATTGAAACGCGATCTCTACCGAGGGGAACTTCCAACCATCTGTCAAAATGGTATAGGCCTATATTTAGTCTGGGAACTGATTCAGAATCTGGCGCCCCACCTAAATATGGTGGAGCCGCTGCTGGATCTTACTATAGTGCTGTTCAGAAACTACATGCTCTATAGCGAGACAGGCGGGCAAACATAACTTCATGTAACTAAAAGTATATAGGGAAAGTAGGCTATATCAAAATCTACATTGCTTTCTTTTGGAGGAAGATGATTAATTCCATTAATTAAGATGGATTAGATCATCGTGTTGCGTTCAGAATAATATCTGCCTGTATGCATCATCAATTTAGACTATGGTCACCTTTATGTTAGGTCATTTAAAAAATAATAATAAAATAGCCTACATATTATTATGGACAGATTTCTCTTTCTTTGTCAAGCTAACAATGAAACTTCTTAAATAATTTTTATATTTTTTATATTAGGCCAATATTTACAATATATTACTATACTTTTTATATGTATCTACGTAGGCTACTGTTTCTCTACATTCACGTTAATTCATTTTCATTTCCTCAACGCCGTCATTTCCATCACCACACACATTTTAAAAATCCTTAACAAGTTCTCATCACACATTAAAAATGTATCCACAATTTATGAAATAATGCTTGACCTAATATATAAAAAATAACGTGACGTTATTTATTTGATAAAAAGCTCTTACACAAACCAATATTTCATTTCAGAGTGTGACAGATGTACAGTTCAGCATTTGGTCCATAGGCAGGTCATTTATCTCAGTGACAATTGTAGAATTATTGCACATTGTGGACAAACTAGTAAAAATAGTTACAAAAATGATCTTAGACAAGTTATTCTGTTTTTAAATAATAGCTGTATATTGAGATGTGGTGGAAATTAGCAACATTTGTTCTTTGCAGGTCGGAAAAAAAATCATCTAAGTTTTTCCTCTTACAGACCTTACAAGACCAATTTAAACTTATGAGACTGTGTTACGTGACTTATGAAGTTTTTTTATTCAACTTCACTTCGTCGTTTTCACATTAAACGTTTTAGCACAACATGCATTCTAACAGAACGAACCAGAATCTCATTAGCTCTGTTCTGAGAGTGTTCTGACAAAATGAACATTCTCGTAATTTCCTAGGAACCAAACATGTTTATATAAAACGTATAATAATTATACATATAAGTCAAACCTGAGGAAGTCTGGATTCCAAACAGTCAGCTGAAGTTTTCTGCTAGGTGATATTTTAAAAAGATGTCTTCTTTTCGTTCTCTCTTTTGCAATATTCGTGCTTTAAATACATGTTTAATATTATGCAAGATGCATGTCAGCCAATCAGTATGACTATAGCAAATGCTGTTTTCCAGTACATCACATGACTTTGAAGAAACCCTAATAGAGGGTCTGGGTGGAGCTCAGATCAACTCGGGGTGTGAGGGGGTTCCAACAAATTACATTAAAGGGGGATCTACTGAGCCATGTGAGAATGGGTCAGTAGCTGAAAATAGTATTCATTTCTTTCAAGAAAGAAAGAAAGAAAGAAAGCAAGCAAGAAAGAAAGAAAGAAAGAAAGACTGCTCCCAAGACTGTTTACATTGTTAAAAAAAGATTTATATTTAAAATAAATGTGGTTGTTTAAAAAAAAAAAAGTATCCATCAAAGAATCCTGAAAAAAAGTATCACATGTTAAAAACAAATATAAGGGCTAATCAGCGCAACTGTTTCCAACATCGATATATATATATATATATATATATATATATATATATATATATATATATATATATATATATATATATATATATATATATATATATATATATATGCTTAACTGGCTGAAATCAGGGAAATTGCCATGTGGGACTCTCTCTCTCTCTGCAAGCTGAGCGACTTTTGCGTTGCATTTGAAAAGTTCCAGATGGATCCTCTTTTAATTTATTTTATGTTTGAGCTCTTTGTTACTTTATTATGTTGTTGATCGTGTGTAGGCTAATTTTATTGTCGCATTTGAAAAGTTTCAGATTGATCCTCGGTTTTATTTATCTATTTCGGAGCTTATTCTCTTAAGTGTTGTGGAATTTAATTCAATGTACTGTTGTTCTAATTTTCATAACCGTGGTATTGTGATGATGATGATGATGATGATGATGATGCTGATGATCCACGGTCATTTAAAAGGTCTAGCATCTTATTTAGGCAATGTTTCTTTTACGCGGCTGAAAATAACCCTGCTTTTTCTGTAAGTAACTGAGTCTGTATCTGTCACTCGTCCTCTTAAAAGTGAAAGCTTTTGCGTAGCTTTGTTGCATTATATTGAAACGTTGTAGATGTTGTTATTGTCATGCGTGTTCTGGTTATTTTGCGCATGGTTAAACATAAGTGCAGCAATGCTTTCACATTTTTGCTACTTAAGAGTCGCTGTCCATTTGCGAAGTGCTGAAATATAACCTTATATAGAATCGTTTCCTCTGAACGGTTCACCTAATAATTGTCATCTGATGTGGATTAGCAATCAAAACATGTCTGTATAAAGCAACTACCTACAGGCTGAGGCACTGACAAAATGGCTGAACAAAAAAAAAACTAGAAAAGATACCTTTTAAAAAGACTTAATCAATATCCTTCTAGAAGAGGTGGAGCGGGAAAAGATATTATTTTCAACAGATTTTAAAGGGCATCGTACAAACATAGAGAAACTAAACATCTGTGAGGACATTGCTACCAAATTAAAAGTTAAAAGTTAAATTATTAGTTAAAAGATCGAGTAAAGAGGTCTGCAAGGAATGGCAGGATTTTGCAAGCCTAACAAAAGGGAAGAGGGCACTGCAGAGGAATGTCCAATACATGGCTGGTTTTCGTGCACGTCAGCAAGTCATTGACAGAATTTTTTGAGTTAATCTCTAATTTTCCCAGTCTTTGAAGTATATTTTCTACATTACTTATTTTAATCTTTTTTTTTTTTTTTTTTTTTTGGCTGTCATTTAATTCAGATGTGTATTTATATATTTTTTTAGTTTGTTACCTGCCCTCATAAAAAAATAAAAATAAAATAAAAAAACTTATAGTATTATCACAATGCACTTGAATAAAGTTAAAGGTGTAATCTGCCGGTTGTCCTGTGGGTGAACTCATAACTCTCTCTTCTTACGATACACTTCGAGCTTTACAATTACTCCAGAGCACTCGTAGATCTACGATCATTTTCAAGACCTACTTAAGACGATGCTTTTGGGAAACAGACCTTAATATTAAGATCACTCGTACGATCGTTTTTACGATCAACTTAGGCTTACGATACTTTTGGGAAACGAAGCCCTGAACGATGTGTTCACAGAAACACTAAAACTCTTACACAGCATGATCAGAATGCCAACGACAGCTGCCGAGTCTGAGAGATGCTTTCAACAACAACAAAAAAATCACCATCAAAAAAGTGAACAAATAAATAATTTTAAACATGCCCTGTAAATAGGGCCCCTGTCCCCATGAAAGTGAAAGTGACCTTTTCGATCGCACCATAGTGCCCTCGCGAATACCCCAGAACGAGCCCCATTGGAACGCGATCTCTACCGAGGGGAACTTCCAACCATCTGTCAAAATGGTATAGGCCTATATTTAGTCTGGGAAATGATTCAGAATCTGGCGCCCCATCTAAATATGGTGGAGCCGCTGCTGGATCTTACTATAGTGCTGTTCAATCAATCAATCAATCAATCAATCAATCAACTTTTTATTTATATAGCGCTTTTACAATCACGATTGTGTCAAAGCAGCTTCCCAGTGTCAAACAGGATAATATTGCGAAAAAATTAGATTTGGCTGTACAGTCGTACTGGAGAAAGCAGTGATGTTATCAGCTTATTTTAATTTATCATATAGCGACAATTTTGGCATATCAGTGTTATAGTTCATTATAATTCAGAAACTACATGCTCTATAGTGTGTGACGGGTCTCCCGTTACCTCTGCTGTTACCGACCGGTGGGTTTGATGGGCACCTGTTTCTTCCCTTATTAAAGCTGAGCTTTTGAGAGTGAAAGGGGCTGCGGGTAGCTTGAGAGAGCTACAGGGATGCTGGCACTAACATGCGAGCGGCTTGAGAGTTGTTTGCTCCCGTTGACCTTGTTATGGTATTGTTATTGTTTGTTTAGTTTATCTTCGTTATTATTTTGAACTTGCTTCTGTCTGACTGTTAAACATCTATTGTCAGACAGAGATTGCAGTTATTTTTGTATTTATTTGTTGTTATATACATTTTCTCATTTATGTAAAATAAATATTTCTGTTCTTCACCTTACCAATCTGTCCTCCATTTTTTTGTCACGGCTAGGAGCCGGTCGTGACAAAAAAGACAGGCGGGCAAACATAACCTGATGAAACTGAAAGCAGACTAGGGGAAGTATATCATAATAAATATCTTATTTTAGATTAGCATGGCAAAAAGTTAAGTTAAAACAGAAAGGGAGTTTTACCATTGCTTCACACCGAAGAAAGCTATGGGTTTAAGGTTTGCTCAAAGAGATTCATTTTATTTGCGCGCAAATTACTCGAGTAAAGTAGGCTAGTTATCCTAAAACGTTTATTTGTAGGCTACTTCGACACGTCTTGAAATCGCACTTTCACTTTCGTTTTGAACGCACTGCGTTATTATGGCATCTGCATTGCTTTCTTTTGGAGGAACATGATTAATTCATCGTGTTGCGTTCAGAATAATATCTGCCTGTATGCATCATCAATTTAGACTATGGGCACCTTTATGTTAGGTCATTTAAAAAAAATAATACATGTCATTATGGACAGATTTCTCTTTCTTTGTCAAGCTAACAATAAAACTTCTTAATTAATTTTTATATTTGTTATATTAGGCCAATATTTACAATATATTACTATACTTTTTTTATATGTATCTACGTAGGCTACTGTTTCTCTACATTCACGTTAATTCATTTTCATTTCCTCAACGCCGTCATTTCCATCACCACACACATTTTAAAAATCCTTAACAAGTTCTCATCACACATTAAAAATGTATCCACAATTTATGAAATAATGCTTGACTTAATATATAAAAAAATAACGTGACGTTATTTATTTGATAAAAAGCTCTTACACAAACCAATATTACATTTCAGAGTGTGACAGATGTACAGTTCAGCATTTGGTCCATAGGCAGGTCATTTATCTCAGTGACAATTGTAGAATTATTGCACATTGTGGACAAACTAGTAAAAATAGTTACAAAAATGATCTTAGACAAGTTATTCTGTTTTTAAATAATAGCTGTATATTGAGATGTGGTGGAAATTAGCAACATTTGTTCTTTGCAGGTCGGAAAAAAATGTGAAATAATAAAAAAATATCTTGTCATCTAAGTTTTTCCTCTTACAGACCTTACTAGACCAATTTAAACTTATGAGACTGTGTTACGTGACTTATGAAGTTTTTTTATTCAACTTCACTTCGTCGTTTTCACATTAAACGTTTTAGCACAACATGCATTCTAACAGAACGAACCAGAATCTCATTAGCTCTGTTCTGAGAGTGTTCTGACAAAATGAACATTCTCGTAATTTCCTAGGAACCAAACATGTTTATATAAAACGTATAATAATTCTAATTATACATAAAAGTCGGCTGCGCTGTGCGGATATTCGCCTTTTGATGTTCCATGCGCTCAAATAATAAATAAATAGAAAAAAGCGCCTGATATGGAGGGGAGGTCTCTCTCACTTTGGCCTGTCAATTCAGAAGACAAACCAATGGGCCGCTGTCGCATGTCATGTCAGTGGCACAAAAACAACAACAACAACAAAACTATCGGCCCAAAGGCTACGTCGGCCCACCGGGAAAATGCCACGTATATGCCAGATTACCAGTCCAGCCCTGGCAACAGTCACTGGATGAAACAAAAGTCTCACATATAAATTGGACTTTATTAACAGCAGCACAAGCTAAAAACAACCTCTTCAAGTGATTCTTAAAAGCAGAAATGTGAAAGTGCAAGATACTTTCTAAATCAATTAGAAAGTACAAAATACATTGAAGAAACTGGATTAAAATTTCCTAAAATGTTATAAACTTTTTAGCTGCATGCGTTGCAAAATAATGGTCAATAAGTTATGACAATATATGTTTTTACATTTCTTTAACTCATCAAAATAAGTCAAGCAATTTTTAACTTTATTTTTAATAAGCTATACAATATTCAACTCATTTTATAAGTCAGTAATTTAAGTTGAAATAACTTAAATTTTCAAGCGTATTGTACTTAAAACATGTGAGGCAACAATGTTTATTAAAGTCTGGTCAACAACATTTACTTTTTTTTTTTTTGTTATTCTCACCTCTGCCGTCTATGTCGGATATGTTGATATTTTTCATTCTTTTTTAATTTGATCATCTCAGGCTGCTGACGTCTGTCTGTTTTTTGTCCAGGTAAAGATTTTAGTCTCTGCACTTAAAAAAATTATATGATCAATAAGTAAGCATAACATATGGTTTTATATGGTTTTATCTAATTTTTATAAGATACAACTTTTTTTAAAGTCCGTTTAATGTAAATGATGTTAAAATGACTTAAACATTTAAATTGTACAACTTTCTTTTTTTTACAGTAAGAAGGAGAAACACCATCACTGTTCTATATATTTTGTGCATGTTTTTGTTAACATATAAAACCATATTTCTGTTAACTGTATTGAACGAAATATTTAAACTAGTAAAGAGTTAAGTGCTGCACACCTGCTGTGGGTCACATGTTTAGCATTTAGCGTCTTATTCTGGAAGTCACATTGATGAAAGTGTAACTCAACAGCTGCTCATATTCCTTAAAATCATTCAACAAAACGTATCATCTCATAATTATGGTACATTTCACATAACAAACATAAATAGGATATTTATAATAAAACAGGATACCTGAACGTTGAGGCTTCAACATGCTTATATTTTCTTATTGCCAACAAGAATGCAGGAAAAGGTTTGTGGGACGAGTCAGTCACTTCGATAAAAGATAAAAAAAAACCTGTTGTCTTTCTCGTCTGACAACCGGCAAAAGTTCAAGTTACAGTTCCTGTGAAAATGAGACAATGTGAATAAACAACTAAAAAACATATGACTTTGAACAGCAATGCAGATGGAGTAAATCTTTGTTTAGGGAACTCTCCGTCCAATTCTGCTCACTGGAAACACTTCTTTGTACTTTTATGCACTTATATTTGTTCCCATACCAGACTAACTTTTATGACTAACAATTATTTTAAAGTTCCCCCGATAAGGAGTAATCATTTAAAAGCCTTAACAATTACAGACCTGCATTGTGACTCTTTTCATAAATCCATTCAACTGCTGAACTGTTTGCTGTAAATCTGGGCTGCATTTCCCGAAACCTTTTTAACATACGTCATCCTTAAGTTATAGGCCTACCTTAAGGTATCCCTTAGCGTTAATATGTGTTTCCCGAAACGAACTTAGTTAAGAATACCTTACTTAGTTAAGACGGCGCCGTCCGGAGCCATTTAGTGTAGGTGCTCTATTTCATACGTGAAAACTTTAGTCCCCTGCATCATGTCAGAAGCTGCTATTAAAAATAAATTTTGCCTACCACGACAGCAAATTCAGCAGCTTTTAGATCTTGTTGGACCAACTTTGTCGAGACAAACTGGACGGAGCTCAGCTACCCCCTCAGCCCCAATCAGCTGCTGGCGGCTTTCTTTCTTTTTTCTCCGCCGCAGCTAATTATATTTTTTGTGTTGCGTTTTTATTGACTAGGCCATTTAATAATATAAATTAGTTATTTAAACAATAATGTGATGCAGCTGCTGCATGGGCAATCATCCCTGGTTGTGGAGTAAATCAAGACATTACGGAAAATATATTGTAATAATTTAAATGTTGAGCATGAGATTGCTGGTTCTTACACTCATTTCAGAATTATGTAAAATGTAGGTGCGATTTTGTATGATAAATGAAAGTTCAACTATTTCTAAAGTGCTTTTTTTATAAATAACTTTTTTTGCCTAACGCAGTTAAACAGCCCCTGCATAGCGTAAATAATCGATTCTTGGGCCATCGATATAAGCCAATTCAGCACCGCCCTCACGGGTAAGCAACCTACTAAGGTAGGGCCTAGTTCGGGGAACACGCCTAGAAATGGTATACCTTCAGTTAAGCCCAGGGCTGCATTTCCCGATAACGTTGTCTCTTAGCGCACTACGAAGGTATAACTTAACTGAAGGTATCCCATTTTGGGAGTAGGGTCTGTTGTGTGGATGGTGGGTAATCAGTTTGTGTTCTGTGCTGGAAAAGTCCTTGTAAAAACGATCGTACGAGTGATCTTAATATTAAGGTCTGTTTCCCAAAAGCATCGTAACTTAAGTAGGTCTTGAAAATGATCGTAGATCTACGAGTGCTCTGGAGTAATTGTAAAGCTCGAAGTGTATCGTAAGAAGAGAGAGTTATGAGTTCACCCACAGGACAACCGGCAGATTACACCTTTAACTTTATTCAAGTGCATTGTGATAATACTATAAGTTTTGTTGTTGTTGTTGTTGTTGTTGTTTTATGAGGGCAGGTAACAAACAAACAAAAAATACAAATACACATCTGAATTGACAGAAAAAAAGAAAAAGAGAATAGAATAGCCTAGTACTGTGGAAAATATACTTCAAAACTGGGAAAAATAGAGATAAACTTATGACTTGCTGACATGCACGAAAACCAGCCATGTATTGGACATTCCTCTGCAGTGCCCTCTTCCCTTTTGTTAGGCTTGCAAAATCCTGCCATTTCTTGCAGACCTCTTTACTCGATCTTTTAACTAATAATTTAACTTTTAACTTTTAATTTGGTAGCAATGTCCTCACAGATGTTTAGTTTCTCTTTGTTTGTACGATGCCCTTTAAAATCTGTTGAAAATAATATCTTTTCCCACCTCCTCTAGAAGGATATTGATTAAGTCTTATTCCTTTTTTTTTCTTTTTTTGTTCAGCCTTTGTCATTGCCTCAGTCTGTATGTAGTTGCTTATTTGCTTATAATATATAAAAGTTGCTTATAATTATTAGGTGAACCGTTCAGAGGAATCGATTCCATATAAGGTTATAGGCTTGTTCGACTTCACCCAGCGATGCGCAGACCGATCGGCGGCTGACTTAAAGCAGTGCATGCCGGTTAGAAATTTTGTCCGACTTGAGACAGCGCCGACGGCACGTGAATGTTAAGGCCGGAACACACCAAGCCGACGGTCGGCCGTCGGGCAGTTTTTGTGCGTCGGCCAACTAAGTTTCCTCGGTGTGTTCCACACAGTTCCACGCCGTCGGCTGGCGTTGGTCCTCGTCGGCTGTTTTTCAGCCGATTCGACATGTTAAATCGGCGTCGCCGCATGTCGGTCAGTCGGGACATATGATCGTTCTGATTTGCTGTTCAGCTAGCGAACCAGTGCACGAGAAAATAAAACGGAAGTGACGAAGCAAGTAAACGACAGAGTCAAGAGGGAACACAGAACGCCTGTCTCCTCCATAGACAGTAAAAGAAAGGTGTCGTCTCATTTGATTATATTCCTCATTCCGATACATGTTAACACATGTTAATATATATGGCTGTGTAGACCGAGGCAAGTGAAGACAAACTGATCAGCATGATCCAGCAAAGGCCAGCTTAGTATCACACTACGGGAACATGTTAACGTTATGTCAACTGTGTGGCGAAAGCAGAACTGTGGCGTGAGATCGCAAATTAACTTGTCATGTCAGGTAAGATTTCCTTTTTTGCAATAGTTTTTTCTTCTTCAGTAGTCCATATTTTTAAAAAAAACTGCATGTCAGATTGTTGTGTGCAACTTTCATCTTTGCACAGCAGTTAATTTCACATTCAAAATGCACTAAAGATATCAAAACACTTAATGCATGTCTTTATGTCCAAAAGCAATGATAAATCCACAGTTCCCTTTCGAGAGAGGTTCCTCGTATTACGTATGGGAAAAACTCCTTTTCTCGAGAATGTGAAGCAAAACTTTTAATAAAGGTATCTATGTAAAGCGCAGTGAGCTGCACGGCCATAGCCCAGCGCGAGGAGCGCTCTGATTGGCCGGGCTGCGGCAACTGCAGGAACCTATGGTGAGGCGGCTGAGAGGAACGAACCAATGGGGGGCGTTCCAGAAGCCCGCCGAAAAAGGTGCTTATATTTGCATACAGGAGGCTATATAAGACCCTAATTCGCCATAGGTGTCAGATTTTATCTCCTTCAGCGATACCTTCGCTGGTCTCCGGAAGAAGCACCGCCGTTGAAAAGGCACCAGCGGAACCTGCAGCTGAGGACGACGGACTCCCTCTCCGCCTTCTCTGCCGTTCCAGCTACGCCATCCGGCGTTATATATCCTTTAAACTGTGTCTATGTTGAGTGTTATATGTGTTTGTGTGTGTGTTGCCGCTGCAACGCCACTTCTAGAGCTTACAGGCTTGTTCTACTCGAGGACTCTCTCGTTCCGCCGCGTCGTTAAGCGCCGCGGAAAGACGGAGCTCTTCTCACTCTCCCTCTGCTCTCGTCCCGTCGCGCTGAATAGCGCCGCGGAAAGAGAGAATGTTAGAGGACATGAGCACACTCAAGCCGAAGCTCTCTTCACTCTGCCGCCGCCGCGGCTCTTCTTCCGCCGCTGCCACAGAGTTGTTCCCACTCTTCTCTCATTCCGTCGCGCTACAGCCGCGGACAGAGAATACTAGAGTGAATAGGCGAACTCGAGCCGAAGCTCTCGTCACTATACCGTCGCGCTGAGGAGGCGCCGCGGACAGACGGAGTTTTTCCTCAGTCTTCCTCTTCTCTGGTTCAGTCGCGATATCGCCGCGGACAGAGAATACTAGAGTGAATAAACAAACTCGAGCCGAAGCTCTCGCCGTGCTAGAAGCGCCGCGGACAGAGTTTTACCTCACGCTTCCAATTCTCTCGTCCTGTCGCTCTATCGCCGCGGACAGAGAATACTAGAGTGAATAAACAAACTCGAGCCGAAGCTCTCGCCGTGCTAGAAGCGCCGCGGACCGAGTTTTACCTCACGCTTCCAATTCTCTCGTCCTGTCGCTCTATCGCCGCGGACAGAGAATACTAGAGTGAATAAACAAACTCGAGCCGAAGCTCTCGCCGTGCTAGAAGCGCCGCGGACATAGTTTTACCTCACGCTTCCAATTCTCTCGTCCTGTCGCTCTATCGCCGCGGACAGAGAATACTAGAGTGAATAAACAAACTCGAGCCGAAGCTCTCGCCGTGCTAGAAGCGCCGCGGACAGAGTTTTACCTCACGCTTCCAATTCTCTCGTCCTGTCGCTCTATCGCTGCGGACAGAGAATAATAGAGTGAATAAACAAACTCGAGCCGAAGCTCTCGCCGTGCTAGAAGCGCCGCGGACAGAGTTTTACCTCACGCTTCCAATTCTCTCGTCCTGTCGCTCTATCGCCGCGGACAGAGAATAATAGAGTGAATAAACAAACTCGAGCCGAAGCTCTCGCCGTGCTAGAAGCGCCGCGGACAGAGTTTTACCTCACGCTTCCAATTCTCTCGTCCTGTCGCTCTATCGCCGCGGACAGAGAATAATAGAGTGAATAAACAAACTCGAGCCGAAGCTCTCGCCGTGCTAGAAGCGCCGCGGACAGAGTTTTACCTCACGCTTCCAATTCTCTCGTCCTGTCGCTCTATCGCCGCGGACAGAGAATACTAGAGTGACTAAACAAACTCGAGCTGAAGCTCTCGCCGTGCTAGAAGCGCCGCGGACAGAGTTTTACCTCACGCTTCCAATTCTCTCGTCCTGTCGCTCTATCGCCGCGGACAGAGAATAATAGAGTGAATAAACAAACTCGAGCCGAAGCTCTCGCCGTGCTAGAAGCGCCGCGGACAGAGTTTTACCTCACGCTTCCAATTCTCTCGTCCTGTCGCTCTATCGCCGCGGACAGAGAATACTAGAGTGAATAAACTAACTCGAGCCGAAGCTCTCGCCGTGCTAGAAGCGCCGCGGACAGAGTTTTTCCTCACGCTTCCAATTCTCTCGTCCTGTCGCGATATCGCCGCGGACAGAGAATACTAGAGTGAATAAACAAACTCGAGCCGAAGCTCTCGCCGTGCTCATTCTACCGCCGCCGTGCTGAAGCGCTGCGGACAGAGAATACTAGAGTAAGTTAGACGAGCGAGCTCGGGCTGTTGGGTATGTCAAGAACAATGTCGCTGCAGCGCGCGCTTACTGCCAAGGAAGTTGTAATGGCTGCCTTGTCATGATAGCGCGCGCGCGCCCCTTCCACAGCGCGTTGCTGACTAGAGCGCGGCTTACGTCATAGCACGCGCTCACTGTCAGAGCATAAGGGCGTCGGAAAATGGCTGCCAAGCTAAGCCCTTTTTTCACTCTATCACTTCCAGTCCCCTTTATTCAGGCGGCTGGAAAGGTTTTTACACTGTAGACAAAGTGTCCACTACACAGTGTGCACCCCTACATAAGCACTGTTAATTCAGCCTCACAAAATCACAAATAAATCCCGCCGCGGCCGGATTACACCATATAAAGTCAACTAGCCTTATTGCAGTCAACTAGCCTGTGGTCAAACACGCTTGTCTGCATGCGCGCTTTCAGTCTAGACTAGAGCATAACGGCATTGTGGAATGGCTCACATACCTCCCGCACTTCCTTACATTCTCCCAGTTCCCTTAAGTTAAGTGACTGGAGATGAAATATTGCAGTCAACTAGCCTGTGTTAAACACGCTCGTCTGCACACTATGCTGTGTGCGTTTACCCCTGTGGATTTGCTCACTGGTTTGCACCGTGGGTATTCTACGTAGGTTGTGCGCCACTGCACATTGTTTACACTACACACAAAAGAGCTTTCTATGTAGGAAATGTGCCCACTTTACAGTCTGCACTCCTGCACCCAAGCACTTTTCACAAAGTTCACTCTCGCACACACAATATAAATGTGAGGCGTGCGCCCACTGCAAAGCCTGCACCGCCAAAACTAACACTATCCCCACAGTGTTACAAGCAGTGTTACAGCACAAGCAACCCGGCTAACAGGCCCCTATTACTAAGCGGCCAGCCCCCGAATCTAATTCAACCCCTGGCTTTACGAGCCCAGGCCTGGCAGGCCATTCCTGGTATATAATATTGGGTGTTGAACATATAAAACGAGGTTCTCGCTACAGTTTTGCTCGCAGACCCCGCGATTCAAGCCGTGGTCGAGCCCTCTGTAAGAAGCAGTGTCAGTCACGTGCTTCTCGCTGAGGCATTGAGACTGTTAAAGGAGAGAGCGGCGAAAACAGTACACCCGACGCTAGCGAGTCAGGTTTTTACTGTCGCTAATTCCTCATGCCGAAAATGGGTGGCGGTCTCAGGCCCATTTTCCAGGCATCTGAACAAAGCACTTATGACACGCTCGTTTCAAGGTGCTGACGGTGAAACAAATCCTCGCGCACATTCGCCCCGGGGATTGGGTTTTCTCAATAGATCTGAAAAACGCATACTTCACGTTACGATAACCCCCCACCCCCACTACAGGCCATTCTTGAGATTCGCCTTCGAGGGGCAGGCTTATCAGTACAGTCATTGTCATAGACTCAAGACTTACGGCATAAGAACCACCACGTCTTGATAATGTACATAAAATCGCTAGGGCAGCCGAGATCAGACTCTGTTCACTGCATGGCTAAGCATCTCCTTTTATGGGCAGAGCACAATCTGAGCTCCCTAAGGGCGGCTTACGTGCCAGGTATTCTGAATCAGGGTCCGGACATGTTATCCAGAGGACCCATGTCCCCAGGGGGATGGTCCCTTTACCCGCAAACAATTCAGCTTGCACAGCACACGCTGCCCAATATTTTTTCTGCAAACGCAGGGATGCCCTGGCCCATGTTGGCCCAGACTCCCTCTATATGTTCCCTCCGATCGCGATCCAGCTGCAGCCTGTGCTTTTTAATAGCCCCACTTTGGAAGAACCGCACATGGTTCTCCATACTGTTTCAGCTGTCAGACACAGCCCCATGCCTATTCTGCCAATGAAAGGGAAGGTCTGGCATCCCAATCCCGAGCTGTGGGCCCTCCACGTATGGCCCATCAACGGTATCCGGGAACCTCTCTGACAAGTTATGAACACTATTTCGGAAGCTAGAGCCCCTGCTATCTGGCAGCTCTGCTTGAAGTGGTCAGTGGTTTTCTAACCAATGTGCTACGCGAAACATCGACGCACACTCATGCGAACTGGCGGAACCGCTCGCTTTCTCCAAGAGCTAATGGATGCGGGTCGTCCCCCCTCCATACTCGGGGTGTGTGTCTCCGCCATAGCAGCTAGCCACGCTCCTATCGCGGCACATTCACTAGGGAAAAGTGATCTTATTGTGTGTTTTCTTAAAGGGGCCAGGAGATTCAGCTCGCCTTGCCCCTACCTCGGTCCCTATTTGGGGATTATACCTCGCCATGGTTTTGGAGGCCGTGAAGGGTTCCCCCTCCTAACCACTTCAGAACACGAGCTTGAAGCACATATCACTCAAAACCGTTTTTCTGCTGGCTGTGGCCTCGGTTAACCGAGTGGGTGGCTTACCTGCACTCTCCGTGAGCCCTTCCTGTCTTGAGTTTGGGTCCAGCAACTTCAAGGTTGTGCTCAAACCGAGGCATGGTTTTATGCTGAAAGTGCTATCAACCCCTTCAGTATGCAGGTCTTTGCACTGCTTAACCCGCGTCTCAGAGAGAATAAGACGCAAACCTATTCTGCCCAGTCAGAGCATTGAGATTGTATCTAGAGCGCTCCGCCCCCTTCAGGCAGTCGGATCAGCTCTTCATTGCTTCGGTGGCCGCACTAAAGTTTGTGCTGTCATGAAACAGTCTCTCACACTGGATAGTGGATGCAGTCCCACTAGCATATAGGTCCAGGACCTAACCTGTCCTACAGGCATTTAAGCCCACTCCTCTAGAGGCATGGCCTCATCTTGGGCTTGGTCGTGTGACATTTCTTTGGAAGATATCTGTGCGGCGGCAGGCTGGGCCTCTCCGTCCACTTTTATCAGATTCTACAAGTTGGAGGTTCCAGCTCTACAAGCAGGGCTTCTCTCCATCTAGGCTCTATCTTGACCCTGGCAAACAGATTGCCTTACATTTTGGCCTGTACACATTAGTCCTTAAGCACTATTCATTCATCATAAGATCCGACTATGTCCGATCAGCTGTTCAAACGAACCGACTCTTCCGGTTCTTCATTCCCCTTATAAGCCGCCTCTGTCGGTGTCTCGGGGGTTTATAACATGTGCTTTGGGTATACTGGGTCAGTCAGCATACACGGCGCTTTACATTGTGTTCCCATACGTAATACGAGGAACCTCTCTCGAAAGGGAACGTACTCGGTTACTTTCGTAACCTCGGTTCCCTGAGAGAGAGGAACGAGTATTACGTTCCGTGCCGTGTTTATGCTTCTCAGGTATCGCTTCAGTCGATCTTAAAACCTGACACCTATGGCGAATTAGGGTCTTATATAGCCTCCTGTATGCAAATATAAGCACCTTTTTCGGCGGGCTTCTGGAACGCCCCCCATTGGTTCGTTCCTCTCAGCCGCCTCACCATAGGTTCCTGCAGTTGCCGCAGCCCGGCCAATCAGAGCGCTCCTCGCGCTGGGCTATGGCCGTGCAGCTCACTGCGCTTTACATAGATACCTTTATTAAAAGTTTTGCTTCACATTCTCGAGAAAAGGAGTTTTTCCCATACGTAATACTCGTTCCTCTCTCTCAGGGAACCGAGGTTACGAAAGTAACCGAGTACGTTTAGCCCTCATATATTTCGGTTGTACTAACTGTGTGGAGAGTTTTGCAAAAGTGACCTAAATGTATTGAGAAATGTGTTCTAGCGACTGTAAAAAAAAAAAATGCTGTCATCCAGAATACATCCAGTTAAAAGTAGAACAAAAATGAACATTACAATAGCCATGAAATTGACATAACTCAGCGTAATGTTTTTTTTATTTTTATTGTCCCTCAGAGAAAGAGCTCAAGAAGCGGTGGGATTCATTGCGAACCCAGTACATGTGTTACAAGAAACATGGACCCTCAGGAAGTTCTGGAGCTCAGAAGACCCACCTGCAGTTTCTAGAACCTCACACAAAAAGGAAGGAGTGCACCTCAAATCTAACTATCAGGGTACACACACACACACACACACACATATATATATATATGTGTATATATGTGTGTGTGTGTGTGTGTATAATTTATTTTATTTTATTTTTCTTTCCATTTGAACAAATGAACATTTTGCTTTTGGTAAAGTGGCCAATGAATGTTCAGATGGGTCTATTTACAAGTAATTCAACAAATCAACTTCCACAATGTGCATCTGAATAGATCCATTTAGCCAATTTGCAGGGTATTGTTTTAGCTATGCCCTGTTATTGTTATGGGTTATTGGTGAACAAGTGTAAGAATCTATTGTATCACATTGTTCACATTTTGATTGTTTCTTTAAGGAACCTTTGTCTGAAAGTGAATCCTGTTTACCCTCAGATGGTACTAACAGTGACACCTGGATTGGCACCCGTGAGGAGCCCAGCTTCATTACGGCGGAGCTACGGCCCAGTACACCCTTGGCTGAATCTACACATATAGCTACTTTTATAGCTATTCTCTATATAGCTATTTGTGCCCATTGTACTGAACATTGGAAAATAAAAAACTTTGACTTTGGGTACTTGCATTCACAGTTCTTTATGTAAAAAAGGATCACAAAACACAAGATGATGCAGAATTCTAACCCTTATTTTGCTATTTGACATCTAACTAGCAGGGTAAATAAACACATCTATATTGATGTTTTAATTTAAGAATAAATAGATTTTCAATTAATAGAGACATATTTTTATAATGTGTTACTTCCACAATACAATGTTATCAAAGTGCAATATCTGTAAATTAATAGTTAGCATGGTTACTGTCAGTTAAGTTCAGTGTATGGTTTAGTGTTACATTATTTTCATTAACATTTCTGTGCCACTGAAGATTTCATTTCCAAACTGCTGTTATGTGATGTGCAAGAAGCAGCATGATATCATTTTGAAGAAATGTCACCATAGGCATGTTTCCAATGAAAAAATATACACAAATTCTGTCATAATTCATTGAACTAGCACCAAGCATTGTCACAAATATAATTTACTGTAAATCAGAATGCGTCATACACATATATTTATTTTAACAATCCTTATAAGTGGCCATTGTTCAGATTGTGTCACATTAACTTCCACAATGCATCTGAATGAGCCAATTTGCAGGGTATTGTTTGAGCTATGCCCTGTTATTGTTATGGTTCATTGATAGGTGAACAAGTGTAATAATCTATGGTTTCACATTTTGACTTCGGGTATGGTTTCACCCATTTAGTGAGCGTTCCTCGTATTTTTCGCGTCCGCTTCTACCTTTCCTCTTCCACAAGTAAAAGACCAAGGGCTGACAACGGCAATGCCATTTGCAACGTTCTGAAATGCACGAATCCGTCTGTGTGGGGAAACGAAAACGACAGCTGATATCTTTATAGCTCTTCCGGTTTCCCGCTTCGAATAACGAAAACAGACTACTGCCACCAGCTGGGACGGAAAGATATTTCCTCTAACGCAGGCGCAGAACGGACGCGCTATTGGCCGTCTGATGTCGAGCGTCGGCTTGGTGTGTCAGGGCAACTTTGGGCCGCTTTGGACCCAAGACGCTGCCGACGTGAGGCAACGTGAGCCGACTCAGCAGTTTGCTTTCGTCGCCACTAGTTGATCGGCGTCGGCTTGGTGTGTTCCTAGCTTTACGTATGTCAACAAAGTACCGCGAGAGCGATTCGAGAGCAGGCGGCTGATGCAGCCGCTGCAGATTCTCAAGGGGGACTGCAGGAGGATGCACAAGCTCTGATGACGACACAGCTGATCCACGATTGGCCGATTCGCCGTATGACAGCGATCACGTGCGTTTTGTGTTTATTCTGAAAACTTATGTCACGCTAATGCTCACAAATCATTTATTTTTAACAGTAAAACCTCTTTTCATGTAGTCGCGATGTTATATTGTCATGTTTATCAAACTAAAACTGATAAAAACCGTTGACAACACTTCATTGATAGTGTAGTTTATATGTTGAACCTTTAATCTTGTCCGAACAGACGCTTTATTAAGCAGTATATAAAGTATTGGATGAAAATATAATTTGAAACATCTGTGTATTTGAGAAATATTGCATTTATTTAACTTTAGCTGTGATAAAGTTTGCAAACACAGCTCAAGCGTCACCACGGGAAGCAGAAAGTGTCCGACTTCACGTCTCCGTTTGCAGCTCCTCCCCGCCTGCACTCGGCTACTCTCGCCGATCGCATGCATCCAGCCGCAGCCGATGTCGAACACACCTTATATTTCAGCAATTTGCAAATGGACAGCGACTCTTAAGTGGCACTTAGAGCGCGTTCATGTAAGTACATTTTTGGGAAACGCACGTGGAATTGCTGCGAGTGATCGTAACTTCGCTCGTAGAACGCGCTCTTTATAGCTAAGATACATCTGTAGGGGATCTACATAATTTTATTTTGAAGAGACTTTTATTTTGATTTTTGCCAAGGGCGCGGCCATTACTTGCGCGCGTGGAGTAAACGGAAAACAGAGGGAAAAGAGAGCGGTGAGAGAAAAGTTTCGATGCGTCGAGGAAGAATCCGTTGGTCTTCGGGTAGTTTGAGGTATTAAAGCTCAATTTATGCCTGTGTTAGACATCGGAGACGCATGGTGTTGTTTTCAAGATTCTGATCGCGCTAGTGTGTTGTTTATTCAACGTGACAGAACAAGTTTGACGCCGTGTTTGTGTGTGTGCCTACAGTTCTGCAAAAGGCCTGCTAGCGGTAAGCAAGTGATTCGCCGTAGGAGTGAAACACTCCCGTGTTTTCTTTGTTTTCAGACAAAGTTTTTGTTTTAGTTGTTCAAACGAACTTAAAACAGAGAAGCCAGCTACTGATCGTGTGAATAGGGTCCGCTGAATATTCGGATAGGGTCGTGTGTTGTTCGTCTTCTCAATACATCTTCATTATTGCGGCCTCGTTGGATCAAGATGTCGTCGTCAGGATCGCGGGGACAATCGCTGAGGGTGATTGAGTGAAGAGACATACCCTGCCATCCGTTGGGCATCATTCAGCACCTCGTCCACAAACTAAGAGTGGTGAAGTACACTATATTTCTCTCCTTCTGCTGAACACTGGTAAGCACACTGTTTTCTGTCAGTGAGTGATCGGAACTGAACTGTTAAATCATACAGTTGTCATTCATGGAACTGTGACTCGTGAATTTTCCTGCAAAAGGGATTCATAAACTTCCGTGCGCATTCCTGGACCTTTCTGGATTTTTCCGTGAACATATGCTGGACACAGTTTAACTTTTCCACTTATTTTTCTGGATTCTTTTGAATTGGACTAAGCTTTTTGACCCGAATCAAAGTGAATTTTATTTGGGAGCTTGAGATAACTTGAATATATATGTGATATGTGAAATATTTCAGTGTTGTGAAAAGAGTACACTGGTTTTTGTTTTGTGTTAAATGAACTAAAACCAAGACAAATTTGTTGATTTTCATTCTTTATTGTTTTTCACATTTTCATTTAATTTTGACCTGACCGGACTTGAATTTGATCTGT
This sequence comes from Pseudorasbora parva, assembly GCF_024679245.1. NCBI lineage: Eukaryota > Metazoa > Chordata > Actinopteri > Cypriniformes > Gobionidae > Pseudorasbora > Pseudorasbora parva. The sequence goes on along the minus strand of NC_090173.1, from coordinate 9,982,963 downwards.
TCCTGTTAAAACAGGGGAACAAGAATAATCTCCATTCATTCAACAAAAATAAATATTTTTGTTAAGCGGAAACTGTTTATGTTAATTTTGAGCCACTTATACTAAGGAGTGGGGGCGTCTTACCTATCTTGTTAGACACTGGGATGGTGGGTCTTGCAGACAACAACACTTACCCCTGAGTTTTCTGCACACACATACACTTCAGTTGGCTGCCGTATATTGAGTAAATTCTGAAGCCCACCTCGCCACTTCTTGAGCATTTACACATTGCAACACGATAGGCACAACATACAATTAGCAGTTGTACAAAGACTAAAAGTATTGCGGCCATCCTTAAAAATATTTTGGTTTGCAGTAACAGTAAAATTTTTAAAAAATAGGTAGGTCTATTTTTTTTTTTTTTTCAAATTTTAATACAAAAAAAAAAAATTTTTGGTGATGGTGATTACGTAGGTAGGAATTTAAACAAATTGGCATATCGTGACATCACTGACTGGGTCTTCAAGCCGTGCCTTCGGGCGTGTAGGCTAATTGCAGGCTATATAGACCACAAACAAATTGAAATATTTGTCAAAAACATGTTTATTGCATAAATTTCAGGTGCATTCTTTAAGAAAAGGGTCCAACCACCAGCTAGCTGTCATTGACTCAAAGCTGTCAACCCTCCCTTTTTTTCCGGGTTTCTCACGTATTTTAGCTCTTTTCCCGCTGTCTTCCCGTTTTAGTATTTTCCCGTGATATGTTTCTTATTTTTACGCTCGATTGTGTTAACTCAGAACACGCAACTATCTGTGTCTCTGAAGTGGCTTGCACTTCTTGCCAGACCAACGCATTTGGTGATATAGACTAGTGCATTTGAATATTAATTATGTGCTAATTCGCATTGATTCGAACCCCTGCAGACAGTCGGTCAGAACTGTGCAATGACATCAATTGGAGATAATTCACTCTGCAGACTTCAGAATCTCTTTAAATGATTTTACTGATGCTTATTCAACTAAACAGGTGTGGTTTTTGAATCCACGCACACTATATTACATCAGTAATATTCAGATGCTGCCAACCTAAAGTGCGATTAAGAGGATTAATCTCAGGACATCTCGTGTTCACTACATTACTCAGCACACCTGCGTTCTTCTTCCTTCCTTGTCACGGGATCTCTGCTGACGTTACAGGATGCTATTGGTCAAATATCTGAAGCCTTTTGAACAGCCGCCCCCGAATTCAATCCTTGAATTCGTACATCTCAACAAAAGGTCTTTACTCTGCAGGAGATCACTAATCATCAGCTATGGCTGGAAGTTTAATAAGACGAGCCACAGGGCGAGTGTATGTTCTTTTCTTTGTTCGCACCATGGCTGACCTTACAACATCATCTGCCCCTGGAAAGACTTCTGTGACTTTCCCCACTGGCCATAAGGCTCGCGGAAGTTGAGGGTCCACGATCATCACCACCTCACCAACACGCAGATTCTCTTTATCTGCCCTCCATTTTTGGCGAGCTTGGAGACTGGGTAGATAATATTTAATAAAATGCTTCCAAAAATGGTCAGCCAGCAGTTGACTGTGTCTCCAACGACGTCGGCTCAGTATCTCTGTTTCCTGATAAACCACTTGTGGCAAAGAAGCATCTCTGCGTCCAATTAGAAAGCAGTTGGGAGTTATTGGGTCAATGTCAGAGATATCCGATAAGGTGTAGCCAAGAGGTTTCGAGTTGAGGATCCCTTCAATTTCTGTTAAGACTGTTCTCAGGACTTCTTCTGTCACAGTCTGTGCTCCAATGGTAACTTGGAGAGCTGTTTTGATTGAGCAGATTTCCCTTTCCCAACATCCACCAAAGTGAGGTGCTCCTGGTGGATTGTACACAAACTTGATTTGTTGGGTGGCAAGGTGATTTTGAAGCTCAATGTGCAAGGCAGCAAAGGAATCTTTCAGCTCTCGTTCTCCGCCCTTAAAGTTTGTGCCTTGGTCACTCAACAACTCGTAAGGTTTGCCACGTCGAGAGATGAAACATCTCAGGGCCATCTGGAATGAGTCAGAATCTATACTTGTCAGAAGATCTATGTACACCGCCCTGGTCCTAAGGCACTTGAATAATATGCCCCACCTTTTCTCATTTCGACGTCCAATTTTGATTGTGTAGGGTCCAAAGCAGTCCATGCCAGTGGAGAAGAAGGCAGGTTTAAAGAGCTGTTGTCTTGCAAGTGGCAAATCAGCCATACGGGGAACTTCTGGTTGCCCCTTCCATCTGCGACACTCTACACAATGCCGTTGGTGTCGCCGAACTGCTTCGCGGCCTCGCAAGACCCAGTAGGTCCTCCTCATCTCTGCAAACACTCGTTCTGGACCAGGGTGGTGGAGCTTTTCATCATAATCCTTGACAATGAGTCTGGTCACAGGATGTTGAGGGTCAAGGATGATAGGATGAATTAAATCCAAGTCTGTCTCACTAGAGCATCTCAGGCGGCCACCCACACGGATGAGTCCATTGGTAAGGTCAAACACAGGGGAAAGAGAAGCAAGCCTGCTCATACTGGGTACAGGTTTCCCAGACTTCAGTTGTGCCATCTCAGCAGGGGAGGACTCTGTCTGTGTTTGATGAAGCACTAGTAGTTCTACCTCTTTCCGTGTATCAGTGCTTATGATGTTGGCCGCCCCATGAAGCTGATGATGGCATGCCTCCACAAATTTAATTAGTGTGTCATATTGCTGTGGATTAGGCATGGGTATCACTGTAGTTGATCCACAGAAAGCAGACCGCCGTAGCTCGTTCCCTTGCTCATCAGTTGGCAGGGAAGGTTGCTTGGGCCACATTGCTGGTGGCAGTTGAAGAAAGGAAGGCCCTTGATTCCACTGGCTCCCTTTCACGAGGTCACGGAGATGTTTACCTCGTGTTATGTTGTCCGCAGGATTGTCTTCGGAATGTATGTACTGCCAGGTTGCAGATGCTGTAAGTTCCTGTATTTCTGCCACTCGAGTCCCCACGAACACCTTGTAACGACAAGAGCTCGACAACAGCCAGGTAAGCACAGTCATAGAATCTGACCACAGTGTCAAGGAACAGATGGGGAGTGAGAAGATCCATATGTGGACTGGAATAGCATCTCGGTAGCGAAATTTTCTCCAGATCAATTAGCTCTTCCTCCCATGATCTCCATAACCTCAGCAGATCTTCTGTTAGCTGCGGGTCATCCCAATCACGCTTCTTATCCCACAAGCATTGTACCAATATTTTCGCTCTAGTGGTATATGGGATAATGTAGCCGAGAGGATCATATTGGCTAGCCAAGACATGATAGATGCTGCGCATAGTTACTTTAGAGCAGCTCACATTTCGATGTTTATAGTGCAAGGTATCAGAGTGACAATGCCAGTGAAGGCCAAGTGTGGACTCAGGGGTATCTTGCTGGCCTTGACTGAGCCTTAGCTCACAGCTGTTAGATCTTGATTCAGGTGGTAGGTGAGCAACCACAGATGGGCAATTGCTGGCCCACTGCCGCAATTCAAAGCCACCTTCAGCTAGGAGGGAACAGAGTTGAACAACAAGTTCTTTGGCGGCATCTTCGGTGGTGAGACTGTGTAGACAATTATAAACATTAAATGACTTCTCAATAACTTCTCTCACCTGGTCACTGGGTTGACTGTGGTCTTGTACATGTTTCTGCAGGGCAAATGTGGCACAACACGGGCTACATGTAGTGCCAAAAGGAAGCACCTGCCATTGGTACACATCTGGTGCTTGCTCTAATGCCATATTTCTCCACAGGAACCGAAGTAATGGTTTGTCTTCAGGGTGCAGCCTCACCTGATGAAACATCCCTCGGATGTCGCTGCTTATGGCTATGGAGCGTTCCCTGAAGCGAAGTAACACAGCTAACAGGGTAGGGCTTAAAGTGGGACCTGGAAGTAGCAGCTCGTTCAAGTTCTGGCCATTGTACGGGAATGAGCAGTTGTAAACAACACGTTTCTTCCCGTTATGCTCAACCATGTGGTGGGGGATGTACCATGATTCTTGTGAGCTTTCCACTTCACATGGCTGCAGCTTCTCTACATAGCCAGCATTTAGAAGCCTTTCAATCTCAGCCTTGTAAGCACTGGCTTGTTCTGGGCTCTTCATTAGCTTTCGCTCAATGCTTCTTAGCTGTGGCAGTACAGCTTCTTTAGGCATGTGCAAAGTTGGCATTTTTTCCACTCTAAGTAGCGGCGTAGCATACCGCATGACCCCATCCACATTAACTCTCCCAGTTCTCTCCTGTAGTAGTTTGATGGCCTCCTGATCAAACTTTGAGCGTGTCACTACTTTCTCACTGCGATAAGGGATTACATCCATCTGCCATAGCTTTTCTACTTGAGCGAACAGATCAGCGTTGGGTGATATGGCAGTAAAGAGGCACTGATGAGAGTTGAGCCCGTGTTTGATTTCGTGTGTAGGGCCTTGTAGAGTCCAGCCCAGCTGAGTTCTAACGGCAGCAGGTCCACCTGGTGGGCCTAGGCGGACTGGTTCAATGGGAGTAACAAGATGTGGGCAGTCTGGGCCAATTATCAGTACAGGCTGTACTCTGTCCAGCTGCTGTAGTGGCAATCCAGCTAAATGTTTGTACCTCTTTTGAAGGGATGCAACAGGGTAAGTTTGCTCAGCGAGACCAAGTCTGTCAGCAGTGAAGGCACCTCGAATGGGGAATTTTTTGTGTCGATTGGTAACAGGAGACACAGTAAATGAGACTGCCGCCCCGTGGAGAACCTGTTGGTCTTGCTTCACCGTTCTCAGTATTAGGTCCTCAGGCTGTCCCTTGAGGTCTAACTTCTGTGCTGCTGTGTGGAGCAGGATGGTCCTCTCAGACCCATCATCTAACACAGCATACGCCTCAATTGATTTGTCACCATTGGTGATGACTACTTTGCTCACCTTGAGGAGAACCTTGCGGCTGTAGATGGGCCGATCTATATACAGGATATCCTTGGTGATGTTAACCAAGCAGGAGCTTTCTTTGGTGTCTATCCCTGTCGTTTCCTCCACAGTCCATTCGTTTACATCATGAAGTACTAAGAGATGTTTCCTATGGCACGTCTTACAAGGGGTTTTCAGGTTGCATTTGGAGGCATGATGACTACGTCCACAGCACCAACATCTATTGTTTTTACGGATCCAGCTTTCCTTTTGGTCCTTGGAGAGCTCTTTGAAATTGTCACACCCATTCAAAAAGTGATTGACACTGTCACAGGAGAGGCAATATGCTTGTGATCTCCCTTTAAATCTGGTAAATTTCGATGTTACCTCTGGGGCAGGTGTCCGAGTTTCACTTTTGCTCATAGGTTTCTCTGTACCCAGCAGGATAGAGGTTGGTTTCCTAGAAAATCTCGGGTGGCTCTCTCTTTTCTTACTGCTGAATTCTGGTGGCAGATTTGTCATCTTGGAGCCATCATCTTGCACTTGGAGCTCATACTCTAGCCAGTTAGAGAAATCGAGGAGGGTAGGTATGGTTACTCTAAATGGGTGTATGTACCTCTTGAAGCTTGTCCTCAGCTCATGAGGGAGTTTGGTTTGCAGTCTTGACACATGTGACCCACAATACAATTCAACAGTCCCCTCAGGCCCCAGTTGTTCCAACATGATCACCAGTGAGCGCACACGGAGTGCAAACAACTTAAAAGCCTTTACGTCACCAGTCCTGATGCTTGGGCCATCCATGACCTGAGCAATGTTCTGCAGAACCAGCTTGTGTGGCTGCCCATACATCTTGATAAGGGCTTGCATGGTGTCTGTATATGGGTGGGTCGAATTGCAGTACGAATCTGCCACTAGCAGCGCTTCCTCTAAATGCAAATGATCTGTAAGAATCTGATACTTGAAACGTTCAGTGGCGTCATTCGGAAGTAGGTTTTCTACTGCCATGCGCAACCTTGAAAACTCTCTTGGATCTGCTGTCGTCAAGGCGGGTATAGAAGGCTGAGGTCCTCTGTAGGTCCTCTCCTGGAAGCATGGCGGAGCAGTTTGTGATATATGTTCAGATCGCTGTGTAGGATAGGACTCACTGACCCCCCTGTGAGGATGATGGTTACCTCTGAAAGCCTTTACGTCACCAGTCCTGATGGGTTCAGCATACTGATATAGATGAGCATTTAGATGCGTACCAAGACTCTGAGTAGGCATAAGGTAGCTTGCTGCTGCTTGAGGTTGGTTATCTTGTACAGGTGAAAGACTGCAATCCCTCACCTGCTCAGTGATCTGCCTGACCTGTGCCGAGGAATATTCATGAATCTCTCTGCCATGTGTAGTGGGTACTGGCTGACTGTAGCCTGTTTCTGGTACATGGAAACGAGTAGCTGGCACTGGGGGCACTGGTCTACGTGAAAGGGCCACATTTGTGGCGAGCTGCTGAATCTCACATTTCATGATAGCATTCTCTTCCAATCCCTGTGATGTGGATAGAATATCTGGCAGGTGTTGAATGCAGCTGCGAAGCTCATCTTTTTCTCTTTGCATCTCCTTGCCTGTAGCCTTTCGGTTCTGAAGATGTAGCTCATCATTCTCTCTGTATGAGGCTCTATGTGTATCTTGCCATTCATCTTGTACCACCAGATCACTGAAGCGTGAATGTTGACTTATTGGGGTGGAGACACGAGACTCACGCCCGGCAGACAGTGATAGCAGCTCAGCCTCATCTTCACTGGAACATACAGATTGCTGGGATATCCTCTCTGTTCCAGGTATTTGTACTTGGAAGTCTGCTAGATATGCAGGTGGCTTTACAAGTCGTCTGGTACGGACTACTGGAGGCTCTGGACGGGATGTCATTTCTTCTGCAGTAATTCGAGATCCGGCTCGAAGGACCACTTTGTAATTGAGGGTTAATTATGTGCTAATTCGCATTGATTCGAACCCCTGCAGACAGTCGGTCAGAACTGTGCAATGACATCAATTGGAGATAATTCACTCTGCAGACTTCAGAATCTCTTTAAATGATTTTACTGATTCTTATTCAACTAAACAGGTGTGGTTTTTGAATCCACGCACACTATATTACATCAGTAATATTCAGATGCTGCCAACCTAAAGTGCGATTAAGAGGATTAATCTCAGGACATCTCGTGTTCACTACATTACTCAGCACACCTGCGTTCTTCTTCCTTCCATGTCACGGGATCTCTGCTGACGTTACAGGATGCTATTGGTCAAATATCTGAAGCCTTTTGAACAGAGTCCTTATCTTTTGTTTGACAGACAGCAGTAAAGGCTACTGCCCCTTTAAGACCTAATACAGAGATATGCATCGTCTTTCTCAACTGTATAAAGTTCTCTTAAGGCATATACAGACTGTCTGATGGATACTCATCAAGATCGACATGTTGACATACTTTTTGTGTGAGTTTGTCCGTTCAAACGCAAGACTTGAAAGAACTCAATATTTGCGCGCTGAGACGTGCACGCGCTGCGCACAAAGACAGATCTTCTCTTACTGCAGAGGGTTCTCATTCGCGTCTTCTTGCGAATATACTGAGTGATGATGGCGAAAATGACTGGTCATACGGCAGCACTCGCATGCATTGAACACAGTTTACAAAGATAGCCCGTTTTGCCCACGTTTTCTTTTATTATCGCTGTTGTAGTGCACGTGTATCCATCGACAGAACCATACATAAAGCATTATTTTTCAAGTTACAACCAGTGCCGCTGAAAGTTGGGTCGGAAAATGTGTGACGTCATTATGTTGTCGGTGGCGACCAGACAGGTGTTGTAGTAGAACCCCCCTTTACCGTCAAAGAGCACAGACGGACCCACTGCCCCAGATTATTGTTGTTTAAAATTAATTACTTGTTAAAACGCGATCATACCATGGGTGTCGGAAGCAAAACTGTGGGTGGTCTCAGAATTTGTTTTTGCTGAAGTAACGTTAGATACAAATATACTATTTGTTATTTGTTTGAGTTATTTGCCCTTCCTTTTGCCGAACTCGCGCTACTCCCTTTTCACAAAACAGATCAGAAAGGCATTTATTTTCAATAAAAATTGAGAAAATATTAGAAAAGTGGAAAAAAAGAGTCAAACACCTAATACGTTTTTCTCGGTTAAGGGGTAGGTAAACAGACGTGTTGAATTAGTGACGATTAAAGTGAGAGCGTCCAATATCATTGGTCTTTAAAAGTGGGTGAGTCTTGTCCTCACGACACACAATGGTTCCGACGCCCATGGATCATACACAGACACACGTTAATCATCACTCATAAAGCATTCTTTTTATTTGTGTTCATAGGCTACATACAATATCCAGCATCTGCCAGGGCTTTTAGTCCATCATGTGCGCATATTTAGAGAAATAATGATTCATAATCACGTTTGTAAAATATCATGTGTCCCGACCTCAGCAGACTGGTGAGAGTAGGCTAACTTGCATGTTAACGTCCAGCTCACAAACCTCGTGGATGTCTGAACAGAGTTTGTGTCGGTGTCAAGGTCAGCGTCGTTGTTGTTTACATACTTTTTTTTGTTGAGAAGATTTCCCAATTGTACTTTTCTTAACCATGTTAGTAGTAACGTAACTCAAAAAAAGTCTACAAAAACGTTTCTGCTGCTTATTGCTAACCATGACCAAACGAGAGTGAGCGAGGTGATGGTGACGAAAGCACTTCCTGAGGAATTAAAATAATTATTAATTAGTTTATATCTAATCCACGGCCCATTATTTTAATCCAATTAAAACACAGTATGTTATGTCAGTCTATTTTAATTTATTTTATTTCATTTCATGTTTTAAATACAATACAATTTTAGTCGTGATGCTATAACGTGATGCTATAACGAGGGGGGCTGCAGCCCCCGCAGCACCCCCCTTCCCGTGCTACTGACTAAGATCCTGTTGCTCACTCAGTTTTCCTTAGTTAAGGGCTGAACATTTCCCCCCACAAGGCGGTGGCAAATTTCCCTCCGCCACACATCGTTATTGGGAAACCCGGCCCTGTTTCTTTCATCTCAATCTGATATGTTGATTTTTAATTAGGAGGCTTTTCTATCTTTTATTTCTGGTGTGTTTGTGGGAGCTAAGAAAACAGCTAATTGGTCAGATGTTATCAGGTTAGTGGTGGAGGCAGCTGAAAGGTACCTCGGTATAAAGCATTTGCCAGAAAAGTTATATCAATAGTAGGGCTGCACGGTTTCAAGTTTTTCATTAACCGTTAACCGAGGCCCTTAGCGGTTAATACTCGGTTAACCATAGTGTGCGTCAGGGTTATTTTTAGCTTATTAATTTGATGACCACCATCTCCGTAGTGAACGCGCCTATAGAAAGAAATGCACATCATGGATTACACAATCAGAGAGTAGTCTATTTCTTTTCGTTTTAAATTGTTAAAAGACATTTCAAGCTTTCTTAAGATATAGTTCATGTCTGTGAGGCTTACGCTGAGTTTCGTTAAATTAGGATGAGATGCGCTTCAGTTCACGAGCAATGCGAGTGGCCGCGAGGGCGCCTGCACGATTAGAGCATGTAACGTTAGTAAAATATGCAGCCGAGAATGATTCACACAGACACAGTGTTTGACTCGCGCGGCTGATGAGCCTCTCCCGGCAGAGAGTTCAGGCATCTGTGGACTCGTCCCTTCAGCTCTGGCCATCTTGCTTTCAGTCCGCGATTAGCTTTTTGTGTTTTCTTCATTACAGTTAAAGTAACGTCTGCTTTTCTCTAGTCATTCACAAGTTTCTCACTTCAAACTTTCTTTCTTCTGCTCCGTTATGCACAGCATGCGCGGCTCCCGCTCTGCTTCTGCCCTAATGCGACTTTTAGTCCAGTGCGATTTATGTTATTTTCCTCTTCATGACGCATTTTTTGACTGATGCGACTCATACTCCGGAGCGACTTATAGCCTGAAAAATGCGGTAAGCACTGCATTGCAATACTTGCATTTTGCCCCATCACTCTCATTTTTAAAGTGCTCCCACGCTTTCTTTGCCCGCTTCATTGCCCGCTTAGAAAGCTGGTCATGACTTCTTCTTGTGGATATTACAAATGTCTGGGAGCGCTCTGGCGATCTCTAGGGGTGCAAACATATATTACAACTAAATTCAAGGCACGTCATTGACGCCACTTAACCGAGCAAAATGTTTCACTCGGTTACGCAATTTTTAACGGTTAATCGGTCAATCGGTTAATCATGGACACTCCTAATCAATAGGGCTGTGTATTGCCAAGACTCTGGCGATACAATACGTATCACGATACAGGGGTTACGATACGATATATTGCAATATATTGAGATATTGTAAGAGAGGCAATATATTGCGATATTTCTTTTTTGTGTGTTTCTGTTTTCAATCTAAGTTAAGGGAAATGTAAAGTTACTGCAGGATTCTTTGTGTAAATGTTTTAAAGGTTCACAGTATAGCAGTGGCTATTTAACAACAGAAAGTGCAGTCCATTTCATGACTGAATGACTGTTTGTTTTATATTTAACACAGTAGCCCCGATCACACAGAACGCGTTTTTGCAGCGAGAGGTGCCTTTTTGAATGGATTTCGGTTGGCAGAGAGCGTTATGCGCGCTGCTTATGCGCTCTGGGCGCCTCGCGTTTTTGAAGGAGCGCTCCGAGCGCATGAAGTTGAAAAAAAGTCAACTCTGAGCGGAAAAGGGTGCAACATCATCGCGCTTATTTTCTGTTGTCCAATCGAATGAATGAAACGGCGGGCCTTCCGTTGTGTTGACCGTTACATTGATTTGACTGACCGTACAGGTGATTCGGGGGTTGCCTAGAAACATTAAAGCGCACTGCTCATTTTTGAATGAGAAAACGCAGACCAAAAAAGGGAGTGCAGTGCGCATCGCGTTTTCGAACCTGAAAAAAGCGGTCTGTGTGATCGGACCCTAAAGCTGTTTTCTATAAAGCAGTCTATTGTATAAAGTGCTATTCACCATATCAAGTAAACTGAACTCAACGTTACTGAACTGCAGAGCTGGTGCATCCATATCCACATCGCTATTATCTTTCGTTCTCCTGCCACCGCTGTCAGTTTTGGAGTGTGTTTATTTTGTTACTGAGTGTAGTAACTAGTGTTACGCAGCACGTTTTAATTTCAGCAAGAACCAATGAGGTTCATTCTGGTGTGACGCAGCACGTTTGAGCTTCTGCAAGAACCAATGAGTTTCATTCTGGTGTTACGCAGCACGTTTTAACTTCAGCAAGAACCAATGAGGTTAATTCTGGTGTTACGCAGCACGTTTGAGCTTCTCAAGAACCAATGAGGTTCATTCTGGTGTGACGCAGCACGTTTGAGCTTCTGCAAGAACCAATGAGTTTCATTCTGGTGTTAAGCAGCACGTTTGAGCTTCAGCAAGAACCAATGAGGTTCATTCTGGTGTGACGCAGCACGTTTGAGCTTCTGCAAGAACCAATGAGTTTAATTCTGGTGTTAAGCAGCACGTTTGAGCTTCTCAAGAACCAATGAGATTCATTCTGGTGTTACGCAACATGTTTGAGCTTCTCAAGAACCAGTGAGTTTCATTCTGGTGTTATGCAGCACGTTTTAACTTCAGCAAGAACCAATGAGGTTCTGGTATTACGCAGCACGTTTGAGCTTCTCAAGAACCAATGAAGTTCATTCTGGTGTTATGCAGCACGTTTGAGCTTCTGCAAGAACCAATGAGGTTCATTCTAGTGTAACGCAGCACATTTAAGCTTCTGCAAGAAACAATGAGTTTCATTCTGGTGTTAAGCAGCATGTTTGAGCTTCAGCAGAACCAATTAGGTTCATTCTGGTGTGACGCAGGACGTTTAAGCTTCTGCAAGAACCAATGAGGTTCATTCTGGTGTGACGCAGGACGTTTAAGCTTCTGCAAGAACCAATGAGGTTCATTCTAGTGTAACGCAGCACGTTTGAGCTTCTCAAGAACCAGTGGGGTTCATTCTGGTGTTAAGCAGCACATTTAAGCTTCTGCAAGAAACAATGAGTTTCATTCTGGTATTACGCAGCACGTTTGAGCTTCTCAAGAACCAATGAAGTTCATTCTGGTGTTACGCAGCACGTTTGAGCTTCTCAAGGACCCATGAGGGTCATTCTGGTGTTACGCAGCACGTTTGAGCTTCTCAAGGACCCATGAGGGTCATTCTGGTGTTATGCAGCACGTTTGAGCTTCAGCAGAACCAATGAGGTTCATTCTGGTGTTACACAGCACGTTTGAGCTTCTCGAGAACCAATGAGGTTCATTCTGGTGTTACACAGCACGTTTGAGCTTCTCAAGAGCCAAAGAGGTTCATTCTGGTGTGACGCAGCACGTTTTAACTTCAGCAGAACCAATGAGGTTCATTCTGGTGTTACACAGCACGTTTGAGCTTCTGCAAGAACCAATGAGGTTCATTCTGGTGTTACACAGCACGTTTGAGCTTCTCGAGAACCAATGAGGTTCATTCTGGTGTTACACAGCACGTTTGAGCTTCTCAAGAGCCAAAGAGGTTCATTCTGGTGTGACGCAGCACGTTTGAGCTTCAGCAGAACCAATGAGGTTCATTCTGGTGTTACACAGCACGTTTGAGCTTCTGCAAGAACCAATGAGGTTCATTCTGGTGTTACACAGCACGTTTGAGCTTCTCAAGAACCAATGAGGTTCATTCTGGTGTTACGCAGCACGTTTTAACTTCAGCAGAACCAATGAGGTTCATTCTGGTGTTACGCAGCATGTTTTAACTTCAGCAGAACCAATGAGGTTCATTCTGGTGTTACGCAGCACGTTTGAGCTTCTCAAGGACCCATGAGGGTCATTCTGGTGTTACGCAGCACGTTTGAGCTTCTCAAGGACCCATGAGGGTCATTCTGGTGTTACGCAGCACGTTTGAGCTTCTCAAGGACCCATGAGGTTCATTCTGGTGTTACGCAGCACGTTTGAGCTTCTCAAGAACCAATAAGGTTCATTTTGGTGTTACACAGCACGTTTGAGCTTCTCAAGAACCAATAAGGTTCATTTTGGTGTTACGCAGCACGTTTGAGCTTCTCAAGAACCAATGAGGTTCATTCTGGTGTTATGCAACACATTTGAGCTTCAGCAGAACAAATGAGGTTCATTCTGGTGTTATGCAACACGTTTGAGCTTTAGCAAAAAACAACGAGGAGGCAGGATATGCTTGATTACCTCTGTGCAGTAAAAGGTGCCTTTCAGGAAGAAAGGAACTGGGGTGGGACACGGCTACGCTGTGAACCGTGTGGCACACACAGAAGCCAATTAACCAACAGTGAGTACTCAGGACAAGATGAAAGTTCCACTAGACTAGAGTCTGATGCCAGTGGCAGCCCTGACGAGCATGGCCGTAAACTCTGATTCCTAATGATTAAAGTCAGACTGGTAACCCAAAGGTTGCGGGTTTAGTTCACCCAATCCCCAATCACTCCCAGGCACCACAGCAAAAAATGTCTGCCCATTGCTCTGGGTATGTGTGTCCACAGTTTGGTGTGTGTGTGTGTGTGTGTGTTCCCTACACCCTAATGTGTGTGTACTAACTTGGATGGGTTAAATGTGGAGGACAAAAGGGGTTTTAAGAATAGGAAATGAGTGTGGGTTACCATACTTGGCCTTCACATGTCATTTAAAATAAGACTACATGAGATCAGTGATTCCGGCCACTACATGATAAATATGTCAACTATACATGGACAGCATCACCTGATCAGATTTTCTCTTAGATTTTCTTGCAATAACAAATGTGTTTCATAAACATTAACCGCAGCCAGTCGGTTCTTTTATTTACCTTTGTTTTTGATCAAATATTCAATCAAATATCACAAACTATGCACCATTTGAGGGCTAAAACACTTAAGATTTATGTTTTGAACTTATTTTTGCAATAAATACACCAGAGAGGAAAGGGTTAAATGAAATCCTAAAGGACCGGCCATTTAAACGTCAACATAATAAAGGCGTGACTCATCTTTTATCTCCTATCGTGCAGATCAGATCGGACCAATCCAAGAAACATCAGCATACATGTCTGTGTAACGCCCGTTTCACACATACTCCGTCTGCAGTGCGTGTGCGTTGCGTATTTTTTTCCGTACCCATGTTAACGGATGACAGCGTTCACACTGCACGCGGATGCAGTCCGTCAGTCCGTTCCAGGAGCGTTGCGTCTGCAGCAGTGCACGGATCGTTTTCGTACCGAGTCTATTTTTTGCTGCGCTGCGCTGCGTTGCGTTGCTGCATTAAAGTGATAGAACATTTTTCGCATTAAAATAAACATGTACTGACGCGAAAATCTAGTAATTTCAACACGGATGCATATCATTTAAAATATACTCTTGTTTCAAAGTCAACACATGGCTTTTTTTCTCAAGTAAAGCAACAAAACGACACCTTACCTGGCATTGAGGTAAAAAAATGTGCCATAATGGATAGCACTCATACTTTCTTGGAGGTGAAAAGCAAAGTTCTTTTTGACCTGCAGGATTTCTTTTAAAAGGGTGTAAAAACGAAAGAAAAGACGAGAGTCGGCTGTTTTTGAATAGACTATTCTAAGTTTCTAATTTAAAATGTTTATGATTTTAGGCTATAACCTATGTTTAAATGTTTTGCCACTTGTGTGAGCTAAGTCTAAAGTATATTTATATATAAATATGAATTAATGAATTGAAAAAATGTTGTTTAAATGTAGTAGGCTATGTAACCTGACTTCTAAGAGGATTGGAATTCTGACGAGGCATGTTCAGTAAAAACTTTTGGATTTTAAAAAATAATGAATAAATGCTGTGTTTGTGGTGTGCAACAGCGGATCAGTTGCGGACTGCAAACGCAGCATATGTGAAAACACTACAGGGTGTGGGGCTCCTGCAACGCAACACGCACAGCACACGCACTGCAGACGGAGTATGTGTGAAACGGGCGTAAGAGTCCACTCTTCAAAATGCATCCCACTTTTTAATCCAAAACAATGAAAAAATAGGGAACAAAACAAACAATCCTCCTTTGTTTACATGAGCGTTTTGAGTTAAAGCAATCAACCATGCCTGCCAGATTGTGCAACACACGCAGTGGAGTGTGCAGACTCTATGATAGACTGTTTTTATCAACTAAATACACAGTAAAAAAAAAATTACGTGCTTTCAACTAATTATTATTTAGTAACTAGTTCCACAGATTTCATTCTAGAAATTGTTACCTGAATTGTTACAATATTTTTTAATTGGCTCAAACTTGACTTTAACATTAAAATGTACGTTTGCTCAATTATATTTAAAGTTAATTTAATTAATAATTTTTAGTTGGCTCAAACTTGACTTCAACTTTAAAATATATGTTTACTCAACCTGTTTTATAATTAATTAAACTAAAACGTTTTAATTAGGGGTTTAATTTTTAAATTGCTGTGGAACTAGTTATAAAATGTTATAGCAAGGATAACAAAAAAATTAAACACATTGTATCATCTGCATTTATAACATTTGTCATACAAACAATACATTTTCATTACAACAAAATTAATTTCAAATTTCTTTAAAATAATAATAAAAAAATAAAAAAAAAATCACCAAAGCCCAGTGTACATTTTTTACACTTTGTAAATTCTGTAACTAGTTGATTTAGTTTTTCAGGAACTGTAAATTCATTATAATTAGCAGTTTATTGCAGATTTATTTGAATAAAAAAACTACTCTTTGTAATTACAAATGTTCTGAAATAAATGGCCTTTTTGAGAAGACGGCTAGTCTTTTTTTTCTTGATATAAAAGCTTACAGAAGCTACATTTCTTAGAGAATTATCCTCATATTTGAATCAAAACATGATCAGACATTCAGTTTTATATTTAGGTTATTTTCAGGGCCTCAACATCAAGATCAAGAGAAAAAAAACATGAGTCACTTACATTCATATTTCCCATTTGTTTTACTCTGTTCATATACTACTTTGAGTTATGACTCTTGGGTAACAAAACTTCAAGTGTCTAGTTTAAAATAAGACCAAATTTATGAATATAGACAATAGGATTTAAAAGTTGCATACATTTTCATTTGGGTATGTTGCAGGTTAAGAGGTTTTTTTCGATCAATGCCTTAAAACATGTATATTGGTACCATATTATTTATGTATTAAAGTTCTGTAAATGTTACAGTGATTTTTTTTATTTTTATTTGACAGCATACTTCCAAAATATGTTCATTCAACTGAATTTTACTGTAAAATTTCATGAAACGTGCTGTGAGATCTATTACAGTTTACATACCATTAACCAATTAACATGTTTTCCATTGCATTTTTACAGTATTTTACCGTTATAATATTTACAGTGTATGTTACTGTCAGAATTTGGCTGGTTGTTTTTTTTACCCCATATTTACCCACTCACTCTTTGAGAAGATTGAAGTGAATGTGATGTGGTTTCAGTCTCAAGCCGAGGGCACAGAGCGGCAGATTAAAAGAATCATCGGTTTCTCCGAGATGAAGAAGCAGCGAAGATCACGCCACTGAGGGAGGAATAGGAGCAGAAGAAGCAGATGATGAAGAAGCTGGACGAGATGGACAGACACATCTCAGCTCTTTCACACACAATCAAAGACATGGAGATGATGACGGCCAACGACGTCTGCTTTCTGAAGGTCTGATTTCACACCATTGATTGATTGATTGATTGATAGATTGAGTTATTGATGATAAATGGTGTGTTTGTTCTGCAGGAGTTTCCAGTCTTAATGGAAAGGTGAGTGATCTGCTGGTGTCTCTAGTCTCTCTGGTTCTGATCCAAAGCCACTGCAGTTCTGACTCCTGAATGTTCTTCCTTCGGAGCAGGATCCACAGATGGTTTCTGGATCTTTGATTCATGTGCCACTTTATTTGGGCAACCTGCCGTTCAAAGTCTGGAAGAAGATGCAGAACATTGTCCAGTACAGTGAGTATGGAGAAAATCTGAGCTGTTACACACTGGAAATAACACATGAGGGAAGACTGACAGACTGTAGTGTTATGTGTGAATTACCAGATGAATTACTGCGTATGAAATGTGTTTAATTTAGTTAACAATCAGATTGTGAAATAAGTCACTAAATAAGTGTTGGAGTTAATGAGATAATTAGGTGATTAATTAGATAATGAATGAGCATTAGTGATGAACACACGCTGTTAACAAGCAGAATCACTGAATGAAAGAGAAACAACAAGAACAGAAAAGAGATAAACACAAGAACCACAACTGACTTCTGCCACAGCCTTGAATGAAATAAACTGAAGATAAAAGACAATACATCTCGGAAGATCTCATCAGAGGAAGATTAATCAACTCCACAAACAGCATTACCAGCATTACACATTACTAACTAGACTGACTTTGTCTGTTATACGTCTACAGAAGCTCTTATTGAGAATTGACAGAAGTTTAGATGTTGATGTTTTATTGAAAATAATAGGTTGGTTTGAAGTCACAATTATCATTTACATTACATTTATGCATTTAGCAGACGCTTTTATCCAAAGCGACTTACAACTCAGGAGTACAGGAAGCGATCCATCAAGAAGAGGCAAAGAAACGCAAAAAGTGCCCCAAATACCAAGATTTGTTTACTACTCAAAGTAGCAAAAAACAGAAAATGGGAAGAAGAAAAGAGAAATAGAGAAGGAAGAGTTTATTTTTATTTTTATGAAAAGATTAAGTGCTCATGGAAGAGATGAGTCTTTTGAATGAAGCAAATGGTTTTGTTGTGCGTATGAAGGACGGAAGATCGTTCCACCAACCAGGAACAATGAAAGAAAAAGTTCTGGAGAGGGATCTCATACCTCTCTGTGATGGTACCACAAGCCTTCACTTATTTGCAGAGTGAAGGCTTCTGGTGGGGGTGTAGACTCGTAGGAGTGAGTCGAAGTATGCGGGGGCTGAGCTTGTGGAAGATCCATAAGCAAGAGTCAGAGCTTTGAATTTGATCCGGGCAGCGAGTGGTAGCCAATGCAGAGAGATGAATAGAGGTGTGACATGAGCCATTTTGGGCTCATTGAATACAAGACGTGCCGCAGCGTTCTGGATCATTTGCAGCGGTTTGATTGCACAAGATGGAAGTCCAGCCAGAAGCACATAGTCAAGTCTAGAAATTACCAGGGCTTGGACAAGAAGCTGTGTTGCATGCTCTGTAAGGAACGGTCTAATTTTTAGGGGTTTACCTGTAATTTACAGTTCTTTTACAGTTCTTTTACAATGTCAAGACAAAATCCATAATAAAATACACCTCTGAGTACCAAATGTATGCTCATTTACTCTTCATGCTTGTATTTTACACTATTTATCAAAACAAAATGTAAAGACAATGGTAATATTCACCAGCTATGTTTAGGATGCTTAATAACTTCTATTTCCAGTATTTTATCAGTATCACGTTAATACAGTCCTGCAAATCATGCTGACAACTACTAAAGTGCTCCAAATGTAACTTCAAACCTCCTTTTAAACAGTAACCATTTTTGTCTAAACTCATTGAGAAAAACACATTTTCAACTGATAGTTGGAAACTAACATACAGTGAGCTAACAAATACTCGTTGACATTGCAAGCTCATAAAATACCTTCGTGCACATTTATATACATTGAAAAGTGTCTGTGTGTGTGTTTAAAAAAAAATACAATAACTTGACTTAAAAAAAAAAAAAAAAAAATCTGAATATTCTTATAACACAAATATGACACTTTTGTGGTCGTCACATACTTCCCGTCAAAAGGAAATGGGTCCCACCATTTTCTGCTAAACTTTTCTTAACTAAAATTCTCTTTTTTTTACTTTCTAACAGGCAACCGGAACTGGTACTATGTATGGTGGTGATTTTACGGTGTAAGGCATGTATGCGAATGGCGGGTAAAGGGTAGAATAGGGGTTAAGCGGATATGTTGATGTTGGATTGGGGATAAGTGAGTACATGGGTTGGGTAGTATGAGGTACAGGGTAAGCAGGTGGTTGGAAGTGTGTGTTTGCCATATTAACTGTAGCTTGTGTTGTCAGTGTGGGCCGACCAAGGTTCTCATATGTAAAAATCTGTTTAGGTCGTCGGCCCCTGACTTGATCTCCTGACCTCTGTCTGGTTGTCTGGATCCATATTGGCTGTAGACTGCTCCTCCTGGATGGGCTCTAGGGCCTCGTCATAACCATCTTGTTCCTCAGGTCCCGCAACAACAGACTGGCCCAGAGTGATGGCAGGGCGTTGTTGTGGGGCTACAGTGGGTATCTCCTGTATCCTTCCTGCTGGTACCCTCAGCCAATAACGATGGCCATATGAGTCATTGTCAGAATCTGAGTCTGAATCTGATTCTTCCTCAAGATCTGTACGTCTTGGGACGTTGGTACGTCGAGTCTGGTGTTTTCTTTTCTGTGTCCTCTTTTCAGGAGCATCATGGCTTGGAGGAGGTTCAACTGTAAGGTCATTCACTAACAACAGCAGATTGTGGTGAAGTGTTCTTGTCTTCCTATTGTCTCCAGACTCAGGGTACACTACATACACTGGGTTATCCGCGAACTGTTCTTTGACAACGTAGATGGACTTCTCCCAGTATGACCGTAGTTTTCCCGGTCCACCGCGCTCACTGAGGTTTCTGACCAAGACCCTATCGCCAGGCTGTAATACCACTCCTCTTGCTTTCTTGTCGTATAGCACGTTGCCTTTGGCACTGGCCTGTTTGCTATTCTCATTGGCAATTCCATAACCTTCAGGCATCTGCTTTGCCCACTTCTTTGCATATCCCTTTGGCGAGTCAGGCTCTGTCTCTTCAACCAATCCAAACAATAATGGTAATCAATGGGAAGGCGAGGATGGCGGCCATAAAGAAGAAAGAAGGGTGATAAGCCTGTCGACTCGTGCCGAGTGCACTTGTACGCATGTACAACTTGTGGGAATTGGTCTTTCCATCGTTCCTTTTCATTCTCTGGCAATGTTCTTAACAGCTCGAGTATCGTCCGATTAAACCATTCCGCAGGGTTTCCCTAGGGATGGTATGGTGATGTTCTTGAATGACGAATTCCTGACAGCTGTTGGAGTGTACGAAAGAGCTAATTTTCAAATTCACGGCCTTGGTCGTGGTGTAACTTTGATGGATATCTGAAGTGGAGAATGAAATCATTAAAGATGCGCTCAGCTGCCATTTTCCCACTCTTATTCTTTGTTGGATAAGCTTGAGCAAATCTTGTAAAATGATCAACGACCACAAGGATATATTTATAGCCACCACGGCTGGTCTCTAGATGTAAATAGTTGATACACACCAACTCTAGTGGCGAGCTTGATGTGATGCTACCCATTGGGGCGCGAACATGATTAACTGGCTTCTTTGATTTTATGCATGGACATTTCTTGGTGATATGTTCCTTGATCTCTCTAGCCATAAAAGGCCAATAGAATCTCTCTCTCTGGCAAGGTTAAGGACCCTTTCTGTGCCAAAATGGGCCATTTCGTTATGGAGTTTCTTCAGGACAAGGCCTTTGTGCTTGGCAGGGAGCACCAACTGCTTTCTTTCCTTAACACGCCTGTACAGGAGACCATTCTCCAAGAATAGCTTTCCCCATTCATGGAATAGTCTTCTGGTAGCTCCACTAGCAACTTGCCGTATCTTATCAGTTAAGGGCATACCAGTCTCTTTTAACTTGATCATTTCACTGATGGCTTCATCTGCACGTTGTGCTTCTACAAGCTCATCATGCCTAATTGCATTAAGTGATCAAAGGAGGGAGACGAGTCGGCTTGGGAGGAGATGTTGAGAGCCGCCACCCAGGCTACATCTTTCTGTTTGGCTACTTTACTTCCATCCCATATCGCGCAAACCAAGTCTTCGGCACACTCTTTGGTACAGGACTCAGCATAAGCTGAATACTAATACTAATACTCCACAGGTGTTCTAGATGGTAGTTGTGGACCTTTGCTTCTACCACGCGTTACAGCTCATAAATGGGCTTTGCTATCCTTGAAAAGTCCTGAATGTAGGAACGGTAATAGACCAGGAACCCGGTGAGCTTTCTCACTTCTCCAGCTGTCTGTGGGGTCCTGCTGGCTAACGACCGCACTGCATCCAGTTCTTTGGGATCGATCCTTACTCCCTGAGCTGACACAAGACGACCCACATATCTTACTTTGTGTCGAAATAGCTCACATATTCTCAGGTCTTAGGCCATGTCCACACTAATACGTTTTCATTTGAAAACGTATATTTTTCTGTCCGTTTTGGCCTTCCGTCCACACTGAGACAGCGTTTTAAATCAATTAAAACGTATCATTTTGGAAACGCTCTCCAAAGCGGATACATTTGAAAACGGCGTCTTCGCGCCGTAGTGTGGACTGTGAAAATGGAGGCTTTTTAATACGATGACACATTTTTAGCCATGTGATGCAGTCATATGACCAATTCAGCCAAGATGGTGAACGACATTGTACAGCAGTTGTTTTGTATGCTTTCGGGTTGATTTATGTTAAAGAGAACATTCAAAGCAAACAAATTGATATTTATGAAAATTCGTTGGAGTGTGTTGGGGTTAATATTACTCTATCCCCTGAAATGTCATTTGTTGTTTTTTCAGTCTATCGACCTCCATCTGCTACAAGTGTTTATTTTTTATTTATTTATCAGATATCCTTAAACAACACGAAGGCAAGGAAGTTATACTTATGGGTGATTTTAATTTAAATTGGCTTGACAAAGCACGCAGAAAGAGTGCGTGTGTGTTCTGTTCACAGAGGGGCATGATCATCATTTTAACGACTAAAACATTGAGATCAACTCTGTTCTTCACATGAGGATATCGTATGGCTTCAGAAGACTTGGAATGCAACATGAGTTAATACTTTTATACTGTTTTTTGGTCCGTGTTTGCAATTAATACATGTGACTGTACATTTATTTGCCTGTTACGTGTTTTATATTGTTGAGAGTGGGTAGGTTTAGGGTAAGAGTGGAGTTAGTTGCTCCAAAATATAAAATTAGGCTATAAATATTAATTCTGTGAGATCAGGTTGGTGGAATCACATGGCGTAGACTTACACGCGGAGATGATGCTTCGTTTAGGCGTAGACATACACGTGGAGATGATGCTTCGTTTAGGCGTAGACATACACGCGGAGATTATGGATCGTTTAGGCGTAGAAATACACGCGGAGATGATGGATCGTTTAGGCGTAGACATACACGTGGAGATGATGCTTCGTTTAGGCGTAGACATACACGCGGAGATGATGGATCGTTTAGGCATAGACATACACGCGGAGATGATGCTTCGTTTAGGCGTAGACATACACGTGGAGATGATGCTTCGTTTAGGCGTAGACATACACGCGGAGATGATGCTTCGTTTAGGCGTAGACATACACGCGGAGATGATGGATCGTTTAGGCGTAGAAATACACGCGGAGATGATGGATCGTTTAGGCGTAGACATACACGTGGAGATGATGCTTCGTTTAGGCGTAGACATACACGCGGAGATTATGGATCGTTTAGGCATAGACATACACGCGGAGATGATGGATCGTTTAGGCGTAGACATACACGCGGAAATGATGGATCGTTTAGGCGTAGACATACACGCGGAGATGATGGTTCATTTAGGCGTAGACATACACGCGGAATTATACAACATAGACATACACACCGAGATGATGGATCCTTTAGGCGTAGACATACACGCGGAATCACACGGCGTAGACATACACGCGGAATCATACGGCGTAGACATACACGCGGAGATGATGGTTCATTTAGGCGTAGACATACACGCGGAATTATACAACATAGACATACACACCGAGATGATGGATCCTTTAGGCGTAGACATACACGCGGAATCACACGGCGTAGACATACACGCGGAGATGATGGATCATTTAGGCGTAGACATACACGCGGAATCATACGGCGTAGACATACACGCGGAGATGATGGTTCATTTAGGCGTGGACATACACGCGGAATTATACAGCATAGACATACACGCGGAGATGATGGATCGTTTAGGCTTAGACATACACGCGGAATCATGCGGTGAGACATACAGGTGGATAGCTCAAAATGCGTATAGATAACATGCCACTTGGCTTTAGAAAGTGGCATGTATGTTTACGCAAAGTCATGATGTCATGTTGTTTAATTAGTAATTCATGACTTCCTTTATCCCTGGGGTATAAATATGACGTGACACAGAGGCCTAATGCAAGACAAAAGAACACACCATTCAAGGCAAATAGCCACTCACCTTAACTTGCCCGTATCTACAGTAAGAGGAATCATTTAAGAAGTTTAAAACCACTGGAAAAGTGACAAACAAGCCTGGAAGAGGTCCCAAGTTTATCTTGCCACAACGCACAGTCGGGGCCTGCCCTAGCCATTTGGGTGCCCTAAGCACAAATGCTTGGCGATGCCCCCCCCCCCCCCCCCCCAACCCCACCCTACCCTCTGTATAATTACTTTGTATTAATTTGTATATATAATTTATGTTTACAAAATAATTATACACAGTACACACACACATATCATGTAGACACAAACTTTTATTTTGGATGCGATTAATCTTTTCCCAGCCCTAATAATTTGACAACTCTGTGAATATGAAAATATACAAACACTGAGATTGTTTTTTTTTTCTTTCTAATTGCAGTTTCACCAACAGATGTCGCCCTTGGCCGAACCTCTTGAAAATGACCGTATGCCATAGTACAACAACAAAAAATATTTATCTAAGCGGTTTAATTTGGCAAAATCACAGCAAGTTCAGTTGCAGGGTTTTTCTAAAGTTCAGACTGAGGCAGATAGACATTGTTAGGGGTTAACAGCTTATGACCCAGGACCAGTAGTGAAGAAATGAAGACAGAGTCAGGATTGCAATTAATTAAAAGAAAAATTTACTTAGAATAGTTTGCAGTTTCAAAAGCAGAAGCCAGCTTCAAGTCTCACAAGGAGTATGTAGGCCGCGCTCCCTCTCTCACCGCCTCGTTGCCTCGCCCTATCGTACATACAATTGTCCCAACAGTTATACCGTTTTCAAGGTCTATCCACGTCATTACTGCAATGTGGATGATTGGCTCAGAGACAATGCACAGTCATGGTAAATTTCCACTCGAGTCAGTTAATCTGATGCACGTTTCCACTGACGTGTCACTTGTTGACGCTTTCACCCCAGAATCAGGCCCGTAGTCAAAGTCAAAGTACCTTTATTGTCCCACAAGGGGAAATTGGATTTGCAGCAATGCTCCACATAAACACATAAACATACAACAACACTCATCAACAAAATTCAGCCAGCAGAGAAGGAATTCACAATAACGCCCAATGTACATAATGTGCAAATAAATAAATAAAATACAGAGCACAATCAAGTGCAAAGATGCAACTTGTACAAGTTATTATAAAGTACTAAGTACCATTACGGTGCCTCACAGCTGATGGAATAAAAGATATTTGCATCCTCTTTGTTCTGCAGCTAGGAACTCGATAGCGCCGCTCAGAGGGCAAAAGCTCAAACTCTGTTCTTAGGGGATGATCCTGTGAATGAGCTATGACTCTAACTTTCCTCTGGACCTGTTTTATATATAACTCCCCGGGTTGAGCCTGACTTCTCCTGGAAATCTTACTCGCCACTTTGACCAGACTACCAAGTCTGTTTTTATTTGTCAGGGAGAGGCTTCCAAACCAAGCAGCTATACAAAAGGATAAAACCGATTCAATGAAAGCACGATAAAACAGTCATCATTTCTGAAGAAACATTAAAAGTGTTCATTTTCCTAAGAAAGTACAGTCTTTGTTGGATTTTCTTTGAGACTGCTTTGAACCTTTGGTTGATGCTCAGTTCGTTGTCTAAAATGACTCCAAGATATTTGTATGTCTCCACGAGCTCAATGTCCGTACCTTTAATAACAGTGACTGTAAAAGGAGGCGGTGTCCTCGGAAAGTCAATGACCATGTCCTTAGTTTTAGATACATTCAGCTGTAAAAAGGAACTATCGCACCACTCTACAAAGTCACTGAGGACTGGCCCATGGTCCCGCTCATTCCCTGATAGCAGGCTGACAATGACAGAATCATCAGCAAATTTAAGTATGTATCTATCCTGGTACAAACTGCGACACTGGTTTGTGTACAGGATGTACAGGAGAGGGGATAGACAGCAACCTTGGGGGGAACCAGTGGATGTAAAAGTGATTTCAGATAGAGTGCTATTGGCCCTCACACTTTGGGGGCCACATCTGTTAAAAAATCCAATAACCAGCCCACCAAATTCAAATCAAGGTTAAAATCCACAATCAGTCTCTCAGCGAGCAGAAAGGGCTGAATGGTGTTAAAAGCAGATGTAAAATCAACAAAAAAAAGTCTGACATGAGTCTTTACTCTATCTAGATGGCTAAAAATAAAGTGCAGTAGTGTGATCACAGCATCCTCCACACCCCTGCCAGACCTGTATGCAAACTGCAGTGGATCTAACTGATCTCCAACCTGCAGTAGAACAGCCTCTTTGATAATTTTCTCAAAGCTTTTCATAACCAGTGAGGTCAAGGCTACAGGTCTAAAATCATTCAAGGATTTTGGGGAGCTGCACTTGGCTATAGGCATGATAATAGAATGCTTCCAACTTCTAGGGACTCTTTGTAGTGATAAGGACAAATTAAAAATGAATTGAAAGATATGACAGAGTTGATCAGCACATGTTCTTAGTAATTGCCCACAAATATCATCTGGCCCTGGACTTTTTGATCTAGTGTGCCTGAAAATGTCAGCCACAGTACTACTGTCAACTGTAAAGGATGGAACTGCCTGTGTGATAGCCCTGATACCTTCCATTTCACTATCAAACTCTGAATTGTTAAATCGAGAATAAAATACATTAAATTCATCAGCCAAATGTTTATCAGATGAAAAACCATCCAGGACAACTCTGTTGGCTTTCTCATTAGACCCAATCAATGTTTTTCATACCATTCCAGGTTTTCTTTAAATTATTACTTCTCAAATCTGCCTCAATTTTTTCCTTATACCTTAATTTTGCTTTTTTAATTTCAGCCCTGATCTCTTTTCTCACAGTCCTCTCTGCATTCGCATCACCTTCATTAAAAACAGTTTTTCGTTTAATTAGCAAATCTTTAATGTCCTTAGAGATCCACTGTTTGTTTTTTGGATACACCATGACTTCCTTACTCGGGAGAACAGAGTCTTTGCAAAAAGAGATGTAACTGCTGACAACGTCAGTAAGTTCATCAATATCAGAGCAGGAGTCCTGAAACACTGTCCAGTCTGTACACTCGAAGCAGGCTTGTAGCGCTGAAGAGCTGTCCTCAGTCCAGACCTTCACCTGTTTTCTGACAGGCTTTTCCCTCCTCAGCACCGAGGTGTAGGCGGGTAAAAGGTGGACAGTGTTGTGGTCAGAGGCGCCCAGCGCTGGACCCGCCTTGGACGTATATGCGCCTTTAATGGAGCCGTAGCACAGATCAAGAGTTTTATTGCGGCGTGTTAGGCATGTTACATACTGGTAAAAGCTGTTCAATGTTTTCTTTAAGTTCCAATGGTTAAAATCGCCGAGAACAAAATTAGGAGCGGCAGGGGGGAGAGACTGAAGTTTGTTTACAGTTTTAAAAACAATGTCCGCGGCGGACTTGGCGTCAGCTTTGGGGTGGATATAAGCCACAGTCACAAAAATCTGGGGGAACTCTCTAGGGAGATAGTACAGGGTGACAAATCCGCTCTCGCACAGTAAAATTGCTGCACCATCTGCGATTTATATACAGACAGACCCCTCCACCCAGCGTTTTATGTGTTACCTCACTGTCCCGATCCAGGCGCAGAGGGGCTCCAAAGCCGCTGATCTCCAGTGCAGAGTCCGAATCCGACTCAGTGAGCCAAGTCTCCGTGAAAGCCATAAGACACGCATCCCTATAGTCCCGCAGATGCAAAACATTTTCCCGTAGTTCCTCAATCTTATTCCTGAGGGACCGCACATTAGCCAGTATGACTGAAGGCAAAGGGATGCGATTCCTGCTCATTAGCTTCCTGATTTGCTGTTTTACACCACCCCTTTTCCCCCGCTTTCTGGTTTGGCTTTGTTTTGTAAAGATACTGTTTCTACCAATAAGTAATTCCAGTGGCAGATTCCCAGTCAGTGAATTGATGTTGAAGTCTATCACGGCAGGATAGGACCATTGTAATCCCAATAGAAATTCACGGGTGTATTGGAGTGTGTGCTGGTTGCTCCAAACAAAGTTTAAAACAGTCATTAAAAGCAGGGCGAAAAAAGTGACTTCCATTCCTCAGATACTCAGCAAATGTTCATGAAACAGACAACATTAAACAGCACACCACAAATGGGAATTAAGACCCTGAAAGACGTTTAAAACACAATAACACAGACACGAGCTAAAGCTGCTTGTCGCCGCAAAACAGCGCCACCGCCCGGTAGAATGTGTAGTAAACATTCCAAGTAGTGACCTTCCAGATCTGGAGCAGGCACCAGCTTGTCCAGAACAACAAGTCCACCCATCTCTTAGGGTGCCCATTGTACACCATTCTGATCTGTAGCATAGAATATTGCGCACATACACAGATACACAGTCTCTCCAAGGTTGGAGCTGATTAAGCTCCAGTTCTTACTAGTTCTTACCAAAAAATACTGATAACACATGCTTTCTTTCAGTGAGAGGAACACACAATAGTACAGGCAATATTCATCTTGACTTTCTAGTGTTTCAGTTAAAGGAAATATAAAAGGAATAAAACATAATAAATTAAATGAAAGACAAATCCATATTTCATTTCTGGAAACCGGGCTAAGTGAGCAAACGCTGTTACTGCACTCCTGACATGTTAGGGGTGTGTGATACCTCCAAAATCCAAACACATGACCTTGTTGCCAGTGTTTAGTGACACATCACACATCTCTAGGCCAGACCCTCAGTCACTCCTCAGAGACCAAATACACACTTTAGAAAACAAGAAACAAAGCAAAATCATAACTGGAAAGAATCATTATAATAATATAGGTAATATAGGAAGATAAATATTAATTAAGGTTTTTATTATGAAGATATTTAGGATATAAATATATACAGGTATATTGACGCGGCAGTGGATTTCAAAATCCCCCCTTCAACATTGTATTGAAGCGAAGAAATTACAATAAGGAACGTTATGCACTAATAGCTATATGCACACGTGACACATCTGTACCGTACGGGGAAAATTAGCTTTATTTGTCATTCAAATATGACGATGAGGACCCCAACGTTTGGCCTTCCTTTCCTTCTCAAACAAACTGCATCTTTAACAGCCCAAGTTTCACAGTTTCCAAGTTTCACCCTGGACCCCGTTAAAATAAAAGACTCAACATGCAGGGCTAAAAGCCCCGGATCTTTTGCACTGCGGTGTCTGCCAAATTTGACATTGATTGAGGCATAATCGAACATAACACTAGGAAGTGGGGAAGTGGAGGCACCAGAGGGAGACTGGCACAGAGATTCACCTTTTTCTCGACTAATTTGGTCTTGGCCTATATTACTTTTGTATTGCTTTTGTATATTAACACGCTTTTAGAAATATTGTATTTGTTATTTATACTAGTAGCCTATTGCGATGATATTTTCATGACCCAGATTTTTCGGTGCCCTACGCGCAGCTCGTGATGTGCGTGTGTGACGGTCCTGCGCACAGTGAGAAGGATGGTAAGAGAAGTAAAAAAAAATGTCCTAAGCTCACTGTCTCAAAATTGCATCAACGAGTGGCATCTTGGGGTCAAAGTCTTACAAACAACCATCAGACGCTCTCTACATGCCAACAAGCTGTTTGGGAGGCATGCAAGGAAAAAGCCTTTTCTCACTGCAAGGCAAGGCAAGGCAAGTTTATTTCTATAGCACATTTCATACCCAATGGCAATTCAAAGTGCTTTACATAGAAATGAATTAAAACAGTGGTAACAAATGCATGATAAAAAAGAATAAAAATTAAAAACAAGCATAGTTAAAACAGTTGTAAAGATAATAATAATAAAATAAAACATAAAAATGATAATAAAAAAATAAAATAAAATAAAATGGTCAGATCCACAATAATGGTCTGATATAAAAATAAAACATTCTTCAGTTTACAGCCTACATACATGTACCATCTTTATTAGAACACCTCTCCTTCATTTCTTTCTCAAACACATTCATAACATACATTTTAATCATTCCCTGATTTTTACTCAAGAACCTTCTTGTTAAACCCATTCTCACTCATCATACCCTCCACAGATTTACACATACTCAAACCTTATTGTCAAACTTACTATTACCATCAAACCCAGTGTTTTCACTCATTAAACTCAAATGAACATATAAAATCACAATAACCAAAGATAAGAACAAAGGTAAACTAAAACAATTATAAAAACAATAAAGAGATAAGATAGGGTGCAATCAGTCGGACGTACAGTGCTCAGTGCTCATTCAGTGAATGCTCAGATAAACAGATGTTTTGAGTCTGGATTTGAATGTGGCTACTGTTGGAGCACATCTGATCTGTTCAGGAAGCTGGTTCCAACTGCGGCTGGCATAATAGCTAAAGGCAGACGCTCCTTGCTTTGAGTGAACTCTTGGTATTTCTAACTGATTTGATCCTGATGATCTGAGTGATCTGTTGGGTTTGTATTTAATCAGCGTATCTGTAATGTATTGAGGTCCTAGGTCATTGAGTGATTTATAAACAAGTAGTAGTACTTTAAAATCGATCCTAGATGTAACTGGAATCCAGTGTAAAGACCTGAGGACTGGTGTGATATGGTCATATTTTCTGGTTCTGCTCACAATCCTGGCAGCAGCGTTCTGTATGAGCTGCAGCTGTCTGATGGTCTTTTTGGGAAGGCCGGTGAGAAGGCCATTACAATAGTCCACCCTACTGGTGATGAAAGCATGAACCAGTTTCTCTAAGTCTTGCCTGGAGACAAAACATCTAATCCTTGCAATATTTTTCAAATGATAGAATGCTGATTTAGTTATTGCTTTGACATGACTCCTGAAACTCAGGTCTGACTCTAAAATCATTTTGATTCCTGACTTGATTTTTTGTTATCAGGCCTTTAGCCTCAAGATATGCGTTCACCTTGAGAATTTCATCATTGTTTCTGAATGTAGTGATTTCAGTTTTGTCTTTGTTTAACTGAAGATAGTTTTGGCACATCCAGTTGTTAACTTCATCAATGCATTTGCACAGGGAGTCAATGGGGCTGTAGCCATTAGGTGATAGTGCTAAGTAGATCTGAGTGTCATCAGCAATATTGTTCTTTTTCATTATTTGGCTCAGTGGAAGCATATACAGGTTAAACAGGAGTGGTGCAAGAATTGACCCTTGTGGGACTCCGCATGTCATGGATGTCCACTCAGACTTATGGTCTCCTATACTCACATAATAACCTCTCCCTTCTAAGTATGACCTGAACCATTTGAGGACCATCCCAGAAAGCCCGACCCAGTTTTCCAGCCTGTCTAGAAGTATGTACAGTGTCGAATGCAGCACTGAGGTCCAGTTGTACCAGAATTGATGTTTTGCCTGTATCAGTATTTAAGCGAATATCATTTATAATCTTTATGAGTGCTGTCTCTGTGCTGTGATGCGGTCGGAAACCAGATTGAAAATTGTCAAAGTATCCATTCGAGCTTAAGAATTTGTTCAGCTGATTGAAAACAACTTTTTCAGTGATTTTGCCAATGAAGGGGAGATTTGAGATTGGTCTGTAGTTGCTCAGTATGGAGTTATCAGATTTCTCTCTTTTTCAGAAGAGGCTTAACTATTGCAGTTTTAAGGGCGGTTGGAAAAGTCCCATAGATAAGTGAGGAGTTCACCACTTCTAAGAGATCTGCTTCCAAAGAGTTAAACACACTTTTGAAAAAAGAAGTGGGGAGTGTGTCAAGTTGTTAGTCTGTCTACAGTAGCAAAAAGAGTTGTTTATGTTTCTGTTTATAATATTTGAGAAGGTATGTTTAGCTTTGCCTAGTTCAACATCGAAAGCATGAATGGTGTCTTTATAGATGTTATAATGCACTACAAGTTTTGTCTTCCGCCACATGCGTTCAGATTTTCTGCATTGTCTTTTCATTATTTGTATTGCTGTTGAGTTTCTCCATGGTGTTTTTTGTTTGGTACTCTTTTTCCTGACTTTCAGAGGAGCAATATCATCAATTACACTCTTTACTTTTGAGTTAAAGGAGTCAAGGAGAAAAACAACAGAGTCTGCAGATATGCTTGGTGTTAGAGATAAAGCCTTCATAAACAGCACATTAGTGTTCTCATTTAAGCATCTTTTTTACAGAGACAGATCTAGCTTCAATGGCAGGAGAGATTGATATGACAAAGAAAATACATAAATGATCAGACAGTGCCACATCCTTAATAACAATCGATGAAATGTTTAGACCCTTACTGATAAATTAATTTAGAGTGTGTCCACAATTGTGTGTGGGTCCATTTACATGCTGTGTAGGAGCCATTTCTGCATTTGGGTTAATCTAAATTATTTTCTATTTGAGCACGGGTATGTTTGTTAGATTAGGGTCTTTTATTTTGTAGGGACTTTTATTTTGATGGGTGGTGAGAATATTTGAGTAAAGAAAATGGCCGCCTCTCATTTTCAAAAGGAACAAAGGAACATAGGAAGCTGTTGGAATGTGTAGCACACAGTTCTTTACAATCGCTATTTGAATCATTGTTGAACATTTTTTGGACATTTAGTTGATATTAAATTGTGCCTTCAACCACCCTTCTTCAACCTTTTAACAACCGTTTGTTGGACTACTGGAGTCCATGTTTTGTTTGTTAATATCCACTTGCTTACCCGTCTGCTGCCTGCCCTGCTCTACTCACCTGCCCTGCTCTACTCACCTGCCCTGCCCTGCTCTACTCACCTGCCCTGCTCTACTCACCTGCCCTGCTCTACTCACCTGCCCTGCTCTACTCACCTGCCCTGCCCTGCTCTACTCACCTGCCCTGCTCTACTCACCTGCCCTGCTCTACTCACCTGCCCTGCTCTACTCACCTGCCCTGCCCTGCTCTACTCACCTGCCCTGCTCTACTCACCTGCTCTGTACACCATCGGCTGGAACCTGTCTCATCCACAACAAAAGGTACAATTTAGATTTATATGAGTCAAATAGCTTGTCAAAGAAGCTAAGTTGTCAGCCACAACATAAGTAAAGAACTCTGCAACCGTTTACATTGCTTCACAATCAAGTTGGTTTTCTTTTGATACTTTGGAGTTGACGAAGTTTGGATTTTTTGAGAAATTACCTTTTTTCAAGTTCACTATTGGAGTGCATTATCATTTGCTACTGGATTTGCTATTGGAGCGGTCCATGATTTAGTTTTTCATTCATATACAGCTTAAACAAAGACATGAGAATCAACTGAGTTGAAGATAACTGCTGTTAATTTTTTTTTTTTTTTTAAGAAAAGAAGTTTTGTTTTGTTTTGTTCTCAAAAATGGCTGATGACAAACTTAAAGAGCTTTGCGCAACACGCAGAGGAAAACTTGGTGTGTGTACACAAAATGAATGAATTAAAGGAATTAATAAAAGGTGGAGATATTGAAGCCGTTGACACAGGCATTGAACAGCTCCATGTGGCACTGGACGAGTTTAAAGATGTGCATCAATCTGTGCAAGTGTTGTATGAGGAAGAGGAACGCAAAAGTGACAATGATGATTGGTATCAACCAAAGATGCAAACTTTTGAAACATTTCTGAATGATGTAGAAATGTGGAAGAGTGCTCAAAGCTATAAATCCCAAACGGAGGTGTCTCCTTATGACAGTATATCCATTGTGGCAGCACATTCCAGTAAGTTACAACCTTCACGTTCTGGTGCCAGTGTTGGCTCAAAGTCTTCGTCAGTGTCTTCTGCACGTTTAAAACCTGAAGCTGAAAAGGCAGCTCTATTGCAACGAGCTGAAGGATTGAAGAAAAGGCACACCTTGGAAATGGAAAAAATTAAAGTGCAAAATGAAATGGAAAGAGTTGAACTTGAAACCGAGTTGGCTGCAGCTAATGCAAAGGTGCAAGTGTTACGGAGCGTTGATGCTGAATCTATGAATTCTGTTTCAGAATTGCCAGGAA
Source organism: Pseudorasbora parva (assembly GCF_024679245.1). Lineage (NCBI taxonomy): Eukaryota > Metazoa > Chordata > Actinopteri > Cypriniformes > Gobionidae > Pseudorasbora > Pseudorasbora parva. The sequence continues at coordinate 9,949,925 of NC_090173.1, read as the reverse complement.
ATGGCATGAATTCGTATCTGGCAAGGAATTATGAAAGAGCCAAGGAACATGTTCATGCAGAACTCTCACCAGTGGAGTATGCAAAAATTTCTAATGTTCCCAAAACACCATTGCAAAAGATTTTTACACAGGATACAAGACCGAAGAAGTCACAAAGGCTTGTTCAGACCTTTCAAGCCAATCCGACCAGTCAAGTAGCTACAGGTACTTCCTTTCCACATACGACTTTAATCTCAGATACCAGTAACCTGGGTGCTGTTGCTGATCTTATTGCACAGCAGCAGAAAATGACATTACTTCCAACTAGACATCTACCCATGTTTAACGGTGAACCTCTGAACTTCAAACCATTTATGCAGGCATTTGAACACACTATTGAGAAAAATACCAGCAATAGCCAAGACAGACTGTATTACCTTGAGCAATACACCTCTGGCCAACCAAAGGAACTGGTCAGAAGTTGCCTTCATATGGATGCAGATAGAGGATATGCAGAGGCAAAACGACTATTGGAACTTCATTTTGGAGATGAATTTAAAATTACTAATGCTTATATGGATAAGGCTTTAAATTGGAATAACATCCCATCAGACAATGGAGAAGCTCTCTACAGTTATGCTCTTTTCCTCCGTGGATGCTGCAATGTAATGCGTACCTTAAGGTACATGGACGAGCTGAACCTTCCATTAAACCTGAGGATTTTAATCTCCAAGGTGCCTTACAAAGTAAAAGAAAAATGGAGATCACATGCCTTTGACATCATGGAACGAACAAGAGCAAGAGCCACGTTTTCTGATCTTGTCCTCTTCTTGCATCCATATGAAGGCAACTTCTGACCAGTTCCTTTGGTTGGCCAGAGGTGTATTGCTCAAGGTAATACAGTCTGTCTTGGCTATTGCTGGTATTTTTCTCAATAGTGTGTTCAAATGCCTGCATAAATGGTTTGAAGTTCAGAGGTTCACCGTTAAACATGGGTAGATGTCTAGTTGGAAGTAATGTCATTTTCTGCTGCTGTGCAATAAGATCAGCAACAGCACCCAGGTTACTGGTATCTGAGATTAAAGTCGTATGTGGAAAGGAAGTACCTGTAGCTGCTTGACTGGTCGGATTGGCTTGAAAGGTCTGAACAAGCCTTTGTGACTTCTTCGGTCTTGTATCCTGTGTAAAAATCTTTTGCAATGGTGTTTTGGGAACATTAGAAATTTTTGCATACTCCACTGGTGAGAGTTCTGCATGAACATGTTCCTTGGCTCTTTCATAATTCCTTGCCAGATACGAATTCATGCCATTTCCTGGCAATTCTGAAACAGAATTCATAGATTCAGCATCAACGCTCCGTAACACTTGCACCTTTGCATTAGCTGCAGCCAACTCGGTTTCAAGTTCAACTCTTTCCATTTCATTTTGCACTTTAATTTTTTCCATTTCCAAGGTGTGCCTTTTCTTCAATCCTTCAGCTCGTTGCAATAGAGCTGCCTTTTCAGCTTCAGCTTTTAAACGTGCAGAAGACACTGACGAAGACTTTGAGCCAACACTGGCACCAGAACGTGAAGGTTGTAACTTACTGGAATGTGCTGCCACAATTGATATACTGTCATAAGGAGACACCTCCGTTTGGGATTTATAGCTTTGAGCACTCTTCCACATTTCTACATCATTCAGAAATGTTTCAAAAGTTTGCATCTTTGGTTGATACCAATCATCATTGTCACTTTTGCGTTCCTCTTCCTCATACAACACTTGCACAGATTGATGCACATCTTTAAACTCGTCCAGTGCCACATGGAGCTGTTCAATGCCTGTGTCAACGGCTTCAATATCTCCACCTTTTATTAATTCCTTTAATTCATTCATTTTGCGTGTACACACACCAAGTTTTCTGTCAAATCAAAAGTATTAAGAACAGTCATGAGCTCTTTTGTTGTACTGGATTCAATATTGTCTATGTGAATGTTAAAATCACCAGCAGTAGCAAAACAGTCAAACTCTGAGGAAATTATTGATAACAGTTCGGTAAAGTCCTCAGCAAAGCCTGCAGAGTATTTCGGAGGCCTGTAAATAATTATAAGCAGGATGCATGGAGCACCTTTTAACACAATACCCAGATATTCTAGAGACAAATAGTCATCAAATGACACTTGCTTACATTGAAAGACATCTTTAAAAAGAGCAGCAACACCTCCACCTCTCCTAACTGCTCTGCAGACACTCACAGTTATTAAGTCTTTGACTAGAAATAATTTGTTCTTAAAGGGTCATGAAACCCTACAGCTAAATTTTTGAGATTTTAACAGAGGTATGTGTGTTGAACATCATTGAACATAATGTTAGCATCTGTTAGATTTAATTAAAAGGGGAATCTGGTCAATTATGTTTTTCACCCTATTTTCGTCTTCCGGGTTTAAAAACTACATTGCGTCCACGTCACAGCTTGTGACGTACTATTGCTCTAATAGTGCTACGTGACGCATCGGTGTCTCATTATTATTAATGAGACTGAGTTTTCTTATCCTATGAGAAGACACCGTCTCTTAATTATTCATGACAGCACGTGGTTCTTTCAAATGACAGAAGTGACAGTCTGCGTGTTCACGGAGTAGATGAGAGGAGTTTATGATGGGTCGTAAGTGTTTGTTTCCCTGGTGTAAAGATTCGGGTGTGGTGCATGGCTTTCCCCGCGATGCTGCCAGGGCTAGTCTCTGGCTGCGGGCGGTTGGTTAGCCATCAACTAGCGACACCTCAAAGCTTTATGTGTGTAACAAACATTTTTCGAATGAAAGTTACGAGAACTGGAGACAGGTGGACTTCGGTTTTGCTCAGCAACGCAGTTTGCGTCTTCCCCTGGGGTTTCAGGAGGAGAAAAGTCCTCCACCTCAGCAGAGCCCTCTGTACTGCTTTTACTGTAGTCTTCACTGTCGCTGTCCATCTTTATTATGGGTGTTCTGGGACGCGCGTAAGTTAGATCTCGGCTATATGTACATAACGGTTGTTTTTTTTTTCGATCATTTTTTTTTTTCTTTCAAAAAATATGCATTTATACTGTGTATACAAACATAATTCTATATTTATAAATGACAATAATAATTGTGTATGCATTTCTATATTTTAAACAATTCCGATTAATCTAATATATTTAGCAAGGCATTCGGTTACTTTAAATGGTCAAACAGACGGTTGTCAGTGTATTTTATTGGACTTTAATTTTGCCAGCTTTAAAAATCCTGCATTTCGTTACGTTTAACCCCATATTTTTGTTGAGATTTGGCATGGGCCACTGCTCTGCACTGATAGATGACAGTTGCTCGCCCCCCTCTTTCTTCCCCTGCCTCGCTCTGCCACACCTACCCCCTCCCCTCTTTTCACGGGCATGCACGTCCATTTAAGTAGCATTTTTCAAAAAGATTACGAGGTGGATTTGAGCTGAAAGAGGGGGTTTCATGACCCTTTAAGTGAACGGATGTTTAAAAGCTCTAACTTAACAGTATTAATTTTTTCCTCCACATGAATCCTATTTTGGCAGGTAACAGGCAGCAGATTATATTGGTTTGTTAAACGGCCTGACAAGGCCTTAGACTTTCTTTCACGTAACAGAACAGAGATAGAAAAAGAGGCAGGCACACTGGGTTCCCCCTTGTTTTGTAAACATTTGATAAAGGTACTGTTATCATAGCGGGGACCCAAAACACATCACTGAGAGCTGGAATCAGTTGTTTTTGGTTCACCCACAACAAATGGAGGAGGGTGTGGGCCCTGGCGTTGTGACCGAAGAAATCTCACAGGAGGAGGGCGAGGGCGAGCTGGGCCCACAGGCTTTGGTGGTTGTGGGGCTTGATAATTTTTGGTTGATATTTGGGGGCTCACAGCGATCGAGTGTGATAGTCTGATTCCAGCATGAACCAAGTCCTCCATTTTCTCTGAGAAGCTCAGATGCGGGGATGCTGGAGAGAGGAATGACATGTCTGGTGAGGGGGGCTGTTGCTCTGGTGTTATCGGAAGCTTAAATATGTTGTCCTGGATTCCCTGTCCATTTTCCAGAAAGTCATCCTTGGGTGCTGAATCTTGGAGCAGTTCTAATCCTTCACAGTCTGTCTGTGGTAAGCTCTGTGGGCAGGGCTCAGCTGGGAGTGTGTCAGTGAGCAATTGTTGTTGTGGTGGCGTGGTCTTTTCATTGTCCTTGTAGGATGTGCCAACTGCATGTCCATTCAGCTGCCGAAATGAAGTCCTGTGGTCATCCATACTCTGTATCAGGTTGAGTGGGTTAAAACACACAGCTGAAGGATGATAAAGGGAAAAGAAAATATTGTCCTTTAACACTCTTGCTCCAAGTTTGTTTTGGTGGAGGCCCTTTGATGTTAACAGTTGTCTCTGACTCCAGAAGAGATTAAAGTTGTCGATGAAATTCACTCCCTTCATCATGCAGGTTTATTGCAGCCATGTATTAAGCCCAAGCAACCGTGAGAATCTATTTGTTCCTCTTGCTCTCAGTGGTCCACTGATAAACGGCTGAACTTTCAGTTTGCTAAGTGTTTCAAAAAGTTCATTGAAATCCCTTTTAATGAGTTCTGACTGCTCTCTCTGAATATCGTCCTTCCCTACATGAATGATAAGTCGATTTGCGGTCTTGTTTTATCAGGATATTCTGAATTTCCCTGTTTACATCAGAAATGGTTGCTTGTGGAAGGCAGCATGTAGTTGTAAACTGCTGCTAATGTTTCTAAATGTAGAGTCACCCACTATCAGAGTCCTTGGCTCGGCTGCGCTCTGAGCTGAGGGCCGCTGTCTGCTCGACCTTGAGCGCCTGTTAGCATTAGTGTTAGCTGTGGGCTGATTTAATCTGTGTTCGATCACATTCATCACATTTGGGGATTCATCACCCTCATTCATTAATTCTTCAAATCTGTTTTCAAGATGTATAGATGGTGGTAGGAAACTAGTGTTTGCAATCCTTGTGTCTGGGGTAGACCATGCTACTGCAGCAATATATGAGGCTCGTGACAATCTGACATCTCGAGTGCGTTTGGGTCTTGCCCCTTGTTTGTAGCGATAACGAGTCTCGGGGGATAATTTATTTAAATGGGACTCATATTCATGAGTCTATAATGTGACTCGCTGGTTGTACATTGGTTATTAACTTTATAACGGGACTTTTAATCCTGTTAATATCAAAGTCGATTTCAGTCATCTAGATTTTCCTCTCGTCTCGCGAGTGGAAAATGGGATTTCTTCATCGAGTATCAATCTTACAAACTCGAAGAAATATTAATTTGTTTGATCAGGACTAATAATACTTCATAAATTTGTACAATTTGTATTACTGAAATAGTAACACAAAAATCAAGCTTAATTTGTAGCTAAGATCTTACGTCATCAGTGACTTCAAATCCATGAGCAAGGCATTCACTTCAATGTAATTATTGGATTTTAATAAATACTAGAGTATACAAATCTACGATTTCACACAGGGTAAAACATGCATATATGTGGGTAAGCAACCAACATACAGGGAAAAATCTAAACTTAACGAATAAAACGAGAGAGAGAGAGAAAGAGAGAGAGACTTGACTTTAACAATCCTTTAATTACAACTTTCCTTAAAACTTACATAATTCCATAAAACCTACATAAAAATATGCATTACATAACACAAAACACAAACAAACAGGCCAAAAGACTACTCAACCTTTTTTTTTTCAAACAATAAAAAATTATATATTCATTTGTAAAAAAAACATAAATACCAATTTCACATAAACAGTTTTCTACTCCCCAAATATAATTAAAAGTCTCCCCCTCTTTTACCAATTGAAAATAGGCGTATTCCACCTTTATCCTTGATTTTATTAGGCATTTTAAAATTGACACTGCATCAGTTAAACCCGTACCATTTATTTTACTTTTGCGTGATAGCCATACTGCCATTTTAGCCTGCCCAAACAAGAAATTTAGAATCACATGAACCTGCTTCCTATTTTTACTGTACTTGGGCCCATAAATAAATAGTATCGGAGAGAAAACTTCTCCCAAAACTCCACACCATTCTTCTAGCTGAGATAGCAAAGCTTTCAATCTACCACAGTGAAAAAATAAATGAAAAACAGTTTTGGTTTGTCCACAAAAAGGACATCAATCCTCTACCTGTGGATCAAGGTGCGCTCTGTGTCTGTTTGTAGCTATTAAACCATGCACAATTCTCCACTGAAGGTCCCCGGACCTCTTCTCAATGGGAGCCTTGTACAAGGTCCCCCAGCTACCTTTAGGTGAAGTTTCTGGTCCAAAACTCTCCTGCCACTTAGATTGTTTTATTCCTTTCAAAGAGTTCATATGTGAGACTTTGACATACAGTGCTTTTTTCCCAGTTCCACTGAAAAGTTATAGCTCAGGAGTCCTGAAGGTAAGCAAAGCCCCTTCCTTTTCTTGAAAATCATCCCAAGCAGGTGCAATTTTTAACTCTAGGAAGGAGGCCTCTGTGTCTTCATTGGCTGTTTCAAACTCATGTTTAAAATCTTTAGGTAAGCATTCAAGAAGATCATTCAGCAGTCTCTCTGTCAAACGAATTGTCTTCATACCCAGCTTACCAGCCAGCATCTCAGCACCCATCCATTCTTTTTTTTGTTATTAAATGTCCGATCTTTGTAATCCCAGCATTCCTTAAAACAGTCCTCATTGATGCCGGCTTCAAAATCTCCAAGTCCATCAGCGGATTATGCAACAGAGGTTCTTCTCCCATCCAAAGACCATGCACATCCTTAAGACTCCTTGATACACTTAAACTTTTCCAAGCTTTCAGCATAGACTGATAAAAGAGAGTCGATCCAGACAAATCTAGTCCTTGAGTGTCCATAAGAAAAAGATGCCGATCCAGTCCCATCCGGCCTGCTTCTCTCAGAAGGGAACAAGCTTCCATAGAGTAGTCTTTTTGTTGTCTGGAGTCTAAAAGTCTTTATCCTACTTTTGATGTTGACCAATCTTTGACCTCCTTCTTGTCTTGGTAGATATAGCATAGGAGCTCTTAGCCAGTGCTGCCCAGACCAGAAGAATTTCACAAGATGTTTTTGCACATTTTCCACCAAATCCTCAGGTGGTTCTAAGACAACCATTTTATGCCATAAGGATGAGGCTACAAGGTTGTTACAGACCAACACTCTTCCCCTGTACGAGAGCTGGGGGAGCAGCCAATGCCAATGAGACAACCGAGCCACCACCTTTTCCAACAGGCCCTCCCAATTCTGCTTCTTATAATCCTCCCTTCCTAAGAAAACCCCCAAGTACTTTAGTCCAGACCTGCCCCACTGTAATCCACCTGGAAAACTCGGACTATTATGATCTAACCCACACCACAATGCATCACTTTTATTCCAATTCACTTTGGCAGATGAAACTTTCCCATAACTCTCTAAAAAATCTGTTAAAACCTGAACATCATATTGATTCTTTAACACAACAGTGATATCATCAGCATACGCTGAGCTTTTTACACAATCATTAAAAACTAACACATTTGTCTGTAAACCTGTTAGCCTTTTCCTTAGTTTACATAAGAGAGGCTCAATGACCAAACTGTACAGTTGCCCTGAGAGCGGGCATCCCTGTCTAATGCCCCTCTCTACTTTAACAGGAACACTTAGTCCACCTGCCATCTTTATCATACACGTTGCATCATTATACAGCAATTTGATCACTTCAACAAAATTTTCCCCAAAACCAAAAGCCTTTCAAACTCTGAAAAGAAACTGGTGATCAACTCGATCAAATGCCTTTTCTTGATCTAGTGATACAATTCCTATATCAACGTTATTTTTCAAGGCATAGTCAATAACATCATGTACTAAATGCAAATTGTCTGTGATACATCTCTCTTTTATACAATAGGATTGATCTTTATGTACAATACTATGCAATACTTTGTTTAACCTATTAGCCAAACACTTCGATATTAGTTTATATTCAGAATATAAAACTGCAACTGGTCTCCAATTTTGAATTAAGGTAAGATCACCTTTCTTGGGAAGTAATGTTAAAACTGCTCGTTGACAACTTTTAGACATCAATCCCACCCGAAAAACTTCTTTTAACACTTCATAGAAATCAGCACCAATTAATGTCCAGAAGTGCTTATAAAATTTACCAGGAAGTCCATCTATACCTGGGGTACGACCTGAAGCAAGTCCTAATACTGCATCACTTAATTCCACAAAGGTGATTTCTGATTCCAGCATTTTTTTTCTCTTCAGCGGTTAAATGGGGAAGATCCTGTAAAAGTTAATTTTGCCTCCTCTCCTCGTCTGTCTTCTCAGCAGAAAATAACTCTAAATAAAAGTCCACTGCCAATCTTCGCATTTTTACAGGATCACTTGTATTTTGACCATGACTATTTTTCAAACTATACATTTTTCTTTCTTGTACATTTTTATGTTCCAAGTTAAAAAAAAAAGAAGTAGGCCCATCCATATCTTTCATTGATAAAAACCTGCTCCTCACAAAGGGCACCTTTGACTTTCTCGTTTAGGATAGAACTCGGTTTTAATTTCTTGTCAGTCCACTCTTGTAAATTAGCAGAAACATTTCTCATCATTTTCCCTTCAATGTCTAGAATCTCTTTCTCGATCCACTCCAAAGTCTGTTTCAAAGACAAAGTTGAAAAAGATGTATACTGTTGACAAAAGTCCCTTATATGAGTGTTACCAATTTCCCACCAAATAATTACATTTTCATATCTACTTTTTTCACTTTTCCAAGTTTCCCAGAAAAACTTAAAAGACTCACAAAAACTTTTATATTGTAGTAATTTTACATTAAAGTGCCAATAGGAACTCGTATTCCTTGTTGACATCAGTGTGAGGTCAACAGTAATAAGCTTGAGATCAGTGAAATGTGTGGGAACAATAGCTGTATGTACAACTCTGTTTTTCATATTCTTTGATAAGTACAATCGATCTAAGCGTGTCACTGAAATTCTCCCCTCATTCACTTTAACCCAACTATATTGTTTTACCAAAGGATTGTTTTCTCTCCAAATATCAGTCATTTTACAAGTTTCAATGATTCTAGCTAAAACAGAAGGTGAATGAAAATTAGGCTCTTCTCCATTCCTATCCAATGAAGGATCAAGTGTACAGTTCCAGTCCCCTCCTAGAAAAATCAAATCATTCACCCGCTGTTGTTTTAAAAATATCCTCAATTTATTAAAAATGTTTATCCTATCCAACCCACTTTTAGGCGCATAGATATTAATAAAGACAAAAAGCAGCCCATTAATATCCACTCTAACTGCTATTAGTCGTCCCGGTTCTATTTCTTTTTTTTGACAGGATTTTGAATTTAGTGGTAGGAGAAAAAATAATAGCAGCTCCTGCACTCAAGTTAGTGCCATGAGTGAGAACACAGTCATTGCCCTACCACAGCCACCAGTCAACCTCATTGTTCACGTCACTGAGTTTCTTGCAAAAAAGTTACATTTAAATTTT